>NC_132997.1:2207436-2825811 GCF_048564905.1 Vicugna pacos
TTGCAGTAGAAACGCTAACTTGTTTTCTCAGTCTGTTTCCTCGTACCGGTTTGAAGTTCATGCAGTTTTCATTGTAAAACCGTGTTGGGTCTAGTACCTCCCCATATAAAATCATGTCATGTATTTTCCCCATGAAAAAGATTGTGTTTCCCCAACAAGCTAGGTGTTTGTTGGCTTTCACACTCAGTCTCAGAATTGAGCATGTGAGATACGTTCTTTCATCTTGCATAAAGAGAAGAGGTAGCACTTGAAATAATTACTCTGGTTTCTCAGTATGTTTCCTGGTGGCAGTTTGAAATTCATGCAGTTTTCAGTGTAAAAACGACTTGGAGCTATTACCTTCCAATATAGATATATGTAGTGTATTTTCCCACTCAAAGGAAACTATGTTTTCCCTACAAGCTAAGTTATAGTTTACATTCAGACATATTCAACACTCAGAAATGAGCATGTGGAGAGGCATTCTTTCAACTAGCTTAAAGGGAATGATTTGCAGTAGAAACACTTACTCTGTTTTCTCAGTATGTTTCCTATTTCGGGTTTGCAGTTCATGCAGTTTTAACTGTAAAACCGATTTGGAACTTGTACCTCCCCATATATAGGTATTTAGTGATTTTTCCACTGAAAATAATTTGTGTGTTCCCAAAAAGTTAGCTTACTAACGGGTCTCACACTCATTTAACTCTCAGAATTATGCATGTGTAGAGACGTTCATTCATATAGCATAAAGGGAATAGTTAGCAATAGAAACACTTACTCTGGTTTCTCAGTATATTAACTAGTGCCGGTCTGAACTTCATGCATTTTGCACTTTTGAACAGACTTGGAACTAGTACCTCCTCATTTATACGTATGTAGTGTATTTCCCCAATCAAAAGTAACTGTGTGTTCCCTGCAAGCTAAGTGATAGATGGCTTTCGCACAGAGTCTTCTCTCAGAACTGAGCATGGGGTGAAGCGTTAGTTCATCTAGGATCAAGGGAATGGGTTGCAGTTGAACCACTTATCTGGATTCTCAGTTATGTTTCCTAGTGCCAGTTTGAAGTTCATTCAGTTTTCATGTAAAATCGACTTCTGTCTAGTACCTCCCTGTATATATGTATGTAGGTAGTTCGGCACTCAAAAGAAACTGCGTTCCCTACAAGCTAAGTGATAGATGGTATTCGCTAGCATTAAACTCAGAACAGAGCATGTGGACAGGCTTTCGTTCGTCTAGTATAAAGGGAATGGGTTGCATTAGAAATAATTACTCTTGTTTCTTAGTATGTTTCCTAGTGTCGGTAAATTTGCTGCAGGTTTCACGGTGAAACAGTTGGACTTAGTACCTCTCCATATATATGAAAGTATTGTAGTTTTCCACTCAAAAGAATATGTTTGTATCCAACAAGCTAGGTGACTGTCGGCTTTCACACACACTTAACTCTCAGAATTGAGCATGTGGAGTCTGGTTCGTTCATCTAGCATAAAGGGAATGGGTAGCATAAGAAACACTTACTCTGATTTCTCAGTATGTTTCCTATTGCCGGTTTGAATTTCATGCAGTTTTCACTGTAAAACCGACTTGGAGCTAGTACCTCCCCATATATATGTATGTAGTGTATTTCCCCAGTCAAAAGAAACTGTGTGTTCCCTACAAGACTACTGATAGATGATTTTGCACACATTCAACCCTCAGAACTGAGCCTGTGGAGAGACGTTCGTTCATCTATGATGAAGGGAATTATTTGCCGTAGAATCACTTACTATGGTTTCTCAGTATATTTCCTCGTGCCGGTTTGAATTTCATGCATTTTTCACTGTAAAACAGAGTTGGAGCTAGTACCTCCCTATTTATATTTATATAGTGTTATTCCCAACTCAAAAGAAGCTGTGTGTTCCCAAAAAGCTAGGTGATTGACGGCTTTCACGCACAGTTAAGTCTCAAAAAAGATCATTTTAAGATACGTTCATTCATCTAGCATAAAGGGAATGGGTTGCATTAGAATAACTTACTCTGGTTTCTCAGTTTCGTTCCTAGTGCTGGTATGAATTTCATGCAGTTTTCACTGTAAAGTCGACTTGGAAATATTACCTCCCATAAATATGTATGTATTGTTTTTCCCCACTCAAAAGAATCTGTGTGTTCCCTACAAGCTAACCGATAGATGGCTTTTGAACACATTCATCTCTCAGAACTGAGCATGGAGAGAGCCGTTCATTCATCTAGGATGAGGGCAATGGGTTGCAGTAGAAACACTTAATCTGGTTTCTCATTATTTTTCCTAGGTCCGGTTTGAATTTCATGCAATTTCCACTGTAAAACCGTGTTGGTGCTAGTATCTCACCCTATAGATATTGTGTAGTTTCCAATAGAAAAGAAACTGTGTTTTCCCAACAAGCTAGTTGTTTGATGGCTTTCACACACATTCAACTCTCAGAATTGAACATGTGTAGAGGCTTTCGTTCATGTAGCATAAATGGATTTTGTAACTTTAGAAACACTGCGATTTGTACGTATGTTTTCTAGTGCCGGTTTGAAGTTCATGCAGTTTTCAGTGTAAAACCGTGTTGGAGCTACTACCTATCCATATATATATATGTAGTTTAGTTCCACAGTCTAAAGAAACTGTGTGTTCACAACAAGATAGGTCATTGACCGATTACATGCACATTCAACTCTCAGAATTGAGCATGTGGAGATGCGTTCGTTAATGTAGCATAAAGGGATTGAGGAGCCATAGAAACAATGTGATTTCTCAGTATGCTTCTTAGTGTCAGTTTCAAGTTCATGCACTTTTCTCTGTTAAACCGAGTTGGAGCTAGTACCTCCCCATATATATTTATGTCGTGTATTTTCCCACTGAAAAGAAACTCTGTGTTCCCAACTAGCTAGGTGATTGACGGCTTTCATACACACTCAGCTGTCAGAATTGAGCATGTGGAGAGGCGTTCGTTCATCTAGCATAAATGGAATTTGAAAGAGATTATAGTGACCTATGTTGGTATTAAAACAGTAAAGGGAGGATTAATTTAGAGCCTGTAGAGTTATGGTCAGCATACATGACAGAATTTCATTTTCAGCATAAGATTTCTTTTTTTTAAGGTTCAGAAAACTTAATTCTTTCCTGCAACTGGATATAGATAGTGAATGTTTTAAAGTCTTTGAGCAACTGCTTTAAACTAGAATTGTTACTTTGCTTTTGGTCTTTAACCTAAGGGAATATCCAGAATTCCAGTGGCAGTTCAAAAGCAAGGGCCTGAAATTTGCCTATTACTTGTTTTAAGTACAGTAAGAATAACTGTAGACTAGGGTACTGTGGCTAACTGAAGGGCTGCTTGGATATGTTATATGTAAGCTATATTTTCAAAAATTATTAATATCATGAAAATCAATCAACCTTGGTGATCTATTTGGTATAATTTAATCTTTAATAATGTAGATTTTGATAGCCCTTTTATTTATGTAACTTATGAAAATAAGTTGGCTTTATATAACTACTTTTTAAATAAATGTTTAAATTTTGGGTTTTTTTAATCATTTGTTTCTTAAAAATAGGATATTAATTACACAATATGTATTTTCCTTCAAGTTCATACTTTTTTCCCAAAACTATCTTGACTTGTTTAGATAAGTTAACCCATAGTCTGATTTATTTTAAACACTCAGAATGTTCTTATGTATGTTGCTTTATTAGAGAGCAAGAATTTCTTATTATTTTTAATAAAATATACTTGCAGGAAACTATACTGGGATTCTTTCATTCACAGAGTCAAGCAATGATTCCTGTTTTGTTAGATCAGGTGTCTAGTCCTCTCAACTTCCAAAAGATTACATGGACAAAGTTAAAAACGCCATTAATATTCGACTAAGAAAGTTTATTGTGTTCCTTGATTAAAAGTATAAATATGGGTCAGCCTTAAATTCGGATGTAAAGCTGCTATGAATTACATGAGTCTTCTCCAAAATTCTTTTTTTAAATATTTTTTATTGATTTATAATCATTTTACAATGTTGTGTCAAATTCCAGTGTTCAGCACAATTTTTCAGTCATTCATGGACATATACACACTCATTATCACATTTTTTCTCTGTGAGTTATCATAACATTTTGTGTATATTTCCCTGCAAAATTCTTTAATTTGGGCTTTTAACCCTCCAGTAAAATACTGGTTTGAAGGAAGAAGAAAGTCGAGAATTGATTCAATCCAAATTCTATGGGAATAAACAAAGTTAAATGTTTCAGTCATTTTTTGAAGCAGAATAGATATGTTTTCTGCACCATATGATTTTAATATTATTCATCTGAACATACGGTTTAGATACCATGAGACCACAAGCCAACAAACAAGATGTCAGGTAAAGCAAGAAAAACAACTGAGGGGATTTTCTACTGCAAAATTTCCCCTAACTCGAACTGTAATAGAGAACAAATCTGACGCCACATTGGATCTGTTCCTTTTGTTTGAAGCACTGTGCCCTGTTTTCCAGGCTTAATCTTGCTGGCTCTGCACCTTTTGTAAAACAACGTTGCCTTTAGCCTAATACCTACAGGAAAGCCTAATCTCGGGGCTCTGACCTTTAATGATGTTAGCACTTCTGCACTTACGCAGGGATGGCAAGTTGCAAAATAGAGAATAACCTTTGTTTTGTTGGAGATTTACAGGGACACCACAGCCTGACACACATGGATGACTGCAAGAACAAAGAATGCCTGCAGCAAGAAGTTTGCACAGCCAACCACACTCCCTCCCCTTTTTAGCTTAAAAGGGGCCTGAATTCTGACTTGAGCAAGATGATTCTCCAGGACATTAGTCCCCCATCTTCTTGGTCTGCCAGCTTTCTGAGTAAAGTTACTATACATTGCTCCAAAACCTTGTCTCCTGATTTATTTTTTTTATCACTGTTGTGTAGCGAGCAGAACAAGTTCAGCCTCGGTATCAGAACCAGCTTTGTCATTCTGTCTGATGTGAAATCTCTCTGGGTGTACAAGTGCTTGCCTGGTGGTGGTGGTGGTGGTGGTAGGCAAAAATATTTCACTTCTCCTGATTTCAATAGGCTAAAATTTCCTGCTATTTATGTCAACTCTAGACTTTTACAGAATCACCTGCAGATGTGTTTCTGGAAGCTAGAAATATTCCAACAATGAAAATAATTATATTGTCTCCAGACAAGATACTTTTCCTCAAAACTGAGTAGCTGTGAGACACACTTCAGGAGTACAGATACATGCAGTGTGCTTCATTTCCCATGTTGTTCCAACACAATTTTCCAGTTGTATCAAAGTAAATTAAAATCTGTCTTCAATAGCAGATGCTCTGGCATGATACAACAATGTCAATTCCACTTATTTATTGAGCCAGAGCAGCTTTAGAGTAAATGATTTTATACCAAACTCCTGCTTGATGTCCTGTCTTCTCCCTGGTGGCTAATTCCTTCTTCTTTCTTCCTAAAAGTTCTCCTGTTGTGGGAAGTTAGCCTTTACTGTGCACATTCAATTGGGAAGGCACAAGTTAAATATATGAGGGGATGACATGCATATTTAATTCTTACTTATACATAAATACAAACACACAGGACATGTGTCTTGGAAGGCGTCACTTCCTAATGTGGGCAAGAGGATGGTCAATAGTTCAATCAATGATCTAAAAGCAGTTTTCTAGGATATAATAAAGCAATGCCTGAGTTATAAGACAGAACAACCCCTGGATATGAATCAGTGGCACCAATCAGTGGGGGCACATGTGTGCACACACACGGCCATGCACACTGAGCAGCCTTGGAGACACTCCATCTGTGCTGATGGAGCAAAGTCATGCTGGGGAGATGAGGAAAAAGTGCCTAATACAATCAAACCAGGACACCTGAGGAATGGGTAATAGGAGTCAATTGAATTTTCTGGTTAGCTGAAGGTCAAACAAAAACACTTTTAATTTCAAACGTCATTACTAAAAATTTTCTTAAAGCACAGAAGCCTGTTTTCCTGCCTTGCTTAGTGTCATATGCCATATTAAACATGACAGATTCATTCTTCTCTGACTGTGGAACGGGAAAGGCCTTGCTGTCATATTCTGAACATTAGTCTATGTTTTGCAGCACAGTGGATACTGAAAATGGGGCAAATAGAGTGAATGGGAATGGACATAAACTTGCAGTCATTGACTGTGTGATTTGCCAACTTTCTCCAAAAAGAAGGGGTAGCAAGCAAATCAGATAAATTCAGGGATCTTGGGGTGGGGAGTCTGGTGGGCTGACAGCTGAGTGGTCTCAGGTAGCTGTTTTACTGTGTAAAATAGTGACTATGATCCACAGTGACACATTGTCAAATTCTTGTGCCTGTAGCTGTGATACCTGGCCAAGTCTGTGCAGCCAATTTTATCGATGGTGCATAATGAAAATAACTAACCTTCCCTGAGGACCATCTTATGTGACATCCATTCATTGACTCACTGAATTCCCTAAGCACACTTTTTGGTACATAACAGTCTTAAAATATGAAGCAGGGATTAAATGAAGCTCTGATGTGTTGAAGCCTTGCCCGAAATCATGCAGATGGGAAGACACCATGCTGGGAGCAAATCTTGGGCCAGACTACAGAACCTGAAGGGCCCAGCAAGTCCCCTCACCCAGGAACCTGGCCCACAGCCATTGCCAGGCCCTGTTCTGTTTCTATGAGTGCTCATGGGAAAGTGCCAGGGACTTAGTGTAAATATGACTTGATTAAGGCATTCAAACTGGGATAGCCTTTTGTTGGGGACTATAACCTGGGAGTGAAACTGGCAGTGAAGTAAGGGAAGAAACAGCCCTGGTTGTAAGAACATTTCTAGGGAAGAAGGCTCCCTGATGGGCTGGCATGGGAATCGCTGTGGTTGTGAGGCCCCTGTTGCCCTGTGGGGGTGTGGGCAGGGAAGGAGAGAGACTGTTCAGACTGGTCATAGTCACTACAGTTTGTAAACAGCTGAGTTCTGTTTCCTCACAGAACAGACACATGCAGGACATGAGGAAGCTTAGCTAATGGCCAACAGTGGGTAGCAAAGGCCAAGAGTGGGGTGGGGAGGAGAAATGGGACCACATTCTGGAAGAACCTCTGCTCCAGGGGTCCAGGAATATAATGAATCATTGGGGATGCACAAAGGGTTTGTATGGCCTCATCATGTTTTTCCTACTTTAAACTGATAGTCTGCAATATATGGTAAAATACAGTGGAATGACTGCTCTTATTTTAGGTTCTACAAACTCTTAAATGGATGGATTTCTATCTCCATTATGCAAGCACTGCTGGGAAACCTTTAAAGCCAAGTGAGGATCAAACGAGTGAGTACTTATTAATACTATTACCATGCTTCTACTGAATTCAGCAACAGTATAATGGCCACGCTTCTTAACAACTGCTTCTGTAAGAGCTCTTGTATGTCACAAATAATAATTATAAAAAATATTAAAATAATAACAATTACAGTTACAACAAATATGTTGTTTATAGCGATGATAGTGTTAGCATCTCCCTCTCATATTAAACAATACTCAACACTGGATTCCTTAGGAAGCAATGCCTATGCATGTTTGGACTTTTCAAAGTCTTCAGCCCATGAAGCCTTTTTACTCACATTGGTCCACCACAGCCAGAATTGCTGTTCCTTGCATGGTGGGCTGCCATGCTGCGATGTCCTGGGCTTTTTTTGGCACCATGCGTCTATACTGGGTAGTCAAGTTTCCACATAACCACTCTGATTTGCAATATATTGTTCTCCAGAGCCAACAGAGGGGCCACTGGAAAGAGGCCACAGATAAGGTGGTGAACCCAAACTGAATACCTGTTGAAAGAATGGACACACAACATGGAGTGGTGGATGGATGGAAGGACAACAGCAATTCCTCTACTCCTGTAAAGAGAGAGGGGCAAATGGTGAACTAAATCCCAAAGAGAAAAGACATTCATGGTAATAATATTGTTCAACAGTGAAAGAATCCAAACAAAAGGCAAATATAAAATCTCTGGGAAGAAGACTCATTACAACCTGTTTCTTTCACGTATATAACCTTAGTAGGAATAACATACTTAAAAATCTTCAACCAACCATAGTTATTTGCTGGTAATAAACTTGGAAATCTTGAAGCATATTATTCACTCTCAGTGTTGAAATAATACAATCTTGGAAGATGATTTGTCACTGAGGATTAAGAAAAAGAATATTGTGGTTGTATATAAGAATTTAAATCGGAATAAGGAATGTACTTTTGGGAAAGCTCTGCATAGAGAATGTTGGAGGAAATGCACTGAAAATAGGAAAGTGAGCAAGCTCCCTTGAGTCTGGGAAGGTGAGTGCAGCACATTCAGAGAGTCTATGAAGTTATTACAAGTCACAGAAAGGTATGCAATTAAAGTGTCTTCCTTAGCAAAATATCCTTCTTCAGGAATTTTTATCTTGATATTTCTATGGTCTGTGTGGTCACAAGAAGTCAAAGTTATGGTGGTGGCTTAGAAGTTCTTTTCTCTCTGTCTGTAATTTACAGGGCATTGCTACAGATGGGGCAGAAGGGATCTGCATTAAGCTGTTCCATGGGGTGGGGGAGCAGTTAGAAATGATAAGGCCAGAGATCTAAAAGACTTTTAGACCCTAATTGGCAGACATTAAAGTAAACTAGCACAGGTATGTAACTAAGACAGTGGATGAGAGGCAAGTTTGTAGTCCCTTTAGTGTTACTGCTCAGTCAAGGTATAGGGACCACTCTGGGCAGGAACGGCAAGACCGTGGATGGGGTGGATGGGTAGGAGGAGCTGACATTTGCTTCTGACCTGAGAGGCAGGGGTGTGTTGCAGAAAAACCGACAGTGCTGTAAAGATGCCTCATGTCCACAGCCCAAAAGGAGCTGTCATATTCAGGAAGGTCACAGAGAAAGAACCAGAGTTAGTGATGCCACAGTGTCAGCAGTGTGGCAGCAGTGACGTCAGTATCTGTTTCCATAACCCACCTAACCCTACATGAACACATCTGCCTACAGGGGGCAGGTAAGTAGCAGAAATATGTGGAGTGGTTGCAGCCACTGGCAAATTGGCAAGTGGACATCCTAATGAAATGCACTGCTCACAGTCACCATATTGGAAAGAGGGCCCCACACTGTCTGATCCCCTTCTTATTCAAGAGAAACTAGAAATTAAGACTTCATTAGCAATCATCCCTGTTCAAACCCAGAAAAGTTACCATTTATAATGACAACAAAGGCACAGACTCTTCAGAAATAAATTAATGAAAAATGTTAAAATGATTCTGATAAATGACTTAAAAAAAGAGAAAAAAATGATGATTGAATGAACAGTAGAATGCACCATCCTCTTCAGTTGGCAGACTCAAATTTGAGGGACATAGAACATTTTTTCTCCAAAATAAATTTAGTATCTGAATGCAAATTTACTTAATAAACCTGAATGGATTTAAGAAAAAATTCTGAAAGGTGATCCTAAATTTCTTCCAGAAATATACACAAATGTACAAATAAAATAATGAGGAGGGATGTTTGAATTTGTAATATTAGGGACATTCTGGAAAAGGATAAAATAGAACCAATTGTAGGAGGTATTAATCTATGGTCGTGGAAACAGTATAGTAATAGTGCGCTAAGAGTATGAATGAAATAGAATACATTTCAAGAATAGGCATGGATATTTAAGAGATTTTAGTAATATTATAAAACTGACACTTAAAATCAGTGGATTCAGGTACTGGTGTAATTAGCTAAATCACTAGACGGCCTGGTACATTGTCCTCACTTTTGACATTAAAATAAATTCCAGATAATTTTTTAATTAAAAAATAAAACACTAGAAATAACCCAACATGATTTAATCTGTTCAGATATTCAAGCGACAAGAACTTTCTAAAAAGCTTTTGGAACAAAGACCAAGAAGAACAAAGGCCTAGCAACTCAGCAAGGCCAGAAACGCCCCCTGTAAAACAAAACTGACCCTCGCCCAACCCTCTCTCACTGCCCTGTATTGCTCTCTGTTACTTTCTATACTTTCTTCTTCCCTTTAAAGTTTAGTTTCTTGGAGAAGTGCCTGCGCTGATGACTCCTCCAGGGCTCAGAGCACTGCAACCCCCACGGCCCTCACCTTGGCAATGAGACAGGAGCTGCACTGCCAGTGGCTGCGTGTTTCAAACCAGTGGGCATTTTCAGCTCCTCTTTATTTGATTACCAGGTAGCTTTTGCCGTGGACATATATTTTCCTCTCAGGGGAATATTTTCCCCCCTTAATTTTTGTTTTACTTAAATAAATTTTAAAAGCCCAGGCAGAAAGGTGTGTGTGCACATATGCACACACACAGATACACACAGATCTGTTTTTTAAAGGCTACCTAAGTGTAGTCCTCCTCCACCTTTTCCTCAGTTTAAACAATTAAAAGTGGGATTTAGCCCTTGCTTTTTTGCCCCACACACCCCCCTTTCTCACTATGCTCCTTTTAGTCATTGTTCAAATCCCTCTTAAGCCAGGTTACAGCCTTTTCTGTGTTGCCTCAACTAGTTTTCTCTCAACTGCTCTGCTATTCTTTCCCTTGGTGGATTTCTCTTCTCCCTTTTGCCATGTACATGGCCCTTTTCCCCAGGGCCTCGTCTTCAATCCTCTGCCTGGCAGGACTGAATTGCCCCCACGGCCTCACCCACAGCTCCTTTGAGCTCCTGACTGGTGAATCCAGCTTAACAATGGACATCACCCCTTAGATATCCCATAGACACTTCGCACTGAAAATGCCACACACAGAAATATCTCCTCAAAACCAGCTCCTCCCCTTACACTCCCCCTGCAGATCCGCTCCCCGGATGGGTCACTGGAAAGTCACCTGAGCAGCTCTGCGGCCGGCCGCCCTGGCCCTGCTGTCCCCACTGCAGCAGTCACCACTTCTGCCGCCCATGTCTCCCTCCTTCTGCCCAGGGCCTCACTGCAGGCGTGTGCCACTTGTTGTCTGGGTTACCTGGGCTGGTCCCCGAAATATCCTTTCCCCCCAAAATATGGGCCTCCCCCCAAAAATAGTATCTTCCATTCTGCTGCCAGAATAACCAGATATTCTTCAACATAAACGTTATGCAATTCTCTTACTTACAAATATTCCAATATGTCCCTGCTTCCTTAAGGATATATTGAAGTCTAAGCACACAAGGCCCATCATGACAGAGGCCTTGTTCACCTGTTATTCCCACCTATGTATCCTTTGTTCTAGGCCTACTTGTTGTTCTTCAGTCTGGCCAAGCCGCTTCATGCCGTGTACTCTTATATGTCTCTACCTCTCTGCATGTAGTGTCCACTCCCTCTACCACAAAATAGAGAGCTAACTTCCTTTCACCTTTCAAGATTCAGTTCAAATATTTCCAGCTCTAAGAAGTCCAATTTGTTTTCCCCTGCTTAGCAATCCATCAACTACTCGCCATGCCTTGCCTGGCCTGGGGAGTGCAGACACCAAGTCTTACCTGTCTTGGTCCCCCAGCAGCTGATACAGTGTTTGGCATAGCTGTGCTCAATGTTTGTTGGTTGGATAAATGAATGAATCAGTAAAGGGATGAGAGGTCTACCATCCCCCCCAGTTACTCAGCTGCCATTTTGGAAAGTTCATTCTGCGGAGTTAAGGAAATGTCAATGCAGGTGTTGGGCAGACAGAACAGAGGTGAGGGCGTGGGGGAGACAGGCCTGGTCCTGGAGAGCGCAGGAGAGGCGTGGGTGGGAGAGCACTGGAGAGAGAGGGAATGGAGGGGGCAGGTGCAAGGAGATGTTGAAGTACAACTGATATTAAATGCAGTAAATTAAATGGAGAACATAATATATGAAGGGAAGATCAAATTAAGACATCAAGGGTTGAAAAGGCAGTACCAGAAATGAAGAGCTCTCACTTCATCCCTCACAGCATTTCACTTATGGCACCTGCCCTCTGGGAAGGCAGTGTCAAATTCTTGAGAGACTGGTGTTTGTGCTGTGGGTGCTCTAAGTACAAAACGGTATCTTATGGCTTCCAGATTTTAAGACTGATAGATTATTTCTCTTATGTCCCATGTCTGAGTTCTCAGGCAGCAGGATCATTGGCTGGTGGGGGGAGAGATATTGTGGTTAACAACTCAGGGTTACTCTAATAATCTCAAAGGACAGTGGGGAATTCATGAAAACAAAAAAAAAGAGAAATTTCTCTCAGAAAAAAGCATATGCCATATAGAACCTTGTGGGGGCCTTGGGGACAATTTTACCGCCACCTCATCTAACAGTTGTATGTGAGTGTGTTGAAACTCCAAGCTCAAGTCACTTAAACACGTATGAGAACCTGGGTCCAGGCTGTGGTGCACCAGACATGGACGGGAATATGAAAAGCCTGACTACTGCCTCCGACAGGATCAGTCCATCTGGGGAGCACAATGGACACGGACACGATCACGCACCATCAAGACAGGAATCAAGTGCAATTCATGCCTAGAAAGGAGAGCAGAAAATCTCTAAAAAGTGGAGAGGTTCCTGCCAAGGCTTGGCAAGAGTCCTTCCAGGCAGAAAAGCAGAGAGAGTTACTTCAGGCGAAGGAGACTAGTGTTGGTGGCTGGTTTCGAGGCCAAACGAGGCACGGGTGGAGGGCTCCAGGGTCATCTGTCAGAAGCTGTTCCCCTTCAGCAGCTAAGAGGCATAACTAAAAAGGCAGGTGGGGTGTCATTAATGATCATGGGAAAAACTGGGAGGAGGAAACTGAGGTCAGGAGATCACCACCAAAGGCACTTTATTTTAGAGGAACAAAAAGAATTCAAAAAACACTTGGAAATTCTATCTCCCGTGAATGAAAATAACACAAAAATAAGTTTCACTCCAGCGTTGAATACAGAATAACAGGCTGCCTACTCTCAGAAATGGATTGAATTTTCTAATTCAACAGGGATTATTTAGATAATAGGAAAACGAATAAATCTGAACAATCTCTAGAATAGCTGTTATTCCATCCTGTTATGTAGGGTAGAGTTAGGCTGAATTATTTAATTGGTATTTTAATGAGACTATAAAGTTCTAAAAGTCCTATCAATTTCTCCCAAAAGTGTACAATTTTTCCTTTCATGACCTTTATTTGACTTAATTAGAACAATAACTTTTTTCCAAGGCTTTTTTTTTGTGTGTATTAAAATACCAAATGATATGCTGCCCCCAAAATGTTGTTGTTATTATTAATGCTGATAATAGCCCCAATAACACATATTTACAATTATGACTCATTTTGGAATAACAGGTCATTGGCTTAAAGTCCTTTTGAAAATAAGAAGAATAAACGAACATAATTTCTACACCAGGGACAGCAGCTGCACCCTTAATGGAACCTGGTCACTAAACACAACAAAAGCAAAGATGAAACTCAAATCAGACACCAGGCCACAAAGCATAGCTGACTGAAGATGCCACAAGATGACCTTTCATTCACCGAGGGAACCAGATGCGTTTCTATGTATAATGTATATTTTTAAAAGCAGTTATTTTATATATAGAATGTAAATTAGGAAAAAGAAAACTCCCTCTATCTGTAGACTTATAAACAGGAAGCACAAAGGGGTGACTTTGCAGGCATGAACCTGCATGCTTAAATGCAAAGCCTATTGACAAAAATCCTTTCCTGTCTCCTAAGCTAAAAAAAAAAAAAAACAACTACTTCAAGGCAATGGTGAGCTGAAAGGGCTCAGATATAAAACGTGCACATCATCAGCCTTCTAGTAGATAAAAGTGCGCCATGCATAATAGTAAAGATAAAGTTTCCTATGGAAATCTATTTTGAGATGCAACAATTTAAAGGCAACTGAGAGCTCAAAACCAAGTTCAACCAAAGAGAAACAGAGCCCAAGCAAATGTACAGAAATGGACAAAGATATTGGAGAAGGAGGGGTCTGTGTTCTACCGATACTCCAGATCAGCAAATTCATCCTGAAATCAAGCCAGTGATGTGCCATGAGGTCACTCAAGGAATCAGGCAGAAAACATCGGCCAGAAGAAATAGGAACAATATCAAAGACAGGTGTGAGATGTGGAAGGGGTGACCCTGTGAACCTTGCTGCAATGAGGCAGGATGCTTTTGCGGGCTTTCTGCACAGGCTGGCTGGCTCACATGACTCTGTTTAGAAGGATATCAGCCAACAGCTGTGCCACACGGGCTACAGCCCGAGCTGAGTCACATCTAGTAATGGTTCTGAGTTCATCCTTAGACGACATGACCAGAAGGATCTGAGAATCAATGGTGGAGATGTACCTGAATGAGTATTCCATTTCATTCTTTGGCAGTCAATCTTCAGCTTTGTACAACATAAATATTGACAAAGATACACACAGGCACCCTATTTGAAAGCCTGACTGCATAATTGCATCTAATGGAGAAAAGTGGGCTCCGTTTCGGTATGCTAGGTCATTGTTTGGCACGATAACCGATGCTTCTGAGACCCAAAGCATATTCTAGTATAACCGACAGCACAGAAATCTCCACTGATGACTTACTCATTTCAGGGTATTCATAAAATAACCCCTGTTTGTCCATGGGATACAGATGGTTGTCCCGTTCCCATCGTGGAGTGGTCTGTTCTGCTCCCGAAACTGTGGCACCATTAGATTCATGACCCAGCTGTCAAACAGATCAAATTATAAGGCAGGATATTATCAGACCAAGGTCATAAAAGTATTACTGACATCTCAAGCTGAACACATCATCTTCCCAAGAATTTAATTTCTTGTTTTCAGGATAAATTTCTTTTTATTGCTGCCTCCCTACCCTCAAATATTGTGAAAACTAGTCCTGACTACGCACCTTAGGTTTACCAAAATTGTAACAACTACTACTACTTTATCTCCTACCTCCTTTTCAGGTGGGCATTTTAGATTTTAGAAGATGCCTTCCCTCTTTTGACATTTTTACCCCCATTTCTCTGCTATTATCCACCATGGCCTTTCCAGTCTGAAAATCGTCAGAGAAAATAAGTAAAAGAAAGTAATACAGGGACTTTGAGCTGGTGATAAGTGCTGTGGAGGAAAATAAAGGAGGGTGAGGAATGTGTGCTAGGGAGGAGTGGGGATGGGGCAGTGACCTTTGAATAAGGCAAAGACAGAAGCAAAGGAGTGGGCAGCGGAGGGGCAGAGGGAACAGTGATCACAGGCCTGGAGGACCCTCACGCAGGACAGACAGCATGGAGACTGGTGTGGGCCACAGTGAATAGGAAATAAGTGGTGGTTTTGGGGGTGGAGCCTTAGAGGCTGCCGTGAGGATGTGGGCATCTTTCCCTTTGAAGGAATTGCGGAGCCATGGAGGGTCACCGAGCAAAAAAGTGATACTCTAACGTTGGATAGAACAGGTCTAAAACCCTAATTTAAGCTGAACAAATCAAGGGCCAAAGAAGTGACATGCCACCTCAAATTCAGTGCAGAGCTTGAAAGAAACACAGCCTCGACTCGCAGCCCAGTGCTCTGCCCCCTTCTGGATGCTGTCCCATAGAGCTATCTCTAAGGATTTTTTTTCCTCACTCAGAGGCTTGTGGGTCAACTGAATGCTTCCCCCTTTTTCAAATGGCAATTTGTCCTAAAGGAAATCAGATTTGGCAGTGAAACAAGGCATGGACCTGTGACCTACAGAGCTCTTGTCCCTGAAAGCAACAGCTGGCACGTGGTTTACTCGTGGAGTTCAGCAGAAGAGACAGAGCAACAACAGACAACATAGCGTCTGGCTGAGCTTCGACTGACTGCACTGCACGTTTGGATGGATTTCAAATTTGGACAGTGAGGCGGCTTCACATGAAAGGCAGGTGTATACATCATACATGCCCACACGTCTGTATGCATACACACGTAGACACACACAGAGCATATGATGTGACTTGTAAAGAGCTGCCTCTGCTTGGTTTCCCACGGCCTCTAATCTCAGCATTAACCTTTCACTGGCCATGCTCCCAGGTTTGCTACGAGATTTCTTTGCAATGGAACATGCCCTTCGCTTCACAAACTTTCCCCACTTCTTTCAATGACATTAGGGGAAGAGCAGGGAGCTCTGGGAAGTGCTGGGGATATGGACTCGAGATACCCCTGAATCTGAATCCGCACTTCATGGCTTATTTGTTATTTAACTTTATTTACATTCAAAATGCAATTGTTGCAGATCTCAGAAGGTGATTTACACTCACTGCTATGGCAGAATGTTGCGGTTAGTAGACCCACCACTGGATCCTCTTATTCAACACGTTCTTCCAATATTTCAGATATTACTGTGTCACAAATGCCCATTTCTATATTTTGATATTTGCTTTTCAGTATAATTATCTTCCTTCTTTATTCTCTAAATCTTATGATTTTAAAACATTTTTCTGAGAAGTGTTCCACAGGCACTTTACATATGATAATTTGATAAAGCGATCCTGGAGATCAAAACCACATTTAAATCCTGAGATAAACTCAACTGTGTCATATATATGGCTAGGTTTAGTCTGCTTACTTTGTTACTTTGTTTAGTAATTTTTGTTTCAAACAACAAAATCCTACTGTATAGCACAGGGAACTACACTCAATAACTTTTAATAGCCTATAGTGGAAAAGTATATAACAAGGAATATATATATATACATATATATATATATATATGTATATGTATATATATATATATATATGAATCACTATGCTGTACACCAAAAATTAACACAGTATTGTAATCCAATTATACCTTCAACAAAAAAAGTTGAAATAAAGTTGAGAGATGAAACTTCCACCATCCAGGATGCTATCATGATGAAACGATTCAAAGCAGGCCAGGTATTAGCAACCCCCTGACACAGCAAAACCCCATGTGGGGTCTTCCTTTTGAGCAGCACAGGCTAACCGGCTGTGGTCACCTGTAAATAGGGTTGAAGTCACTTAGATCCTTGGCTTGGGATCACCGTGGCCACAGGGGTGGGGGTCACTGCAGCACCTACGAGAATGACGGGGCCAGCCTGCTGCTGAAGCCGCTCCCCAGGCCGCAGCCCAGAGTGCTGCAGGCAGGTCTGAAGTCCGGCCGGGGGCACGCAGCTCCACAGCCACTCGGAGCCCTGCGGTGCGGGTGGTGCTGGGACCGCGCTCATCCATCACCCTCCCTGGCAACCAGACTCGGGATTCTCCTGGGGGAATTTTTCTCTGCCTCATACTTCCTGTGTCAGCCACTTGTGGAATCCGGTCCATGCCCCAGCGAAGAAGGGCTTTTACCCTCCGGGACCCAAATCCATCACGGTTTGTATCCAGAATGAAACTTCCATGTTAACTCACCTGGCGCTCCCTTCTTGTGCTGAACTGCCCTCCCACGTCGGTGGAATTAGGTCATATTAGAAGTCCCGACTTGCTTGTCCTTAGCTAAGACTCTGAGCCTCTTGCTCAGTCTTCCTGAGTGGAACCACTCATCAGTGGCAGAAAAGCTTGGGCTGTCATCCACCCATCATTGTCCTCGGTCTTTTGGGTTTTCTGTTGGGTTATGGTTCTCATGCAGGGATATCAATTTGCACATGAGAAGCACCTTTAGACATTTTAAAAAATACAGACACTGGATCCTCCCCCCTCTCCAGCCAAGGCTGGAAGCTTTCTCCCTCTAGCGGGGGTTACACAATCATTTGCTTGGGAATTGACCACACATATTGGCATAATCATAGTAAATTGCCCTTTACTCTGTGCTTGCCACGTGGCATTTTCTACTTCATGTTGTCTTTGTACCTTTATTATCACATTTAATCCCTGAATTATAGATTATCACCATTTCTGTTGAGGACACTCCTACTTGCTAATCTTGAATACAAGTATTTTTGATTCTCTTAATCTATTTCATTCCTGAGTTTCCTGTTCCTGAACTTAAAGAGTGAATTATGGACACATGTATTTAAGATTCTCTTATTATATGTATCTGACTCATCCTCTAACCAAATCATATCTGGAGAAGAGAGATTTTCTCTTTTAATCATTTGATTTTCTTATTATATAGTAGTACATACGCACAGTGGAAAATGTAGAAAACATATAAAGTAAGAAAATTACAGCCATACATTAGCTAAACACCAAAAGACAATGCTATGTCATTTTGGGCATTTAACTATTTTTCTTAATATTTTATCATAAAATTTCCCTAGGAAAGTTGCTTAACCCTGGAATTGTACTAGCCTTTTGTCCAGTACAGAATAACATTCCCAGAAATGACCCCAACATCCAAATGGTATGTGAGGCTGGGAAGGCCACAGGGCACTCAGCTTATCCTCTGAGTCCTACAAAGAATGCTGTTAATTCACTGATGTTACGCATTCGATGCCTGTGAGTCAGTCACTCACTCAGCTGGCTCGGACTGAGACCTACGTTATACCAGGTGCCGATCCAAGTGCTGGGGAGACCCCAGAGGGAGCCTGGATCACGGCATCACTGTCCTTCTTTATTTGCTCCCAGAATCCTACTCAAGAACCCTACATGGGATTGGGGGGATGGAGGCAGGTGAGATACAGTGAAATTCATTTCATTATGTTCCTTTAGACATATTTAAATAGCATGAAAATTGTCGCTAATTTTGATAAGTTTTCTTTTCCCTTCCTATGTATTTTTGAGGATGGGTATAGTTTTGGTGCAGCAACAGTAATTGATAGATCTTTGGTATGTTAGGATTTTATATGAAAAATTAAGAAGGAAACTGCACTTATACAAAGAGAAGAGGCAGTGAGGAAAAAACAAGCCACCCTCGAACTTGGCTACAATTCAGAATTCCTGGTTTTCAAAAAAGGGAAACATAATTCAAAATATATTCTCTAAATATTTTAGCCCCTAGTAGAAATACATGGAGGCAAAGTTCAGCTCACTGGAACCTAGAACAATGTGCTTACTTAAGCGAAGGTATAAACAGACCACAGATACTATAATGCATCCTTTATTTTAAACTAGTTCATGTGAGCAAGTTTCATTTCACATAAACTGCTAAGTAACTGTTTTGGAAATATATCCTTCTTGATTGGTAAAAATAGCTCACGGATTACCAGACTCAACAAAATTTAGTATTAAATAATTTACTTATTTCCTTCAGGAAATTCTTTTGAGTAATCTGAGTTAAGTATTTCCTCTATCTGATCTAGTACTTTTCACAGAGAAAAGTAGTATTATTTGCACATGACCTACTTTTACTCCTCTGGAAATATCTGACTGTGAGCTCAGGTTAAGGGTTGTCTACTGCACAGTAGGGAAAAAAAAGTTTCATTTCACAGCGAAGATCAGA
Source organism: Vicugna pacos (assembly GCF_048564905.1). Classification (NCBI taxonomy): domain Eukaryota; kingdom Metazoa; phylum Chordata; class Mammalia; order Artiodactyla; family Camelidae; genus Vicugna; species Vicugna pacos. The sequence goes on from NC_132997.1 coordinate 2,226,651, forward strand.
ATCTTTTTTTTGAGGGGCGTGGTGAGCTGGGGGACAAGGGAAATGCCTTTGTTTTGAGACAGACCCCAGTAATCCATACTGAAGCTGAAAGATGGAGCCCATGTGAAGAAACTTGGAAGGACACACTGACACCCAAAGATGTTCACTCGGCAAAAACAGAAAGAAAGAAACAAAGAAAAAATAATTTAACTGCCCTATAAAGAGAATGGACAGAAACTTGGTAATAAGGGAGAGAGAAGGAAGGTTAGGGAAGGGAGGAGAAACAATGAAAAGAAACTTGGATGTGGTGGGCAGAATACCAGGTTTCTGGAGCCTACAATGAAGGATGATAAGAAAAAAAGTAAAGCTTAAAAAAAGTTACAAAGTTTAAAATAGTTTAAAAATTAAAAAACCAAGTTAAAAAAATTAATTTTTTTATAGTGGCATGGAAGATTTTAAAATGATGGAGGTTTTTTATTTCAAAATTCAAGTTGTTTGAGTTTCTCCCCCATGCTACAAACAACAATAAGACCTGCTTGTGTAAGTGGTTTTGGGGGACACCACAGAGAGGGGCGAGCTCTGCAGTTAGGTTGGCCAGGAGCAGAATGCTGGTGTGGAAGGCAAGACAGAAGAGAGATCAACAGTTTCATGAAAACAGAAACTCAAAGCCAGAAATTATCTTAAAAAAGTTAGTGTGGTAGGCAGAAAAATGTTCCCCGCCATTATGTCTATGTCCTTATCCCCAGAACATAGGAAGAGGTCAGATTCCCTGGCAAAGGGGCCTATGGTTGCAGATGTGGTTAAGGTTGCTAACCAGTCAACTCTAAGAGAGACCAGCTGGATTATAGATGTGGGCCCAGTGTAATCACCAGGGTCGTTAAAGGAGGAAGAAGGAGGCAGAAGAGGGGAGAGAGGACAGGAGATCTGACCACAGGATCAGAGTCAGAGGCACACAACCATGCTGACCTTGAGATAGAGAAAAGAGGTCACAGGCCAAGAGACGCAGGTGGCCTCTGGAAGACAGAAAAGTCAAAGATACAGGTTCCCCTGAGGCCTTCAGAAACAGCCGTGCCAACACTTTGACTTCAGCGGGCTTCTGTGTTCAAGAACCCTACAAGGTTAAATTTGTGTTGTTTAGTGGAGACTTTTTCTTTTTTCTTCCTACTACCATGATGTTTGGGGATACTAGTTACAACAGCAACAGAAAGCGAATACAGTAAGCTTCTTGAAATGTTCAGAAATTGCAGATAACACTGGACAGTCCACTTTGATGTGGGATTGTGCTTATGTGAAAATCAAAAGGGCAGTGTGACCTTTGCTAACATCTGCTTTTCTCATTTTTAGGAAGAGAACAGTAAGTCAAAACCTCTGTTGTTATTATTTTAGACAAGTGTCTCTTAAAACATTATGTAACCCTGTGCCTTCGGACCCTAAGAGAGTCTCTGTTCTTAGAAGAACCTGGATTCAGAGAGATAGGGTCTTACATCTGAGTCCCACAGTGGTCTCTTATTGGCAATGAGAGCTTGGGCAAATCAGTTACCCTCTTTAAGCCACAGGATCTTCATTTACAAAAGGAAGATAAGAATACGGATTCTTTGGGTGATTAAATTGTACACACACACACACGCACACATACATATTTGTACAACATTTAATACAGTGACTAGCACATACTAGGCACTCAACAAATTCCTGTTATGGATTTTTAAATGCATATATAAAAGGAGGAGAAATTTGCAGGAAGTTGTAGGAAAACTTAGTTCATGGACCCAAAAAGGGCCATCTCTCAATGGGCTCTGATCAGTCAGTCCCCAGTGATGTGCTAATAAGCAGAGACTATAGCACTTGAGGATTTATGTTAAACATAAAAAGGAAGGTATTTAAACATAATTATTAAACAGCAGGTACGTTTATAATGTTGACTGGATCATCTTATCTGGAGAGCTTTAATAAGCAGAGAGTCTCCCCTGTTCTAGAGATGGGCACACAGGAAAATGACGTGGGTGGGTGAGCCATTCTCACCCCAAGATCACATGACTGAGAACTCACGGAAGTAACACTTCTTTTATGTTATTCCAGATGGACTGTCCTCCCATGATTATTGTCAGCTGTGTCATCAGTTCAAGGAGACAGCCACTTGGGTCACACTGGAATATTAGAAAGAAAATCTCATCTAAATTTTAGATAGCTCTAACATGAAATAAAGTCATTATTTTATGCCTAAAAAAAAATCTAAGGAACAGAGAGTAAAGACACTCCTCATTGGGCAACTAAGAGAAAACCTGAAACAGGTTAGACTGTCAGAACACAAAGCTGTATTCACACCCCTTCATTTCTGTATTGTTACAGGCAATACACCAGATCTCACGGATAAGTCACAAATCTGCCCTTAAAGAATGTGATGTAGAAACACGAGGAGTAGTAGTTGACAAAATGGAACAAGAACACCTTCATGGCTGGGTTGTTCTCATAGTCAGTCTGGTCCTTGGGAGCTCTGCAGCTAGAATAAAGAAAAGGTAAGTCTGTAAAACTGTGAACGGCTTTGAGACCCTAATCAAAGTCACGGACACATGAGTTAACACAATAAATATGTATATATATATATATATATATATATATATATATATATATATATATACACACACACACAATTCACACTGTTTTCATATCAGCTGTTTTGAATTTCTTAACATATCCACTATGTTAAGTCCAACTGTACACATTGTTGTAAGAGTTTCTCCCACTAAGAACACAATATCCCACAAGGCAAAAAAAAAAAAATCACCCGTTGCTTAAAATTTATAAGCACAACAGTATCCAATGGGCAAGAACTGTCCTCTGTCAGGTGTTATTTGAAAGAAAGCTACTTCTAAACATCCTGCTAAATAATATTCTCTTGTCTCCCTGAACGGCAGTAAGGTAGGACTATTGAAGAAGACAAACAAAACACGGGGCAACTTGCTAGAAGCATTTGGGGAACATAAAACGGGTCATCCTCCTAGTTCAGAATTTGAATTGGTCTTAGTATTTTCAGAAGATGACCACTGAGCAGACCACTGGGAGAATCACCCAGCCACATGCAATGTGTGGGGAGCACTTAACTTAGGCTGCTAAGCCGCTGGGTGGGATACAAGCCAGAGAGAAGAAACATTTATTATAGAAGCCACAGCTGATGAGAATGGAGCTACACTAACAGGAAAAGCATGGGGGGAAGACACATAACAGTGTAATTACTTATCCTCTCCGTAACGCACAAGCAAATCTGCCACTGGAGCCACGACCCTCTTCCACTTATTTGCAATACAGAGACTATTTACTTTCAACAGTAGGGTACATTATCTAATGTAATTGAAATTATTATTAAGCACTGACATATTTACACAGAGCTTGGACATTCTAAAGCTTCCTTTGTCCCTTTTACTAATGCAAAAATGGAGCTAATTCACTTCTCATATAGGCTAGAGAAAATAGGTTTGCACTTGAAGTTAACTAAAGACTATAATGTACTGCAATTGAAGTGCCTGAAAGATAGTCTCTCTTTTGACCTGGTTCTAAAACTGGTGTAGAAATTATCTCAGCTGCTGGAGGAGCTTACCAGAGTCAGTCATCATGATTGCCACTTTCTCATATATGGCGTTCAGGGTCACCATGATGATAAAACTGATGAGGGAAGCAGTGATGGGCATGGCCCACCTGCACAGTCAGGTACTTTTGGATTGGGTCTGTTCCATTCAGGTTCTTGGCAAGTTTTGCAGAAAATACAATGAACACTGAAAGTCCGTAGACAATTATCCAAATAACTGAAGCAATGGTCAACAGGACCTGACAACCCAAAAACCCAGCAGCATGAGACTCACAAATGATCGTATTTTTACACAGAAAACTTGCCCCCAACCCAGCTTAAACAGAAAACATGCATGTGTTGTAAACCTCACATAAACGTGAGAAGTGAAATAAATCGCACGTAAATGCCATAAGAGACGTGAATATCAGGCATGTTAAATTTTAGTGGAGGAGGAATGGAAGATGTCAAAAAGAATGAGTGCATCCACTAATGTAACACGCTGGCAGCAGGAGCAGCTGTGTGCAGGGCATAGGGAATATATGGGAACTCCACTTTCTGTGAATTTTTCTGTAAACCTAAAACTGCACTAAAGAAGGAAGCCTGTTAAGTATATTTTAATGGGTGAAAATGGGGTAACTGGTGGCATGTTCTTTTGGAGGGAAGTCTGTGATAGCAGAACCAATGAAAGTATCCCTTCTACATCTGTAGAATTACTTTGGTTATGAACTAGTTGTAACCCATGAAGGGGATATGCTTCCTTTCAAGGGAGAACCTATCACTGATTCAGGGGTCAGCAGGTGCTAGCTGTCGTCTTCATTCTGAATAGAACCAGTGAAGCTGTGGACATGCCCTGAGGGAAAGAGTGGAAGTGACAGCAGGTCTCTGCTGATGAAAGCTTCACATGCTTTTCATACTCCTTGAGATCTTAAAATGGCAGGTATTCCTACTCCCTGCATTTGCACAAGTTTCATGTCCCTGATCCACTGTAGTTCTGACTGTGTGGACCCAAGGGCAGCGGGGGTGTCTGAAGCATAATTTGCACGTGGCTAATAGGGTTTCAGTTCCTCACTAGGCAGGTTTTTTTCTGGCCACTGAAGAATGCACATTAAAGATCCCATTTTTAAACAGTTTTCCTTCCATCTACATTCTTGGTCATAGTCCAGAAGCATGTACTCAGTGTCCCTGGCTGCTCCTGCTGGCTGCCCCAGAGAGAAAGCTACAAAGAATGTGAATTTCAGGACTAAGTGAACCACATCATGTTATTTACAGTAACAGCGGGCGGCTGGCTTGCACCTGCAGGGGAGAGCAGTGGGAGTGTTTAAAAGCCCCTCCTGGAGCCACACTCCTGCATCTGGATCCCAGCTCCGATGCTAGCTGTCCGGCCTTGTGCAAACTTCTTAACCTCTAGGGGCTTCAATCTCCTCACCCATATAATGGGGGGATAAGAATAGCAATTTATAGGACTATTGTGATGAGTCAATTATTTACTAATTGTGAAAACAATTGGAACATTAACCGCAGGCATGTGAAAAACTCTACCTAAGTATAAGCTATGAATATGGTGACCAAAGTCTTAAAAAGGTGTTTTTCTTAGTTTTTAAGCCATCAGTTTGTAGAGAAAGCATTTTATTTTCTCCTCTACTCTCTTTCATCGTCCTTTTCTTCACAGTTAAGTCTTCATGCTTGTGAAAGGAATAACTTTTTGGTGTGTGTGTGTGATTAAATGTGAAAATTAGTTAAGGCTGAGAAAAATGTATTATAGAAGGTATATTAAGCCTTCCTCTCTTGTACAGCACATATAGGTCATTTAAATAGTAAGCATTTTTTAAAAGCTTGCATAATAATTTTTTAATTATGTATTAAGTAAACATAATATTTAAGAATGCTTAAATGCTTACTATTGCTTCAGCACACATCTATTTTTAAAAATCCTCACAATCACCCTGTGGGGAAGGTAATATTATATCTCTTTTACAGATGTGGAAATAGAGCCACGTGGAGATGTTGCAATTTGCCCCAAATGAAGCAACTATTAAGTGAAAGTACTGAAATACTCAAACAGCCCAAAGACACGCTAACTGTATATCACTGTCTCCTACATGGTCTGTAAAATCAATTCTAATTCATTTCAGAACTTTTACAAACTTGACACATTTCCATTTTTCTTCCAAGCACTTAATGGGTTCACTATTTCTTAAGAAACAGGAAAGCTTTCCATTCCCCTTCGTCAAGTTTCTTCTTACTTATCATCTTTTCTGATCATAAATTTAACATTTGCTCATTAAAGAAAATTTGAAAGTACTCAGTAGTGGACAGAACTGCTGTCCTGGATCTGTCCCCAGTCTTAGAAGAGGACCCAGAACTGGCTTTAGGATAAATAACCTCCCTTTTGTTTTTAGTCCTGTGATTTAACCTCGATTGACCCACTCTTTCTGAAGCACCAGAAGTAGATCTCAGTTGGTTTAAGACAAATAATACCCCTCATTCTATTGGCCTCACACATGATTGGAGAATTGACAAATAACTCAGGAAGAGCCACTATTATGTGAGGAGATACATGCTGATGCCCATGTGAATCATAAGCTTCCTCTATCAAGAGAGGAAGCTGCCAAAAGAGACCTGTCTTGGTTTGGATGGATGATCTGGGATGCTGCGTGCCTAGAAGCATCATGCTGAGACATCTTTGGACACAGAATGAAGACAGGACAAAAGCAGCCCTTGACATCATCTGGGCTAGGGTATCTCTCCTTGACTGAAGCCAGACCTCAGACCTGAGGTTTTCATTTACAGGAACCAATAAATCCCATGGATCCTCATTTTTTGGTTGTCATTTAAACACATTGGAGATTGATTTTGTCACCTACAATCAAAAGACTCCAACTCTGAAAATGAATAAAAAATAATATAAGAATAATGCTTCGACCTATAGACATAATTCCTTCAGAACGGTGCATTGTTTGTATATTACAAATCATTTTATATATTAATTTAATTCTCCAATCTATCATAAGCATAACACTTTGACATGTCATAAAATATTTTCATGGACACACTTTTTCATGACTGCATACTATTCTACTTTGTGAAGAGTTGGAAGAATATTTTGGCTGAGATTTTATATATATATATACACATATAAAAGTATGTCTGTGACTTGCATCCATACTGACTTTTCCCTGCCATTTTGAAATAATTCCTGATTAAAAGTTTTTCAAAGCTGAATTAGTGGATTAAAACATATGAATATTTTTGACTCGATATCAACTGCCAGACTGCTTTCTAAGAAGGCTTGAGAAGTACACCAGAAATTAACACAGCATTGTAAATCAACCATACTTCACAAAAATTATCCAGTAACCTAGGCATGGGATTGGTGATCACTGGCATTTCATCCCCATAAACAGAGCTGTGTCACTTGAGAGGTGGAAAACTATTTCATTTTGATGTGCACTGAGTGAATTACCATTGAAGTGTGCCATCAATTTTTTCTTTTGTGAATGTGTGTTCATCTTCTCTGCCTTCTACGCTTCTGAGATATTTTGATATTACCTTTGAAGTGTTCTGAACTCTCTATGTATTGAAGGAATTAGCCCCTTGTTGGATTTGTAAACAAATAACATTCTCTGGTGTTTTGTTTAAAATTAGGATGCTCTGATGCATGGAAATCTTTGTATACTTTCCTCTGAAACTTACTGTTCATCTAGAGGTTGTATACTCATCCATATTTATTTCTAGTTTTTTTTCTAATTGTGTTACTTTTTAAATGTTTCTGGAATTTATCACAATATATGGTTCACTGTATGATTTCAATCTTTTCTTTTCCCCCCAAGTAGCTAACAAGTGTTCCATTCACTGAATAACCTTTATTTATCTCCCTGATTTGTAATGCCTTCCATCTCTTATATTAAATTATTATTGATATCAGAGCCCATATCTGGACTTCCTGCCCTATTTTCTAATCTGGCTATTCTTGAACTAGTAAAACTCTCATTATCTTATTAATTATTATATTACTAATATGATTTTATTCACAATAAACCCAAATCAATTTTATAACTTCTGATATTTTGGAGATATGATCTTTTAATCTAGAATCGTGTGATTAAAGCACCTTTTATATCTTTCAGTAGTTTTTACTTTTATTTTTTGATAGTTCCTACTATCCTTTTGTTAGGCTATTCTTAGACATTTTACCTTGGTTGTTACACTTGGAAAATTTTAGAAATCTTAATGCCTCCATCTGGTCTCTTAATCAGACCCTGGAGAATCCTAAACCACTGATCTGATTTGAACAAATGAGGTGAAAAGAATTGGGAAAGCACTGTGAGCAGAAGAGACTGTGGAACCTCCAGAGCGGTGCCCTGCGTTGGCTCAGATGTTCTCTGGAAAAAGTTTTCTCTATGAGACTACATAGTTCCCAGCTTGACTTTCAGTTTTCTCAGCATTTCACATTAGATTTTAAAAGTCTGTGGCAGGTTCTTACCCAGCAAAAGAGCACTTGCACAAAGGGTTATATGTATACACTTTCCCCAGGTGGTAAAGGGAACACGCTCTTCTTCCTAATTAAAAAAACAAGTTTAGTCAATCAAGGGATTACAACAGTGAAATGATATTTCTCCTAACTGGTCACTAAATCCTAAAAATAATATAAAAAAAAATTTTAAGACATAGCCTCCTTGTTTGTAAATGCATGGGTTTTTTCCTGTTTTTTTTCCTTTTCTTTCCTGTTAATGATGCCAAACACACAACAAAACATGTACAGTGTTCGTTTAAATACTATTTTTTGAAAATGCACATGTGAACAGTAAACTGTTTCCCTGCCATGGTCTGAGCACCTGACGAGGCCAAGATTTAAAGCTCTATTCCTTAGCTTGCCTTTGATTTCAGAAGTGAAGGTAGTGACAGCTTAGAGTCTGTGCAGGACAGAAAGTATCACAGGTGTCTGCAGCTAACTGGTGTCCACTGTGTGTTTCTTGGTTGAGCTTTATGTGTTAATTAGCTACAAATATGAAGTTGAAGAGTTTCCATTTTAGAGTTTATATTTAGAATTTTTTAAGAGATGAAATCAGTAAGAATCAAGATTTAACTGGATTATAAAACCAGATATAGTATAATAATAGCTGTAACTAAGTACATGGCCCTTCCTCTGTGCCAGGAAGCCTTCCAAGTAGATTCTATACATTACTTCGACCCATCCTTACCACTGTCATGAAGAAGCAACACTCTTATTCATATTTTATAGGAAACTATGGCACAGAGAAGTTAAGTTGTCCAAGATCACTCAGGAAGCAAGCTGCTGTGTTCAAATATGAATTTAGGCAACTTCATTCCCAAGATCTCACTACCACAATGCTGGCCTCTCTAAACAATGGAGCATGCTTTCACAAGTAAAGTAAAATACTTCAAATAAGAAACTAAAAAAAAATAATAAGGCAATTTTTTAAATAAGGAAGAACGATAAAGTTAAATGAGTCTTCATCTTCAATTTTTCAACAAGCATGTTCCAATGAAAATTTAAACTTATTAGCTTGCAAATTTAAATTTAAACTTGGCAGTTTAAATGACCAAAAAACTTTTCTTCAGTATTTTTTGTATGCTGCCAATATGATAAGTTTTTGTTTTTCAGGACTCAAAAGCATTATGAACATCTAATTTTGTCTAAGATTCAGCTTTCATCTCTGAATGTACAGTCTTTCACCAACATATGCTTTTACACCCATCTTCAGTTGTAAACAATGGGAACTATTCATAATGGGGATTATTAGAAGCTTATTACATTGTAAAAGACAAATGTCACTTTCTATTGGTAGCTGAACCTCATTTTTTTCCATTTATAAAAAGAGGAGTTTGACTTGCTCCCTCCATATCTTTTCAGTGCCAACATTCTGTAGATCTGTGATTCAATTTATTAAATCTATATTTGGAGACATTTTCAGATACTCCTAGTAAAAGCATTTTTTCCCCAAGAGTTATTCATGCTCACAACCTACTCTCCTGCTGCTGCTGACTGCAAGCACCATCAGCTCTAAATTATCTCAGCTGATGGAAAGAAGCAATAATACAAATGACTCAAAAATCATCTTTTCATAGCTCTGGAATGTTGATACAAAGATATACAGTTTTATTTTTTTAATTTTGCAGCAGGAGTGGCAGCAATAAATTTACATTTCCAATTATGTAAAATGACTAGGTCAAACACTGCTCAAACACTGATGGCACCTCAACATATGTTTCCCTGCTTCCTCTACCCTTTCTCTGACTTTAGGATGAGAGCCATGCTTCTTTGTGCACATCCCAATAGGAAGGGGGAGCAGTGACCGGGACTTAGTTCAAGACAAAGGGGCACCTAGTCTACGATGAAAAGGAGGCCTCAATAATGAAGGCGCATGTAAAAAAATGGGAGTCAACTATAAAAACCAATTTGTCTTTCCTTCTACATCTATGTCATTGCAGCTAATTTATATTTTGCATTTTTTATTGGTGTTATGTAAGGATACAAATCAATGCCTCTTTTCATATACAGTTTTACCAGTCTTTTTCTTTTCCCCCTTTTTACAGTTAATATGAAGGAAGGACCTCATTTCTCTTCTGTGTCCACCATTCCAGGCAGTGCTTCTTCAACTTGGCTGCACATTAGAATAACCAGAGGAGCTTTAAAAACTTCCCTATGCCAGAATGCACCGGAGGCCACTAAGTACCATCAGAGTTTGCAGTGATGGAATCCAGGCACCAACATTTTTTAAGGTCCCCTGGTGATTCCAACATGCAGCCAAGGCTGACAAGTCCAGAAGTAAACAGACTCAAGTGCATCTAAACAGCGCCCGCTTTTCCTGGGTAATCTCATCTATATCCACATGGGGACACCGCGCCTCCTATTCTGGCCGGACTTGTTCTTCCTGCTCAACCGTGTCCCATTTTTACTCAAGTTCTGCCTGGCGCCGCTTCCAGAACTCCAAAAGTAAGGTGACTAACAGAGAGACAGAACAGCAGAATGTGGATCTTCAGTGATGACTGATGCTTCAGAAATCTGTACTTAATATTTATTACAATTAACACTTTGGTAAATGGTTAATAAAATCACACTTTATTTATAGGCGATACTAAAGAAAAAAATGAGTTAATACCTTTTTTAAGAAAAAAGAATATGTAGATAATTTATTGAACTTTTGGAAACAGACTAGCTCTCTAGCTCAAGGGAAAGGTATTAACGTGATGGTCAGAGGCAGGTGACTGTGTCTGACGCTAAAGTACCTGCTACCAGCACATTATGCCCTCTAAAAACACAAATAACGGGGGGAAGGGTGGGTATAACTCAGTGATAGAGCACGTGCTAAGCATGTACAAGGTCCTGGGTTCAAGCCCCATTACCTCCATTAAAAAAAGTAAAAAAAAGCACAAGTAACTGTCACAATTTAAAAGCACTGCACGGTGCACCCTCCAAGCCTTCCCCTCACATCCCTCTGTCTCTTCTGTCCAAAGGACCTGAGGGTGGGGAAGGGGATGAGAATGCTTTAGTAGCCCTTGCATTTCTATTTTCCACCACCCCAGTCACACAAACTTAAAATAATATTCTTAAGTATGGAAAACTGCCATTTTTCTCAATCATCGGTAAAGTAATTTTTAGAAATCGTCATTGTGTTTTAAGACTCGTAAGTTTAAATAGTAGACAAAAACAACATGAAATGTTAATTGAAAATGTGGCTTCAGGGTAAATCCCCTAAGCCCTTCTTCCCAACAGACTGTTACCCCTAGGCTCCAACTCTAGAGAAATTGCAGAATAACCACTGTGCCCTCCACCGTTATACCTGAGTCTCTACAATGCTCTGAGAATAAAGAGGAAAAAGACACAGTCCCTGCTTCCGGGAGCTCCTAGGTGCACAGGACTCATCATGAAGTGATGGCTGAGAAGGCGTGTAAAGAGGGCTTGGATAACAGTCAGCAGAGGGTGCTCGGGGCAGAGAGCCGGAACTGTAGCCAAGGCTCTCCCAGAGGAGGGAACCACAGTTGTGAGATCTGAGATGCCCTAGAAGTGATCAGGTGAACGTATAATGTTAAGGCCATTTCTCCCTGGGGAGTTGTGCATGCAAAGGAGGGAGGCCAAACAAAGCCAGGTCCCTTCCAGGAACTGCAAATAGTCTACAAGCGAGCACAGGGTGTGGGAGGCAGATGAGGCAACCAGGTGGAGAGATCACAGGTGCACATCACAAAGGACTCTGTGTGCCTCCAAGGTAGAGGAGACATGCAAAGTGATCTAGAAAGAGACAAGATAGTGTCAGGGAGGACTACTGGCAGGTTCATGTGAAGTCCTGCTGAGGCCCTGCCAGGAGGAGAGAGAAGAAAACATTTCAGCAGGTGGACGGATTGGCCACAGGTGTGATGGAAGGGCAGGAAGAGGTCAAAGATGCCGGCCAGCTTTCTGGCTTTGGCAGTGTCTAAATAATAGTGCCATTCTGTGAAATAAGAAGGGCAAGAACCTCCTAGAGGAAAACATAGGCAAAACATTATCTGACATACATTGCAAAAATTTTCTCCTAGAAGAAATAAAAGCAAGAATAAACAAATGGGACCTAATGAAACTTACAAGCTTCTGCAGAGCAAAGGAAACCAGAAATAAAACAAGAAGAAAACCTATGGAATGGGAGAAAATTTTTGCAAGAGAAACCGACAAAGGCTTGATCTCCAAAATTTATAGGCAGCTCATATGACTCAATAAGAGGAAAATAAACAACCCAATCCAAAAATGGGCAGAAGACCACCTAAACAAGCAATTCTCCAAGGAAGACATTCAAATGATCAAAAAGCACATGAAAAAATGTTCAATATCACTAATCATCAGAGAAATGCAAATCAAAACTACAATGAGGTATCACCTCACACCAGTCAGAATGGCCGTCATTCAAAAATCCAAAAATGACAAATGCTGGAGAGGCTGTGGAGAAAGGGGAACCCTCCTACACTGCTGGTGGGAATGCAGTTTGGTGCAGCCACTATGGAAAACAGTGTGGAGATTCCTCAAAAGACTAGGAATAGACTTACCATATGACCCAGGAATCCCACTCTTGGGCTTGAATCCAGAAGGAAATCTACTTCAGGATGACACCTGCACTCCAATGTTCATAGCAGCACTATTTACAATAGCCAAAACATGGAAACAGCCTAAATGTCCATCAACAGGTGACTGGATAAAGAAGATGTGGTATATTTATACAATGGAATACTACTCAGCCATAAAAACCGACAACATAATGTCATTTGCAGCAACATGGATGCTCCTGGAGAATGTCATTCTAAGTGAAGTAAGCCAGAAAGAGAAAGAAAAGTACCATATGAGATCGCTCATATGTGGAATCTAAAAAACAAAAACAAACAAACAAACAAAAACAAAGCATAAATACAGGACAGAAATAGACTCATGGACAGAGAATACAGACTTGTGGTTACCAGGGGGTTAGAGGGTGGGAAGGGATAGACCGGGATTTCAAAATTGTAGAATAGATCAATGAGATTATACTGTATAGCACAGGGAAATATACACAAAATGTTATGATAAATCACAGAGAAAAATTGTGACAATGAGTGTGTATATGTCCATGAATGACTGAAAAATTGTGCTGAACACTGGAATTTGACACAACATTGTAAAATGATTATAAATGAATAAAAAATTAAAAAAAAAGAAGGGCAGGAAGAGGGGCAAGTCATGAGAGGAGACAACTGATTCAGTTCTGGCTGGGTGCCTGTGTGCTCCAGGAGAGATGTGCAGTAGGCAAATAAAAGTCTAGAAATCGGGAGAAAGTTCTAGGCTGAGCCAAGTAGTTTTTCTGTTTCAAGAGGCTAATGGGTGTGAGTGGACAAGCTCACAAGAGGTGTATAGGGATAGCTCTCACCCTCCTGCATATGGGAAGAATTTGGGAGCCTTTCAAAAATAGTGCACCACAGCCTGGAGTGGGGCCTTTGTACTGTTTATTATTTTTTAAATACTTCTTTCCTTTTTGTGGGGAGTATTGAGCTTTATTTATTTTAATGGAGGTACTGGGAATTGAACCCAGGACCTCTTGCATGCTAAGCACGTGCTCTACCACTGAGCCATACCGTCCCCACCTTTTTTTGTTTTTAGACATTAGCTCTACCGAGCAGTCAGGGTTGAGAATCAACCTGCAGAGAGCAGAGAGCCTTGGGGTTAGAGAACAAGGAGAAGCTGCCCAGAGCCCTGTAGACCCCACCAGGGGCAGCCGGAGACGCAGAGAGCCTCGGAAGTGCTGTGAGGAATGTGAACTCAAAACTCCCCAATAGCGAAGACGACAAACATATTTCAAGCACCCACTTCCCAGCAGTGTTTGTTCTGACTTTACTAGTTTTCCAGTAATACTCAGTGAGAATAGAAATTATCTGGACACAGGGATCAAATTCAAATGCTGATTATGACCATTCTTAGCTGCGTGATTACTGATTAAGTTACTCGTCTGCCACGTGTAAAACGGGGGACCTAGCACCGTGCTCGTGGGCTGCTGTGAGCGTAATGAAATGACATCTATAAAGGTGCTCCTGACTCTCAGAGGTAATTGCTACTATTGTCCCCATTTGGGACACCAAGAAACAGAGTCACAGAAAGCTTCAAACATTTGCCCAAGATGAGGGTTGGGATCAGGAATCAAGCCAATGACTTCTTGGATCCAGAGCCCAGGATCTTCTTACGAACAACACGGCACTGCCCAGGCTCCCTGCTCCAAAACCAGCCTCCCTTTGGCTCAGTTCCATGGCACCTGCGCTGCACAGATGCCCTCACTGCCTGCCCGCCCGCCCGGTGTCTGACCCCGGCACTCCTCCCTCCGTCCCACACAGCGCTTCCTTGGGCACACCATCGCTCACGAGGCCATTGCTGTGGCTACTCGGATGTTTACATGGAAACGCAGGTGGCAGCCCAGGTTTTTGCTATAGATGCTGCTGTCAGTGGAGGCAAAGAGCTCACAGTTGGTGGGGGAGGCCACTTGTGGTCTCCTCCTTGGCTGGAGAGCTGGATGAAATCCAGTTTCCCTTTGCGACTTAGACATCCAGCATGAGAGATATGTAAGGCCATCTGGCCTCTCAACATAGAAATGATGCCCCCGCAGTCGTTCTTAACATTGTAATCTCCTGGCTCCACCAGGGAGCAGGGGCCATGGCCTGTTGTCCACCAAGTTTTGTTTCCTTGCACAACAGCTACAATGGGGTGAGTTAACACCGGACCAGAAAATCTACAAAGCCCTCGTGTACTATTTCCTGACACTTGCAGGTCACCAAAATACCCCAGATCCCCCAAGTAAACAACTAGTAAGAGGAACTGAGCTTGCTCGTCTGTCAGACCCCTGATGGCAGGACTGATTTGGCCTCTCCTGCTCTCCGGATGATCCGTTCTCCTTCTGTGTGCCCTTCCCCGAGTGAAAGGGACAGTTCTTTGTTTATGGGCTAGGGAGTATTTGTGGCTGTCTGACCAGAACCTTCAAAAGTAGAGCTCTTGGTGAGAGTGGAAGCATGGCACCCACGTCTCATGAGCTCAGCTACCCAACAGCCTCATCTAGCCAAGACTGTGGCCAACACCAGGGGTCCATGCTGTTGAGTGTTGGGTCTGGAGAGCAATGCCTCCACCACTGAGAAGCTGCCCCACCACTTGTGCCCTTGTCCCCTTCGAGGGGGAGGTGACGCATCCATGGGATAAAAGCCGCGAGGGCACTAGGTGACTGTGGACCAAGCTGTGACTGGCCGGTCCTGCCCCCCATGTGACCCATGTTAGCCTCAAGTGCAGAAAATCCCCAAAGAGACCCCTGCTTGAGTGAATGGGTCACCTATAAGCCAACTGTCCTCGGGACGCCTAAGAAGCAACACAATATACACAGTGAGACACCCACTCACTGAAGTCCCCAAGGCTCACAGCTCCCTAATGTGACACCAGGTACCCCCAGCAAACAGAAGACCCTTACTTTATAATTGACTTGAGAATTCTACTACCAACACTGCCTTCCACCTTCCACTTATAAAGTTCTTTCCACTCTGTCCCCTGCTCTGCAATTGTGCAATCAGTCCAGAGCTCCTTCATGAGACAGGAGGGAAGGGGGCAGGGCACAGACATTAAAAGAATGGCACAGCCATTAGCACCGAGACGGTGGAAAAGTCAACTCCCAGTAGATCTTGAGCTTCAATACACACTCACTGAAATACAGCAGGATGCTAAATGGCACTCCTACAGGTGCCAGGACAGGTTCAAGGCTGACCATGAAAGGTCAAAGGGTGAGTGGTGGCCCAATTTCTGGTAATCGCAACACCTTCCCCAAAGCGGTTGGAATATTCCTCCCACTTATTAGCATATGAAGATACTGAGTGCATAAAAACTAACAACCACACCTCGTGGCTTCTCTCTCTGCTGAGGGAGACAGTCCACACTCTGTCTGTGGAGTGTGTATCTACTTTTACTTTAAACTGGAGCACCCAACCCTCACGCCTCATGGCCTTTCTCTTGCCTTCTGAAACAGCGCACTCTGTCTGTGGAGTATATATCTCTCTGAATAAATCTACATTTACTGAATTGTGGCTCTCTCTTGGATTCGTTCCTGTGCAAACCAAGGACCCACACATCACGAGGTGCATCTCAGGGACCCAAATAAGACCTGGGATACGGCCATCCTCTCCCCCACATTTTCCTGTATCATACATTCCTTCCCAAAGGATCTCACCTTGTGCACTCCAAAGTAGACAGCACTCATGTGTCCTGACCTGGATCTGCTTCTGCATTTATCATTTCTTATGTCCACTAGAATGTCATCTACATGAGGACAGGGATTTGGTTCTGTTCACAAAGAAGCACCAGCACATGACAGGTGCTGGAGAAGTATTAGCTGAATGAATGAGCTGTGGGAAGTCCTGGGAATTCAACCTGGAACTCCTAGCCACTTGGGCCCCAGCTGACTCCAGTTGCTTCCTGCTACTCATGGCTGACCTCTTGCCACCACTCTCTGCTCTGCCATCACCTGAGCCTGGATGAGCTGAGATGAGCACACACCACGGAGAGCATGGTGAATGGTTCACGTCGTTGCAAAACACTCGCCCTCTGACTGCCAGGGGTTACTTAGGATGGACAAACTGAAGGGAGCACCACGTGCACCGCCCTACCCTACAACTCACTTGAAGCACCAGAACTGCACACATGGGAAGCGCTGGCCCTTTCCAACCTAAGGAGAGGGACTATGGGTGAGAAGAGGGTCTCTGTCAACTAACAGTCTCTTTAAAAGCCCAGTCTTAGAAAAGCTCTTTAAAGACACTTTTGGTATCTTCCTTGTGTTTCGGTAATCCCTCTAGATTTTGTCATTTTAATCTATGCATCAGAAATACAGATGCTCTTGAAATCTCTATTGATTTTCAATGAAGAAAATCCTCAAATTCCTTCTCTGCTAGGAAAATTACTGCACTTTATATAAAAAAAAAGCAGCTTCCCTTTTCAAACACCTAATTTCACAAGAATCAGTGAAGCAGGACATGAAAATCTCGCTGTGCTTTATCACCTACTGGTGGGCAGGAATGAAATGAATGAGAACTGATCTCATGAGACGGGAAGGCTGGGGCTGTCTTATTCCTGCTACAGATGGAAGGGTCCATATCTGTGAAGGGGAGGAAGGACCAAGGATGAGAAACCAACATTTACTAACCCATTTCTCTTTTTCAGAGTCTCAGACAAAACACTGTGATTTTATAAACAAAACAAGAACATCTGCACCCTTTTAAAAGCACGTTACAACTTTACTACTACACACGGCACTCTGTCATTGACCTAAAGGCAAATGACAGACAAGAAATTTGCAGGGATCTTATTCTGTGCTCATCCCTTTTGGTCTTTGGAAACTCAGGAAGTTTGCCTCCTCTCCCTGAGTGTCGTTTTTCTCATCTTTCAAATGGGAGTGTAACAGTCATTCATTTGCTCAGTGTCCATTCGACAACAGGAGACGGCTTATGAAAACAATAATAAAAAAAAAGCAAAACAGCAATTCTGATCTGTGCTTCTTCCTCCTCCTCCCTGAACATGAACTTACAGGCTAAAATGGCATCTTTCACTAAATCCCGAACGTAAGGAGCAGTTCTGATAAGGAAGTACAGGACTGCAGGTGTAACCGAGAAATGACCCAGTGAAAAAGAATGAGTTGCCAGCAAATCCTCAAAACCCGTAAGGGTGCAAACCCTGGGAGTTACAGCCATGGGTGGGAGTTCCTTAGTTCCCCATTTCACAAAGCCGAGAACTTTGCAGGGCCCATGAAAGACACAGATAGCCCAGTAAAACCACACCATGTTTTGGAGTACACCGGGGCCACATCGCTGCTGACCTGCACTGCTGTGTGTCCCAGAGCAAGAGCCCTGGGAGGGGGTGACTGTGTTTGAGGCTGGACAAGAACTTCCTGTTCTGTCTCTTTTACTCTCTCTCTTCCTGCAATAAAACAACTGGTAGGACTCTGGTGGGGACCACTGCACCCACATTCTCTGGGAAACCACACACCAGACAGCTCTAGCTGATCTGAGAGAGGACTATATATACTCCAAAGTCAGGCAGAAGGCTGCCTGTGGCCTTGGGAATCCAAACTAGCTTGTCCTGTTAATCAGGATATTACACATCTAAAGAAAGTGTGCACCAGATGAAGACGATGCCTTAGACAACATCGGTGGTTATGTCCAGCAGTGTCTAAGGACAAGTCATGCTCTGGTAGACGGGAGCATTTTGGTAGCTTTAAGAGTCTGCTACTGAAGGGCTGGGACATTTCATTGGGACTTGAAACTCCAGACCTCTTTACTCACAAAGGCAGACAAGTTAGGTGAGCCAGGTCAGCCTTTATTCCAACTTCCTAACCAAAAGTCTATGAGGTCGAAAATATATTTCTCAGACACTTCTGCAACAAGGGTTCCAGATGTGGCTTTAAAAATGCCCATCAGAGATTGAGATTTGCAAATATTAACTACTATATATAAAAATAGCTAAAAAACTAAATTTCTTCTGTATAGCACAGGAACAATATTTAATATCTTGTAATAAACTTTAGTAAAAAAATATGAAAAGGAATTCGTACATATATATGTGAATATGAAGGACTGGAACATTGTGCTGTACATCAGAAATTGACACATTGTAACTGACTATACTTCAATTAAAAAAATATATATATATAATGCCCATCAGCAGCATCTGAGTGTCACTGAAAGCAGAAACCCAGATGAATGGAGGCAGAGGTGGTTGGAGGAGCTACGTTATTTTGCTGGGGTGGATGCAGCCGGCATGGCAGAGATCTAGAAGGAATGCGCACAACAGCCACTCACTGATCTGAAAGTGAGTTAGTTTAACAGCTTTCTGAAATCCTCACCGCCCCTCCTGATGAGCCAAGTGTCTGGCGTTTCTCTGGAAATCACTAGGCGCAGCCTGGAACTCAAAGGTAAAAATTAAAAAGTGCAGTCAAGTAGCAAAGAGACTGGCAGGACACGCTGGACAAAAGTAGGTCAGAATCAACAAGGAATGGGGAGGGGATAGAACATGTGTTGAGGACCCTGAATTCAGGGGTGGATTGTCTATGTTGAGTACTCTGAGTCAGTATGAGTAGATGGATTAGTGTGGACTATGGACTAAAATGGTGGCCATCGTTCAGATAAGTGTGTGATTTGGAGTACATTTATTTGAGGAGGGTTTTTTTTTCCCCTTCAACATTGATCATTTCTAGGGAGCAGAAAAATACTCTGCCACACAACATCTAAGTGCAAAAGAGATGCTATGGGATGATGGTGGTATGAAAAATTTCAGTACTGCAGTTTCAAGCTTTCCTTAATGAGGTGCACAGCAGTAGGCACTTAAAATAAAATAAGGTACTTATAATAAAGACATCATCATATGTACATATCCTTTAAGATACACATATGGTGCTATAAGTGGGCCTGAAATGTGTTCTGCATTCTAAAATCCGATGAAATAAAATCAGTAGTTCAATATGCCTGTCGGCTCTAAAAACATGATGTAGCTCATGATCACAGAAAGCAAGATCAGCTAGGAAATTTGAGATTTGTCGTTTCCAGTGTCAAAGTTAATATTTTTTGCTTTACTTAAAAAGCATTTTTTTAATTAGGTCTGTCAGCATCCATTGGTATATGGGGTTCAGTAGATGTGTTCAGATGTTCCAGACAGTGAATCAGAGCAAAGGCTGAGGTTTAGACAGTAGTTAAATGCCTCACCCGTGTGATCAGCATCCACAAACTGCTATACTGAAAATCCTTAAAAGTGAGAACTTCATTAAAGAAACGATAAGTGAGGGGAAAAAATAGCTACAGACTAGTGGAAGTTTTGTAATGTGTAAAAATGACAAAAGGCTATTCATGAGCATATTTTTAAAAACCCCTACACTTTAATAAGAAAAACAACAGTCTGACAACAGGTTGTACACTGCTGTAGGAGAATCCATGCAGGTGGACTCTTATGTGAATGGGGCTGGAGCTGTAGAATTAGTTAGTCTTGCAAGTAACTCAGTTAAACACAAATGCAAATGGGATACACTTCTAGAATATCTGAGTAAATATCTTGGAAAACTTACTCCTCTATGAAGCAATGACAATGGCTTTGTAAAATTTGTCAAAATTAACCTCTGTAGAACTCTGGAAATTAAACCAACACTTCCAGCAATCCGGGGAGTCTTTATTTGAGAAAAAAAAAAACAGCTAAATCTCCATAAAGATAGTGAGTTTTGAGGCATTGTAACTTGATCTACCCCATCCCTGTATCCTCACCTAAATGGTGGCCTTTATAAGCAATAGTCTCACAATCAAGGTAGGGGCAGAAGTTATTTAAAGTTACCCAAAAAATCCGCCCCCAGAGAGCTGTCACTATGTGACCTGTCACAAACTCATGCTGTGCAAACAGCCTGTCCCCAGAGTGTGTGTGGGAAACAATCAGCAGTGAGTATCTAAAATTACAACTGCCTGAGGTAGTGGGACAAGTAGAGGCTAACTACGTGCTGACTAGGAAACTTAGAAGGCAAAATTGAGTAATGAGACGTTCTGGGGGTGAAGGTAGGGTTAAAAAGCTCCAAAAAATTCTGAGAATTGTAGAAGGCAATATACATGTGTGGCACATGGCAAGGAAAGATCTGAGAAAATCCTAAGCCTTCAACTCTGGCTGAACTTGAGATTCTGCATAAGCAAGAACTAAAGGATACGGAAGAGCTGCTGACTGCATGCCGGTGCTGAGGGCATCCCTCAGCACGTGGACACACAGCCACCTGGCAACAGCTCAAACGATTGTCTCCAGGCATTGAAAGAAATCACTGTCCAATCATTACTACAGTGATGACAACTAGGCTTTCTTCACACACACTGATCTCATGGTCATGCATGATAAAGAAAACAGACTTTACAGAATTTGTTCAGGAAAGTAACTAAATAAATAGCAGCAGCAGCAATGACAACGAAAGCAATGATAAACCCTGGAGATGAGGAAAATCAGGCTTTCAGATCTGCCACATTGTAATATTTTAAATGTCCAGCTTTCAACAGAAAATTACAAGATGTACAAAGAAACAGAAAAGTTTGGTCATAACAGACGGGGAAAAAGTAGTCAACAGAAACTCCCTTAGGTAGCCCAGACACTGGACTTACTAGACAAAGACATAAATAAGCAATTACACATATGTTCAAAATACTAACAGAAACCATGCCTAAAGGATTAAATTATGTGCTCATCTCATTGTACAGAGAATAACAATAAATAAAATTTATAATAAAAACCAACTAGAAATTCTAGAGATACAAATATAATGACTAAAATAAAAACTTCAATAAGTGGTTTCTCTGTAGATATGAACTTGTTGAAGAAAAAGTCAGTTAAATTAAAACTACTGAGATTTCCCTGTCTGTGGAACAGAAAGAAAAAGGAATGAAAAAAAAATGAACACTGTGTCAGAGATAGGTGGGACACCATCAACAATACCAATACACACATAATGGGAGCGCCAGAAGGAGGGAGAGAATAAAGGGGCAGAAAGAATATATAAAGAAATAATGGCTGAAAACTTCCCAAATTTGATGAAAATATTAATTTGTACATCCCAGCAGCTCAACAAACTCCATGTGGTATAAACTTAGAGACATCTAAAATAGGCACATCAGATTCAGTGTGTCAAAAGACAAGAATAAAGTATCTTGACAGCCGAAAGAGAAAAGTGGCTCAACATATAGAAAGGCTCCTCAGTAAGACAGTTGATTTCTCATCAAAAACCATGGAGACCAGAAGGCAGTGGATGGTATCATCAAAGAGATAAAAGGAAAAGACTGTCACCAAGTATTTTATAGCCAGCAAAATGATTCTTTAAAAAAATTAAAGTAGAAATTAAGACACTCCTACAAAAACAAAATCTGAAAGAATCCATTGCTAGCAGGCCTGCCCTACAAGAAATACTAAGGATAGTCCAGCAGGTGTAAATGAAAGGACACTCGCCTGAAAAATAAAGAGCACTACTACATGAGTAAAAAAATAAAACAGTATAAATCGAGTATTACATGTAAATGTTTTGTTCTATTTGATGTAAAGAACAACTGCATAAAACAATACTTATGAAACTGTGTAGATGAGCTTATAAATGCATAAAGGTGCAATTTGTATGACAGTGACAGCATGAGGAGGGGGAGGGAAAAGACTGATACCAAAGCAAAGTTTTTGTGTACTGTTGAAATTAAGTTGGTATTCATGTGAACTAGATTGCTTTAAAACAAGATGTTAATTATAATCTCCAGGGCAATGGAAGAGAAGGAGGAGGAGGAAGAGTAGGAAGAGGAGAAGAAAAAGATAAAATAAACAAATTAAAATGGCACACTTGAAAATGCTTACTTTGTACAAAAATGTGTAGTAATTGAGGAATGGGAAAAAAAGACATATAGAAAGTAGACAGCAGTTGTAACTTCAATCTGATAAGAAATTACATTGATGTAAATGAATTAAACATTCTAATCAAAATACTAAAGGCAGAAATAAATGGAATAGACAATAGATGAACAACAGAGAATAATCAACAAAAGGAATAGTTGGTTCTTTGAAAAGATCAATAAAATTGACAAATTTTATCTAGTACTAAAAGAAAAGAAGATTCAAATTACTAAAATGAGAAATGAAAGGAAGGATGTCACTACTGCCCTTACAAAGATAACAAGGAATATAAGGGAATACCATGGATAATTATATAGCCAATAAATGAGATAATGTAAATGAAATGGATAAATTCCTAGAAGGACATAAATGACTGAAGCTAATTCAAGGAGAAATAGAAAACTCAAATAATCCTACAGTAAGTAGTGACTGAAATAGCAATCCAAAACATTCACACAAAGAAATGCTAGGCCCGTATGGCTTTGCTGGTGAATTCCATCAACTACTTAAAGAAAAAACAAAAACAAAAACAAACAAAAAATGCTTCACAAATTCGTCTGAAAATAAAGAGGTGGGCACACTTCCCAATTCATTCAATGAGACTAGTATCACACTGATATGAAAACCAGACAAAGGCATCACAAGAAAACTAAAGACTATCTCTTATGAATATAAATGCAAAAATCCTCAACAGAATAGAAGCAAATCCAAAACAGTAACATATAAAATAGACCACCATTAAGTGGGATGTATCCAGGTATGCAAAGGCAGTACAACATACAAAAGTCTATTCATGTAATACACCATATTAATAGAATAATGAATAAAAACTAGGAATAGAAGAGAACTTCCTCAACCTGACAGAGAACATCTATGAAAAACCTGAAGCAAAGATCATACATAATGCAGAAGCACTGAATTATTCCCTCCCAAAATCAACATTGTACTAGAAGTTCTAGTCAAACCAATCAAAGAAAATAAAGCCTCTAGATTAGAAAGAAAGAAATAAAACTGTTTTGATTCCAGATGACATGATATTATATATTGAAATCACAAGGAATCCACAAAGGAAAAATAGAAAAGAAAAAAAATCCTCTTAGAATTAATAACCCAGTCTGACAAAAATTTTAAGACACAAATGAATATATAAAAAGTAATTACATTTCTATTCAACAGCAGTGAATAATCTAAAAATAAAATGAAGGAAACCTTTTCATTTACTATAGCATCAAAAAGAATAAAATAATTAGTAATATTAAGAAAAATATGTGGAATACTGAGAAAAATATCTGAAACTTGTATATTGAAAACTAAAATACTAGTGATAGAAGTTAAAAATGACCTAAAATAAATGGAAAGCTCTTCCGTGTTCATGGATCAGAAGTCTTATTATTTTTAGGATGGCCATTGTCCTCAAAATGACCTATACATTCAATGCAGCTCTGGCTTTTTGGCAGAAATGAACAAGCTGATCCTAAAACTAATATGGAAATGCAAGATACCCAAAATAGTCAAAACAATCTTGAAAAAGAACAAAGTTTTGAAGTTTCCAAATTCAAAACTCACTAACAAAACTGTGATCCATACAGTGTGGTACTTGCAGAAAGACAGAAAAATAGATTGAGAGAAAAGAACTAAGAGACCATAAACAAAGGCTTACACGCAGCCATTTAATTTTTGACAAAGGTGCCATGACAATCCAATGGGGAAAAATAATCTTTACAAAAATGATGTTGGGACACCTGTACATACACCTGGAAAGAAAGAAAACTGAACTTTTATCTTAACACCATTTATGGAAATTAACTCAAAATAAATCACAGACCTGAAACTATAAAACATATAGAAAATGAACAATGAGAAAATCTTCAGGACTTTGGATTATAAATACTTGTAATATATGACACCAAAAGCACAAACAACAAAAGAAAAAAAATCAAGTAAACTGGACTTCAGTAAAATTAAAAACTTCTGTGCTTCAAAGGACTTCATCAAGAAAGTAAGAAGACAATCCACAGGATGGATGAAAATATTTCCAAAATTTTCCCTGATAAGGGACTTTTATCCAGAATAGACAAAGAAGACTTAAAACATGACAATACAAAGACAAATATAATTAAAATGGGCAAAGAATTTAAATAGATGTTTCTCCAAAGAAGACATACGAATGGGAACTAAGCACATAAAAAGATGTTCAACATCAGTAGGCATTAGGGAAACAGAAATCAAAATCACAATGACATACCACTTCATACCAACTAGGATGACAAATATATATGATATATGATATATAAATATGAATCTATAAACCCAGTAATAAAAAGTGTAGATGAGGATGTGGAGAAACTGGACTCCTCATACATTACTTCTGGAAATATACAATGCTTCAGTCACTTTAAAAGCTATATTAGCAATTCCTCAAAATGTTAAAAGTAGAATACATCTCAGCAATTCCATTTTTTGATATATCCTGAAGAGAAGTGGAAATATGTGTTCACACAAAAACTTGTCCATGAGCATTTACAGCAGAATTATTCATCATCAACTGATGGATGGATAAGCAATGTGGTGTATTTATAACTATGGCATATTATTTGAATACAAAAAGGAATTTGGATATTGATATATGCTACACGATGGATGAGCCTTGACAATGTCACACTACATGAAAGACAATAATCAAAAAAGGCAGCATACTGTATGGTTCTACTTATATGAAATGCCTAGAACAGGCAAACCCTTAGAGGCAGAAAGTAGAGTGGTGGCTGTTGAGGGCTAAGGGAAAGGAAGGTTAGGGACTGACTTACTAAAGGGTACTGGTTCCTTTTGGGGGTGATGGCTACACAACCCTGAAATGTACATAAAACCCTAATGCACACTTTCAAAGGCTGCATTTTATGGTATGTGAATTATATCTCCATAAACCTGTTATTCTTGAAGCTTAGCCCACCTATGGAGCAACTTACACAGCACTGACTGTGGCATCCGGACGGGGAGTGACCCACCTGTCCACCGCGAAGGAGAGCAGCACC
Source organism: Vicugna pacos (assembly GCF_048564905.1). NCBI lineage: Eukaryota > Metazoa > Chordata > Mammalia > Artiodactyla > Camelidae > Vicugna > Vicugna pacos. Next base: position 2,252,134 of record NC_132997.1, read on the forward strand.
TGACCCAGTGTTGGAGGGGTGCAATCTTCTTGCCAATGGACACTGTGAGCAGCACAGACCAGGGGGCCAACAGAGCAAGCTGAGGTCATGAAACAGGGCGAAGACACAAAGACCTCTCAATAAAACCATTAAGAGCGTTCAGTCTCTAGGAGAACACATCTTTGTTTTTAAAATCTTTTTATACCTGTTTTATTTTCTATGAGCTTTTTAATCTTTACTTTTTAAACAGTTCTATATGTTTACAATTCTCATTTCATTTTTAATTCTCTTGGATTTGATCTGTTATTGATTATTCACAGGTTTTAAATACTGTGTTTTGATTTCTTTCTTCTTTTTGTTAAGGTTTTAAAAAGACATCTCAACTCGATTCCTATTCTTCTTCAACTTGCTCTTCTATTATTGATTATACACTGTCTTCAAACCTTCTTTTCCTCCATTCTTTTAAAATTCTATTTCTCTCTCTCATTTTTAAGTTTTATTCCAGCATAGGCCTTAGATAGATAAAAAAATAAACCCCTTTAAGGGCCACAATAGATAACTGATACTCCTTAAGCCACAGTGCCAGAGATATGAGCAGTTGAAGAAGCAGAGGAAGTATTCCCAATTAAAAGAGAAAGAGAAATCCCCTGAAAGAACGATCAATGAAATAGATATTAATGGCCTATTAGATCAAGATTTCTAAAAAGAAGTGATTGAATTACTGAAGGAATTAAAAGAGATAGTGTTTAGAGACATAAAATATGTCAAAAACAAAATAGTAGCTATAAAGAAGAGCCAAGTAGAATTGGTAAACTCATTGGCTGAAATGAGATCTGACCTAAAGGCAGTACAACACAGGCTAGATAATGCAGAGGAACGAATAAGTGACCTAGAAGACAGGACAACAGAAAGCACACAATCAGAACAGTTGAGAGAAAAAAATAAAAAACAATAAAAACAATATAAGGAATCTATTTGATAATATAAAGCATGCCAATCTATGCATCATAAGAGTTCCAGAAGGGGAAGAAAGAACAAAGGGGATGGAGAAGGTATTTAAAGAAATTATAACTGAAAAATTCCCAAACATAAAGAAAGAATCAGACACCCAAGTACAGGAGGCTCAGAGGTTCCCAAACAGGAAGAGCCTAAAGAGACTCACACCAAGACATAACAAAATCAAGATGGCCAGACTGAAGGATAAAGAAATGATCCTAAAGGCAGCAAGAGAAAAACAAAGAGTGAGTTACAAGAGATGGCTCTCAGCTGATTTCTCTACAGAAACACTACAGACCAGAAGGGAGTGGAAATATATATTCAAATTCCTGAATGAAAAAACAAATGCAGCCTAGGATACTTTCTGCAGCAAGGCTATCCTTTAGAACAGAGGGAGAGGTAATGAATTTCACAGAGAAGAAAAACTGAAAGACTTTAGCAACACTAAACCCATGCTAAAAGAAATATTGTAAGGTACACTCTAAATAAAAAAGAAGCAGGATGATACAGAAATGAGAGCTTATAACTGGAAAGGTGATAACTACCCTGAATTACAAATAGAATAAACATGAAATTGTAAAAGAAGACATCTAAATCATTGAGTGGGAGAGGGAAGCAATAAAATATAGAGTATTTTTTCTTTCTTCTATTTTCTTAAATTTTTTGTTCTCGGTAGGATGGGTTTGAGATTGCATTACTATCTGTTTAGTACACACAGTTACAGTAATTGGTTAACAGACTTACAAAAAAGTATAACCACAAGCCAAAAACTTACAAGTGAGTAACAAAAACTAAATACAATCCAAGATAACACAAAGGAAAATTACCATACCACAAAAGGAAGAAGAAAGGAACAAAGAAGAAATATGAAATCAACTGCAAATATAAGTTCAAATAGCAATAAACACTCATTTATCATTAATTACTCTAAATGATAATGGACTAAATGCTCCAGTCAAAAGACAGAGTGGCAGACTGGATAATAAAGCAAGAAACTTCAATAAACTGCATACAAGAGACACACTTTAGGGAGAAGGACACATATAGATTGAGAGTGAATGGACGGAAAAGGATATTCCATGCAAATGGAAACTCCAAAAAAGCAGGTGTAGCAGTTCTGATTTCAGACAAAATAGACTTTAAAACAAGGTCCATAAAGAAAGATAAATAAAGGCATTTTATAATGATTAAAGGAGCAATACAAGATGAGGATATTACAATCATTAATATATATGCATCCAACATGAGCACCTAAGTACATAAAACAACTACTAACAGAGATAAACGGGGATATTGATGGGAATACAATCATTGTCAGAAGTTTTAACACCACATTAACATCACTAGACAGATCTTCCACACAAAAAATAAATAAGGCAACAGAGAAATTAAATGATACAATAGAAAAATTAGATTTAGTGGATATTTTCAGAGCATTACAACCCCCCAAAATAGGATATATATTCTTTTCAAGTGTGCGTGGAACATTTTCTAGGATTCATCATGTACTTGGTCACAAAAGAAGCCTCAAAAAGTTTAAGAAGATAGAAATTATCTCAAGCATCCTTACTGACCACAATGCCATTGAAACTAGAAATCAAATTCAGAAAAACAAAGTATGAAAAAAGGAAAGCATAGAGATTATACAACATGCTATTAAAAAAAAATGGGTCAATGATGAAATCAAAGATGAAAGTAAGGAATACCTTGAGACAAATGAAAATGAAAAAATCCACAAAAAACTTATGGGACAAAGCAAAAGCAGTGCTAAGAGGAAAGTTTAGAGTGATACAGGCCTTCCTCAAAAAAGAAGAACAATATCAAAAAAAACAATCTAACCCACCAGTTAAAAGAACTAGAAACTGAAGAGTAAAAACACCCAAAAGTCAGCAGAAGGAAACAAATAATTAAGATCTGGGAGGAAATAAATAAAATAGAGATTAAAAGAAATAGAGAAAATAATCAATCAAACCAAAAGCAATTTTTTGAAAGAGTAAATAAAATCGAGAACCTCTGGCCAAACTCACAAAGAAGAAAAAAGAGAGAGCACAAATTTGCAAAATAAGAAAGGAAAATGGAGAAATTACAACAAATAACATAGAAATATAGAATATCATATGAGAATATCATGAAAAACTACATAAAAAAAGGGATAACCTAGAGGAGATGGACAAGTTTCTGGAAACACACAGTCCACTAAAACTGAATCAAGAAGAAACTGACCACTTGAACAAACCGATCACTAGGAATGAAATCAAATTAACAATAAAAAAAAATCCCTACAAATAAAATCCAGAACTGGACAGCTTCACCAGGGAATTGTACCACACATAAAAAGAAGTACTCATACCAGTCCTTCTCAAACTATTCCAGAAGATTGAAAAGAAGGAATATTCCCAAACTCATTCTATGAAGCCACAAACACCCTGATACCAAAACCAGGCAAAGACACCACCAAAAAAGAGAATTACAGACCAATATCACTGATGAACACAGATGCAAAAGAGTCCTTACCAAAATACTAGCAAATAGAATTCTACAGCACATAAAAAAGATTATACAACATGCTCAAATTGGGTTCATCTCAGGGACACAAAGGTGGTTCAACATATGCAAATCAATCAATGTAATACTTCACATCAACAAGAGAAAGTACTAAAACCACATGATCATCTCAATAGATGCATAAAAGCTTTTGATAAAATTCAACACCCATTTATGATAAAAATTCTCACCAAAGTGGGTATTGAGGGAACATAACTCAACATCATGAAAGCTATATAAGACAAACCTACAGCCAGCATAGCACTAAACGGTGAAAACCTCAAAAGCTTCTCACTAAATTCTGGGACAAGACAAGGATGCCACTATCACCACTCCTATTCAACATAGTCTTGGAAGTCCTGACCATAGCAATCAGGCAAGTAAGAGAAGTAAAAGGGGTCTAAATTGGAAAAGAAGAGGTAAAAGTGTCACTACATGCAGATGACACGACACTATATATAGAAAACCCTAAAAGGTCCACACCAAAACTACTAGAGCTGATCAAAGTATTTAGCAAGGTAGCAGGTTACAAGATTAATGTTCAAAAATCAGTTGCATTTCTTTACACTAATGATGAATCAACAGAAAAAGGAAGTAAAGAAATAAAACACTTTAGAATAGCACCCAAAGTAATAAAATTTCTAGGAATAAATCTAACCACAGAGGTGAGAGAATTATACACAGAAAACTATAAACCATTGGTGAAGGTAATTGAAGAAGACTTTAAAAAATGGAAAGGTATCCCATGCTCTTGGATTGCAAGAATCAATATTATTAAAATGGTCACACTGCCCAGGGCAATATACAGATTTAATGCAATCCCTGTAAAATTACCCAAGACATATTTCATAGAACTAGAACAAATCACAATAAAATTTATATGGAACCATCAAAGACATAGAAATTCCAGGGTATTACTGAAGAAAAAAAAGAAAGAGCCTGGAGGAATAACGCTCCCAGACTTCAGACAATACTATAGGGTTACAGTCATCAAGACAGCATGCTATTGGTACAAAAACATACATATAGACCAATGGAACAGAATAGAGAGCCCAGAAATGAACCCACAAACTTTTGGTCAACTAATCTTCGACAAAGGAGGCAAGAATATACAATGGAATAAAGACAGTCTCTTCAGCAAGATAAACATAAGACAAGATACAATAAACCTCCTAGAAGAAAATACAGGCAAAATATCTGACATACATCTCAGAAATGTTCCCTTAGGGCAGTCTACCCAAGCAATAGAAATAAAAGCAAGAATAAACAAATGGGACCTAAAGAAACTTACAAGCTTCTGCACAGCAAAGGACACCATAAGTAAAAAAAAAAAGACAACCTACAGAATGGGAGAATATTTTTGCAAATGAAACTGACAAAGGCTTGATCTCCAGAATATATAAGCAGCTCAAATGACTTAATAAGAAACAACCAAATAACCTAAACCAAAAATGGGCAGAAGACCTAAACAAGCAATTCTCCAAGGAAGACATACAAATGATCAATGGGCACATGAAAAAATGCTCAGTGTCACTAATTATCAGAGAAATGCAAATCAAAACTACAATGAGGTATCACCTCAAACCAGTCATAATGGCCATCATTCAAAAATCCACAAATCACAAATGCTAGAGAGGCTGTGGAGAAAGGGGAACCTCCTACACTTCTGGTGGGAATGCAGTTTGGTGCAGCCACTGTGGAAACAGTATTGAGTTCCCTCAAATGTCTAGGAATAGACTTGCCATATGACCCAGGAATCCTGCTCCTGGGCATGTATCCTGAAGGAACCCTACTTCAGGATGACACCTGCATCCCAATATGCATAGCAGCACTATTTACAGTAGCCAAGACATGGATACAGCCTAAATGTCCATCAGCGGATGACTGGCTAAAGAAGTGGTATATTTATACAATGGAATACTACTCGGCCATAAAAACTGACAATATAGGGCCATTTGCAGCAACATGGATGCTCCTGGAGAATGTCATTCTAAGTTAAGTAAGCACGGTAACAAGGAATAAAGACAAGTTACCCACATGTACAGTTATTTTGATTAAAATATCCACACAGAAAGCAAGTCACCCCCACGACTGCTGCCAGGAGGAGCATCTGAGTGTAATAGCCCAGCCAAGCAAAGTAGATTCCGAACTTCTCTCCTTAGAATTTCCTGCAGAAAGACAGAAGGAAGTTTCAGAAGACACAAATAATCACTCTGTAGCTTCATCCTCATGTTAATTTATTTTTTCTTTTTTGGGGGGCATAATTAGGTTTATTTATTTGTTTTTAAATGGAGGCATTGGGGATTGAACCCAGGACCTCATGCATGCTAGACATGCACTCTACCACTGAGCTATACGTCCCTCCATCATATTAATTTCTGATTCTAAATCAAGGGGGCCTTAAGTTTAAACCTCCGACTCAATTCACTCTTAAAACATATGCGTTTTCATAGCAGCCCCCAAATTCTACCGTGAAATAAGAAGTGTTTTATGTATCATAGAAATACAGATCACTGGCTCACCTGCTGAAGAGAGATAAATGAGAACAGAGCAAAGGAGGGGACGAGGCTGACTCCAGAGCAGATGCAGGGGATCATCACCACTCACTGGACAGTCTGGCACATTCAACAAATCCCCCCCAAAATCATTCTTAACAGGCTTGACACAAGTGGACATCAACAACTGGCTCAGTCATCTGCTCCTGCCTTATCTCGGGAAAGTCCCTGGAGCAAATGCATCGTAAACCACAGATAATAAGGAAATGGCTGATAATGATAACAACTGGGAGTGCAATGTCTGTCTGACAAAATATTTATAAAACTCATTGTGGGAATGGGAGAGGGCAGGAGGGATGTGACTGAGGAAGGCACTGCCCTGTATTCTTTGTATCTAGCACGTCTGTTGTTCCTAGGTTTTAAAACCTCTTCTCAGTTAATCTGGAGTAGATGGAACAGGCCAGGGAGGCAAGATTAGAAGAAAGGAGGCAGGGCATGAAGTGGTGCCAGGCTGATCCTAAAAGGGAGACCGACACAGACAGGCAGACACAGAGAGTTTAGGGATGAGGTGGAACAATGAGACGGCGGCTCAGGTGTTTCTTGCTTTTGCTGATAATTCCCTCAACTGGCTCACTGCTGACTCGGCAGTGCTGGGTAAAACCTGTGGATTTCCTCAGCTCTGAGTTCTCTCTGAGGCTTCCGGCTCAGTCTGGAGCTGAGATGAGTTCCGTGGGCTTAGCCTAAGGGGGACTCAGCTCTGAGAATAGCCTGGAATCCTGGAAAACTTCACGCAGGAATCCCTTGGGCTGGACCAGCACTCACAGGGCTGCTGTGAGACCAGCTCCATCGTCAGAGACATGGGCGTGGACCATTCCATGGGGAAAAGGGCTGAGCCCGATGCCAAATCAGATAGGAGCGACAAAGTGTGTTCATTCTCATGTGACTGGGCTTTGTGGCCTGGATCACGGGTGGCAGGCTCAGGATGGTGTCTGGCAGAGAAAACCCTGGCAATGGGTTTGAGATGTCTTGGACTCTTTCTTGTTAAGCTTTTTGTAATACATTCTTATCAACTATCCATCCTGAAAATGCCAAATTCAAAACTGAAAGAATGTTAGAATTTGCCTGCTCTAACTGCCCAATGGTAAACACACCCTGCTACAGTTACAGAGCTGGTCAGGCAGCCTCTACCTGGATATTTACAGTGACGGGGAGTTCATTACTTCCAAAGGTTACAAGTCGGCAGGAAGGTCAGACAGAATTTTTGAACCTTAAACAGTTGTCTGCCTCCTAGTCCTTGCTGAAAGGCAAGGAATAATGAGGATCCCTTCAAATGTAGTTTTGCTGATTGTTATCTCTCTCTGTCAAAAGCACCCCAATTCTTAACATAAATTTTTCAAAATTCAGCTTTGATTTCTTTTTAGCAAAGTAATGCCATACATTTAATAAAGAGTCAAACAGTTCTCGAACACCGATTGTAAAAAGGAGCAGTTCCCAACAACTGCCCCATTTCCTGGCCAGAAAAAACCACGTTCAGCTCCTACTGCTGACTCTTGGAATACTTACTCCCTTTCTCTGACTAATATCCTTGTAACACAGCCTACTGACTTTTTCAGCTTTATGTATCACCTATTTAACTTTCTATTTTGGAAAATGAGGATTCAGATCTCTTTCAAACCCCATCTCATCTACATACCCAAATCTTTTTTCTTCCAACCTTTTAATACAATTACATTATAATTTTCATCAGTTCAGTATCCTTGCTTTACATTATTATTACTCTGTACAGACTATTCAAAGCTGTAGCAATTTGTGCTAGTCTTACCTTTTCTTCCCTACTTTGTTTTCCTGGAGTTAATAATTGTCTTGGTGGTTCATAGCTTAGATTTCTGTGCACTTAACAATTCAACCTCAGACCTTCTCTTAACGAACAACTTTCACAATACTTTCCAATACATTGTCTACAAATTTCATCTCCTTGAATAAATCTCTTCAGATCTCCTTCCACATGGATTAACGACATGCTAGTCTTGTCACAGAGCTCAAGGGGCCACTAGTGGGAAGTAACAAGGGAATACATGGACCAGGAGCAGGGAAAAGATCAACATAATTGCCTTAGCAATACATACTTAAAATAGTGGGAAAATTGTTTTCTTTACAAACACAAACACACACACAAACCCCAAAAGCCCATAAAGAATGATTAAAGAGCGGTCAAACCCATTGCCCTGCCTTCAAATTCTGTATAACATAAAACAAAAATAACAGAAGGAAGATATCATATAAATATGAATCTCAAGGGGGATTGGGTACACTCAGTGGCAGAGTGTGTGCTCAGCATGCATAAGGTCCTAGATTCAATCTTCAGTACCTCCATTAGAAAAAAAAATTAAAAAGAAAAAAAATTATCAATTTTAAATATTTACATATTAACAAATATCCTCCTTTAAAACTGTGTTCTAAAGGATAACCCGGGTTAAGGAGAAAGTGCCTCTTCGTGACTGATCCTGCTGATAATTGAGGGAGGAAATTAGAGTATGACCACATGAAATAAAATTCCTTATGAAATAATGATCCTGGGTGACAATCATTTTTGGCTGCTGTCATCACAAAAAAGAGAGTCAACTGTAATATTATGTACCTTATGACAGGAGTACAAAACTTCACATAACAAATATTTTTGCATAAAGCTGAACCTCAATCAGACCAAGCTTTTAGGGGAGGATTAAATCACTTAGCTAAAGCCAATACATAGGATGGAGAAACAAGTCTAACACCATAGGGGAGAATGAAATCAGCCAAACAGGAAACAGAGAAACCCCTCAGCAATTTCAAGGAAAATGAGAAACAGGAAAATTTTAGATTAGAACGCACTTGAGAGATATGCTAGCTGCAATGCCTGAATCTTGTCTGGATCTTGATTTCAACCCCAAAACTACTTAAAAGTGTATTCTTGTGACAAGCAGGGAATTACTTTGTAACCCTAAAAAAAAAGGAATATTCCAATTTTATTTGAAAGAGAACCTGTCATTTCACTAATGAAAGGTTAAGCTATGTAGGATTGTCTTCAAAATGACCCCGTAGTGGGGAAAGGGAGGAGATGGAGATGAAAGATGCAACAACAGTGACTCTGAGTTTATAATTCTGGAGCTGGGTGACTGATACAGGCAGGCTGGCTGTACTGTTCTCTCTATTTCTGTACATGTTTGAATCTTTCCATAAAATGTGAAACAACAAATAGACTTCAGTGTTTTTAAACCCTCACTTTGAAGGTTAAGAGGTTTGCCCAAGTAGGTGGGCAACTGCATGGGGCACTGAGAAAAGAAAGAACAGACACCTGGCTCCAGACCGACCTGGGGCTACCTTGACCCTCCTCTTCTCCTAACCATCCACAGCCAGCCCATAACTGAATCCTGTCAGCCCCACTCCCCAAACGCATTCCTCATTGGCTCCCACCATCTCTCATCTGGCCCAATCCAAGAGCCTCCTACCTGGCCTCCCTGCTTCCTGGGTCCCTGCCATACATTCTCCACATTATCTTTGCAAAATGTGAGTGAGAGAAAATTACTTTAGTGCTTAAGCTATCATGACTGCTTCTCAGTGCGCTTAGAGTCTACACTCCTTTCCGTGCTCCTGATGCCCTTCTAAACCTCGCGTCTCATCACTCTCACCAGCGCTGGCTCCAGTATCTCCTCAAACCTGCTGAGCACATTTGTGCCTCAGGGCCAATGGACAAGCTGCCTCTATTCCATGGGTGACTTTTCCCAGATCTTCAAATTCCAGCCTCCTTATCGCCATCTCAGCTCACATGTAACCTACTCAAAGATAGCTTTCTTAACTCACTTCCCCCCAAGTCTCCCATCTCAACACTGTGTTATTTCTTCATTTCAATCTGACATTGTTTCCTTATTTGCCCGATTATTTTTGTTTTCTCGGTTGTCCTTGGCCTCCATCCCCCCAGCAGCCTTGCCCAAACAGCATAAGCTCCCGGGGAGCAGCCGGCGCTGGTGCTCTGAGAAGACACATGCTGAGAGCGACATTACAATCACGTGGTGTAGTGAAACGGTGTCGAACAGCAGATACAGAAAAGCAGTGAGAATTTCTCTCTTATTTTATAATTTAAATGAAATATAACATTTACTCCTATTTAATGAAGAATTTGGTAGGTCTTTTTTCCCAGTTCCTAGGCAGCAACCGCTAAAGCCTCGAAATTTCCCAAGATAGGAGTGTCTTTGCTATTCATGGTGGAACCTTGGATGGCTTGTGTTCATGAGATGACTCAGGATGGGGAGTGGCCAGCCAGAGACACCAACCATGTGATTAGAAGAGTGGGGCTTTAAGCTTTGTGACAAGTGAGTGGCCACCAGGAGAGGAAGGGGCTCAAAGTTTAGGGCTAAGGAAAGGTTTGACTTACAGTTAGGGTTTGGGTTAGCCATGTAGGTAATGACCCAATAAATCATGGCTTTGAAATAAAGCCTGCAGTAAAAACTTGGGGCAACGAAGCTCAGAGCTCCTGTGAGCTTCCTGGTTGTTAACACTCTTGGAGGACTGTCACACTCACATGCCATGAGGACAACCCTGAGCCCTTCCCACTGGAGTGCTCTCCACAACAGCTCACCTGATGAGACCTAAGGGCTGCTGCTTGTCTGTGCTTCGAGGAGGAGCCCATTCCCTGTACAGAAGGCCCTGATCGCTGGGGCAGCTGACGTCCTCTGACGGAGGCTGAAGTGGCACTGGGAATCAGAAGCAAACAGGTGAGTGTCACTGTCACAAAATGCTCACATGTTCTGTTGATAAAATTTGGTTCTAACACTTCATGGTCATTTGTAAATAAGGGGCCCTCACTTGCCAGGAGGGATGGCGGTACCATATAATTTTTCATAATTCTCACCCAGGATTAATATTAACCCCTTGAGGGTCATTTGCAAACGTGATTGGAAAGGAACGCTTGGATGTCACAGTCCTGGGACCACCGTGGGTACCTGGTGAGAGTCTTGCAGATGCTTAATGTACTACAACCGGGCTAGTCTTCCACAGCAAAAATCTAGGCCACCCAAGTGCCCAAACTGCTGCAGTGGAGGGACACCTGATGGTCCAGCCCCCTCTTTGGGCACCCAGAGGAACCTGGACTCTGGCAGGTTAGGGGCAGGGTCAATTCTAAAACCCAGGCATTTTTGTCCCCACAATTCAGTAGTTATTCGGTGACAGCACATGGAATATAAACAACAAAGTAACTTGACATGATGTTATATATTTAGCTTACTCAAGAAACAAAGTTTAAATCCAGTCATTCTCCTTCCCACCTGACCTACTTTCCTTTCTCTTGTACTAGCACCAGATTATTACCCACCCAGCCTTAACATGGGTCCTGACTCCACTTACCTCCCTCCCAAACACCACATGAGATGATTCCTCAGCCTGGATGTGGGACCAGCAATTACAAGAAGCTTTAGTGGAAAAGAACTGGTTATGCACAGATGCCAACTAAACACTGTAGAATCCTGGTGTCCCGCATTAGTAATCATGACAGCTGTTTGCAAGTGTCCCAAAGTTCATTTAAGACTCTCACTGCTAATTATGCTGGAACATAAATATGAAACATGTGGACTGCTGGGCTGGACTGCTAAGCTGGGTCTCTAATCCAGGAAGCTCAGTGTCTGCTCCCTGCACCCAGCTCCCTGTTCTGTTCATGCATGTGCATCAAGAAGCTGTTTAGTGTCCATTTTAATATCTTAAACAGTGCACTTCAATATTATCTTCATCCACATATACGTGTACCACACAGTAGTAATGATCAATCTTAGTATTTGCTTTCTTTGGTCTTAGAGAGTCAGACAAACAGACAGCAAAGATAACAAAGTCATAGAGGGCTATAATATAGTATTTCCTTTATTTCAATGACAGGATTTATTTAAAGAGCTTAGATATAACATCCTTGCATTTATGGCATCATTAAGCGTCTGAAGCTGTTACATTATAAAAACTTCATTTCTAGCGAGATGTTATCAGTTAGAGAAGCGCTCCTAAATTTGAGGGGTTGCTGTCATCTCAGACGGAGTCCCTAAAAAATGTCAGCAATCTGCAGTATTGCCATCATGACAAGAACCCAGACAGATGAAATTTGGAAAGCCCTGTGGCTTTCTAGTGCACAGACAGAAAATGGTATTTCAGAGGGAAAAGCCTGAATTACAGAAAGTGATAAATGAAATGGTCTAACATGCATTTCCCTTTCAAAGAACTAATACGTCTTTGGTCGATAATAACATCTGTCAGAAATTATGAAAAGAGCTGACAGATGCATAGTACTTAATATAAGCCAGGGCTGTTGTATCACTGACACAGATTCATTAATCCCCATAGCATCTCTACGAGGTTGGTACTACAATTATCCCCATTTTATTGGTGAGGAACTTGATAGACACAGAGGGTAAATGACATTTACAAGGTCGACAGCGGGAAACCAACACAGGTGTTCCAGCTTGACTCTACGCTCTTGGCCACTTCTCTTTTTTTTTTTGGTGGTGGGGAGATAATAAGGTAATTCTGGTGGGGGGTGGGGAGGTAATTAGGGTTATATGTCTATTTTAGAGGACGTGATGGGGGCTGAACCCAGGACCTTATGCTTGCTAAGCATGCGCCCCATCACTTGAGCTGTGCCCTCCCCTCTAGAGTCTATGCTCTTAGGTTCTAATCCTCACTGTCCCACATGGTAACTGTGGGGGAAGTACAGTTCATTCATTCGCTCGTTAAACTCAGCCTTCCCGGTGCCTGAGATTCAGCAGTGAACAAGACAACATGCTTCCTGCCTTAAATGAGCTTGTCGCCTCCTGATATATTATCTTCATTTTACCCAGGAAGAAACAAGGTCAAGAAGATTAGCCTTTTCCTGTTAACACCGGAGGATACATGAGGTGCTTTATTTCAATTCTGCCATTTGACTTACACCATGGGGAGGGAAAGCTGCCTTGCAAATCCTGGAGCTCACAAACCTGTTAATCCTGAATTTTTTTTAACACTGTCTCTTACTTGATACTTGATCTGAGAAAGGATGAAGCAAACCTAAAAATGTTCTAAGAGAGCTTGTGGTTTATACAAGGTAACTAACCAGCCACTGTTTACTATCCTAACAGGAATCTGTAGGCATATTTCTTTTCTTTCTCTTTTTTCCTTTTTATGGGCAGCTTTTAAAAACCAAATCAAACCAACCAAACCAAATCACTGATAATTCAACAGCAGGTTCTAAATCACCCCCAAGACAGCAGCTAAACTCGGTTTAGACTTACAATGCGGTTTCTGGTGGTTGGATTGGAGAATGTATCTCTATGCTGAATATAAAAGTCATTGACGGAGCTCTTCTCAAATAGGGCAAAGAAAAGCTCTTGTTCCGGTTGTTGATACTTTCATCCATTTGGAGGACTTTCATAAAACATCTGAAGTTATCAAAGGCTGAGGACCGGGTTTTCAGATCATTGGGCTTCAGAGGCAATATTATGTGCAGTATCTCAGCTTATGTACAGAACACCTCCCACAGGGGATGTACTTTTGCAAATACAAGCTTGTCATCCAAAACCTATATTGGGAGAATGAAAACACAAACCGGGAAAGTATTTTCACATTTTTAGTACACAGATTTTTCTTACGTTGCTGGTAGTTAAAGCACTTGTGCAAACACACACATATGTCACACTGGTAAAAGTGAAGATATAATAAAAATAGATTTGCAATCCATCATACATTTTTGCCTTAAAGATAATTTCTTTGTTGAAATTACTGAAAAGTTATTTAAAATCCTTACATTTCCTTCATAAAATAACAAATGTTTTAGATGAAGAAAAGCAAACTTGTTAATTTTTAGTCCAAATTAGTAACTAAAAATAGAAACACCAAAATATTCTTTGCAGTGGTATTGTAATGACAATTTTTTAAATTTCTGAAACCTAGAACTGTTTACATATCTGTTCAATATAGTGTTAAACAGCAATTAAAAGGGATTTAAAAGATTTATATTTATTGATATGGAATATATAATAAAAGGAGAAAGAAAAAAATGTGAAATAATAATTTTCCTTTTTGGATGGGAAAAATATCTACATTTGAACAAAAAAAGTTTAGAAGGATTTTATGATTCTTTATGTATAATTAAGGTACAGATGATTTTTAATTCCACTGTTCTTTCATTTTCAATTTTGGGGGGTAACTTTTTATAATAAAAAAATCTTTAAAAAGTTTCTTGCATAAATACATTAATAGATATATTTATGACTATATTCTCTGGCTATTAAAAAAGATCTCCTAACTGTAGATCTGAAACATACATTCCATAATGCAGATTCTGAGTGACTCGCCTCCCAGCCCACAGCGAAGGCACGGCTAGTGTGACATGTTTCAAATACCATTCCAAGGAACTTGCAGGCTCCCAGCCAATGGCTGCAAGGGGACTGACACTGATCCGGTTGCTCCCAGCTGCAGACCATCACAGATGAGTTTAGATCCACAGGCTCATATATTCTCTGTCAAAAGAAATCAGAAAATGTTAGGCTTTTACTTTCACCAGGGAAAAGAAGTTTTTTTTTATGCAAAAAAATAACAACAAACCAATTTGAACCTGATGAAAAGACATTTACTCAAAACAGCACAGTAGCAATGAAGGTGCTCTGGCAGACAGGGACTTGTTGGATTCCTGTGAGTGCTGGACTCCTCACATGGAATTCCCTTGGCACTCCAGAAGGCCTGTGGTTTTCCTCATGGGTTTGTGGCCATAAGTGGCGCACAAAAGTCTCTGGCTTTGCCACAATTTCAAAGCCTTTTTGGCTTATGAAAGGTTTTGTCCTCAAATGGAGTTTTCTTGAGTCCAGTCACTGATGTCATTTACCAGAGTTACAGTCCAGATCTGATATTCTAGACTCTTAAAATCTTGCAGACATTCAAATGGTTCAGGTTTGGATGTGTATTCACCTCTGCAGGCCTGGACCAAGTCTGATAAAGACACCCGGACAAGTTCAGCAAAATAAAAAGAAATTTTCCTCTCTGCAAGACTGAAATGTCTGTGAAGCTATAAAAACATCTGCACCTACAAAAATAGGGAACCAACTCATCAATAACATATCTATCCATAATGCATGGACATTCAAAATAAATACTGTATTTACTCCTATTAAATTCTATCTGGTTTTTGCCAAACTGTGTCCTAAACTGAAAGGAAAGTATGTAAATGTAGAGAATTTTTTACCTTTTAAAAGAAAAAGGAACCCTCCTACTCGGTTGGTGGGAATGTAAATTGGTGCAGCCTCTATGGAGGACAGAAAAGAGGTTCCATAAAAAAATGAAAATAGACTTCCGTGTGATCCAGCAATCCCATTCATGGGTATATGTTTGGAGAAAAATTTAATTCAAAAAGACACATGCACCCCAATGTTCACAGCAGCACTATTTAAAATAGCCAAGACACTGAAACAACCCAAATGTTCACTGACAGATGACTGGATAAAGAAGTTGTGGTATATTATATATATATATATATATATATATATATATATATATATATATATATATATATATATATATATATGTATATATACATGTATACATATATATACACACACATATATACCATGAACACACACACAAATGGAATACTGTTCAGCCATTAAAAAATAAAATAATGCCATATTCAATAACATGGATGGACCTACAGGGTATTATGCTAAGTGAAATAAGTCAGAGAAAGATAAACAAATATTCTATATATTAACTTATATGTATATCTAAAAAATAAAACAAATTAATGACTATAATAAAACAGAAATAGTCTCACAGGTACACAGAACAGACTGGTGGTTACCAATGGGGAGAAGGAGAAGAGGGGAGGCAGGAAGGCGTTAGGGGATTGAGAGGTAAAAAGTACTACGTATAAAATGGATAGGTTACAGGGCTGTATCATACAGCACAGGGAAATATAGCCATTATTTTATGGTGACTTTACATGGAATATAATCTATGAAAATGTTGAGCCTCTATTTTGTACACCTGAAACTAATATGATGTAAATCAACTACTCAATTACAAAATTTTTAATCAAAGTTTCCTTTTCATATTATTTGCAATAAGTTAGAAACCAGCACTGTCAATAGAAACATAGTGCAAGTCACAATTTTCCAGTAATTCCATTTAGAAAATTAAAAGGAACAAGTGAAATTAATTCCAGTAATAATTACATTTATCCCAAAATATCCAATACACTATCATTTCAAAAGTGTGATTGACACTTTTAAAACTTATTAAGAATATTTTACATTATTTTTGTTGTACGAAGTCTTGAAAATCTATTATATATTTTCCACTTATAGAACATCTCAATTCACAATAGCCACATGTGGCTCGTGGCTACCATACTAGACAGACCAGATTACACAATTCACACTTCTGATAAATTAACTGCTCTTTCGTATTTAAAAAACTTGCAGAAAAGGGTTTAGATATGCCCTCTATCAAACAAAGCAACCTTGACGGGTGGGTATTATCTTCATTATAAAGTGAAAAATAAAGGTAAGAGAGCCATGCTTACATGTATGTTAATGTAACAATACCTTCTTAATTCATTCAGGACTTTACAATCTTTCTTCATATGCCAAGGATTCACTGTCACTGCGCAATGTTTTTCACTATTACCATCTTCGTGATTGAGAGGCGTCTGATGACCCTGCTTTGTGCATCTTTACATAAAGTAACAAAACAGAGAAAAAGACCTTATTTAAGATAATTTAGGGGGGAGGGTATAGCTCAAGTGGACGATCATGTTCTTAGCATGCACAAGGGCCTGGGTTCAATCCCCAGTACTTCTTCTAAAAATAAAATAAATAAATAAAAACCTAATTACCACCCCCCAGCAAAAAATTAATTTATTACTTTAATTAAAAGTTAAAAAAAGATAATTTAGTGCAGGCTTATCAGGCTACAAGAGCTACAATGAATGCCCCCACCCATTAATTTAGAAGAAGTCTCACAGTATTTCTCAACATAAAGGCTAAAATATAATTGAGAACACTTCCTGATGGTCAGCATCATTTTAAGAAAAATGTAGATAATTACGTCCCTGGTGTCAAATTTCTGTAAGAGTTGGGCATGGAACATTTAGTAAAAGTGATTTTGCAGCTATCTTTGAAAGAAATGCTGAGAAATGATCTTTTCTGTTGGAAATTAGCCTGCTTTTAAATTCTTCAGTAGGCATACGTGTTTACAAACCAGGCAGGAACTGGATTATATTTTACATATACTTTAGAAACTGATTTGAATTTTGCCCTCTACCTGCAAGGCTATTTCTTAGATAATAACATAAGCAGGCCACTATACTAAATTTTGTTTCCCTGTTTGCTTAATCCTCACAACAACTCTGTAAGCTGCTATTATTACCCCCATATAACAGATAAAGAGCTTGAGGCAGAAAATAATTTGGGTAACTTGGTAAATGGTGGAGCTGAGTAAGACTGCAGCCAGTCTGACACTCAAGTCCATTCTTCTCACCAATGTCGGATACTGCTACCTACATTCAGCAATGACAGCTAATTTCATATTTAAGTGTGTCATTTCAAAAAGTGCAAAGCTATATTAGTACTGCTGTGTAAATTATCCGTTTGAGATGTGATTGCCAAAAAAAAAAAAAAGAAAGAAAATCAGGGTGCCACTGAGGGGAGGGCAAACTGCATATGGACGGACACAAGGGGACTTTATGAGGACAAAGTTGCACAAATCTAGAAATAGATAAAATGGCTGACTTGTACAATTATAATGTGTGAATTTTATGGCCTGTAAATTACACCTTAATACAGCTATTAAATTAAGAAACTGGGATACCAAATTAAGACTAAAACACATATATATATCACACAAAGAACAACAGGCAAATATCATTATTTACTGCACCATTTTCCTTCATGCAGCTTCCTATCCTCACCCGTTCCTGAAAGGATGATTCATTTTTAAAATAGTCTTTAAATTTATTCAGCAAATAATTTTTGACTGCCTACTATGTACCCAGGACTAGTCTAGGCACTTGGAATAGATCAATAAACAAAACAAAATTCCTGTCCTCACGGAGCTTGGTTGGAGTCTAGCTGGGATGGGGGTGGAGATGACAATTCACACAACAGAGCAGCAGAGAAGGTGGCATGTTAGGAAAGAGGAACCATGGAAAAATCAAAAAAGGGCAAGGTAAAGAGAGTCGAGGGTATGGGATGTGGGTGATGTTGTATTAAATACCAGAGCAGGCCACACTGAGGACTGAGGTTAGAACTAAGACTTGGAGGTGAGAAGTCCCAGATGGACGGAATAACCATCACCAAGGGCAGCGCGCACCTCGCATGTTCCAGAATGGGGGCATGGCTGGAGCTGCGGTGAAGGGTCAGTGCAGGTCCTGTATGGCCTTGGAGGACATTGTAAGGACTGTGGCTTTTACCCAGAGTGAAATGGGGAGGCACTGCAGAAGGACGACACAATCTAACTTAGGTTTTCGAGGCTCACTTGACTGCCGGGTGAGAATAGTCGAAACGGGTCAGAGATGAAAGGTGGGAAGCCTCTGGAAAGGGCTGTGCAGGAGGAAGAGGACAGTGGCTCAGGGCAGGGAAGCAGCAGTGGAGGCAGGAGCCATGGTGAGAAGTGGCTGGGTTCTGGATATGGTTTAAAGGCAGTGTTAAACCAGATCTATTGACAGAATTCATGTGGTATGTCAGTGAAAGTCAGAATAACTCCAAGTTTTTTAACCCAAGCAGCTGGATGGATTAAGTTTCCACTAACTGAATGGGGGAGGTTGCAGGAAGAACCAGTTTGGGGGGTAGGAGAACAAAGAGCTCAGTTTTTACACATGTTGCTTTTAAGATATCAGAGCTTCAATTGAAGATGTCAAATCAGTAGAAGATTGTAAGAGTCCAGAGTTGGAGAGAAAAATTCTAGCAGGAGACAGAAATGTGGGAATCATGGGTCACACAGGTGGCACAGGAAGACATGAAACCGAGGTAGTCAAACATTAAGATAACCTGGCATTAACCATGGAAGTTGTCCTTGAGGGCCTGCCTACTAGCTGTGGATATCAGTCCTATTTCCTGACCACTCGAGTTTTAAAAAGCAACTTACAAATGAATTCGTGCAAGACATTGCCTCCAGTGGGTGGGTCCAGAGCTGGAGTGGGAGAATTAGATGGTGCACGCTACTCCCTACGGTAGAATGTGTGTGTGTGTACACATGTGTGTGTGCGCAGGGGGATGAGATACACCTGGCTTTAAGAAAAAGAGCAAGTAAGTCTAGAAGCTGAAAGATGAAAGAATATCCAGATATGGTAGAGGGAACAGGGGAAACACTGTGTACTGTAAGACATATCCCCATAACGCCATTTCCCACCATCCTTTCCTAAGGAACACAGTTGAAAAGGGGGGAATTATGTAGATACGTGTGATGTACACAAACTTTCTGACTATGTAACACTGAATATCTACATATGTAGCAAGTTAATGATATTTATATCTGCTTCAAATTTAAAAACAAGTTCACAACAGAGGGAAAATAAAATACTGAGGACTGGTAGAAGTATCATAGAAGGCCTTTCAATGCTCAGATTGGAAGCAAAAGCAGCTTCACCCCACAAAGAATGTCAATAAGAGTCAAGAATGTTTATATTTGCTTAAGAAATTGAGAGTTACAACTTCCTGCTGTAAAGAATTAACATAAGACAGATACCACACTATAAGCAACGTCTATACTGGAGCTTTCTTAAAGCTATTTTAGTTCCTGCTTGTTCTGATGTACTCCAGACACTCTGCAAAGAAAACCTTCTATTCAAAGTCTTAAAGGAATAAAAAAAGAAATAACACTGCATTCTTTTCAGTGTTCTCTGTACTGAAAGTCAATTGCAAATGCAGCACCCTGCCACAGGTCTACATTTTTAACAATAAAGACCTTTGTGCAATTTTTGAATTGCTATGTGACTTTGGGTCAGTCTCTCACTAAGAAGCAGAATGGAGTACCAGAAAATGACACATCAGGTCTAAAACTACAGATGTGGGAGATGAACCTACACCAGGAAACAGCTAAGTGGGAGGGTAAGGTTTACCTTTTAAGTTACCGTAAGTGCAGTTACACCTGCTCCCTGCTTCCCCTGTGAAGTGAAGAGCTAGTCTTTTCCAGAAAAGCTCTCATTCTGAGAACTGTCTTCTTTAAAATATTCGGAGATTCTCTTTTAAGTTTCTTTCACTTTTAAGCCTTTCCCCAACTCTAATCCTATAACAAGTGTAAAAATTATCCTATAGCCTATTGTTACAGAACATAATCTACAAAAGTTGAGGTTTCCCAGGGTTTGGATCCCAGAACTCTGCTACCAGATAATCCTAAAGCTTTCCTTCCATAACAGACTCTTCCGCCAATTCCCAGCTGCGGGCAAATTCGGCTTCTCAGACCAGGTAACTTTCTAACTCTGCCTACGAACACTCTGCTGCCAGTAAAGGAACTCTCAGACAGAAAGCACACAATGCCCCTAGTGAGGGTTGCCTCCTTCAATCAATCAAGATGCCATCACCAAGCAAATATTTAAACCTACTGCAAAACCTCTGAAGACATCTTACAAACAATATAGTTTGTATAGATGCATACTATTTGCTCTGGAATAGTGATTTCCAATGGAAGGAACAAAGGACCACATGACCCAAGCAATTTTTTAAAACTGCACATAACCATACCTTTTCACGTGAGGATTCAGGCAAACCCGTCTTACAGGCCTAGGTGTAACAGAATGACAGCACCTCTAGGAGTAGGGTGAAAAGCAGCGAGGTAGACTTCTAGTGAAAGGGGGTGATGTAATAGGCCCCATCGCCCACTTACCTACCACCACAGGACAATCATCTCAGATCGAGAACAAACACTTTGGGAAACAGAAGTTGTTTATATTTTTATGGTATTCTGGTGGAAATAATGCCCTGAGTCATGTGAAGTTGTGGCTGCAAAATTGAACAGGGGACTGGACATTTTCACATTCAGGACAAAAATAGCCCCTGGATAGCCACCATATCTGCTCTCCCCTTTGCCTGTTCACCCCAAAAGCTGCAGGACTCTCCTGCTTGCAATGACACCCACCACTTCTCACAAATTCTTGCCAAGTTCACATCAGCAGCTGGTGGTGTCAAAGTCACCATTTGTACTGCTATGAAGTCCCTCCATTACTTTATATCCCTTCTATTTTCTCTGTTGTCTTCCTAGCTACACTTGCATTCACAAGATGGTTACTGCACTAACATTGCCTCTGTAATCAGTCCAGGATATAGGAAGTAGAGATTCAACTGTAACCAGTCCCAGAATACTTGTCATGCCACTCTAGTGTCACAAAAAATACTCTGGCATCCCTCATCTCACTTACAGGACCACTGCATTACTTAGAGGTTGTAAAATTAGGGGGCTTTCTCTACTGGGAAACACTGTGGCTTGTGGTAGAGTTGTGATTTCAGTTTTTGCAACTACTTACAGGCAAAAAGACATGGCCCGCAAATTTTCTTCAAGCGTTTGGTATTTAAACTTTCATTAGATACAGAGCTGGTGGACTAACCGTAATCGATGAACATATGGTCATATTATCAAATAATGTTCATGTCTACCTTACAGACATGTAAGGACTTGGATTACACCTGCAGCCTCTAGGCCTTTAGAATTGGATGTGAAGCATCCTGTGAGATAAAAAAACCTCCTATCCAGTCACAGAACACAATTACAGACAACATGACACTAATGTCACTGAATACATTAGTATAGTCCATGTATGGTTAAGTTACATCTCCAATTTCTCAGAGCTGGAAAGGAGATGTCTAGAAAAGCTGGAAAAGCCCAATTACCAAAACAGCTCAAAAGTTAAAGCAGACTCCTGCACCTCCCAGAGCAGAGGGCGGAGGGGGCATTGCCCACCACTCTGTCCTCCCCCAGGACGTGGCATGTGGGGAAGCAGGCAGGAATGGGTGGCTGGGACTCGGAGGTGGAGAGGTGATGAAAGCAAGAGTGGAACTGCTCTGGTCCTAGAACAACAGAGCTGTAAAAAGCTCGGCTTCAGTTCAACCAACTCCCTCTCCCACTTTCCCTCCTACCTACGTGACATACAGAGCACAGCCAGGCACTTTCTGCCCATGACGGTGACTACTAGCAGGAAAGGGACCAGGATAAAAGCATGTCCTATAAAAGATCAGTCTGATTTTAAGGCTATGTTATAAACAATGAACAGTACTGTCAGAGTGGGACACTTGTGAGGCGCTCAAGTAGGGAGGAGGAGGTTGAGGATTCATTTCCAGCACTTCCATGTCTTTTATCACTCCTATTTCTGACCTTTCTTTTGCCACTTTTTGTAGCACTGCCATCACTGGCAGGTAAAGGGGCAGCAATGTGACTTGGCCGTTTGGCTGATGGGGCTACATTTCCCAGCAGTGGAATGAAAAGGCACTGGAAGAGGATCAGCTGGAAGATGTGAACTGCGGTCCTGGCCTGTGCCAAACACTAACCAGGTGACCCTGGGTTAGGCTCTTAGTCTCCCTGGGCTTCCGGCTGTTTACTTATAAAATAAGGTTTTGTCATTGTACAATTATATCCAATATGAAATGTAACGTGAAAGTCAAACATAATGACATCTCACCTGCTTGCCTCAGGGAACTGTACAAGCACTGAACACTATGTGAATGTAAACACAGTCTTAAGAAAACTATTGAGGTAAAGCACTAAACTGAACATGGAGATAAAGTTTTTTGGATTTTCTTGGCTTTCTTTTTTAACTGCAACACTGAATTAATAGTTATTAGCTATAATCCACACCACCACCACTGCAAATAAATAAAGAAGGCAAGCACTGCCTGGATGCCTGTTATTGCCCGATGCTAAGCAGGGTGAGGGTTACAAAGGAGGCTGAACAAGTGAGTCTTCTCCAGTTACCAGCTAAGTGAGGAGACACATTGGAAATCACCCAGGAATGGTACCAAGTCAGTACTCAAATCCAAGATTACAGGCTACTGATCATAAACAGTACAGGAATACAAAGAGGAGCTAGAAGTATTTGGAATAAATAGGGAAGACTCTATGAAGGGGATGGGGCTCCAACTAGTTCTCAGGGCAATTCTAAGCTGTTTTAACTGAGGACTGGATAGGAAAAGGCTGGTGACTCCTGGTTTTTAATAAGGCACAGGTTACCCTAGGAGGCTAAGTTACATAATGATTGGAACAAATAAGGTAAGTCCAAAATGATGAAGGGTCGAGACTCCCTGGCTGAGATCTGGTTGTGTTAAGTCTTTGACTTGACTGTAGATGTTGGAGCACCAAAACTCTAGGTTGACTGAAAGGGGGGGAGAGAATATCCAAGAATTCAGCAGAAGGAAAAATTCATGTATCAGGGATGAAAGCTCTTCATCAGAGTATCAGCAATCAGAATAGACACTTGAAACCAACAACATACAGTTCAAGAAGCTGACAAAATGTGGAGGGTGGTGAGAGAAAGATAAATCAAAGACCACTCCAAGCCTTTGTGTATTCAAGACCGGAAGAATGATTATCCCACTGAATAAGTGGAGACGCTGCAAGAAAAAAGATTATGAAATCAGCTTTAGACATGTTGAATCTGACGTATGAGCTAAGAGTAGGTTTTCTCTAAGAAGCTCAAAATTCAAAACTGAAGCACAGATGTTGAGTACAGACTTAAGATGCAGATGGACAAGACATGATAAATCTCCTAAAAGAAAACATAGGCAAAACATTATCTGACATAAATCTTAGCAACATTCTCCTAGGGTAATCTACCCAGGCAATGGAAATAAGAGAAAAAAATAAACAAAAGGGACGTAATTAAACTCATAAATTTCTTCACAGCAAAGACAACCATAAGTAAAACAAAAGGAAACAACAACCTATGAATGGGAGAAAATATTTGCAAATGATACGACTAACAGAGGCTTAATTTTCAGAATATATAAACAGCTCATACAACTTAATAACCAAAAAAACAAACAACTCAATCTTAAAATAGGCAGAAGACCTAAAGAAGCATTTCTCCAATGAAGACACAAATGGCCAATAGGCACATGAAAGAATGCTCGATATCACTAATAAACTGAGAAATTCAAATCAAAACTATAATGAAGTATCAGCTCCCATCAGTCAGAATGGCCATCGCTCAGAAGTTCATGAATGATAAATGCTAGAGAGGCTGTAGAGTGAAGGGTACCCTCTTACACTGCTGGTGGGAATCTAGTTTGGTGTAGTCATTATGGAAAGCATGGAAATCCCTGAAAAAACTAAAAGTAGACTTACCCTATGACCCAGCAATCCCACATCTGGGTATATAACTGGAAAGAACTCCAATGTGAAAAGATACCTGCACACCAGTATTCACAGCACCACTGTATACAATAGCCGAGACATGGAGGAAAGCTAAATGTAGCAACAGATGACTGGATAAAGAAGTTGTGGCATATTTATACACTGGAATACTACTCTACCATGAATAGGACAAAATAAAACCATTTGCAGCAACATGGATGGAGCTAGAGATCGTCATTCTAAGTGAAAGCAGCCAGAAACAGAAAAATACCAAATGATACCACTCATATGTGCAATGTAAAAAAAGAGAGAAAAAGACACTGTGAACTCATCTACAGAACAGAAACAGACTTGCAGACTTAGTAAACAGTCAAGGTTACCAGGGAAAGGGGATAGGAAGGGATAAATTTGGGAGTTCGAGATTTACAAATGTCAGCCACTATATATAAAAAGAGATTTTAAGTTAAGTTTCTTCTATATAGCACAGAAACCTATGTTCATTATCTAGCAATAACCTGTAATGAAAAAGCCGATACAGCCACCAACTGAGGAAGCAAGAGAAGAAAGGAGAGTTAGTTATGCTGGGCTAGAGCCCACTTCTAAAATCCTTGTCAGCCACTGAGGCTGCCCCGAGTACACTGAGCTTTCCTCCCAGGGACAGGCTGACATGACATGCGTCCTGCAAACCTGGGGCAGCAGAGGCCGTCCCCAGGTCTGGCCCTAGGGGAGATGGGAGCAAGTCCACCTGCTCCCCTTGGGGCAGCACCCCTCCCTGCAGCCCCCGCCACCTGACTGCACCACGCCTGCCTCTCAGGAAACCACTGACTTGAAAACAAGTGGTCCACGAACCTGGGGCAGCGGCAGGGAGATGGGCAGCGACCTGGCAAGCTGGTAGATTTGCCCCCATCTCCCCCACGGCCTGTCAAGGGCTCGGCCTCTGCTGCTCCAGGCACGGTCCGCAGGTCAGCCTGCACTCGGGAGGAGGGCACGGTGTGGTCAAAGGCAGTGGCGGGTTATGGGGTCTGCCCATGGGAGCCCTTGGATTTACTTCAAACTCCCCAGCGCATGGCCTGAGCTTGGCCTCTTCTGCCTCAGGTTCGTGGAACTCAGGTTACAGGCCAGCCTGCTCCTGGAAGGCGGGTGCTGTGCTGTCAGGGAAAGGCGGCAGATGCGATGGCGGGATTGGGGCTGCCCTGTGAGAGCGCGGGGGTTGCAACAATTTCCTGCTGCTGCTGCAGCCATCCCAGCACACTGATCGCACCGAGCCCATCTCCCAGGAGCAGACTGACCTGTAACCTGAGTCCCACTAACCTGGGTCTTTAGAGGCCGCCCCCAAGGTCAGGCCGCGGGTAAGATGGGAGCAAATCCAGAGGCTCTCATGGGGCAGTCCCCATTCCATCCGAGGCCCCGCGACGGCACCGCACCCGCCTGCCAGGAGCAGGCCATCGTCTGAGGGCCAGTCGGAGATGCTCTGGAACCGTCCGGCGCCCTCCCAACTCCCGGGGCTGTACCTGCTCTCCTAAACCCGGGTAGAAGCGGCGGCAAAAACGCGGTGTTCAGGAACTACTAATACCGGGGTTACCACGAACCACAGCGGCGGCTGGGACCCGCCTCAGGGTCCTAACGGGACGCGCGGCCGGGACCTCACCTCCGCACCCCTCCCTGGGCGCATCCTCAGCTGCACAGCCCAGGCGTCACCCGCCGGGTCCCCAAGAAGCGCGCCCCCACCAGCGCCCTCTTAACTTTCCGGCAGCGGCAGCCGAGCCGCGGGCAAGCGGCGGCCCAGGCCCCAGGCCGTGTTCCTCTTCCAGGAGCTGGTCCAGGAGCAACCGGCTGCCGCCAGCTTCCACGCGTTCTGGGTGGGTTCCGGCGTCCGCGCGTCTGTCCGTCTGCGCGTGCGCGCCCCTCCTCCTCCCGCCCGCAGCGCAAACTGCTCGGGTGGGTCTCCTGCTTTACCGGCCCTGGCCGCTGGGGCCGGGAGGAGCCAGGTGGGGCCCCTCCTGCTTGTCCCGCCGGGTCTCCATCCCCAGAGCCTTCACCCAGCCACCGACTGGGTCCTGGCACAGAACTAGAACCACGACTGCCCTAGGCCAGGCCTCACCCACCCAGCCCCACTTCCCCTGATCAACTTCCCCTCCCTGTTACTACCCTCCCACCACTGGCCAGGCCCAGTCTCCCACCAGACCTTGAAGACAGGGCTCCTTCTCCTCACACCATTGTCCCTGCCCTGACACTCCATCCTGCTAGGTCCTAAGCTATGGCCCCTACACCCACAAGCTTACCCCTCATGCCTCAACACAGGACACCCAACAACCTGAAATTATCCCCCTCACCTCTCAGCCAGGTCATTTCCACTCTGATCGGGCCCCACACCTCTCAACCTGTACCCCCACACCATGGGATCCCCTTCAATCTGAGTGCACCCCTACTCTGAGCTCACTCACTCACCCCTCACCCTGTGGTTGGGGTGGGGAAATCCGTGCTCCAGTAATGATGACTACTGCCACCAGTGGGGGATCGAGCCTAGTGTGCACCTTCATAGTTAATGTCTGAGACTACAGGGTGAGGCAGGCTGGGCTGAAGGTGGTTCCAATTCCCGCCTTGGCACCCTGATCCCCGCAGCCTGTGCCTCAACTGACCCGATGGGTCAGGTTGATCCCAGGCTGCCAGCCACTGGCCTTGGGCTTTGGGTGGTTGATGGTACTGATGGTGATCTGGACCCCTAGGGTGGAGGCACTGGGCACGCGGACCTTTGGTGTGGGGGAGTTCAGAGTTTGCACTTGATCCCAGGGTTACACAGCAGATGGTGGGCTGTGTGCATGGGGCTGTGTGCATGGCATGGACTCAGCACAGGTGGGTTCAGGGACCTTGTTCATTCACACCAGGCCAGAGGGAAGAGGAAAGGGAGTTTTTAAAGTGTCAAAGTGAGGAATCCAAAGCTTTAGAGCAAAGTAGGAAGGTGCACTGGCCAGGCCACCATGGATCTCGCCGCGACGCTTGTCCCTTGCATCAGGGGAGACTGGCAGTTGACTGGCCAATGAGACATCCCCTGCTGTGGTATAGTTTACAGGCAATTGAAGGGATTTTGAAAGGTAATTTTCATCCAATAATTGTCAGTTTCTCTGCGGTAGATTAGGTCCAAAATCATGGTGAATCTGGCAGGGATCCTGCCTGAAATCCAGCCTGGGACAGTGGAGGACCCACCCAGGAATCATCCACTTAGCTCTCACCAAAAGTCACTGTAATAGAGAACAACAAATCTGACTCCATATTGGATCTGTTCCTTTTCTTTAACCCTCTGCAGTGTTTTCTAGGCTTAGACTTGCTAGCTCTGCACTTTTTGTAAAACAGTGTTGCCTTTAGCCTGAAATAAACAGGAGAGCCTATTCTCAAAAGTCTGAGCTTTAAGGATATTAAGACTTTGCACTCCTATAAAGATAACAAGTTGCAGAATAGAAAAAGTTAGTTTTGTTGCAGGTTTTGCAGGAACACCATGATCTGACCCACGTGGACAGCTGCAAAGGATTCCAAGAACAAGGAATTTCTACACCAACAAGTTTGCAACAACCAACCACAGCCCCTCCACTTTTTAGCAGAATAGGAGCCTGAAGTTGACATGTGGAAGATGGTTCTCCAAGATATTAGTCCGCCATTTTCTTGGTTTACAGCTGTTTACGTAGACCAGGTCATAGTGCCTCTGTAAATCCTCTAACAAAACAAAAGTAGTTTACTATTCTACAACCTGTTGTCTTTATATAAGTGCAAAAGTGTTAATATCCTTAAAAATCAGAGCCCTGAAAGTAGGCTCTCCTGTATATTTAAGGCTAAAGGCAACATTGTTTTACAAAAGGTGCAGAGCTAGTAAAACTAAGCCTAGAAAAGAGGGCAAAGGGTTAAAGCCAAAAGGACAGATCTTCTATGGAGTCAGATTTTTTCTTTTCTATTTTACTATATTCTATTTTTGTTTTAAGTATATAAGAATAAAGTTTAGCCTTTTCCCATTTTAAATTGTGCAATTTTAAGGAGCATTAATTGCATTCACAGTGCTGTGAGACAAGCACCACTTGTTTCAGACTATTTCCTTCCTCAAAGTAAAAGCTTGTATACAAAGAGCACCCCACGTCCTACCTCGCCCAGCCCATGACAAGCCCTAATCCCCTTTCTCTCTCTATGTCTTTACCTATCCTGGAAGTTCCCTATCAATGAAATCATATAAAAGGTGGCTTTTTTTTGGTTTGTCTGCCCACATATCTTAAGTAGGGACGGGTAAATTATTTTTTTTCACGTGAATTAGCATTTTTGTATTTTGAGAGGAAAGTCCAGATGGATTAAAGATGAGACGTACCATATGAAGCCCTTTTAGTAACTCTGTGTATAATCTCGGGGTAGGCACTGCTGTTCTAAGTGTGAAATCAGAGCCAGAAGGGAGATGCTTAGCTCTTCTTGTGGCAAAATAAAACCAAACTAAAGCAGAAAACAAAGGCCAAGAAAGACAGCTGGAAAGACAAACCACAGCCTGGAAAAACCTTTCCTCATGACCCAAGGTCAGAAAAAAGCTTCACATCCCTGTGGTCCAAAAAGCTCTTGAAGCCCAGTGTTCTGAAAAGAAACAAAACACACAGAGTCAGTTCCAACGAGAGGCAGTGCAGGTGGCAGGTTTGTGCTGGAGATGCTCGACCTCTCAGGTGAGGACACAGGCAGACAGACAGACTGCAGAGACAGCATTGGCCACCATCACCCTGGCAGGTCTTTAGCCCGGTGACAACCAGCCCTGGTGACAACGTGAGCAGGCAGAGGCCCCAGGAGGTACCCTGGAAGGAAGAGCAAATGGACGCTCCTCTCCAGCAGAACAAGGTGTAGGATACATCAAAGTGCCACAGGTGCATCCCTTCCCTAGCAGTGCTGAGCCTTAGAGAAGATCCCACCAAAGTGCTTGCACAATTTTCAAAGATAATGTTTCTTCAGTAACATGAATTCAAAATAATCAATATGTCATCAAGGGATTTTCAGAAGTGACCTGCCCTGGACCCGTACAATACACACACATAAATACACACATATACACATAAATATATACACACATACATACAGGAAAAGAGACAGACAGACTGAAACACAGAGAAGCAGGGGGAGACAGAGAAACAGAGAGAGAGACAACTCAGAGAGGCACTGAGAGACAGAGACTGAGAGAAAGAACACTGGAGCTGGTAATGAGTGGAACTCACATACATTTTCACAAGTCAGTCTATGTGTCAGAACCTGGTCCCAAAGTCGATCCACCCTCCAGGGGAGGGTGTGGGGATCCCACAAGGGTGTGGGAACAGAAGGCAAAAAATAGGAAGCCGTTGTGGGGCCGCCCACCACAGAGGCCGAGATGGGACACTGGGCCTGTATGTCAACATGACAGAATGACCTAGGAGGTTGTATGCCAGAGCGGACGATGTCAGAGTTGTATTTAATTTCAGTCTCACGACTGGGAGCGGGGAAGCAAGCAGCAAGGAAAGTGACTTTCTCTAGACCCCAGGGCAGACCCCGGCCTGTGTGGGGTGTGCTTTGCACTCTGCCAGCCCTCTGTGGGGTCCTTCCTTTGCTGAGTCTGTGCACGATCTCCCTGTGATGCCAGCCCGTGGGGGTGACAGATGCAATAGGTGTTTCTAGGTCTAGAGACAGGATGGCTTCTCTAGGAAGCAGGGGACAGAATGATCCCCACTGTGCTGATGGGGGATTGGGGAGACCCTGAGAGGCACATGGCTTGTCCAGGATGATAACACTGCTGAGTAGGGGGAGCCAGGTCTGAACCCAGCTGTGTCTTCAGAGCTGCGGCACTGGTTGCATCCAGGCCTCCCCAGGGCTATGGGGGGGGCTGAGTTGGTGTCACTGTGTGTGGACATGGCATGGAGTGAGAAATGAGAGATTGGAAGCCCAGAAAGGCCCTTGAGGAACTTTGTGTCAGGAGGAAGCTTGGAGAAGTGGACCCCAGGAAGTGACCTCACTTCCCTGGCAATAGAGCCCAACAGAACTTAGAACCGAAGTCACCAGGCACCCACTCTGTAGAGAAGTCCCTACTCAGCTCACCTGGTTGGAGACAGAGGCATGTTCTGCTGCATTCCATTATCCTGAGGCCGCAGGCCCCGGAAAGCCTGCAGCGAGGGTCTCTACCAATGCTGCCGGCACTGGGTCAGGTCTCACCCAAGGCACCTCTGGCCTTTTGGCCAGAGAGACCCAAAGGTAACACAGGGAGGCCCAGGGCAGGCCCCTCCAGGCTGGGCCACCACTCAGATCCCATCCAGGTAGCCACACGGCCCCATCCTGCCTGGTGGAGGTGGAGCAGTCATGTTGAGGATGGGTATCTGCCTCAAGAAAGAGCAGGACAGAGGCCTGGGGGGCCCGGTCACATAGACAGCCCAGGACAAAGCTGGCTGGCTGAGATGTGGAGAGCCCGGGAAGGGTCCTGTTGCCCGAGGTGGAGCCCATGCTCTCTGGGTATGTATTTTCCCTCCCGGATGTCTGAGCTGAACAAGGTTCTGGTCTGATCTAGCAGCAGAGGGTAGAGTCTACAGAATCAGGAGTGTTCCTGGCCAGGAAGGACTCTGAGACTTCCATGCTGGGTCAGCTGCTGGTCACTATCATTGCAGAGCCAGATACCACATATTGAAAAGAAGCTGATGAATAAGAACACCAACGCCCCCTCCCCAAGTGAAGGGCTGGTGTGTCACTCTTCTGAGGGCCAGTGCAGACTCCTGGTGGGTCTGGATATGGAGGGGTCCCCACCACCATGGCCCACAAATCAGTGGGGCAGGCCTCTGACCCAGACATCACCCAGGGCTCTCCCAGGGACCTACCCGGGGCTGACGGGTAGCTCAGCACACCCTGGTCTGACCTGGAGCACCGTGCCCACCTCGCTGCAAGTCAGGTGGAGGACCAGGAGCCCCCGAAGCAGAGACCAAAGGTCAAAAAGGCAGGGCTGGTGTATGTGTGTAGGTGAGGGTGGGGCGAAGGCTGGGCCACACAGGGAGGTGTCCCTAGAGGCTACTGTTGGGACCAGAAAAAAGAATGGCCTCAGACCACCTGTCCGGAAAAATTCAGTCACAGAACACATCCTGTGGGCACTTTCTGGGTGGGAGCTGTCTGGAAAGCTCTGGGAAGGTTTCTGTCCTTGTAGAGGCACATGGAAAGGGAGGCAGGTGCATAAATTTTTCCTCTCTCACAGCATGAGCTCTTCCACAAGACTTAAAACTCTCTCCACTTCCAATAGTTACAGAGGAGGCAGGGGCAGGGGAAGATGTCAGAGACCAAAAATGGGACGAACTGGATCCTGCAGGAGACCTCGAGCTACCTCCTGCCGCTCCTGCAGCTCTTCCTGAACCTGCATCTGCAGCTGGACTGCTGGGCAACGGAGAACCAGTTCAGGCATCACCACCACCTGGGGTAGAGCCCCCTCTGCACCCACCCACACCTTCTTCTCCAAAATGTTTTCCAAAATCCCACCGTCAGTCCCCCCACAAACTTGACGTCCCTTCCGCTGAAGATGTTTTTGTTTCATTTTCTTTAGTTTCCTTTGCTTGTTTCACATCATTTATGACATCCTTTATTTTTCTTTTTAGAGTTTCATGTAATAAAATATAGACTTTTCCCCTTTTAAATTGTGCAATTCAGGAGCATTAGGGGCATTCACAATGTTGTGCGACCATCACTACCATCTAGTTTCACACTATTTCTTTCCTCAAAGTGAAACCTTGGATCCAGAGCATGCACTCCCCTCCCTCCTCACCCAGCCCCTGACAACCCCAAGTCCTCTTTCTCTTTGCGTGTCTTTACCTCTACTGGTTGTTCCCTGCCAATGAAATTTTAAAAAAGAATTTTTTCCTTCCTGCCCACATGTTTTCACCTGGGGCTGAGGATTTTTGTTTGTTTTCACTTGAAACAGCATTTTTATTATTTTCAGGGGATATCCAGGGGGATTAAAGATGTGATGCACAAAATGAAGCCCTTTTGGTAACTCTGTGCATAATCTCAGGGTAGACACTGCTGTTCCCCCTGTGACACCACAGCCAGAAGAGACAAGGGAGATGCTTAGCTCTTCCTGTGGCAAAAACAAAACCAAACGAATCAAAAAAATTAGTAAAAGCCCAGAAAAATTGCTTGAAAGGCAAACCACAACCTGGAAAATTCATTCCTCATAACCCAAGGTTGGAGAAATTTTTCCCATCCCTGTAGTCCAAAATCCTTTTGAAACTCAGTGTTCTAAACAGAAACAGAACAGGCATGGGCAGTTCCAATGAGAGGCAATGCAGGTGGCCAGTGTGTGTTAGAGATGCTTGACCTCTCAGGTGAGAACAGAGGCAGAGAGAAACACTGCAGAGACAGCATCGGTCACCATCACACTGGCAGTTCTTTAGTCAGGTGACAACCAGCAATGGTGACAATGTAAGCAGGCAGAGGCTCCAGCAGATCCCCTGGAGGGAAGAGTGAAGGGACGCTCCTCTTCAGGAGAACAGGGTGCAGGATGCATCAAAGGGCCACAGATACATCTCTTCCTCAGAAGATCTGATACTTACAGTTCATCCCATTAAAATCCTTACACACCTATTCAAAGATGCCTTTTCAAGGGTGTCCATCACAGCACTGGTTGAAACAGTCGGAATTAAGGCAACACTAATATTGATGGAGAGGGGATGGGGTCCATTCTTTCTGGTTCATGTGGATGAATGAATGCTGTTCAGTTGGAAAAGTGGGTGCCTGGTCTCAACCCAATGTCAAGGGAGGCCTCAGGGTGGAAGAATGCAGACCCACTCTCTGCATCCAGGGTCCCATCTGCACGACCACATGTGTGTGAAATCAATATAGATCAAAATTGATCTGATTGTGAGTGTGTGAGAGACAGAGATGGAGAGAGACATACTGAGAGACACAGAGACTGAGACATAAGCACCAAATCATTCGTGACAGACACCGCTGTGGGTGGGAATTACAAATCACTTCTTTTTTAGGCAATATTTCAATTTTTTGTACTGTGTCTGTATTACTCTACTAATTCTAAAAGGATTAAAATCCTATGCTAATGTGACCCATTCATTACTCATCTATGGAGTAATTAAAGTACATTAATCCTATTTTTAAAAGAATTTAAAGCCTTCTCAGGACTCAGTTCCATGTCAGCTCAGTGGAAGCAGAGGTTCTCCAGGAGGTCGTGTCTCTTCTGAATCAGCATCCAATACAGGTGAGCAAGAAGTACCCGACTTGGACACTGAAGACTACAATAGATGAGAGAGTGTGTTGAGAGAAATTAAGACCTATATTCAAAGAAAATAATCCCATATTCATGGAGCAGAAGGCTTCATTCTACTAAGATGACAAAGGTCCACGAATAGATCTAAGGATTCAAAGAATGCTTACCCAAATCCCAGGTGGTATTTTGCAGGAATTGACAATCAATCTAAAATTCACGTGGAAAATCCAGGAGGTCAGAATACATGAGTGAATCTTGAAAAAGAAGAACAAAGTTCGAGGAATGGAAAGTCAGATGGAACCCACGGTTAATACAAAACCTCTTTAAGCTGAAGATAACTGAGATTCAAAAGATGCAGAAGAAAACCTGTCATGGAAGCCAATTCTCTCCTTTCCCTTTTCCCTATTAAGTTAGGTTGATAAAAAAGCCTTTAACTTTCACCATTTAACATGGTAGTTACTTTTCTGGTTGGCTCCTGCGTGTGCATAAATAAAAAGTTTCTCTCGTTCATCTCCTCTTTACTTCTGTGGGCTCTTTGGGAGGGACTCTGGATTATGGGGACCTGCTCTTTTCTCACCTTCTTTAGTGACATCTTTTGTCCATGGTGAAGTTCTTAAAAAAAAGAAAAGTCTCATTGGTTTTGGGTCAGATTTGGAACATGTATACCTTTGGAGACCCCCTGGAGGAACAAGGGGGTTCAATACTGCCTGGAGAATTCACTTGTCAAAATGCCTAACAAGACGCTATTTGCAAGGGTTTTTTTTTTAAAGATTCTTACCCTAAAACAAATCCCCTATCTAAACCTCTTGGATGATCAAATATAAAGAAAAAAGGAGAATCATGTCTGGCCTAAGAACACTTGCTTAACAAAACGGAAGGACAGAATCAGTTTCAGAGCAAAAATTAAAATGCATTTATACCATCAACCCTCCCACCCTTTTGTACACTGTCCTCATGTAATCTGCCAGATGGCCCCCTGGAGAAGGCCCTTTGCCCGGAACTCGTTCTCATTTTCAGAGCTCGGCCAAGCGGGAGGTTGGTCCCCAGGGCCTGAGAGGGGCTATGTGTGAAATCTTCTCTACTGAGACCCAGTGGACTGAAGGTAACTGTGTTCTCTGAGAGAGAGAGAGCACACCGAGCCTCTGTGGAGGCATCTCTGAGACCCTCCCAAAGGCACAAATCTCTAACTCTGGACACGGGAATTTTTGATTGGCATCTTAGTTGGAAATCTCCTCCTGGATAGAAAGAAGCAGATTCAAGATGTTGCAATTGGATGGGCAGGTCGGCCTCTCGAATTAGTCGATGAGGAGGACATGCAATTCTCTGCAGAAGTAGGAACACCCATCCCTGCTCTGCTGACGTCATGTACAGAGAAACAGACGCGACTCTAGGGGGAATTCAAAACCCACCAACCTTTCTTACCGATGTCAACGTCCCCACTTTATTCTCCTGTCAGGTCTCTGCACAAAAACTGTGGCTCATCCCCAAATATCACATACCCATCACCCTGTACCACTCTGTGTCTGTGTCCAACTCGAGCATTAAGGCCTGTGACCGTTACTGTTAAATCGTGTCCCCCTTTCTGCCCGTCTCCCGCCATCATCCCAGTCCAACCTCGGTGTCTCTCTCCAGGTCAGCAGCACTCTTCCCACTGGCTTCCCATCAGCTTACCTTGCCCTGTTTCCATTGCTTATTCCCCATACGTTACCCACAACGGTCTTATTAAAGTATGAATCAGATCAAGTTGTTCCGCATTGCAAAATACTTTCGTGATTTTCCATTGTATTCAGAAGGATATCCAGAGTCCCTACCAAGGCCCTATGTGATCCGGGCCCTCACCGATCTCTGCAGCCTCAGCTCTCACCGTTCTGCTCCAGCCCCTCTTCACCGCCCCGATGGTCCCCACCAGGACAGCTGCGTTTCTAACTCCAAGTCTAGTACTTACACTTCTTCCGGCCTGGGAGGCTTTTCTTGTCTGTTACCTACGTGGCTTATTCTTTTGCTTTATTCAGGACTTTGTTCAAATTATTTACCCTCAGAGAGGACTTATCTGACCAGATTATTTAAAATAGCACACACATATTTCCTATTCAAACATTTTCTCTCCTAATATGCTTTATGTTTCTTTGTGGCAATTATTAGTACCTGGCAGTACATCATATATTTATTTGCTTACTGGTTTACTGTCTGTCTTTCTTACTAGACCTATATTCATGGAACCACAAATAACTGTTTTAATCAGTAACTTTCAAACCACCTTTAAATGAATTCTTTATAAGATGAGAATTTCAGAGGCTTCCACGGGTTGCTTAGGGGAAAAAAGAAAAAGGATTCAGGTTGAAATAATTTATTAAGGACCTGAGAGTTGGTTATTTATTTTATACATAGTAGTGTGTACCTGTTAATCCCAAACTCCTAGTCTAGCAAAAGACCTAGCTGACTACTATTTTTAAAGGAATTTTTTCTTTTTAGACTGGGGTTGTTTGAGATCTCTTTTCTTCTTCGTTATTTTTCTTTTTTTAAAGATTTTTTTTATTATTTTTTTACATTGAGGTACCGCAAATTGAATCCAGCATGTACTCTACCCCTTGAACTATACCATCCCCTCCAAAGACAATTATTTTTATACTTTGACAATACCATATTGAATTAAGATTTTTGTTCCATTTTCCCTTCATAGAGTTTATAACTGAGGGAGAGAGTCAGAGGAAGCCCTGGGCCAACCCTTCCTTCTCAGCGGGTCACTACACAGCAGAGGAGCTTGGCTGTCTCCAGGCCCAGCTCACCTTTCTGCTCTGAGGGCCGACTCAGGCCACTTCTCTTACAAGCGGCGTGTTAGAAGCAGCAGAAAGCCAACTAGCGAGCAACAATGACAAAACTGACCCACCTGCAGTTGGACATCATCTGGTCTGAAACGTACCTCTTAAATCTCTACTTCTTATTAGTGGATGGTTTTCAAAAATATTCCCAAGGAGATGAATCTCACTCCATTTTTTCTGGATTTCTTGGGCCTTCTATGACTTTAACTGCAGGCTTCATTTTCTGCACAACATCTGCAGGGAAGCCAGGCAGAAAACGTGAACAGACCCTGCAGGCCGCGGCTGAGGCCTCCCGTCAAACATCCTTGTTGTGCAGAGCCTACGTTCATGGGACAAGTTTCATTACTGCTGTAATTAGTTCTTGTCCAAGTGTCCCACCGGAAATGTTTCTAGATAGAACGTGGCCTGACGCAGATGAGCAGTGGGGATGTGGGGTGCAGATGACACACAGACTGGAAGGAGAAAAGGGAAATGTTACTTCAGGCTTCAGTTTG
Organism: Vicugna pacos; assembly: GCF_048564905.1. Taxonomy (NCBI): domain Eukaryota; kingdom Metazoa; phylum Chordata; class Mammalia; order Artiodactyla; family Camelidae; genus Vicugna; species Vicugna pacos. The sequence continues at coordinate 2,289,005 of NC_132997.1, forward strand.
GAAGATTACTGATTTTTATATGGACATTAAACTTGGTCAGGCTGAAGCACCATTTGCTCTAAGACGGGGTGATGTACACGTATCCCTACAACTTCAAAAAATATGTTGAAGCTGGGCATAACAGCCTAGGGGACAGACAGCTTTGAGTGACACCTCCGTTCCAGGATGCCTATGATCTCGGGCTCACAAAGAGGAAAAGAATACACATATTTTGCCTCTGTAGTTCTATGTGAAATTATTTTGACCCTTGCCGGATGGTGTAAGATCAGAGAGCATGTAGTCTTTCGTACATCGCAAAGACGACAAGTCTTCTTGATGAGTCAGCACACTGTTTCTGATGGCCCGGGGTCTATGCCAGACATTAGCTGTCTAGACAAATACCACACAGCCCCCCATCCCTCAAGGAGATCAGTGTGTCGTGGAAGATACAAATTTAAATAGATTTTCAATACAATGTGGTAAGAGTCACTTTGCATCATATATACTATATGTTCAGAGGGGCTCTTGCACTGCCTGGGGCTGTGTTCTAGAAGATAGGGAAGGTGTCAGAGAGGAAATGCTTTCTGCACTGACATCTGGCGGATTCCAGCAAATCTCTAGACCAGGAGAGTGCATGGTGGGGACGGGATTCTCAGCAGCTTGCGTGTCTCGTGCAGACCCCTGGTCATGTCTAAGAGCACTTTGCACTTAGGGAAGGAACGTCAGTGAGGCTAGAGGCTGTGAGGAACTAACGGAAGCTGAGGCTGAAAAAAAGCAGCAACTAGGTGATGAGAAGGTGTGACGTTAAATCAGGGAGCGTGGACTTCCTCACACACGCAGCGTGGAATTCTTTGGGGTTATAAGAGGAGAGTGACACAGATTAGTCATTAAAAGTGAGCAAAGTGGATTGTTCACTCTAAAGTACAGCACTGGGGAGACTAGCAAGGGGGGGAATTAATGCAGTGGGGAGCGAGGAGCAGGGACTTAGTTGGGGGACATTAAGGAATAGAATTATAGTACTGACAGGGGTGAGGGAGTGGAAAAGTAAAGGAAAACTCCCAGATGTTTGGCACAGAAAAGAGATGGGATAGTGATGCCATTGTTTGAAAAAGTAAAACTAGTTCTGAGCGAGTGTAAATCCAGACAAACAGAGCTTGAGATTTTTATGGGCTAATCAAATGTGAATGTCTACTTGTCAATTAGAAGTATATTTCTGGGACTGAACTGAGATGTCCATGCTGGAAAAGATTTGACAGTTAATCATTGGACAGAGAGCAGTTGAAGCCACGGGAATAAATGCCACCCACTGACAGTTTACCAAAGAAAAGGGAAGGAGGGCACTTCTGGTTCAGAAAATATGGCAGACCAGAATCTTGAAGACCCACTCACTTAAGACACATAAAAACGTAGGACAAAATGCTGCCAGTGTTTTCCTGGTTTTTTTAAGGGCACCTTTATTGTGGTATGATACCTGTACAATAAAATACACATATTTCACATGTACTACTTGGTGAATTTGATAAATGTCTACACCCAGAAAACCATAACCACGATCAAGATAGCTAACATTTCCATCACTCCCCAAGAGGGGCACTTTTCGAATCCCCATATTTATCCCTTCCCATCCCCTTCTCTCCCTGTGAACCGTAAGTTTGTTTCTCTATGTCTGTGGGTCTGTTTCTCTTCTGTATTTAAGTTCATTTGTGTCTTTTTTTGATTCCACATATAAGTGATATCATATGGCATTTTTCTCTTTTTCTGGTTTACTTCACTTAGAATGACTATCTCTACGTCCATCCATGTTGCTGCAAATGACATTATTTGTTTTTTCATGGCTCAGTAGTATTCCATTGTATAAATATACTACTACTTCTTTATCCAGTCACCTGTCAATGGACATTTGGGTTGTTGCATGTCCTGGCTATTATAAATACTGCTTCTGTGAGCATTGAGGTGCATGTGACTTTTTGAATTAGAGTTTTCTTCTGACATATGCCCGGGAGTGGGAAGGCTGGATCATGAGTTAAGTCCATTTTCAGTTTTTAAAGGAACCTCCACACTGACTTCTCTAGTGACAATGCAGCCCATCTTGTGAAAGCAGAGCCATGCTCAGAAAGTAATGGGTATTTCTAAAGGCCAGACATGATGCGCAGTGAGTGTGGCCTGTTCAAGAATCAGAGGGCAGTCTGCCAGGGCTGGAGGAGAGTGACAAGGGAAGTGTGGTACAGGTAGGAGTCAGACCATGTGGGGACATGGCAGGCTGGGATAAGGAGCCTGGACTTCCAGTAATCCCTTGGTAACCATGGGGCACTGGTTCCAGGACTCACCCTGAAGTCAACATCCATGGATGCTGACGCCTCTTGTATAAAATGACATAGGACTTGCATGGGACTCATGTACATCCTCCCATCTACTTTTATATATATATACAAACTTTTTTTATTGAGTTATAGTCATTTTGCAAAGTTGTATCAAATTCCAGCATACAGCACAAGTTTTCAGTTATACATGAATATACACATATATTTGTTGTCACTTTCTCTTTCACTGTGTCCTCCTGTGTACTTTAAATTATCTCTAGATTACTCATAGTATCTAATACAACATGAATGCTATGTAAGTAGTTGCCAGTGTATGGCAAATTCAAGTGTTGCTTTTTGAAACTTTCTGTTTTTTCAACAATATTTTCAATCCACCGTTAGTTGAATCTGCTGGATAGGGAGCCCCTAGATACGGAGAAGCCCCAAGCTCCTCCTTCCCACATCCTATATTTGCACTGCAAGCACTGAAGGGGTCCAAACATAGAAGAGACCCATCTACCTGCTGGAAACCCTGAGGAATTCCGTCAGCGTATGTAGCGCAGGAGAGAAGGCTTAGGGCCAACTAGTGGGAAAGGAGGGCCTGCCTGGAGAGGATGGAGGAAGGACAGTAGTGGAAGCCATCACGTACACTTACTGGAACTAGCTGATAGCAGTGAGGAACGCCAAGGAACTGGGTACACGTCACGTGTGGGGCGATCCTGGCCACCAGGTGCAGGGATCACATAGCTGGGACCCAGTTTGCAAGATCAAAATAACAAGGAGGGAAAGGGGCTGCCTCAGTCCCAGGATCCTGACAACGGCCACAGCGACGTGACCCCAGCTAATGCGGTTCCCCTAGTAAGCCAGAAAAAGGAAATTCTGAGCCAAGATATTGCAGATTCCACCGCAGCCACACGGATAACTAGATCTCTAACGTGACAAAATGTAACCACCAGAAACAGGAATCTTTCCTTTTCTCTTCCTTTGGAACTTTGGACAGGGAGTCACACATCTTTGACGGGAACCACCTATAAACCAATAGAGAGCTCACTTTTTCAGGAATAAGCATGGAGAAAAAGAGTGGGGTGATGGTTTAAAGCAGAAGTCAAAGTTGAAGCCCATCTGAGAAATGGTAAAAACATGCTTCTCAATGAATTCGAGTTATGGCAAAAAGAAGGAGGAAGGTTAAGGAAATCTCTATTAATATCCATTCACCATAAAAGACTAGCCAGCCATAAAAAGACAGCACCTTAAATTAATAATTTTTTTTTTTTTGGTGATGAAAAACAATGCCTTAATTTAAAACAAGGCTTGGGCCATCAACAACACTCTGAGAGTTGTTGATGAGGAGAACATAAATCTGCATATAGATATGTAAGTGTTCCAAGTCCACCACTCAAAAACAATTAGTCAATCATGTGTCCAGTTGATTGGGAAATCCCAATAAGTAAATAACTCAAAAGTGGGAAAGACATGGGATTAAATAGTGGTAGTGAGCAATGAAATCCATGATGTATATACCTATATTTTCTTTGTTAATGTAACAAACTTAAAACAACTGTCTAAAAAGTAGTAACTGGAGCACACAAACACACACACACACAATTTAGAACAACAGAGAGGTAAAATATGCTAAATTTATCGTTATTGAGGGAACAGGATCTAATAGATTATTTCATTTTTGAGACACTTAAAGGAATACTGGTCCAATTGCATATAAATATATGAACTTAGAGATGATTTATAAAGATTTAGAGAGAATTTTCTTTAAGAGGCAATATAGCTTCCAAATCACTGAAGAGAAAATTAACAATAAAAAAATTAATTAATCTAGGTAATATGGAGTAACACTGACCATATTTACCACCCTAAAATAAACCACAAAATGGATAAAATATATGAAGCAATGATTTTCAAGACACGTGGAAACGATCATCCACTAGGACCTTGCCTTGCCACCTCGATACCAAGGCTCCTAGGCTTCCTACTGCCATCACAAAGGATGTCCACCAGGAGGCAACATTTCCTTCCTCTGCTCCTACTGCAGAGCCAGTCCTGAGCAGTCATTTTCCAGGTGTTGGCAGGCAGCTCCCAGAAGTGCTCTCGTGGGCCTTGGTCCCTTTTGGCCACCAGCAAAGGGATCAAGGATGAGCAGTGAGCCTCCTTCCTCATCCAAGACCTAGGAAACTATCTGACTTCTGAGCAGCCCTTCACTCTTGTCTGCTGTCTGGTACTCTCCACTCGGCTTCCCGAGTCCCCGGCACGGGCAGCCTGCACGCTGGCCACAGCCCATCAGAATCTGTTCCCCCGCCAAGAGGCCACGCATGATCGTGAGCAGGGCTCCAGGCCTCTGGAGCAGCGCGGCTTGGACTGGGTCCTGGCCCTGGGCGTGCGAGCTCCATGCCCTTGGTTGAGTCAGTTAACATCTCTAAGCTACAGTTTCCTCATCAGTAAAATGAGGACATAATCAATATGGAAAAAAAACAGAATCTGAGGGGGACTAAATTTCTGGTGATTGAAGATAATTTTAATTTTGTTTTATACAGCAAAGGACATCATACAATTTTTACTACATCGTATTTCTAAAGGACAGCTTCTACTATTAAAAGTAATGCATGCACATACACACAAACACACGTGCAGACACACTTGCTCTGGTCCACATACATCCCCACGGGCACACACACATGGAGTCATGTACCACCCACACACCCATAACATACACACAACCACACACGTCCTCAGGCGCACACACACACATAACATACAGAACCACATACATCCCCAGGTGCACGTGAGCACACACAAACACACAGTCATGTACAACACACGTCCCCAGGTGCGTGTGTGCACACACACACGTCTTACACACTTTGGCGTTATTCTAAATCAATTTACAATTGAGGGTCCAGTGTCCATTGTTTTATCCACTCAGAAGATCCTGACTTTGGAGCGTGAAGCAGGAGCCCTCCTCTCTGGAGATGGTCTTTACCAATTACAGTCTCAGTAGAGCCAACATAACTGCTCTGGACCTTTGGAAGTGCAGGGCCAGAGCATACCTGGGAACTCACATCCTATACATGTAAACATGTTAAGTGCAGTAGGTTCTAAAGTCCTGCCTTTACAAATATACATTCATTATAAGGGGGAAGGCAAGGTTCAAATTTAGAATTCCAAGACAAAGGGAGTCCGGCAAAGAAAGTGAGCGTGTGGGGAGAGCTGATTCCCAGTCTCTGACCACTAGCCTGATCCTTTTCTTCCCAATGCTGGGTCCATCCCTTGCCACAAGGGGCCTTGGATGTGCACAGGGGAACACTCAAAACTCACATCCGGGATCTGCTCATACCCTCCATACATACAGCTGCCCTTTGGCCTCTCTGTGAGTCCTGGGAATCTGAGCTTCCGGGAGAGCCGGTGCAGGCACTAGGAATGGGTCAGGGGCTGCTGAGACAGGGCATCTGGGGTCCTGGGTTTCTAGAGCACGGGATGAAGCCAATGACCCTGTCCCCTTGGCCCTGCTGACTCCACCCCATGGAGGGCGTGGCCAGAGGAAGTGTCAGGGCCAGAGGGACCCTCTGCAGTGCAGGACCCAGGGCAGCGGGCCCTCTTGCCGGGGTCTAAGAGCAGAAGGCCTAAGGAAAGGTCTGAAGAGGCTGTAAGGTATCTTCATTCCCATTAATTAAACAAAAATAAAAGCATACCACAGGCGTGAGTGGAAAGGGATTTGTTAGAACAAGGGAAGGCACTTGCCAAGGTCTGGCCATAGAGGGCTGGTGGGTTTGTCAGGTTGATGAGGAACCAAGAGGCCGTTAGTCCCCTCTGGGTCTAAACACCTCCTGAATTCCTCCGGGTGACACTGAAATGCAGTGAGACACAGAACTCTCTTAAGTTGTTAAAATCTTCATGGTGAGCCACTCAACTCTCTCCTCATTCTTGGCTGCGAAACCACGGTAAACACAGGCCAGAAACTCATCAGCCTGTTGGTTGGTTCACTATCCGTCTGGCGCCTCCTCTTGTAGGAGCCTTTATCACATCACCCAGGGCTGACCCGGCTCAGGATTATAGCTGAATTTCCGCAGGTGGCATCACTTGCTAGTGACATGAAGCAGGCACGTTAGCCACCTCCCAAACACTGGGCAGACCCCCAGTCCAGCCTCTGCACCACGATGTTCCTTAGTGTCACTACCGGTTTGCTGCCTTGGCCTCTAGCTTTGACCAGATCCTCGCCAGATTGTCGATAAATATCACCCATATACCACATCTAAGCTTGCGGTCCAGATGTGACCATGGTTCTTATTTTCTTCCCATCGATGGATTGTTTGATCTTTGTGTAATCGTGTCGGCAGCAAGGCCAGTACAGCCCTCTTGAGGCCTCCCCGAGCCGCCTCTGTGTATAACTGTCCTAGCGCCTCAGGGGATCGGGTCTGAAACCTGGCACTCAGACACGAGGATGTCAGCTGGAGAGACAGGAATCCACTCCTGCTGTGGCTCAATGTGGCCATAAAAACGGATCCCACAGGCCCTGACGTCACTTGACTCACTGCAGGGATGCTCCCACACTGCCGCTTTCCCCCAGAGACTGAGGGCTTTCTGCTTGTTCCGGAAGGTCCCACCCCCGAGGGGACACTGGGTCCAGTGGAGCATCCAGCCTGCTTCCCCGCCAGCCCTTAGGGCCTTGGTGGGGCCTGGAACATCAACTAACCTCCCCTTAGAGAACCCTTTGTCCTTTGCAGCCAACAGACCTAGGTCATAAGCACTTTAACTCACCTGAGGGTGTTTTCCTCACTTCAGGGGCAGTGAGGACTGGGCTTCTTCACACTCCAAGTGCCCCCGGTCTGGATGCAGACAGTCTGGCTCTCCCCCAGTCCTGCAGGTCCCGGCCACACCTCCTGCTGGTCACGGAGTCTGTGCTGCATTCTCTTCCAGGACAACAGGTGCACTCTGCCCCCCGACCCGTCCCCACCAGCAGTGGCAGAGGCGGAGGACAGGCTGGTGAGATTGGGCCTGAGACACTGCCTGGAAATCAGTGCCCCAGAGGCCGCTGGTGACTAGAGGGACCACGGGGAAGAAGGCAGCATGGGATGGGAGGGGGAGGAAGGTTCAGGATAATGAGATGAAAAGGGGAACAGATAGCACCGTGAGGACCTCGACCATGAAAGGGAAGAAGATAGACTGTGACAGCTGGAGTGGTGTTGGCGTTAAAAGCTGAGGGCATTTTCATTTAATTTTATTAATTACCATTACATATAGTGACATATTTTTATTTGATTATAGATTAGGTGCCATGTCATATAACAGGATATAGTATATTATTTATTAAATAATACATAATAGCAGATATACTAGCATGTTATGTTCTGTTTATTTATTATCAGATAGTATATAATACATATGTAGTTATTTATATACATAATATATAATTCATGTATCTATATAATATATAACACATAACAATGTAGGATTATGATTAATATATTTTATAACAAGATTACATAACAATAATGATGTAATATTATCCATTGTATATCTTGGCTCATGTCACATTCTCACCTTAGGTGCCTGTCAGAAGTATTTATGTATTAAAATTAATATTATAAGAAACAGTTGTGAACCTATCACCCAGCACCAGAACAGGACTATTGACAGTGACATACTGTGTCCTATCCTGCCCTAGGCCTCTTCTCACAGGAAGTAACCAGCATCCTGAATCCTGGCTTACACTTGCCTTGTGTTACTTTCACACACACAACATTTAAGATCAGTTAAAACAAATGAACTGCAGGTACATGCAACGAAGTGGATGCATCATACACTCTATGTTAAATTGAAAAAGTAAGCCCAAGAAGGTAGCCTATAGTGTGCTAAGCTTTTAACTGTGTATATATATGTCAACTAAACTCACTAAATTAAGAACAACTACAGCTAGAGTCCAGGTGGGAGAGGGACAGATAAAAGGTGAGGTGAGCAGATTTGCTGCAGGTGAGCGAGTTCCTTTCCAGTAACATGTCATTCTCTCTGAAGCAGGAGGCAAGGCCATCTGCTGGGAGTCAGGGAAGAGACAGAGGGAAGCTTAGAGGTGTGCAGAGAGCATAGAATGTTGACCACTGTGTGGCAAGTGGGGAAATGTGCTCACTAGAGAAATCCTGGAGGATTGCCTGGCAGTGGCAACATGCTGGGCATTGATTTGTAGTCTTAGAAATCTGTGCTGGGAGAGCCTGCTGCCTTCAGGCTCAGAACAATTAGAGCTGGGTGAACCGAGATGGAAGTCGTCCTGGTGAGGAAATGAAAAGATCTAGGGTCAAGGGAGTTTTGTTTGTCATAAAGAGAGTGCTGACTGTGGATGCAGAGCTGGAAGGTGGGGAAGTGGAAGTAAGAGGAACATGGACAGGTAGGAAAGCAGAGGAGTCAGTGCATGATGCCCCAGTGAGGGTGAAGGAGGGCCAAGGAGGCTGGTGGAGAAGCAGCTGGATGGCTATAGTTGGGCACATAAAGGAGAGAGGCTGGACCTGGGGTGGAGACACGCCCGGGTATGAGCCCTGGGGTAGGGTGAATGGGAGGTGTCTGGCTCAGTCTGACGGAGAAGAAGACCCTACAATGACCATACTGGGTGGTGGAGGGAGAATCAACATTGAGGTCTTGATGGTAGGTGGTGAGGCAATACGGAGTTGGTGGTCCAGCTGCTCCTGACTGAGGCAGATGAGCAGGGAGGCCAGGGTGGCAGGCACAGATAGGAATGGACTGGGTTTTCCAGGTGTTTCCAAGAGAGGAGGAGAAATCACCTCATGGGGGAAAGTGAGCATAAGAAGGTCAACCCAGGCTCCTGATCAAACGGAGGGTGTGAGGGGGCAAATCGTCAACTCCAGAGATGGTGGCCCAGGAAGCAGGGACCATGGGTGAAGTGAGGGGACACTCAGAGAAGAGAGGGAGAAGAGTCTTCTGGGTGTAGGGGGAAGAGAGGCCCCAGGACAAAGGAGCACAGGGGCACAGTGATGAGGATGGACTGGCTCTGTTGTGACACTGCAGGAATGGCTGGATCTTTGTCCTGGGGGCTTAGTTTGGCGGGGCTACTGGCCTCATGAGGGCCCCCCTCTCAGCAGCCTGGACAGATGCTCCCGCTCCTGATAGCTCTGTGGCCACCACTGTTCCCGGAGGGGCTCTGCCTCCATCTTCTATCAGACATTCCTGCCCAGTCCCCGACTGCCAGCGAGGGAGCCTGGGCCTCACAGCCGTTTGCCGTGGAGGGACACAGGCTCCTCGGAGAAGCAGGCTGATCTTATTTTTCTCCGTAACCCACGGCCTAGCAAAGCGCCAGCCTATGGGTGGGCCATTCAGGGGCTTGGATACTTCTTAAATTAACTCAAAGCAGTAGAATAGCCGAGCTGGAGGAAGTGACCACTGAGGAGCTCACAGAGTTCACTGCCCACACCCCCATTCTACAGATGAAGAAACAGAGGCCAAGCAGTGAAGCAGCCTTGGCCAAGGTCACGCTGCTCTTTAATGCTGGCCTCTGTTGGGCATACCAAGTGATGAGCTGCACTGAAGGGCCTGAGAGGGGGCTCTGGGGCCAGACAGCTTGGGTTCAAGTCCCACCCCTGCCATTTACTAGCTGTGTGATTAATGACTGTCCTTCCTGTAAAGTGCCACCTCATTGGTTTGTCATGAACACAGAGTTCCTGGAACAGCAGGACAGAATTCTTTAAAGGTTTGCTGTTGCTTTTGTTACTATTATCACCAAGTGAACCCTGAAATGAAGAACAAAGACAGCAAGATTTTTTATTTTAAAAGATTTTAAAATATGATGATGACTGTTTGATTTAATCTATTCAAGTTTGCATTTGACCCTTATTAACAACTACACAATGGATGACTTTTGAGGAAATGTTACTTCATGTCTTTAATGCTCACTAACTACACAGGCTATTCAACAGGAAGCAATTTTTTTCCAGGAAGAGGGACAAAAAGTTAACAATATCTCTGTACCTCTCGGTTCCCAGTGAGTTGGTTGTGATCTGTCAACCCAACTTTGGGGAAATGCCCGCTCCTCCTGGGCTCGCTGCACTGCCACGTAGCCTCCAGGGGGAGATTTACCCCCACACGAATCCAGTATCTTGGTTCATATCTTTGCTTCAGATCCCTCAAGGACAGCCCATGCACCAGGGCCCCATCTGCCCCACCAGTCTCACCTGCTGGCCTCCAGGAAACTATCCTGGGTCTCAACCATCCTCTGTTCCTATGCCCACCCCACTACTCTTCACTTTGTCCTTCAAGTGTGGGCTCCTGTGGCTCGCCACCAAGCAGGGGTCTCCCAGTCCTCCACCTTGGGGAACTGCACCGTCCTGCACAGTGCCTAGCGAACCTGTGTGGAGGCAGGAAGAATAAAGAACAACAGGTGCTCAGAGGGGCTGCCTTTCCCACTGCAGGGGCCCTGGAGAGCTTTCTCCCAGCTGGTTATTCACAGGCGTTGAAGCTGTGGAATCTCGATCTTACCAATTTAAAGGGCATCATCACTAATTACAAAAGAAATCATTTTTTCAGTAGCAAAAGGAGAAAAGACTTTGTGCCCCGTGCCCCCATCTTTCTTCCTCTGCCTTCAGAGGTGATTCTCACTCTCTGGGCAAGGGTAGAAAGCAACAAACAGAATATTATTTTTCAATGATTCTTCTTTCCCACTCTGAAGATTGCATCCCAAGACCGATGAAGGCTAGGATGGTTTGGCTTCCCTGTACTGAGTATTCAGAGGCTCAGGAGGGAGGGGGTTAGGGAGATAATTCAGCATTATGGAACCAAACAGAGACATTAAAAGGTTCTACTCTAAACAGAAAGGAAGCAGGATGCTATAGAAATGGGAAAACCATCATTGGAAATGAAATAACGAGTTACAAGACAATAAACATGAAGATGTAAAAAAGAAAAAGTACATCAAAATACAAAAAGGTGGGAAAGGGAGACGGTAGCAAGAAAAGATAGATTTTTTTTCTCTTTCTTTTTCCTTTTTCTCATTATTCTCAGGATGTGTTGGAGCCTACGTGATTATCAGTCTAAAGGAAATAGATATGATAATGGGTTGATATACTTGAAAAATAGGGTAACCACAAATCGAAAGAATATAATAGAGTTGAAAAAAAAAACCCAAAAAAGAAACAAACTCTAAATGGCTTAAAGAGTTAAACATTAGACAAGATACTAAAAAACTCTCAGAAGAAAACATAGGCAAAACATTATTTGACATATATATCAGCAATGTTTTCCTAGGGCAATCCACCCAAGCAACAGAAAATAAAAGCCAAAATAAACAGATGGGACCTAGTTACACCTATCAGCTATTTCAAAGCAATAGAAACCATAAGCAAAACGAAAAGACAACCTATGGAATGTGAGAAAATATTTGCAAAAGATGAGACTGAACATGGCTTAACTTGTAGACTATAAAAATAGTTCATACAACTTTATAAGAAAAAAAAATAAAGAACCCAATCCAAAAATGGGCAGAACAACTAAACAAGCAATTCTCCAGTGAAGATATACAAATGGCCAATAGGCATATGAAAAAAAGGCACAATATCGTTAATTATCTGAGAAATGCAAATCAAAACTACAATAAGCTATCATCTCACACTACTCAGAATGGCCACCATTCAAACATCCACTCACCATAAATGCTGGAGAGGCTTGGAGAAAAGGGAACCCTCCTACATTATTGCTGGGAATGTAGTTTGGTGAAGCCAATGTGGAAAACAGTATGGAGATTCCTCAAAAGACTAAAAAAAGACATCATTTGATCCAGCAATCCCACTCCTGGGCATATATCCAGAGGGAACCTTAATTTCAAAATATACCTGCACCCCAATGTTCACAGCAGCATTGTTTTCAATGACCAAGACATAGAAGCAACCTAAACGCCCACTGACAAATGACTGGATAAAGATGTAGTATTTAGATATAAAAGAATATTACTCAGTTGTAACAAAGAAGGAAATAATGCCATTTACAGCAACATGGATGGACGTGGAGATTATCACACTAAAGTGAAATAACTCAGACAGAGAAAGACAAGTAACATAATGATATCACTTATATGTGGAATTTTTAAAAAAGATACAAATAAACTTATTTACAAAACAAAAACAGACTCACAGACTTAGAAAACAAACTTAGGAGTTTGGGATTAACAATTACAAACTACTACATGTAAAACAGACAAACAGCAAGGATTTACTGTAGAACACAGGGGAAAATGTTCAGTATCTTGCAACCTATAATGGAAAAGAACCTGAAAAAGAATAGACTATGTATATGTACAACTGAATCACTATGCTGTATACCTGAAACTAACAAAAGAGCTGTATATCTGAAACTAACTAAACATTGTAAATCAACCACATTTCAATTTAAAAAAAAAAAGATAAGCTCTAAATAGCTGTATTCAAAGAAAATCTTCAACTCTTACCTCCTACAAAAAGTAAAATGGGAATCTTGAGCAGGACCAAATTATACTGAATGAGAGGTTACATACCTTCTCCAGCACGTGGCCCATGGTACACATACATCGTGTTTTCCTTCAGGTAAGAATGGCCCTTACTGCCCAGGGAGCGAGTCCTGCTGGGACAAGGCCTCTGTGGCAGTGGCCTCCTTGTCACCGCTCCATCTCACCAGAAGGCCAGGGTTTTCAGAGGGGAGGGAACACAGAGCTCATACACTTCAGATATATTTCCTGAGAAAAACTGTGGAAAGACCAAATTCACCTGCAGTGCAGGAAACATGAGCACGGCCCCTAAGCAGACTGACAAGCCCGAAGCAAGACGGCCCGATGTTCACATCGGAACCAGAACAAAAACCGTCTGGCCCCAGTTAAACGATCACCATCTCACCTGCAATGAACTGTTCGTACTCAGTGTCAGGGATGTTTCTGTTGAGACTTGAGAGATCAAAAAAGTCAGACCAGGGAATCCGGACCTGGTGGATGTCCAGGCTCTGCCAATGGTAGAGGCGGCCCCAAGAGGGTATCACCAGCACCGACTCCTCCATTTTCAGCAGGGTCTTCAGGAGGAAGGCGATGTGGATACAGACGCCCCTACGGAGGCTGAAGCCCTCCGGAGGGTTGACATAACACAGAAGGTACCTTGCAGGGAGCAAAGGAGAGCGGGTCTTCAGGGCCAGGTCTCTGCACAGGAATCCCGGCTTAGATAGAACAGATACAATGGGAATCTCTGCACAGCACATGGCCTAGACTCAAGACACGTTCAGCAGCTTCTGGTTTGTATAGTGGAGGCACTGCCCACTGATCTCTGTGTGGCCAATTATTTCGAGTCCGGGAGCACATGCAGAAGACATCTTGGCATCTGTCTATCAACGCTAAGCACCTGACTAGTACCTGAGCACCCGTTCTCCAGGAGCTCTCAAACTTCTTGGCCTAAAGACCCCTGTACACTCTTAATTACTGAGGACTTCAAAAGGCTGCTGTTTATGTAGGTTAAATCTATCAATAGTTCCTGTGTTAGAAGTTAAATAAGAACTTTAAAAAATGCTTATGAGTTCACTTAAAAATAATAACAACCTACTACATGATACCATTAATACTCTTAAGCAAAAAATAAGTATATTTTTCTAAACAAAAATCATTAATGAGAGGAATAGCAGTGATTTTAATTTCTGAAAATCTCTTTTGGACTGGTGAGAGCTTAATTCTATCTGCCTCTACATTACCTGTTTTGTGATATCACAGACCAGGTTTTCCCTGGAAAACCCCACAGGAAACTCGGGAGTGCAAGAGTGTGCAAAAGGCAGGTGACTTCCCGGCATTTCTACGAAAATAGTCTTGCATCTCAGGGGCCTCGGACTCACTTTGATAACTGCTGCCCTACCCTAGGCGAGACTCTCCTACACAAGAGCCAGGCAAGTGTCCTGGCTTCTTTAATGAGTTACCGCAGCAACACCCCTCCCTTCTCTGTGTTAATGTTTCCCACAACCTCCATTACTGCAGATGAGGATGTAATCCTCAACTGAGGCCTCTAATCCCAGAAGACTACCAACCTTGAAAGGGAGGGCCCGTCTACCATCTCTACACCCCACACAGTCTATTTTGAGTCAAGCCCTAGATAACTGCTAATTGACACTGACCCTTGTCTTACTCCTGAGTTTTATCGAAGGAGCCAACATCTGGATGGAACTGAAATTTCCCTGCAGATATACAAGGCTGATAAACCACCCTATTCCAACATCTGATTTTGGGGCTCTTCAAAACCCGGGTAAGGCCCCGCTTCATAAATGACGGGTCCTCCACCTGCCCTTCCCAGGGGTTCTGGGAGGCCGCGGCCACGCAGGGCTAGCCGGACTCACGGTCCAAGCCCCAGAGCCCGAGGGGGAGGAAAGCCGGAGGCTGTGCCCCAGCCCTTTCCCCCCCGCCCCAACCCGCTCCCCGGCACCAAAGCCCTCCCCGGCCGCCACACCAACCCGGATCCCACCCCGGTCCATGTCCACTGGCCCCGCCAACGGCGCGGCCGTACGTTTACCGTCTGTGAGACGCCGCCCCAGAAAGGATGTCGGCCGCCGACTGACGCGGCCAGAACTAGTGGCCCGGCCAAGCAAGCCGCCATCCCCAGCAGCAAACACCGCCATGGTCCCGGGCAGCTGCACACTTCCGGAGCCCGCTGCCTGCCCCAGAAGCGCACGCCGGCCCGCGAGGAGCGCGGCGTCTGTATCCATGGCAACGCCGCGGGGCCCTCCCCTAGCGCTTGCGTCTGCGTCCTCCCGAGGCTAGACGTGCTAGGGCAGAAATTTCGGAGCCAATGGGAGCCAGGGCGCGGCCAGGACGGGGGTGGGGGGAGGCTTATGGGGCAGCTGGGCGGGGCCGGGGCGGGCGGGGCCGCGCGGACGTCCTCACCTGCAGGTGGCACCGGCCGGAGGCTGGGGCAGTGCTGCCACCAGTGGGCGGGGCGGCGGGGCAGCGGGGCGGGGGCACCCTCACCTGTCTGTGTGCGGGGCTCAGCCTGGGCTCCGGGGCCTCCGCTTGCACCGGAAGTGGACCCAGGCTACCGGTGGGCAAGATAGAGGACTGAGCCCAGGCAGGCACGGCTGGCCAGGTAGGGCACCTGAAGTGCAGATCCGCCAGGCCGGCTGCCGGCCTTGAATACGCGCTGCAAGGCAGTTTCCAAGAAGACGGGATCTGTCCCAAGAGGGGAGGTAGGGCAGGGTGCCAGATGCCTGGTTGGGTGCGGTCTTACAGGAGAGCCACGTTGAGAGGGTGCAGAGCAGCCCCTGTGTTGGCGGGGCTGGGAATTTGGGGTATAGGGTGGGGATGATGTGTGCCATGCCCTGTGGTCTCCCAAAGAACTCGCACCCCCAAGCAAAGGACCCTGCTCCCTCCACCCTTCACTGCATCCCCTGCCTTCCCCAGCACCACCGCCCCTGCCCCCGGAGTGTCCCATGACCTCTCCCCACACCAGGCACTGTCCCTGTTACAGGTACTTATCTCCTGGTGGTTCCAGCCCAAGGGTGGGGGCTGTATCTGATCAGTTAGGATGCCTGGAGCCTTTGTATGAAACCTCAGACTATAATGCAGGCGTGCACAGAGGCCCCTCAAACAGGATTCCCTGCATTCCCTCCCCACCACGCACCCACAGCGCAGCTGCCACACCAGGCCAAGCCTACCGGAGGACCGCTGTTCCCTCTCCTCCTGTCCCTGATCAAGAGTGCACCGCCCACACTGCTGGGTATTTAGTGGGCCTTAGAAGAGCAGCTGGTATTTTCATGGACAAATATTTGCTCTTTTGGGAAGAGTTGAGTGCAAAGGGATGTAGGGTATGCCTTTTCTGTTATCCTGGAACTGGTGACTAGGATGCAAACTTAAGTCAAAGCAGTTTTTAGAGAGAGCTGCAAAATATCTTACCCAAAGATCACTGTTCCCCAACAAAGGCAACACCACCTGGAGGGTGGGGTCCTGGTCCCTCTTTCTGGAGGTTGGGCTTTGCACCCTCCAGCTGGGACAGAGCCCGAAACAGCTCTGAACACGCTCCAACAGGCTTTCCCAGCACAAACTGCCTTTATTTTGAATCTGGCTGAAGGAAGCAGCTGAGAAATCTGGGTAAATCTTCCTGGGTGTAACCATGCCTTTTGTGCTGAATGAAAGAGCGGCACTCCACATGCTTACATCTTAGAACTGAATGTGTGTCGAAGCCTTCATGCATGTAGCATGTTGGGAACAGCGTTTCATGGTGAGGGGAACTATATAACTTACATGTGTATGGGGACGCCCTCACTCCAACAGGCTTTTCCTGCACAAACTGCCTTTATTTCGAAATTGGCTCTTGCTGAGAAATCTTGGTAAGTGTTCTTAGGTGTAGCCATGCCCATTATGCTGGATGAAAGAGCGGCTCTACACTTGTTCACATCTCAGAAATGAATGTGTGTTGAAGCCGTCATTCATGTAGCGTGTTGGGAACACAGAATTTCGTGGTGAGAACTATGTAAATTACATGTCTATGATGAAGAACTCGCTAGAACCGGGTATTCCAGTGCATACTGCCTTTATTTCGAAACTGGCTTCTCAGAAGCCTGTGGTCTCCACTGCAGGTCTGTCTCCAAACCCAGGGCCAGCATGGTGACTCTGCTCCCCCTGTCTATTCTGGAAGGTCTAGGTGTCCTCCATGGCCCTTCCACCACTTTTTTTTTTTGGAAAACTCCGCAGATGGAATGGGCCTGAGAACAGGAGAGCTGGATGCCAGAAGCCACAGCCCAGTGTGTGGCTCCTGGGAGGGGCATCTCCTCTCCGTGGGCTCTGATCTAACCTCCCCTCTCCCCCACCCCCACCCCTCTCCTCCTGCATTTCCTGATTGATCCCTGGATAATGGTCCATACCAAGAATGACCTGGGAGAGATTTTATGAGTCTTTAAGTGGAAAAAAAAGAAAGAAATCTTTAGACAAGTTACTGAAAGTAACTTCCAGCTTTACCGGGAAAGTCCTCATTCCAATGTTTAAGGCTAGTTGACAGGGTGTCAAATTGCTTAACCACTCACATCTGAGCAAGTGCTGCCTCTCTCCAGCTCCCCGCAGCATCCACCTGTGGCAACTTGGCCAAAAGAAGGCAAGAAAGCTCTTTCCCCTCGCCAGCACCAGCGTGGCTTTGGAGTCAGTGGAGGCTGAGAGAAAGGGCCCCGCCCTGAGGTTTGGGGGGCCTCCAGCCACAGCCAGAGGAGCGGGGGTTTTCAGAGTGGCCCAGCAGGGAAACCAGGCAAGGCCACCTGGCCCAAGTCTTCCCTGCCCAGAGAGCCCCATGAACTGCTTTGGGCCACACTCCCCGTTTGGACCCCCTGCAAAAAGGTACCACGGGAGCCACACCTGAGAAGGCAGAAGGACAGCCCTTTAGCCTGGGGTCCCTGCAGGTGTGTCCTGTGAGACCTGTGGCCACATAAGTTCCTTGTCTCTCCAGGTCACTGAAGGGACTGTGCTGGGCATCTTGGTGGTCAGGGACATGGGAACACCTCTAAACTCTGAAGAAGGACAGAGAGACTCTTCCTGGAAGCAAGGATTCCAGGGAGACACCTTGCCCAGAACTGGAGGACTGTGTCCTGAGTAGACCCCTGGGAGGCAATGTGGGGCTGTGGGGTCCTCTTCTGAGAAGGGAGCAGGTGAGTTTTCCGGGGGTGGGGTCCTGCTTTGTCCAGACATGTCCTTGTGTAAGACTCATTTACAAACACCTCCAAGTCCACCTAGGGGTGGCCCCAGAGGTGGGGGTAGAGGAGGAGAGTGAAGGGTGCAGACTTAGGGCCCCCCGAGCCACCCAGGGAGCCAAGGGTCAGTGGGAACATCTTGGGAGTCTAGTGCAGGGGTGGAGGACGAGCACTAAGAACATGCCAAGTCATGCAATAAAGTGACCTGTGACCACGAGACACAGGTGGCCGTACACCAAAAGAGGCAGATAGAAATTTAGACCCAGGATCTGAGAACCTTGAGAGGGGCTGGAGGGTCCCAGGAACCCTCAGGAACAGCTCTTCTAGGGGCACAGACATCCCAATACACACATTTCTCATGGAAGCTTTTTGGGGTGCAGAGTGAGTTACCAGGATCCTGAACTTAGTATGGAATCCCACCCCCTTGTTCATCACGGTTCCTGGCAATAAATTGCTGTCACTTGTCCCTGGACATGCACAGGGGAGCTGACTGCTGTGGGGGTCACTGCAGGACTAGAATCTTCTAGTGTGTGCTCTGTGACCACAGAAACCCAGGGGGATTTCTCAACGGGAGAACCTGGAGACCATGCCTGCAAGGACCACCCTCATGGGATGGCCAAGGAGCTCGTGGTACCCAGGTCACCAAGTGACGAAGTTGTGAGGTTGCCTGGGGTATCCTGGGGGCATGTAGATTTCTGAGGTCAGCACGTGGGCCCAGCACTGCTGGATGGTCTGCACAAAGAGGGGCCTGCCCTCCTGATGATGGCTCTTAACACCTGCAGGGAAACTGCTCTCAGGGCTCCTGGAGGTCCATATTGAGAGTGTCCTGCCAGCCTTGTGGGGTCACCTTCCCCTGATGCAGAAGTAGACCTCTCTCCCTTGAGGCCCAGGGGACACCTGGCTCAGGTCCCACCTGTGTGCCCTGGACACGCAGAACCCCAGAGCTCTGGCACAGCCTGGGGTGTGGTCGTGTCCGGGCAAGGAAGGCCCTGGGAAGGGGCTCATTCAAGGGCAGAGGCCACTCTGCAGAGATGCTGGACCTGGCAGCAATGCACTGCTTCAGTACTCCCTTGGGTTGGGTTTCCAAGCTGTGGGATGGAAGGGCCTCTCCTTCCTGCGGTGCAGTCGGGGGAACTAGATCCATCGTCAAGGTCAGCCCTGAAAATGGAGGCTACGCTACCTCCATTCCTGGAAAGAAAATCAGTCCCCTCCATTCCAGGTGATTCAGAAAGTCATTCAGCAATGTTCGGGGCCCCCACTTTAGGCTTTGAATTAGAGCTGAGCGGCTTAGGAGGCCAGATCCCTGTCCGTGGCTCCAGGAGCAGGCTTTCTGCTGGGGGACAGGATCCTCACAAACACCTGTGTCTTTGTGGGACACTCCCCTCTGACAAGCTGGGAGGCAGGGTGTGGTTGTGGGAAATCGTGTTTACATGAGCAGAGGGCCACCATGTGGTGGCGGCACAGGAGACTGTGAGAATGAGTCCCACAGCCTTTCTGGAATCAAAAAACTGGCAAATGTGAAAAAGTGCATAATTTGTTTTATTGAACAGGCTGCTTATGTACGTTTGGAGGACCAGGTTCAAGGACTCAGCATCCCTCCAGGACAATAGCCTCAAGAGAAGAACAGACAGAGCAGGAGGAGATCTGGGGTTTCTCCCAGGAATGAGGTGGAACAGGGATTTATGCAGATTTGCAAGGAGTCCCCGACCACTGAGCATGGGGTTACAGCCCCACGAGACCCCTGTCATGTTTGGCTTGGGCTCTGGCTCTGGCCTGCTCATGTATTCTTCCAGCAGAGTTCCAGAAACTCAGAGGGTGGACTTAGAGGGGCTGCGTTTGGAACCTAGTGAGGAGGTGGAGGGTCCTTTATATTGAGTCCCTTCATCCTAATCACCGTAGCTGAAGCCCAACACCCCCCAGGCCCCCATGGTTGCCGTGGAGGGAGAACAAGCCTGGCAGGCGACCTAGGGGTCCCACTACTGTGTCCTTCCCTTGTCTTCGTTCCCTTTCACCGCGGAAGGTGTGATTGTCTCGTGTCATGGTGGCCTCCACAATGTCCCTCCCAGTAATCTCTCTTCTCCATCAGGTGGGGTTCCCAACCCCGCTCAGCCTTCTCTGCATGGATGCTGAAGGACCAGGCCCACCTGAAGTTCTGAGCTTGAGCAGTAAGGTGGAAACAAAGAAACCAATGGAAACAAAGAAGCAAGTGTTTGTGGCAAAGCTCCCCACCACAGAGAAGCTGCCCTGAGTGGAAGGGAGAGTGTGGGCATGCCCGTTTGTTTCCTGTCTCCCAGTGCTCTTAGCTTTCTTATTGCCTACCTGCATGGTTACAACAAAATGATCTGCAAAACTGAAAATATTTACTCTCTCACTTTTACAGAAAAGGCTGGCCAGCCTCTGGTCCGGTACCAGGCAAGAGATTGGAGTTCCTTTCCAGTTTGGAAACATCTTGGTAGGCCCAGGTTTGCAAAGGTCTTTAAGAGTAGTTACGGAGTTTTGCTTTTAAACTTTTTTACGGCTGTATATACTTGTGAGATGTGGTTGTGATGTATAATTCTGAGCCGGGATTTTCTCAAACTGTTTCTCACTTCTTATACCAGGCATTCCTAAATTCCAAGTGGAACTGCATATTAAGGAAGCCATGGAATTTAGCTAAAGGATACAGATTTCATTTCCTTTTAAGCATCGATGTACCTCCATCATGGCAGTATTTGTTATGTGTTATTGTTAGGGGAACTAAGTAGTAAACAGATTAATAGAAAATAGGGGATTTTAGGTACACAGGTTCATCTTTTCAACGTTGTTTGTAATATTTGCAGTTTAAGATGACCATTCCTGAGAAACAGGCAGCCTCTTAGAATGAAATAGCATTTCCTCTGAAATATAATTAATTTTTATTTTATAGACAGCAGGAAGGGTAATAACACATCACACATTTGGGGACGTCAAAGAGAAAATGTAACTTTCTGGGAGCTCACTCCCCCGCCTCCCCCTGCCCTTTTTACTGTCCCATTCTCCCTGGAAGGCTCTTTCTTATCTTCTGCTCATGGCTCCAGTAACTCTTTCTTCCTCCTTGTTCCTCAGCTGGTAACGTTAGTTTTATACTTTGAACAAGCAAACAAGCCAACAGAAGAGAAATTTCACAAGCAACTCCCAGCACATCCGCTCGCCTTCTGATGTCTGTGACCTCACTCTCGGTGCCCCACTGCTTATTAAAATTGGCATCGAAAGCCAGTTCCTCCAAAAGTCCCCGAGGCCCCATCCCTCCCATCTTCTCTGGGTTGTCACTCCCAAAACCATCCTCTCTTTCACTGCCTCATCTATTTTGTTCTCCTGCTAGTTGGCACCATCAGTATATAAATGTCCATCCTCTTAAACAAACAGCACTCCTTGACCCTAATTCACCCCCACCAATTGCCACCCTGTGTCTTTGCAGCAAATCTTTAAGGAGTTGTTTAAACTCACTGTCTGCATCTTCTCTTGAGCCATCCCCTTTTACACCCACTCTGGCTTTTCGCCTGATCCCTCGCTCTATGGAAACTGCCCTGTCAAGGCCATCAGTGACCCCATGTTGCTAAATATAGTGGTCAATTTTGACTCCTCATCATGCTTGGCCCCTCGGCAGCATTTGACCCAGCTCTTCCATCCCTCCTAACCCGTGTTCCTGCTTCATTCAACCTCCAGCCCATCGCTCTGTCTGTTTCTGCTTTTGGCCTGCTGGCTGGTCCTTTGCCAATGTCTCCTGTTTTTTCCAAACATATACTGTGGGTGTTCCCCAGGGTGCGTTCCTGGGCCTCTCCTCTCTCTCTCTGCTATTCCTTTGGTGGAAGCAACCCAGCCTTGGAAATTGGCATGCCATCAATTTCTCGATTTCTCCAAAATTCCCTGATTTCCCCTTTCCATCTGAGCCTTTATCCCTGAGACTCACATCACATTCTTTTCCTTTCATTCATCTTGCTTTCTCATTCATACATATGTTCTACTATGTAATTACTTTTCCAAATTTTGAATCAGTACATATATATCATGTAAAATGCTCAAATATGTATTATTTCCACTAAGATGCTAATTCTACCTTAGAACATTTCTGCACTTCTGTATTTATGTGAATAAAGCGAATAGTATTTCTACAAGCCTCATAGTTAAACACTGTGTTAGTTTGGGGCTATTATGTAACATGAAATAATGGTACATCAACATAGTCGTTTTTCATTTATTTTTATGTAACACCGCGATGAGGTTTTTGCCCTGAAGACTGGTTTTATTGAAATTTTACCTACGTTACGGACAGTCAGTTTATGTGAAAGCCCTCATTTCTCCCCTTTTTTGATATATGTTCCATTTGGCTATATATAACATATACCTTGGCATGAAACAAAATTCCCAAATCATTCACATAATACAATTAATATGTTTAAATTATATTTTTTAAATGTTAAAAAGAAAAAGAAAACAGATTCCTCTACCTATTAGGCACTTCTGTGGCAATATGTAATACACCCCTTAACCATGACATTGAAGAACTGAGCTGATACCAGCCCCTTTCCACCTGCTCAGCCCCACCTTTTCCCATCCCCTTTCCCATCCGGAGAGGACATCCCTCCCATTGTCCAGGCCCAGATGTTGGAACCATGTCCTTTCTCTCTCTTTCTTTTACACTCACAGACAGCAAATCCAGCTTGTTAGAAAATTCTGGATATTCTGTCTTAATTAAATACCTGCTCTCTGCTCCCCGCCCTCCTAAGAGCCACCTTCAGCCCTTCCTGGATACCAATAGCCTCCTGTTTCCATCTTTGCTTTCCTACAATCTCTCATCCACACAGAGTCAGAGGGAGCCTGTAAAAACATACATTGGGGGTGGTGGGTGTAGCTCAGTGGTAGGCCGCATGCTTAGCATGCTTGAGATCCTGGGTTCAATCACCAGCACATTCATTAAAATAAATAAATTACCTCCCCCCAAAAAACACAAACACAAAAGCATAAGTTGGACTACATCATCCCTCCCCTCAAAACTCACTAAGCGGGTCACCATGTCATTAGGAGCCAAAGTCGTCACAAAGGCCTCAGGACCCGGCGTGTTCTGCCTCTCTGCCCACACTCTCCCCCTCACTCTGGGGGCCTCTGGCTCCGGCTCTTCCTTCTTCCTCCGGATCTATTCTGCTTCAAGTTCATTACTCCGTGAGATCTGCCAGGATTGCCTTATTCCCTCCTGCCTGCCTCCCACCCCACCGCCATCACCCGAGTTTGCTCATATCACTCTTTTTTAAAAATTTTTCCAAACTCTTGCTACCCCAACATGCTGCCTGTTTCCTCTGCTAAAATTCTGAGCCCCCAGTGATGGGGAGTGATGTCTATTTTGTTGACTGATAAAGCCCGAGAGCCTTGGGAACGGTCTAGTTAGGAGATTCCCGTACGTAGTAGGAGCTTATACACATTTGCTGAATGAATGTAGGTGCCCTGGTCCAATCCGATGGAGCACTTATGTGACGTGCTCAAAGAATAACTCTCCTTTCCACCTGAGAGGGGGTGACAACTTCCTTGGTGATTAAAGGCAAGAATTTTTTGCTTTATGCTGTTAACCTTAGGCGGGGAGACTGGGGGATCTTCATATATATTTTTAAATTTGGTTCACTCTGCAGTTGGTCTTTGGTCTCTGTATAATTTTGAGAAACTCTTTATGAGTGATCATTCTTTGATCAGATTGAACAGGTTCCAGGGGGAAGGACCAAGCCTGTCCCATCAGCCATCCTATGTGTCATGTCCTGGGACCCAGTGGATGCTCAGCATGTAAGTGAACCGACAGGAGTGAGTGAAGAGATGGGAGCATCTCATTATTGTGGCGGCTCTCTGTCCAATGCCTTGAGATTTGGGGAAGGGTTTACGAGTGCAGAAGGGAGAGGTCAGGTCCTCTGTGCTTTTCCTGAGTGCCCTGGTCTTACCCATTCCCCCAGCCCCCTCTGGGCAGCCAAGCCAAGGAGCTGGGCCACCAGGGGTTGTGCTGATCAATAATCCACCTTCACCCCAAGTCCGGGGGTAGGTACACATGGTTGTAGACACTGGAGTCAGGTCCTTGGAGGAATTCCTCACTGAACTATGTTTTGGACCTTTTATTTTTCTCTAGAACCTCCAGCTGAAGAAGATTGTCTTAGACACATGAAAGTTGAGGACACCTTCTGTCCCCTCGCAACCCAGGTGGGGCTGGGAGTCTGCTGTTTCTATAGCCGGTGGGCTCGAGTTGATTTGGGCATCCCTGTGCCTGAATTCCTGCAGTACACTCGGTGGTAAGGATGGGGGTGCCTGGCAGGGAGGGAAGCGGGTCGGGAGACTGTACAGCTGGGCTGATGTTAACCTGGGGTGAGCGGGAGCCTGCTGATGCATGGCATCTCGGGGCAGGGAACTCTCCACACTCAAGAGGGGTTCCCACTCCCGCAGGGGCCCTTTGATCAGGGTGCTGGGCTGTCAGGGGACCACAGGGGTCCCAGTGAGGATTAGGGTGCCTTCAGGCAATGGGAAGTGTGGGGTCCAGCGGCAATTGAATTAACTGTGCACCCAAACCCAGCCCCCACCTCTTTCAGCCTGTTTCCTAATCTGCAAAACTGGAATGTTTTTAAACATCTCACGGGGTCGTTGATGGGCTGGGACAGACTAGACAGTCAGGAGCTGGAATTCCTCTGTCCCCTGATTGTTTGCCTTCTTTCGGACTCTTTGCTCTCACAAGCTCAGTCTCTCTGTCTCTCGCTCTTTCACTTCTAACTTTCTCTCATGCTCTGGTTTCATTTGATTTCCAACCACCGCCCCTCCCCTCCGCCAATCCCCAGATGAGTGAACTTGATTTCTATGTGTCAGTTCCAAATTCCCAGGAAAGATGCTCTGTCACTCTCTGGATCTGTTGTCCAACCCATGAGTTGTGGCCAGAGGAGCGAGTCCCTCTGGGACCAGCAGATAGTCTCTGCCCAGCCCCCAGCCACCACTGTGGGAGCACATAGCTCTCCATGGAGGAAGTACTGGCTGTGACCTTGTGTCACTAAGTGTGAATTTATGTCTTCTCTTGAACCACCTTCATCCTCCTAAACAAAGATGAAAATTAAACACTCCCGGGATTTGTGTCATGGAACACCAGGGTGGGGGCTAATGGGGCTGGAATTTCTGCTGTATTTAAGGGGCTACAGTGAATCCCCAACGAGAGCCTGCAAAGGGAACAGCACCGGCCCCACCCGGCACTTAGGACGCTGAGTCTGCGTGACGTTGAGCCAGGCTTCTGACCACAGCTCAGGGGTCTGGTCTGACCAGTTAGCCTTTGAAACCAACCAGCTTTGGATTCCTCAATCCCACCCTAAGGTTTTACCTGAACCATCAGCTTCTGTATCTCTGAAGACAGATGATGAGGGCCCTTCACGTAAGCCGTTCGCACAGCCCTGTTCAGGCCTTTGTGCTGCACGGTCTGCCCGGCGAGCTGACCGAGGTTGGTATTTTACTGATATTAGAAGTAGTCTGGTTTACCGATGTACTGTTTCACTGAACAAGCAACAGAAGCCACTTCTCGCTGATAAAAGCAGAAAAGGGACATAATGAAAAGATACTGGGAGGGTGTGTGGAGTGGCCAGGACCGGAGCCAACCCAGGAGTTGTAGGAGGTGTTAGGGAGCCCCAGGCACCAGGCTGGGAGGGGTGCTACCGGGCCCCCTGCCACCCCAGAAGGGACCCCCCTCCACCCGACCCTCCACCTCACTCACTGCAGGTTCATGTCCCGGCAGGGCCAGGTCACACTGAAGCCACCAGCACACACCTCAGTGGGGCAGCTGGCCCCGTCTGAGCTGCGGGCGTGCCTGGTGTGGGGAGAGGCCCAGTTAGAGGAAGGCGGTTCCTCTACTGTTCCGAGTTAAGGTGCAAGTCAGTGCCCATCACTCAGGAGAGCCAGGTTGGACGGACCTCATTGTGGTGACTAGGCTGTCTGAGTTCACTTATTACTTTCTATGTTTGAAGGCCCTGGAGGGAGAAAAAGTGAAGGTTCTAGTACTTATTTTGTGTTTCCCACGTACCAGGTGTGGTAAGCAAGCCACTTCAGACAAGGCCCAGAGCAACCACGTAAATAGGCCACGGAGCAAGTCGTGCAGTCAGGCCTCTGTGGTCCCGAAACCCGTTTCCCCATCGGCTCCATAGTTACCAGTGGAAACTAGGTGGATTTATGGGACTGTGTGCTCCTGTGGGGGCTGGGATATGTGTGTTTAAGTCCACATCTTCAGAAACTCGGCTAGAACCATAGCCACTGATTGCACAGTGGCAGAGGAAGGGAGGATTCCAGCCTCTGGTCCAGCTCGTGTGCAGCTCAGAAGTTCTTCCTCCTGTCCTGAAAATAACACCAGATCTGAGGGAGCTGCAAACCCACTGCTCTTCTTAGATCCCAGAAAACTGAGGGGGAAAGCTGCTCCCAACCCAGAGAGGTTGCAAAGGGAACAGCGGGCAGGCTTGGAGAGTCACAGCTCCCAAGGCAGAACCTGCTTTTGTAAGAATCCCGGGGGCAGGTAGATTTAACAGGTCCCTGAGGCCAGCAGGAGGCTCAGAGTGGGGAAATCAGAGTGTGACAACTCCAGGGGGCCAGTCAGAGGGGCCCCATGCTCTTTTTCATGTATTTTACATCCAGGACCGTGTC
Organism: Vicugna pacos; assembly: GCF_048564905.1. Taxonomy (NCBI): domain Eukaryota; kingdom Metazoa; phylum Chordata; class Mammalia; order Artiodactyla; family Camelidae; genus Vicugna; species Vicugna pacos. Next base: position 2,315,599 of record NC_132997.1, read on the forward strand.
CTGTTCTCAGAATGAAGGTCAGAGGATAACTCCTCATTCTTCCTGCCTGGAAAGGAGAAAATAACTGTATTGAAATACACCCAGAACATTCCGTTTCATTGGGGGAAGTTGTTTTTTGTTTGTTGGTTTTTTTAATGAGAAATAATTTTACCAGAGCCTAACCAACCTGGGAGAAGGGAAATCCCTTCTGTGTCACCCAAATTGGGGTGGGGGGAAAGAGACACACTTGTGGAGGTCACAGCTCAGGGCACAGGCTCAATGAGAACTAATCACAGGACTGCAGATGCCCTGCTCTGTCCCGCTCCCCCAACACCTTACCTCCATGTCAGTAGGGCCCGTGTGTAATAACAGGAGTAAAACTAAAAGAAGTAAATGTCTCAGGAGTGTCTAGGGAAAACCCAAAGACAGCGGGGAGATCAAAACAAGGACACACAGGCTGTTTTAGCCTCTCACACCAATAGCTGTAGCAAACTACACACAGCCCAGCCCCAGTAGATAAACAGACAACCTCACAGAAGAAATTATTTATTTTGGTTCTCTTACCCAGTGCATTCCATGGTGCATCCTCGCCTAGAATTGAGTGGAAGCAAGTCCATCTCAGAAGGGACATAACTGAAGAGGGATGGCTTCCCAGACTCTGAGGGGCAGAGAGAGCACCAGCCTGGGTTAGAGAAACGTGAGGGGTGGGGTAGGGTGTGGGCTGCCTTCTTCCCCAAATAAGGAACCTTCCTGAGGCCAGCACAGTAGGAGGGAGGGCCATGGGGTGGAAGCAGCCAGACTTCATCCTGAGAACTGATGGGATGCCTCAAAGGGACAATTCAGGTGCCCAAACTGGGCCCTGAGTGTGGGAGCCTGTCGGTCTGACTCAGAGCCCAGGACTGAGGTGGGCGCACAGCAGGCCGGTCTTACTTGGCCGGATCCATTTCACTTCTCCGAAGCCCTGTGTAAAACATGAAGCGTGGACGGCCTGGTGAGCACAGCTCTGCCCTCAAGACCGGTTTCAACTCCTCTCTTCCCAGAGAACAGCATCTCTGAACCCATCCTGGGTGACCTCACAGAGATCACCCTAGTGGCCCAGGCTAGTGACCGGGAACATGTACCTTCCTGCAGGCAACCCCTGACGTCCACTGATGCATCATGTACTGGCAAAGAGTGAGTCCCTGTGCATTGGTCTAACAGCAGAGACTCTGCCAAAGGCCCAAGAGGTGGTGTGTGGGACATGCAGGGGTGCAGGAGTGTAAGCAGTGCAAAAGTGTAACTGGTGACAGGGGTGCAGGGGCTGTGGAGGGCGCAGGCATTTCAGGGGATGTGGGGGTGGAGGGATGCAGAATTGCAGAGTGTAGCAGGGGTTTGGAGGTGCAGGGAGTGTAGGGATGCAGGGAGGTGCTCAGGGACGTGGCCAGGATTAGAAGGCAAGTGCACATCCTTGCTGTCAGCCTGACCCCGGGAGGCTATTGCAATGCTTTGGGGCGGCGGCGGCGGCGGCGGCGGTGGCGGTTGGGAGGCTGCCCGGGCAAGCCGGTCGATTTCTTCTCTTCCCTGCAGCCTGGCCTGGGGTGGGGCTTGGCCGGCGGAGATTCGCCAGATGTTGGACTCCAGGTAAGCTTGCTCCTGGGAGGTGGGGCGGTTAGGTCAGCGGGCGGCGGCAGCGGTAGAGAGGCGGAGCGGGGCTACCCCTGGCGAACGGGTGGAATAGCTGCCATTTCCCGGCTGCTGGGCCTGGGAGCGGCCTCTGCTTCCCCAGGTCGCCGGACACTCCTGTCCCACTCAGCTTGCTGAGTGCGGAGTGGGGGCGGGGCCGTTAAGGTGCGGGGCCCACGGGGGGAGGGGGGCTGCCGCGGGGGAGCCGGTCAATTCGCTCCGCTCCCCCCAGCGGCGGAGCGAGGGGCGGCTTCTGCTGCCCTAGAGGCGGGACGCGGTTCTCCAGAAGGGCTTGCCCCTGGGAGGCGGCGGCGGAGGCGGCAGGGGCAGGGGATGTGTTCCAGGGAGCTGCTCCATTTCTTCTCTCCCCCTCGGCCTGGCTTGGGGGCGACCTCTGCCGCCGGAGATTTGCCTGAGGTCCGACTCCAGGTGAGCTTGCTCCTGGGAGATGGGTGCGGTGCGGTCAGGGGGCTGGTAAGGTGGTGGCTGAGGGCATAGGGAGGCTGCCCCGGAGGAGCTTGTGGATTAGCTCCATGTCTGCACCGCGTGGCCTGAAGGCGGCCTCTGCTGCTCCAGGTCCCGGGACACCCCTGTCCCACTTTGCCTGCTGGGGGCGGGAGGCAGGGTAGTCAGTGTGCAGGGTTGGCGGTGGTCGGCGGCCTGCAGCGGGGGAGCGGCCCATTTTCTCCCATCTTCCCCGCGTCTTGTCCTGGGGGCGGTCGCTGTTGCCCTGTGTTACGAGACGCGTGTATCCTAGTCGGCCTGACCCCGGGAGTTGGACTTGGTACTTTGGGGGTGGTGGCAGCAGCGGCAGGTTTTCCCATGGAGCTTGTCCATTTGCTCCCACTTGCCCCCATGGTTTGCCCTGGGGGCGGTCTCTGTTGTCCCAAGTTCGCCGGACGTCCATCTCCAGGTCAGCCTGCTCCCTAGAGGAGGCCACTGTGAGGTCATGGGCAAGAGTGGTGGCTGCTGCGGAGGTAGGGGCTGCCTTGGGGAGCTGGTGGATTGGCTCCCGTCTCCCCGATGGCCTGGTGTGGGAGTGGCCTCTCCTGCCCCAGATCACCAGACGCACCTGTTCCACTCAGCCTGCTGGGGGAGGGGCGCCCTGGGCGGTGACTTAAAGGTGCGGGGGTGGCGATGGCGGAAGTAGAAGACCTGCAGCGCGGAGCCTGTCAATTTGCTCTCCTCTTCCCCACGACCAATCCTGGGGGCGTCCTCTGCTGCCCAAGAAGCCGGATGCCCGTCTCCAGGTCAGCTTGCTCCTGGGAGACGGGCCCGATGCGGTCGAGGGGCAGAAGCAGTTGCGAAGGCCGGCTGCCCCGCCTAATGGGGCCACTTCTTCTCCTCTCCCCTGACCTGGCCTGGGGACGTCCTCTCCGGCGCAAGATTCGCCTGACACCCCACACCCGGTCTGATTGCTCCTGGGAGGTGGGTGCAGTGAGATCAGGAGGTGGAGAGGACAGGGGGCTGCCACTGGAGAGCTGGAGGATAAGCACCAACCTCTCTGGAGGCCTGACGTGGGGGCGGCCTCTGCTGCCCCTCGTTCCCAGGTCACACTTCTTCGGGTCATATTTCCCCGGGGTTGCAGTAGGGTGCGGGGGCCGCGGGGTGTTGGCGGGGGTATGAAGCCTGCCGCTTGGGAGCAGGGGGTTTAGCTCCCATCTTTTCCGCAGCTTGGCCTGAGGGCAGCCTCTCTTGCTCCAGGTCGCAAAGCAGTTTCCCTGACAGCTTAGCCACCAGAGGTGGGCAGGATGGGCTGAGAGCGCTGAGGCAGCCGCCAAGGCAGCGACGGAGGGGGCTGTCCCTGGCCAGCTGATCAATTTGTTCCCATCTCAACATTTGCTGCCCCAGTTTCGCAGAATGCCCTTGTCCAGTTTATTCTTCTCCAGGGAGGTGGGCGCAGTGCATGCAGCCCGAGGTCTGGGCTCTCCCTTGGGAGGGGCAGAAATCTCTTGTTCTCCTTTGTCTTTATTCTTCAGCGAAGTGGTTACTGGACGCAATTCTTAATTCTGAGAAAGTGTATCCTGTGTTACGGAAGAGCTGCTGGACAGTGAGTTTTCTGGGTGGATTTTCATATCAGCTGATGTCCCAGGCAGGCAGGAAAGCTATTACTCAGAGCTTCTTAGTCTGGGGTTGGTGATGGCCCCGCCATCCTCACCATGCTTTTTAAAAATATGTTACTCCCCTCTTTTTCCTAGGTGACATTTTAGGTTATTGGGTCTCAGATTGCTGGCACACTCATCCCTGTTCTCAAACATTTTTAAACTTGGGTGAAGTGATAAGTAGGGGAAGATGATTTACTGAAAGGTAAGACTACTTAAATTCGCATTAAAGCTACATTCTGTCAATCTTTCTCAAATGATTTTTCTCTGATTCTAAGTCCACGACCTAGTGAATGTTGTACTCCTGTGTAAATCATTGATCTTCACATCACATTTCTTGAGTGGTCAACGAGATTTGTTAATTAGATTATTCCTGAAAGGAAAAGTTCAGGCTTTTCAGAATTCCTTGTCTGATGTCACCCAGGCAGTCACAGTAGAAGACAGAGCTGATATAAAAATCCCTCAGCTGCCTGAACTGCAAAGCTTCTGGGATTACTGATCCCTGAAATGCAGGTGACTCTTGATGATAATCTGGGGGATGGTTTATATGATCAGATTCTTCCAGTCCTATAAATGGGTTCCGTGGCCCCAGCCCTGGGAGAACTGGTCATAGGGGCCATATCGTGAGGGGTGGGATGGGAAGACAATGTGTAAGAGCTGGAATCACTGAGATTCCACACTCGCTAAACACAGACTCCAGAGCCTAATTGTTGTCAGGTTCTGTTCTGGATTTGAGAGTGTGTTCATACATGATTCTTGCCCTTCTGGAGTCACTGCCTGGATGGAAGTAACCTTTACATAGATCTGTGGAGGATGACATTTAAGTAGATAGGCTGTTATGGTTCTCAGTGTGCCCAGGCTTGCTCTTCCAGGCACTCGTGGGACTAACGAGAGTCATGTTATTCACTCATTCACTGATTTATTACCCTTGAATTGATCACTCGTCCCACAGTAAGTGAAAGTAGGTATCAGGAAGCTGAGTTTTGTCCCCTGTCCTATCACTGATTGTATCTGTCAGTCGGGCGCCCTGCGTATGCATTGTGAAATGGTGGTATTTCGTGCCCAATGGGGCAGCACTGTCAGTTCTGAGAATCAGGGGAGACACGTGGGTAGGACAGCACCCTGACACACATGGCACCCCCCACCCCGTGAGACAGAATTGTCGATGCTCAGGTGACCCGATGTAGACCGCGGTGCTAAACCTGAGCATGTTTAGTGATCCTGGTGGCTATGAAAATACAGACTACCAGTCGCTACCTCTGGAGACTCTGAGGGTGTGCACCCCAGAATTCTGCATTTTAAGAAGCACTTTAACGAATCCTGATGAAGAGATCTGAGTGTCCCACGGAGAAACACTGGTGTGCGAGACACCAATATTGAGGATTCTCAGGGAACGATGTCTTTTCAGGTTGGTCCAAGGGCCCTCACTTTAGACTTTTGCCTTGGGTTTAATTGTATGTGTTCAGAAGTGATGTCTTTCACTTCCAGTGCATGTCAGTATGCTCTGTGCAGGGATTTGCTCTCAGTAGATGGCAAAAACTGATTCTTCAGGTCACCGAGCTAAAGTGTGAACGATATTTTATTTTGGTTTTCTTTATAGCAATGCAGAGTCTCCCGAGAAGAGATTCAGACTGAACAGCTTTGTGTCAGACTTTGGAAGATGGCTGCTGCCCAAGGTGTTCTCTGGCAGTGCAATCACGAATCTAGGTCCCTCTTTCACTGCTACATCAATGGAGTGGACCACTTGGACAAGGCCAAAGCTGGTATCCCTACCATAGCCCTTTACAGTGATATTCCGCTCCAGGAAGCCATCAGAAGCAGCAGGTGGCCAGAGGAGGAGCCGAACAGACTCATGAAATGTGACATCCCCAACTTTATCAACACGGACCAGAACTCTTCCTTTGTGGAAAATGATTTCCTGATTTTGTAACTACCGATTGTTCTAGAAAATAAGCCAGTTGCCCAGAACTCACACAAAGACTTGAATTGAGAAACGTGCTTTGTCAGGTATCTTTCTGAAGATGCGAAGTCTGTCTTTGTATGGCAGGAAGCCCCCTTTCACAAAACTGAATGTGTTTGTGTCTGAGAGAGGGAAATGGAGACAGAAAGACGAAGAAGCAGAAGAGAGCCCCCTCAGAAGAGAGCTAGTTAAGGTGAGTTTTTGTGCCTTTAAAAAACATTTGGGGTTTTAGGGGGAACAAAGTATTTACACTGTCTTATTGTCCTCGTTGGAAACCTTGGCCCCGTCGTCAGAGTCAGCGGCCTTGAACGGGGGTTTCACGCTGCGTTTCATCTGGCGCTGCCACTTCCACGCTCTGCCTTTAGCACGTTGCTTTGCCTGTCAGGGTTGCCACCCTTTTAACTGTAAGGTGAGGAGTCTGGAGTGGATGATCCACCCCAACTCTGCTGTTTTGCAAATTTCTGATTTCGTATTCAGATGAGGCTGGGATACACCTAGAGCAGTATAAACCAGGCCCTACCTCCTGCCTATTGCTGGGGCATCCCTCAGGCCTGTGCCTTCTACTCAACCCTTTACTGATCCCAGCTTTTGTCAGGAGCCCAAGTGCCTACCGGGATGGCAGGGGACTTGTCTTTCGTGGTCACGGTGGCCAAGGATTCTATTGGTTGTTCTGAAACAACTCTTCCGAGATCCTCCACCCACCCCTGCTCAAACCTAATGACAGCCCTACGGTTCCTTTCCTAGGAGGAGGATCAATCCATGGTGCATTTTATGACAATCCTGTCCCCAGGAATGCACGGAAGTTTATCAGCTGAGTGAGGGGAGGTGCCTCTGTGTCCCTGTATCTCTGTCTGCTCACAGTTCGCGGCCACTGGCTACTGAACAAGAAAAGTGCTATTCACCATGTTGTGTGTTTTCCAAATGTGTAGGTGATGGTCTTGTGGCTCGTGCATGGGCTTTGATTTGGGATGGTGAAGGGCTTATAAATACCTCATCAACATGTATTCGAGATGGCCTGTTGCCACACAGATTTGATTCATGAAGGCGTCAAGCCTGCACACTGGTTTGGAAACAACTTGGTTTTGATCATTCACACTGCATGCATGACTCGCTGCTAATCTCTGGGTGTTTTTTTCATTTCAGATTTATTCACTCCGTGTCTTGCTTAAGCTGAAAAATACATTTGTTTCACCAGAATATCCTCTGATTCTTTGTTTACACACATCCAGTTTTTTTAATTCCTTTAAAAATGATTCTGTGTTTATAATGCCTCCTAATTTCTATCATCTCTGTGTTGCCAGTGGCCTGAGACATGCACCAGATTTGATGCCGGAACTGTTCCACCAAAAGAAATCCCTTTGTCGTAATATCTTTTGAGGAAAATATTATTCTTTAAGGCTCTAACAGTAAGTCGTAGAACAAAGCATGGAACATTTCTTGTAGTTAATACATGTTCATGCAAAAATAAATGATATTTTCATTAAACAATGTTGATTTTAATAACTTTTACAAATGTGAACATTATTATTCATAATTTAAGTAACCAGATAAAACCAGTTATTTACTATGAAGATTGAAAACTATTTACACAGTCTCTTAATTAGAAGTAGCTTTATTAGAAGACTGAAGGGTATTTAAAAGATGGAAAAATACCCATGATGACACCATCATTTTTATTAACTAAATATCAAGAACTGTGCAGGGTTAAGATTTAACCCTCTGCAAACTGCCAAGTTAGCATGAGGTAGTTTGTGGATGCTGCCAGAGGACAGGACACTCCCCCAGGATCAGAGACAAAGGACTTCCAGCCAGCACAGCAGGCAGCCTGTGGTTCAAGTTCATATTGGTTCCTGAGTTCCTTTCCTATTGCTGTTGTAACAAAGGACCACAGACTCAGTGGCTTAAAGCAATACACATTCATCTTCCCACTGTTCTAGGGTGCAGAAGTGCAAGGTCAATGTCAGTTGCTAAAACCAACGAGTGGCCAAGGCTAAGTTCCACACCGAGGCTCTTGGGAGGGATTCGTCTTCCTACCTTTCCCAGCTTGCAGAGGTGCTCACACTACTTGGCCCAGGGCCCTGTGTCACTGTGACCTCTGCTGCCACTTTACATCCCTGTCTCTGACTATATAGATATAGAGGAAGAGTCTTCTACATCTGGTATGGACCCTTTTTCCTAAATGGACATTGTATCCCTATTTATGTGCAGATGAAAACCCCTTCCCTCCAGGGTGCGGTGGCATCAGCTCACAAGATGACCACTCTGGGCTTTAAGTGTCCTCTTTGTTTTGTCATCAGGGAACTTCTCTCTCCATAGTTAGCTCTGTATTACATTGTTGTTATATTTTACCCAGAATTACTGAAAGTTTTACTTAAAAGAGATCCTGATTAGCTCTGTTTACCTGTTTCCAGAGCTGAAAGCTTCAGTTCTAGAGTATCTGTTTGATTTTTCTTAAAAATACATTCCAGTATATTTCTCTGGTGAAAGTCTCTACCCTGTTATCTATTCTCCCATCATTTCCTTATTTTCTTGAATATATTAAAAGTATTTTATAGCCTTTATTGGTAGCTCTGATGCCTACATCACCTGGGGGTTTGCATCCTTTGTCTAATGCTCCTTATTCTCATGTTATCTGTCATATAGTCTGGACATGTTGCATGTCTAGAAATTCTTTATTACATGGCAGACATTGCAAATGAAAAATCCATGTTATCTTCCGTGAGAGCTTTTCTACCTTCCCGTTAGGCAGACAGTGTGAGGGACTGATCATGTCACTCCAATCAGGCGCTGAGGTGGATCAGGACTAAAGTGCCTTTTTTCTTAAAACAGCTTTGAGGTATACTTGGCAAAATAATTTTCACACGTTTAAAGTGTACAGCTTAATACGTTTTGACATAAGAATATCCCCAAGAAACCATGACCACACTCAAGACAGTGAACATACCCATCACCCACAAAGCTTCTCTCCTGCTTTTTGTTGTCCCTCCCTCCCTCCCTGTCTCTTCCCCTGGGAACCATTGATCTGCTTTCTATCACAACATATTGGTTTGCATTTTCAAGATCCTTATATGAATGGATTCATGCATTATCTACTCTATGTTGTCTGACTTCTTTCATTCAGTGTAATTATTTTGAGAATCATCTGTGTTGCTGTATTAATAGCTTATTTGTCTTATTGTAGAGTACTGTTTAGTGCTGAGTTATTACTGAAGTGTTTAATGTGAGCAGTGTTTGTATAGACCATCATTTCTTTCTGCATTTACTTCTTGATGGATGCATGGGTTATTTACAACTTGAGCTGTTATAAATAAAATAGCAGTGAATATTTGGTTACAAGTCTTTGTATGGACATATGAGTTTCCTTTCTAAAGCACCAGATGAGGAATGTCTGGGTTATATGATACATAGGTGTTTACCTTTTTAAAAGAATCTGTTAAAGACTTTTCTAAAATGGTTGTACTATTGTAAATTCCTCGTGGTGTGTATCAGTTCTGGTTGCTCTACTTCCTTGCCAGCACCTTGTAAGGTCAGTCTTTCTAATCGTATTCTTTCTAGTATGTATGTGAACTAGTATCTTACTGTGGCTTTTAAAAGTATTTCTCTAATGACTAATGACATCTTTAATCAGCATCTTTTCATATGCTTATTATCCATCTGGATATCTTTACTGAAGTGTGTTTTCTGGCCTCATTCATTCATTCAGGTGTTTGAATTATTATTGAATTTTGAGACCTCTTTATTCTGGATCAGATACAAAGAGAGACCTTTATCAGATTTATGATCTGCAAATAGCTTCTGTCTATGGCTTGTCTTTTCATTTGCTTAGCAGTGTTTAGAAGAGCTTTGAAGAGTCTTCATGTTGACAAAGTTCACTCTATCAGTTTCTTTTTAAAATAGATGATACTTTTGGTGTCATAGCAAAGAAATATTTGCCAAACCCAAGGCCGTAAAGCTTAAGCCTATGCTTGTTCTCCTAGCTGTTTTATAGTTTTAGATTTCCTATTAAGATCTATGATCCATTTTGAGGTAAATTTTGTATATTTTGTGAGGTGTGGATCAAAGTTCATTTTTTTTGTGTGTATCACTATCTAATTGTTCCAGCACTACATGTTGAAAAGACCCTTTCTCCACAGCATCCTTTTTGAGAATCAATTGTCTGTATAAGTGTTGGTTTAGTTCTGAACATTCTATTGTGTTCCATTATTCTATTTTCCTGTTTTACACCAACACCATAATTTCTGATTACTGTAGCTTTATAAAATAAAGTCTGAAAATCAGATAGTGCAAGTCTTCCAACTTTGTTTTTCTTGTTCAAAGTTGTTTTGGATATTTGGATCCTTTGAATTTTTATATGAATTTTAGAATAAGTTTTTAAATTCCTTACATCCTGTTCTGCCAAAATTCCACCCATGTCTTTGGCCGTCTCCAAAGCCACATTTTCTGAAGAAGTCTCTCTACATCCCAGGTGAAAGGAATTTCACTTTTGTCTGTGCTCAAATCACATTTGATAATATTTGATTACATTTAATCATATTTGGCTATATGTACTTGTCTGATCTTTCCAGCCATATAGTAAATCTCAAAAGATTAGGAATCTTGACTTGGTTCCCTCTGTGTGCTGAGAAACTAGTTCTATGCTTTGCAGGAGTGAGCCCTGCAGTAAGAGGTATCTGCAGCACACATCTAGCTCATTGCTTGAATATTGTCAAGGAATTCTGCAGATTTAGAATTGTTTATTGATTGTTGTCTCCAAGACGGCTCAGTCTTTTTTATTTCTATTGCTACTGCTGCAGTTTCAAAGAACAATGGACTAATTATTTTCCAAATATCAAATCATACTCTAATTGTGTTGTCACGCAAGTTATGTGCTGCTGTGTCTTAACAACCTGCTTAGTGTTCACAGGCTCCTTCACTCATGGAACATTTGGGAGAATGTCATATCCTTAGAGATAGCAATGCTGACTTTGGCGACCTGAGCAGCAGTATCTGAACTCACTCCTGCTGTTTTTCCAGTGTCCCCTCTAGCCCTCCTCCAGCCCTCCATGGGGTGCCCTGCAGTTCTGCCCTAGGAAAGCCTGTTGCTTCTCAGGAAGACTTCCCTATGAAACATAATCATGTCCTTCTTGTGGGGACATTCAGTCCAGAGACCTGAAAGCAGGGGAAAATGTTTAGCCTGCTTTTGGTAGAACCTAAATTCTTCCATATTTGTTAGAAGCAATTTCAATGAGGAAACTGTTTTGGCATCTAACAAATCAGCATAAATGACTGATGAGGAAGATCAGCTTCCCCATCCCACTCAGTCATCATGTTGATGTGACACTCACATTGGCAAACATTTTCTCCTATGAGCAACGTAAAGTTCCAGACGTTATGAATGGCTTTTTGTTTTTATTTCTTAGACTTTCCACATTCATTGTGTCTCGTGAGATTATATGAATCCTGCTTATTGTCAACCCAGCACTAAACTTTTTAAAAGGATCACATGTTTAAAAGGCTAGTGGGCAATTTTTTAGAAGACAGAAATCCTTAGATTTTGGTCCTAGAGTTGAATCTTGGTTAGTGGTGAATGAAAATTCCCGTTAAAATTTTAAATTCAGTGATATAAAGTCTTAAAAATAGTTAAATATTAGTCAATTTCATTAAACACTATAAGAGTTATTTACCTTTAAGCCTGTTTCTGGGGCAATTTTGCAATGATTCCCTCCCTTTATCGATTCCCTCTTTATCAGAATCCTTGAGAGGCCCCTGTCATCATTGTCACTATCGTCATCATCATCATCATGGAACTGATTCTTCTGGATGATTCTAGGAAAATAAAGAGATGGATGGGATTATGAGTAGGACAGTGTGTGCATATAGAATAAGAACAGCTGTCAGACATTAGATGCAAGATACCCATTTCATTTAGAGAAGAATGTGGTCATGAAATCCTGATGTGGTGAATGAAGGAAGCGGTGGGAGCAGGATAGTCAATGGAAAGGAGGAGGAAGTGAGTGAAGTTGAGAGCATAGGTCCTTGGTTAGTTGATCAGCACATTGGTGAGAATGAGAGGAGTGTGATGGCAGAATCATGTCCCTCCCCGGCCACAGGGTAGCCACCTGTGACATGTTACTGTACATGGCAAAAGGGTTGACAGATATTTTAGGATAAAAATCTTAGAGGATTTCTGTCTCCTAAATTGTCTATTAGTTAGCCTTTTAAACCCATGATACATTATTAAAGATTAGTGCAGGGGCACAAATAAAAAGGATTCATATAATCTCACCAGACATACTGAATGTAGAAAGGATAAGGAAGAAAAACAAAAAGGCACTTATAAGTGCCTTGAACCATAAATTGCTCATGAGAGAAAATGTTACACAAGGTGAATGTCACAGCCACATACATACTGACTGAGTGGGATGGGACAAGGGGATCCTGAGATGAGACAATAGGGTGAGTAGCCCGGATTGTCCAGGTGGGCCCAATGTAATCACAGGTGTCCTTAAAATGGAGGATATTTCCCAGCTGAGTTTAAAATCAGAGGGAGGTGTAGCGATGGAGCAATGTTCAGAAAGGCTGCTGACCATGAAAATGGAGGAAGTTGAGGGGCACAAGCTATGGAAGGTGGGTGACCTCTGTAAACTGGGGGAAAAAAAAAGGAAACATTCTCTTCTAGACCCTCTAGAAGGAAGGAACCCTGCTGGTACCTTGAATTTAGCCCAATGAGAACTGTGTTGGATCTCTGACCTACACAGCCATAAGCTGAAAATTCTGTGCTAGTTTAAGCTATTAAGCTTATGGGAATTTGTTACAGTGGTAATAGGAAAATAACATAGTGAGCGGTAGTGTAAGGGATTAAAGGTGTAGGATCGGGTGTGGAGAGAATTCTGACATTTACACCTAAAAAACAACCAGGTGAAGTGGGAAGGTGATTTAAGGAAGACCTACCTGGCAGGGCTGTCAAGCAGACTGGAGCGAGCGAAGCCTTGGAGTTAGAGGAATCAATTAAACCTCTACAAGGAAAATAAGAAATAAAATGTAACAGGGCTTCAGTGTTAGTAGATGTAGGAATGGAAATGGGTAGAGAGATATAAACATTATTTTGAAATTAGCTACAGGTTTGATGACTGCATGTTTGGGAGAGTTAGCCGATGTGTGGATTGAATGCATCCCCTCAAAATCCATCTGTCGATACCTCATCTCCCAGGGTGATGGTACAGGGAGGCGGGGCCTTTGGGAGGTGATTAGTAGGATAAAATGAGGTCATGAGAGTAGAGCCCTCATGAATGGTATTAGTGTTCTTATACAGGGCCCCAAAGTGCTTGCTTCTCTCTCCTCTCTGGGCCATGAAGATAGTGGGAAGACAGCCATCTTCGAGCTGGCAATCCTCTCCCAGATACATTGACCTTGAAAGCCTCAGCCTCCAAACCGTAAGGAATATGCTGGTTGTTTAAGCCACCCGACCCACGGTAATTTGTTACAGAATCCCAGACTGACGAAGACAGTGGAGAATGCCACTGCGTTTGGCACTGATTGCCTGGAGAATGCTGAAACCCAGGGAAGTGGGCAGCACAGACGTTTACTCATTTAATCCTGCCAACACTGTAGGGGATAGAGTCAACATATTCCTCGCTATTTAAAAGGTAAGGAAAAAGAGGCACAAATAATAACAACGACAACGACAACAACAACAACAATAACAATAATTTGTCCAAGATTCACACAGAACTCCCTGGAGGGAGAGTGAGAATTAATACTTATGCAGGCTGGCCCCAGAGCCCCTGCTCATAACTAATAAGTCAGATCACCTTGCTTATTGGGATCAGTTTTTTCAACTGTGATATGAGTGTACTGTGTCCAGTAACTTATAATTTCAAAATACCTCACTGTAAGGGAATCATTAGTTGCAGGCATTACAAACCACAGAAAGCTAGACATACAAAAATAACTTGTTAGGGCAAGATAACCAATAATGTTTTTAAATATTATACCTGCTGACCCTTTGCAATAAAGTGTTTATTTATAATTCTGTCTGGCTACAGAATAACATCATAATCCTGCATGTGGCTGGTGGCTCCCGTGTTGGACAGCACGGGTCTAGAGAATTTAAATAACTTGCCCAGCCTTGCCCAGGAAGCTCGTGGTGGGATCAGAACTATAGTCTGGGACTGTTCCTTCCTATCCAACAAGTCCCTCATGGAAGTTTAGAAGCTTCTCCTTTGGTGCCCAGATGTCTATCCGTACTTATGACATCTTGTCAGGTGCCCCGGCCTGCTCCTGAACATCAGCCAGAACCCACTTCTGCTCTTTTTTGGCGAGGTAATACCTTCTAGCAACTTTCATTACCTTCTTGGCATCAGTTCTTACCTGGAAGGGTAGTGGCTAGAGATGGAAATGTGTCCACATGACAGGTTTTTCAAAAATATAGTAGGAGTGGTCAAGAGAAGAAAACCTCAGGAATACGAGTGGAAGCATGTCATTTAATATACCAAATGCATACTTTCAATGTATGTTTGTGTTTCCGAGTCCAGGCTTGTTCTACTCGTGTATTACAGGCCAACACATCAGGAGACAAGGATTTGGGGCAAGAAAGAGCGGCTTAAATTTGTAAAGCCAGCGGAGAAGATGGTAGACCAATGTCCTGGAGAACCATCATCCCAAATCTGAATTCAGGCTCTTATATTAAAAAGGGGAAGCGGGAATGCTTGGTTGTTGCAAACTTGGTGTATGAATTCTTTGTTGTTAGAATCCTTTGTTCTTGCAGCTCTTCACCTGGGTCAGATCCGTGTAAACCTCCAACAAGCAAATGTTATTTTCTATTCTGTATCTTGTTATCTTTATACGAATGGAAAAGTGTTAATATCCTTCAAAGTCAGAGCCTTGAGAATAGGGTCTCCTGTATATTTCAGGATCTAGGCTACATTGTTTCACAAAAGGTGCAGAAACAACAAGACTAAGCCTAGGACACAGGGCACAGGGTTAAAGTCAAAGGAACAGATCTAATATGGAGTCAGATTTCTTCTTTCCTATTTCAGTAGTGCCATGGGGAAGGCACTTTGGGCAGCTTTCTGTAGGGTCCTGGAGGCTTTCTCTCTCAGCCTCTGTGCACCTCTATTGAAAACCGGTCATCGCTATTGGCCTGCTGGAAAACCACTCCGCCTGTTTTGCCCTGAAGTTGTGTTCTGTTTATAACTCATCTCTACTCCTTGGAAAACAACTCAATAAAGACTCAGTTGGTTTTCCACCAGCCCTGGGCAGGGGTGAGGGATAGCATGTTATTATTTTATAAAAAAATATATAAAAGAAGTTTTAAAACAACACTGGACACATAGGAGAGAGACAAACAATGCTTCCTGGCTTAAATCAAAAGTGATGACTCAGTGAGTCTATGGCTGCTGTATTTGCTGAGCTAGTTACTCCTTTGCTCCATTACACATTTATTTTAACTGAAAAAGAAATATATGCATATGGATAAAAAAATTCAAACAGAGCAAAAAATACTCAAGTGAAAGAAGTTTTCCCTCATCCTCTGTTCTTACACGCCTCCCTGGAGATGCCAACGTTTACAATCCTTTGTGTGCTTTTCCAGATATGCTATGCACGTTCCCACCAATGTATGTAAATTCCTTTAAAGTTTTACTTATTTTTAACTTAAAGGGACTTAAATCCTCAAGTGGCTTCTGCCACAGTAATAGAAAAGAAGAAATCTGACTCCATATTAGATCTGTTCCTTTGACTTTAACCCTGTGCTCTGTCTCCTAGGCTTCATCTTGCTTGTAAAACAATGTTGCCTAGAGCCTAAAATATACAGGAGAGCCTATTCGGAAGGCTCTGACCTTTAAGGGTATTTAACACTTTTCCAATCATATAAAGATAACAAGTTGCAGAATAGAAAATAACGTTTGTTTTGTTGGAGGTTTACAGGGATCTGACCCAGGGAGATAGCTGCAAGAACAAAGGATTCTAACAAGAAGGAATTCCTACACCAAGAAGTTTGCAAAAACCAAGCACATAGGAAAGCAGCCTGAATTCTGACTTGGGGAGATGGTTTTCTAGGACATTAGTTTGTCATCTAGGTCTACAGAAACTTGCTATTCCATGCCCCAACACTTGGTCTCCCAACTTACTGGCCTGTCCTGCACTGAGGAGAATGAATTTGGACTCAATAACACTTCTACCTAACTAGCAAGCTGGGTACTGGGACTGAGGGCAGCTCTCCCACACACAGGGGCCTAAGGTGAGCCCTTGATTATTCCCAGAGGTTGGGGTGTGGTTTACCCAGGAGGGATGGGGACTATACACCAACACTCAGGCAGTCTGCTCCTTCTGGGGCTCTGACATTTTACCTCCCGCTCCCTGCCAGCCCAACACTTGGGACAGTGGAGCTAAGGCAGAGATCGTGCCTGCCTGTTTCCCAGCGTGTAAAAGGGGAATATGTACTCTTCCCAAGGTAGTTCTGAGAAACAACACCTGCGGGTGCTTGGTTCCCGGAGCAACAGTAAACCTAGCTCCTTGTGGGGGCAACGGGTGTGATACCCGTAGGGTTTCTGCAGAGACCTTAGCTGGAGGGCTGGGCCAGGGACGTAAAATATGAGCTGTGGGCAATGACGGGTTAGAGAAGGGTGTATAGGCAGGACTGCTGCCTCCTTCGGGATGCCCCAAGAGGTAAAACGCTTTCTCCCCATCTCTGCTACTCCCCTCCCAATTCCAGATAACTGCCTTCTCTCTGCTCCTCCTGTCCATGTGTCTCCCTCCACTTTTCCCCTCCTCCCCTCCTCCTCCCCTCTTCTCCCTCCCTCGGTTCCCCTTCTCTCTCAGGACCCAGAGCAGATCGATGGCCCTCCTGCGCATGCGCAGTCGCTGCCAGCTGGACCGCGGTTTGGAAGCTCCAGCTCCGAGCCTGGGATCGGCCCCAATGGCTTCTCAGCTCTGTCGCCCTGTAGGCCTTTGGCTCCTGCCTGGGGCCGGGGCCTCTGGCTGTGGAAGTGCAAGGTGAGGGGATATCGGGAAAGGGGTGAGGCGGCTGCGGGAGGGCGGTCGGCGTGTCACAGCCCCCCAGGGCGCCAGTCAGCGTGTGTTCAGCTGGATTGCTCGGGCCAGGCCCCTCTGCCCGCGCCACCTGCCCTGGCTCACCGGCCACAGCTGCCCAGGGCCAGGTGTGCCCCTGCCGCCTCTTGACCCAGCCGGGCTCCCCTCAGTCCGCGGCTGGCGTCCCCTTCCCCTCTCCCTCCCTCGAGTCCTCTCCTCCCGGGCTTCCTCTCCTTGGCCGCCGACCCGTCCCCACCACTGGGCGGGCTGTGTCCCGGGCGGGCGGGGTCTGCACACCCGGACGGGGCGGGCGGCTTGGTCTGGGGCTGGGGCTGGCCTCCGAGCGGGGCTGCAGCCCGCGTCCCCCACCCCGCTCTCCCTGCCCCGCGACCCCGGGGCTGCCTTCCTCTCCCTTTCCCGATCCCTGAGGTCAAGATTAGCGGCGTGGGCGCTGCTCCCTGGGCTGAGAGCCCGCGGCTGTAACGCCCAGCTTCTCCTGGTGGAGTCGGGAAAATGGAGCAGCAGTGCTGAGGGAGCTTCTGTCTCCTTGATCAGTATTTCTGCCCCAGGTAAGTACCTTGAACTCTTTCAGGTGTTATGATGGCGGTGCTTGTTGATGTAACGTGTTTTTATACTGAGAGGAATTACAGTGGTGAAAGCAGGGCTTTGTTCAGTTAAAAATGAGCTGAAGGCATGAGGCTGTCTCATCCTCCATCCTTCACTCTCCCAGGGTGAAACGTGAGACCGTTGATCTTAAAAAGATACTTATAGTCCCTAACTAGTCCAGCCCAGCTATTGTGTGTTAACAGGAACAGCACAACCCGAGGCGTTGGAGACCCAGTGACACTGCACTCCTAAAGAGCTCCTGGCAAAATCTGGTTTGTTTTGTTTTGTTTTGTTTTTCTTTGTTTTTCTTAAATTGTGGGACAGACTAGTAGTATAGAGGGAAAAATAATTGGCAAGAAGGATTTTTTCATATAACAGCTTTATTGTGATATTGTTCACACACCATGAAGTCCACCCACTTAAATGTTACAATTCAGCAGCTTTTAGCATATTCACATTTGTGCAACCATTATTATTCCAGAACGTTTTCATCACATCAGAAAGACCAGTTGAAATGCATGACCTATCCACCCCTTCCCAGTGGTGGTTCTAAAGAAGTTTCTTGGCTGTTCCTGACCATAAATTAACTTGTTACATTCCATGAAATATCTAGGAGGAATTCTAATCAGAATTGCAATGAATCTGTCTATCAAAGCAGGAAGAATTAATGTCTTTATGGCATAAACTTCTTCTACACATGAATATATCTGGGACCCTATCTTTTCATCTATCCAGAGCCATGCCTATGGGAAATCCTCATTAATTCTTGGGTTTGTGAATGATGAGGCTCAATACATCATTAGATGCAACTGTAGCCTTTCACTGAAGAGAAAAGTAACCTCGTAGAAGCCAAGTGATTCTCTGATGGTTAGAATGAGTGACCGCCAGTGCTGGAGTGTTCGAGTGGACTTGGTGCTTGCAGAGTTCTCCACCACCTACAGCTAAGGGGATTACCGTGTTCTTTTACTTTTTTTCTTATGGCGTTGCTTTTATTTTTACTTATTATATAAAATTATTTTTTATTGAAGTGTAGTCAGTTTACCATGTTAGCTTCAGATGTACAGCAGAGATTCAGTTATAAGCTTATGCATATGTTTATAAATGTTTTTCAGATTGTTTTTAGTACAACTCATTACAAGTAATTGAAAATAGTACCCTGTGCTATATAGTAGGTCCTTGTCATTTATTTTATATTTATTAATGTGTATCTGTTAATCCTCCCTTTCCTGCCTGCTAACAACAGTTTGCTTTCTATGTCCATGAGTCTATTTCTAGCAGCACCGTTTTTGCTAGCAATATATGCTGGTTGGCTGTTTTCTGTTTCAGTAATTCCATCTTATGTGTGGGCGTTTTTCTTCTGGTGGGCCTGTGTGTGGTGTGCACACGTGATAATAGAGACCTGTATTTGGGAGGACTCCAGGCCTTGTGTAGTCCCTCGTATGGAGCGCCCACTGAACTGATGCTTGAACTTGGAAGAAAACAGTAAAAGTTGGAATTTCCACCATGGTTGAGACTTCCAGGTTTCTATAACCTGTTTAGCCCACCTAAATTTTGGCTGCACCCATACTGGATAATTTGGTGGAACTTCATTGTATGGTGGTATAGGGACAGGGCCTTGTATGCTTCTTCTCTTTCCTTTTTCTAACAGTCATTCTCCTGGGCCTTCCAGGTACTCCCCCAGAAGGGCCCAGGGCTGGCTTGGTGCTGCACTTAGGCAATATTTGTTAATAAGTCCCTTTCCTCATCTCTTCTGAGCCTCCATTTCCTTCTCTGCACAATGAGGGCTTAGACTAGATAAGTGCTTTTCAGTTTCTTTTAAAGCCATGTTTCCTTTGAGAAACAGAAAATGCAAATCTCTCCTCCCATCCCAACCCTTTAGATTTTGACACGTCCTCCAAGGAGTCACATAGCTCTTTGTGGTAAATTGATGTGATTGTGATTCCACGTGGCACAGAAAAGACTCTTCAGAGATTGATTGCAGGGAGAGGGCAGGAAAGGGGCAGTAAGTCACACTTTCTTGTGTGAGCACTGGAGCAAAGGCTTGGGTTTAAATACGGTGTCTGATGTGGCATCTCTCTAATCTTGCACAATGTGATAAACCTCTATCCCTAGTTTCTTAATGTGTCAAGTTGGGGTGGTAATATTTTAAGGCTTTTGTGAAACATTATACACATAAGCCATTTGTGTCTCTGTAGATACAAGACCTGCTAGAGAGTCGGAATTTCTTTAAAAATACATATATATTGTCCACAGCACTCTGTCTGTGTGTATTTTGAAGTTCCTGGAGGGTGAGGGTTGAGTGTAATGTCCATTGTGGGACAGGTGGCCCATGGGTCTGTGTGCCTCAGATTTCCCCCTCCTCCCCAGTCCTCTTCCTCTCAGTCCAGGATGAAGTTCCCTAGTAGATTTACACAGAGGTCTTGTGGAAATGGCTCTTCATTTTATTGTTTCACCAAGAAGGGCTGCCATCATGATCTCTGTGGCCAGGTTTTGGTGACCTGAAGGCTATGCAATTGGGGATTTCTATTTAATAAAAAGAAAAAAAATTACAAATACAAAATTAGACCTAGGTTGGTGGCAGGGGCTTTTGAAAGTGGGGACCATTAGCTTTGTTAGCTTCAGGTGCAGTGGCCTCTGGCCACAAGGACACATCCTCATGCTCTGAAGTTGGAGGGACCAGTGGGTTCAGTGGGAATATTTACTGAGTGCATCTCATGGGCTGCGCATTGTCTTAATTGTACTGTGTGTTCCTTATTTGAGACAGTGAGCTCATTTAAACACAATAGCCTCTTTAAAATATTAGACTTTTTATTTTTAGATGTAATGTAGATTCCCATGTAGTTGTAAGAGATAATATGGAGAGGGCCTATGGACTCTTTGCCCAATTTTCTTTAATGGTTCCATCTTGCAAAGTTGGGGTACTATTCATTCGTGACTCACTAATCCTTTTAGGTTTGTGTTATTGCCCTCATTTCTATTTATGAATAAACTGGTGTTTAGAGAAGCACACAGGTCTGCCCAGGTCAACCACGTGGTTAGTGTAGATTTGGGTGGAATGTGGGCTTGGCATTTCCAAGCAATACCATTATGATGGTCTGTGGCAGGGAGCAGCATTCATTTTGCTTGTTTATTCATTCATTCAACAAACATTTATTGAATAAACTCTGTGGTTCAGATGCTTTCATAGGGTTATCTGATTCTTCAGCAGTATGGAGAATCAGGTAATATTTTCTTTTTTTTTTTTAATATGAGAAAAATATCTCTGAGAGGTTATAAACTCCCCAAAGGAAAAATAGCTCATAAATGAGGGATAGTACACTTGTACAGTTCCTTCTTCTTATGCAGGTGGTACCCTAGGCATTTTACATCTGCATAATTCCATAATCCAGATATATTCTTGTAAGGCAAGGAGTTTTTTTTTAATTGAATTATAGTCAAGTTTACAATGTTGTGTCAATTGCAAGGTGGGTTTTTTTTTTGAATTTTGAATTGAGAAAATATTTTTTGAGGGGGTTAATTAAGTTTATTTATTTGTTTCATTGTTCTAAAATGAGGTACTGAGGATTGAGCCTAGGTCCTTGAACATGCTAAGCACATGCTCTACCACTGAACTGTACCCTCCTCCCCAAAGCAAGTTTTCTTACCCATTATTCTGCACCTTAGGAGTTCAAATAAATTGGAGTTGAAATCCAGATATTTTGATCCTACTATGGTTCTTTGCATTATATCCTGCTGAGGGGTGGGGAAGCAGTTCCTTTATTCATTCCTTTATTCAGCAGTTTTGAGCACCGACTGCATCAGGGCCTGCCTAGGTGGTTGGAAACAGAAAACAAGAAATGACCCTTTTCTGCAGGGGATGGAAGCCTAGACCAAAAGCTGGGCAATGTGATCTGAGCTTCAGTAGCCATGTGCAGACGCTGAGGACAAACTTATCCACGATTTGCTTGGACTTCCCTTGCCTTCTGGCTGGTGCACACCAGGTCGCTGCAACCCAGTGAGGCCCGCAGCCCACAGCACAGTATGTACATCGATTTACCCTCCCTTCTCGGCAGGGACTGCAACATGAGCGCCCCTGACTACGTGCAGTGTGCTGAGGACCACCAGACTCTCCCCGTTGTCGTCCAACCCGTGGGGATCATCTTAGAGAATTTCTTTTGCATCTATAATGGAATCTCCTTGGTGAGCCAAATCAGCCCGTGCGGCTCCCAGTGGGCACTCTGTATCTACTATAGGTATCACTATGTGCCCGAGAATGGATGGAGTGACTCCCAGACCCACCGCAATGTCGTGGGCCTTGTCACCATTACCAACTGCCTCTTGGCCAAGACCTTCTAGAAGCTCCATGCACAGAGGAGCTGTATGGCACCACGCGCTATGACTCTCAGCTCTTTGTCTTTGTGCTGTATGGGGAGGTGGCCGAGCAGCCGCGCACCGACGTGGCCTTCAATCTACGAGGACTGCAGGCTGGTGGAGAAGAGGATCGACGACTTCACTGAGTCACTCTTCATCTTGCCCAAGTCCAAGTGGATGGATGGGGCCCCCGAAAATTCTGGGGAGAAGACCCCCCTCCTCTACATCCTATTTGAGTAGGAGGACATCGTGGGACTGGACACAGACAGCAGGCAAGTCAACCTGAAGGCCGGGCCACCCTGGCTGTGTGAAAGATTGCTTCCCTACATCCAGAATGGGATCAGCAAGGAGGAGGGCTGTCTTGTAGCCAAGGCGGGAAGGAGGTGCAGCCCGCCGGTTTTCAGACATTTAAAAGTAAATCTGCTTTTGTTTCAGAGAGATACTTTTAGGGTTAGTGTGGACACTTACTCCCCCTTTTCAGCCAGGAAACTTGGTGGGACCCCTGGAGTTGCTGTCCAATAGAGTAGCCACAGCCACTGATGTTAGGAGTGCTGGGGAGGAGGCTGGTCTGAGCTGAGATGTGCTGTAGGTCAAATGCACATCAGACGCTGAAACTTGTCTAGTAAAAAGAATATAAACTATCTTGTTACTTTCTATATTGATTACATGTCAAAATGATAGTATTTTACATACAGTAGAATAAGTAAGGTCTGTTCTTAAAATCAGTTATTTTTTTTTTTTTTTTTACATTTTAAACGTGGCAACTGGGAAACATTATTTACATGACTCTCATTTCATTCCTGTTGGACAGCCTGTCCTGGGACAGTTTCATCCCTTCGCTTATAGATGAGACTCTGATTCCCGAGACGCAGAACGAGGTGCTGGTTGAGCTCGGGGTGGAGCCGGTGTCTCCTGCCTCCCAGGCCCAGCACCAGCACGGCTCAGGCCCTCTCCCCTGCCTGACAGCCACCATACCAATTTAGGACATCAGAAACACTGCCAGGGGCATCCGAATGAGCTCCTTATGCAGGGAAAGGCGTGTCACGGAGAATGGAACAGAGCAGGGAAAAATTCGTCCTCACTTTGTCCCTGTGATTATGGCAAAGGCCCCACTCTGCCTTGGAAGGGCAGACGAGCTCTTCTGGGCTGCCTACCCCCTCACCCTCTACTATGTTTCACTGTGTATCTTTCAAGCTGTCCCTCGGGCAGAAGAGGGTGAGATGTCTTTGCCGAGAGGTGGTCCCCCTTTACTGGGGAGATTGAGGGGAGCTGTGTCCCCCCCGGCCTGCGGTCTCGGGCCTTGAGTCTCGAGAGCGTTCATGGCGGTCCCACAGGTGACGGTCGGAGGACATGACACGTGCTGCCGGGCCCGCTGTGCAGGAGGGGCTCTGTGATTGTCTGATTCTAAGGTCAGATTCTCCTTTCTTGTTGTTGGTAAGATGGAGGAGAAGATGCCAGAGAATTGATAAAAAGAAAATCCACACCAGTCCTGTGAATGACAGACAAAGGGGATCCGTGTCCCACCTGCGTATGGTGCCTGGCGGGCTCTGGATTAATTTTCACTTCCTCCCCGGACATTCCTCTATGGCTTAAGGAAGGGGAGAGGCATGTCGTGGCCATGATCTGTACTTGTCCTCACATGGTCCTGTGATCTACATGCCCACACTACCCTTCTGCTCCTTGGAGATGAGGTGTCAGGTTTAGGAAACTGGGCACTGCTGAGGGCATAGCTGCCAGAACCGTGCTACACCAAGGCTGGCTCCGTTCACCTGACCTGTCACCTCCTGTTGAGTCCCAAGGCGTCATTCAAGGTAGGCGCATCGGTGCAATGTAAGCAGGGACCACCTTCTCGCCCTGGACAGACTGGTGGGTGAGCAGTGGAAGCCCGGAGCCCTGCACCAGCCCCCAGGCCAGTGCCTCCTCTTTCGTCAAAGGAGGCACTGGTGACATTTTTGCTCAGCAACTGCTTGGCTTTGAGTCTGCAGACCCACCAGAGAATGCCAGATTGTTTTTGCCTTTTGAAGTCTTCCCTTGGGATTTGGTGGAGTAGCTGGATGTGTGCTTAGCCCATAGTGGTTGACACTGTCACCATTGTTTACCCAGAACCTCGTGTACCAGGCATGGCTCCAGGCATCAAAATACAGCAGCGCATTAAACCTCCCTCCTTGTGGGTCTGTCTGTTTTGGTACCACAAGGGCTCAGCCAGCATCTGAACGTCAGTGAGATAACGCGGCCAGTGAGCTCGGGTCAAGCACGTTCTCCTCCAGTCACTTTTACTCCATAGTTGCTTTTACTATTCCACAGTCATTAATTTTTTAAACAATGCTTTGGTTCAGGAGCAGAACCTAATTCTCCCCTGTTCCTCTTGGTGGGAGTGAGTAACATTGTCCAGCTTGAAGTGTGAACACATTTTGTAGCCGCTGTCTACACGCAACTAGGTGAAGTTTTGGTTTGGGGCGCTGACCACGTTGGGGTCCCCCGGCAGCACTGCTCCCCTCAGGCCCCTGCCTTCCCTGGATCAGGAGGTGAGGGTGGGTCTCACCGTCCCCGCGTCCCTGTCCTCATCACACTCACGTAATTTCTTGCAAATGCTGTCAGTTATTTTTGTTCTTGTGTGTTTCTTATTTTCGCTTTTCCTCTTTTCCTTTTTCTATTTTCCTTTTTCTCTTATACCACCCTGTGAGCATGTTGTTGGGTCTGAAAATGTGGGCTGTGCACACCCTGCATTGGAATAGCCAGATCGCCCTCTGTGCTGTCTCCATCGCTTTAAAAAGCAAAAACTTAACAGTTGCCATGATTCATATATTATCCTAGTCATCTTCTTATTTTCTAGTTTTTTGGAATTTTTGCTCTGTTAGCACATCACCCACTGGAGTTTGATACCTGTTAAAGTCCTTGCTTTGAGGAACCTGTTTGTTCCTCCTTATATTTGGTAACAAATGCTCTCTTACTAACTTTGTTTATTTGTTTTGAAGAAGAGAGATGCGAATTGATTTAGGCGGCTGCTGAGGGATTGTTTTCATGAAGTATTTAAACTTGGAAAGTCAAAATCTGCAGCACCTTGCTTGATTCTGGCTTTTACACAAACGTGCTCGGCACACGGTTCCTGGCTGTCGCTGTGTGACGTGCGTGACGGTGCTTCCTGGCCGGCGGTCACCGGTGAGGAAGTGGCCGGCTCGGGGGTGAGCAGCTGCAGTGGACTCTGTTGGAGGAAGCAGTCACCAGTTTTTTGTTTTTCTGGTTTTATTTTTGCATTCACCTTCCCAGAGCCATTTACTTTATTTTGCATTCATAGAGGGGCAGGAGCGGGTCTAAAACCATGCCACTCTTTTGTTCCCTTTATGAGGCTGGTTTTTCTAAGTATCAGGAAAACATTGCCTTGTCCTAAGGAGCTGGTTCACTTGGATCTGGTGGACACAGGGACCGCTAAAGGGGACCGTAGCTTCCTCTCTTCTTCAGCCAGTGGGTATTCAGAGCCGGGTCTGTGGTTTGCCTCAGCAGCCGTGCAGGCCTCCCTGCACCGGCCTTTACTTTTACCCCTTTTTGGCAGTTAATAGCTGACTCTGTGTCTGTTGCAGCTGATGTCCACCACTGACGGCCATGTCGTTATTTTGCGGTAGTGAGTCTCCAACACCCCTGTCAGCCGTGAAGGGACCTTGCATTCTCACCCCGACCCTGTTTCATCTCACCCAGGGGAAGGGTTTGGCCACCACCGTCATGCTGGACATGAGGCCTTGTTTCTCCTTTCATGCTCTGGTCCAAATGTGGACACTTCATCCTTCACTGACTTGGTCTCGCTTGAGACAGTCCAGACTTTCTGAAAGAGTCCATCACATTCTGGGGGGGGGAACAGAACAAAAGTAAGAGTCGCAAGTAGGAGTCAAGGCTGTCTGGGTTGGCAAATGCAGGCTGGGATCTGTGATGTCTGGTCTGTGCCCTGGAAACAGGCCTTTCCCGTGGCTCCCGAGAGAAAAGGGGTTGGAGCGAGAACAGACTTGCCTGGGTTCCTACCATCCTCATCTACTCACTGACATGAGTGTCAGCTAACTAGGAGCTCCCCCAAACCTCGGGCCCTTCAAAGCTCAGACCACGGGAGATCCTTGAGTCCCTTCTCCTGGTCCTTCTTTGTGAGAATCCAGTGCCTTCTGAGGTGACCGGCAGCAGGAGATGCCTATCCCTCCAGGGAACTCCCATCAGAGGACTGTGACTCAGTGCACCTTGCTGTGAGCTTAACGGTTTCCATCCGTGCTCCCTGCAGAACCAGACTTGAGACTGGCTTAGCGACAGAAATGACAAGACTGATTCCAGGGCAGGGCCAGGTGGAGGGAACAGTGGAAATTGAATGTGACCTCAAAAACCTAGGTGGGTGATGGGGCTGTTACTAAAATGGGGAGCCTGGGAGGTACCTGCCAGGAATCGAAGTCTAGAGTAAATGGTGGTCATAAGGCTTTTTTTTTTTTTTTGACATAAGGCATTTTTAAGATGCCATTTGTCATCCAGGTTAGGAATTCCAAGAGGCACTCGGGTCTATGAGCCTGGGGCTCAGGTGAAGGAGCCGGACTAGAGATACACGTTAGGATTCGTCATTCTTAGCTGGTGTTCACAGCCGTGCAAGTGGATCAGCTCATCTCAAGAGGTGCAGACTTTGGCTGGTGGGGGCAGGGCTGTGCCTGGTTTGGAGGAAAGCCCAGACCATGCAGCTTTGGTGTGTCAGTCAGCGGCGTTTGTGATTTTCAGAGCAATGGCATTTATCCTTAAGGTTCTGGGGGGTGGGCAGGGCCACCCAGGAAGAAATCTGAAGGGAGGGTTTTGGCCACGTGTGCTCATCTTGGGACGATCCAGAGGCTGCAGGGTCCACAAGGGGAAACTCCTCAGAAGCTGGAGTCACAGTGGGGAGTTGGGAGAATGTAGTCACACTCTCCTGTGAGGAAGGGAGGGAGGCCTCGGGAGTCCGCACCCTAGCGGACTCTCTTTCCCACGAACAAAAGGCAATCAGACAGATTTGAAGTGAGAAGGGATGGGCGCTGGGAGAGGAGCCAACCTGGAGAAAGGTGGTTGAACAATTCTGGAATAGTCTCCCTGAAAAATAGAGTTAAAAATACCCAGACTCTTAAGAATATTGATAGTGACTGGGGAGGAGGCAGTTGTTTTTCTGGCCTCCTAAGGGTAAGGTATGTATCCAGGGATACACAGAAGAATCGGGCAGTCTGTTCCGGGGGCTTCACCCGTACCAGGGGGAAAAGTGCAAGTTTAAAGGGGGAGAAGGGCAGCTGAAGGAAACTAGTCAGGCCCCGTGTCACGTACCAGTCGGCCGCCCTACTTGCGTGTTGCATTCACATCCATGCCTCCCAAATGGACGGTGGCAGCCCTGTTTTGAAGATTGGGAAGCCTTCTCAGAGGGGTTAAGGAATTGGTCCATTTAGCGGCTAGTAAATGCTGTAGCAGGATTCAAGCAGGGCCTTGTCAGACTTCAAGGGCATGTTCTCTCTACTAATTCCGGTACCCCCCCGTTGTACCTGAAATGGTGAAGTGAGTCAGTTTCGGAGCCTTTCAGAGAAAGTACACTTTAAGTGCCTCAGGACTGTTGCACAAAGCTCAGTGTTCTTTGATGGTTCGGAAGCACCGCAGTGCTTTTTGCTCCACAGATGTAAGGTCTTACTCTTTTGACGATGGTGTGGTTGTAAATGATGTACAGGTGCAAAACCACACTTAGCAGCTTCTGAAGGGAAACTCTCCAGTTCTCCCTTGATCCGCTTTCTTCCACGGGATGTAACTGTGCCGCAGCGTAGGCCTGAGCTTTCCGTATGGAGTGAGGGTTTGATATCCAAATTAAACATAAAACAGTCAGATGGAGAAAATCGAAGATGACAATATATTTTCGGGTTTCATTAGACAAGATATACTATCTGTTAATGGCCCATAAAGCGAATGAAATTGAGTACAGAACATTGCATTTCTTACTTTCTACTGAGAGATGTCTTCCAACATAAGATTCTCTGCTTTGGAACTTCAGCTCTGCCACTAGGGCGCCTGTCATTGTGTTGGTGTGATTGCATTTACACAGTGCATGTAATCTGGGCTTCCTTAGCCCCAAACACTCCAGTGCAGAATCATAGGCTGCAGCCATCACTTAGTTATACAAATACTTCTAAAACTATATGATACCAAAAGAAAATAAATAAAAATAGAGAGAGGGAGATTGCCTTTATCAAAGTTCCTTTGGATTTTAACTGCAAAGTGTTGTTGAGCAGCTCTGGTTTCCTTTGGATATGAATATATACATTTCTTTGCATGTAACTTGGATTTTAGGCTTGAACACCAAGCTCTTGTTTTCCATGAGCCACAAAAATCATAGCCAAATGACACACCTATGAAACATTTTATCCTTTTTATCTGAGACAGAATCCTTGAATTTGGGACTTGAGCTGTGATTTTGCTGTTTGCTCTTCCCACCCCTCTTGTCAACTCACTCCTTTTTCCCACGTGGCCTCCAAGAGTTCATGGTCTCAAAGGAACAGGTGGACAAATACCAGTTGGTCGCCAAGAAGTGCTGCTGTAGACGGAGCCCAGCCAAGAGCTAAAGGACATCATCAGGGAGGACTTCCTGGAAGAAATTGGCTCTACATTCAGTTCTGAGGACAGAGTAAGAGTCAGCCATGAGAAGGAATCAAGAGGGTGACTCAGGAGGCAGGAGCAGCCCGGGTAGAGGCCTGGAGGCTTGTGGGGTGGGGACTCGGGGAGACTGCCCTGTGTGGTCCAGGGTGGTGGGTGACCCTGCTTTGAAGGACACTGGAGAGGGCCTAGGGGTGGAGGGCTTTGGAGGAGCTTGGTTTTTACTAGAACTGACACAGAGGAGGCAGTGAATGGTGTCAGCAGGAAGTGACCCTTAGGAGAGCAGCTCTGCCTGTCCTTTTGAGTCCCACCCCTTCATTCTTTTATTCATAACACACGCAATTCTGAGTGCCTAGGGGAGAGGGGGTGGACCCACAGTAGTAAGCAAAATGTACTTGCTTCTTGAGAGCTTAGCAGTGTCAGAAGTTGACTTAGATTAAAATGTTCTATTAACACAGCAGGGCACCTAATCCAAAGTGCGGAGGTTGGAGGGAAGGAAGGCTTCCTTGACAAACAGTCAAAATGAGCCTGGAGGCTAGTGGGAAGTAGCAGTCACAGGGCCCCTGAGGTCACTGGGGACCTGGTACTGAGGTGAGGATAGGCAAGCAGGGTCGGGGGTGGGGCTAGAACTCTACCAGGGAGCCTCTGAAGGGTTTGAAGTGGGGGAGATGTAATCAAATTTGTGCTTTGGGAAGGCTGCCTTGGCTGTGTGTGTGTGTGTGTGTGTGTGTGTGTGTGTGTGTGTGTAGCAGGGAAGAGGGGGAGGGTGTCACCAACTGGGAGGGTCATTAGAAGACCATTCACAGGCTCGGAGGCCACCAGTGGGAGAGGGGCGTCGGGGCTGCTTGGGGACCGCAGGGGCAGTGTGGATGCCGGATTTCCTTATGGGGAGGGCTTGTTAGCGGGGTCGCTCTAGCGACACCTTGTGGCTGGAAGTAAACAGATGGAGGCCGCCAGGTGGACTTACCTCTTCTCTCCTTCCCTGCCTTGTGTGATGATCTTAGCTCTGCCAACATATGGAAAAGAAGAGCTAAGTTCCAGAGTAGCCCAGGACTTTGCTGAGCTCGTTCAAGTGAGATTTGATAGGATTTAGTCTTGTGTTGAGATCTGTAGGTTAACTTAGCTAGAAACGTCCCGTCTTTTGGATTTCCATAGGGGTATTAATTCTTGATAAAGATTGCTTTCTTGGTGAGAGGAAATTTAATACAACTGATGTCTTTCTCAAAAAAATATCTTATCTTTTAAGAAATTTAATATTCAAAATAATAGGAATATTTTAAAATGATAAACTAAGGCTTTCGTGTAGTTTCTTTGGTTTCTGAGTTGATGTGTAGGTAGACCCTTTGCATTACATAATAGCACATCTTTGTCAGTATTTAAAGAGCTGTTAGTGAGCGCCCTAGACCCCACTTTTGAAAGCATCATTAAAGCTTGCTCTGAAATAGTGAAGTCATATAGGTCTTTTTTGCAGAAGCCAGATATTTGGTTTATAATCTGCAGCATAGCTCCCTTTATAAAATAATAATAGGTTCAAAATTAAGAAAGTGGAAAATAATTGATTTTTTTAAAAACTGAAACATAAACTTTCTTGTGCTAATGTTGCAACTGGAAATTTCGAAAAGAAAAATCCCACTGTAATATCATCTACGTGAAATACATATATGTCTGTCACGTTTGAATAGTAACTGCACAGTGGTTTTTGAAGTCAGGATCATTCCAGCTCAGATACTGGCAGTGATGGTTGCTGGTTTTCAATGGAAGAACCTAAATTTGCTTTCTTAGCTTTATTCTTTTCTTTTTCTTTTCTTTTCTTTTCTTTTC
Organism: Vicugna pacos; assembly: GCF_048564905.1. Lineage (NCBI taxonomy): Eukaryota > Metazoa > Chordata > Mammalia > Artiodactyla > Camelidae > Vicugna > Vicugna pacos. The sequence continues at coordinate 2,345,701 of NC_132997.1, forward strand.
TTTTTTCTTTTCTTTTCTTTTCTTTTCTTTTCTTTTCTTTCCTTTTCTCTCTCTCTTTTTTTTTTTTTTTTGGGTAGTGCGAGGGTTGAGTAGTGCTGTGCCAGCATGACTTGGGGGCAATTTGGGGGCAGATGTCGTGCAGCAGCAGTGAGATATTTCCATGCCTTTTACTTTCCGGACATCACCAGGGAACATGTGTGGTTTGTGCCTGCAGGATGCGATGCTGCAGGACTCCCTGGTCCATCAATGTTATGTCTTGGAGCTGCTCCGGTCAGTGAATGATTTTCTGTGGCTTGGAGCTAATGTGGTCTGATGCAGATGATCAGATGTGTAACTGAAGTACTTTTACTTGAAATAAGAGAAAAGCTAGCAAAAATGTCTCTAAAATACAGGATGAGGGAGGAGAATTAGCTGAGCTTCTTGCAGTGGGAAATATTCTCAGGTGACTCCCTCACTGTGTCTCCTGTCACTCTCCCCCACAGCCCTGCACGGCAGTCCTACTGAAGCAACCATGCACTTTCTCAGAAATGCGCTGAATTTCCTTGTGCCTCTGATTGTTCGCTTTTTTTTTTTTTGAAAGCACATCTTGCCCTTTGCTTAAATGCCGGCCTTGCTAGCCACCACTTACACTCATTCTTCTGGACCTCGTCCATATATAGCTGCTGAATGGATGAACAAAATGTAGTATCTCCATTTAGCGGAACATTATTCAGACATAAGAGTGAATAAAAAAGAAAAAATAAATAAAGGGGAATATGAAAAATCCATCTGCTCTGGGAAGTCCACCCTGACTGCTCAACCCGGCCTTTTCCCTTTGAAACCCTATCCCTTATACCCCTCTCTACTATTTTTGATAGTATTTACCACCTTCTAATAAAGTTTAACATTTTCAAAGGAAAGAGACATGCTGATACCACTTCAACATGGGAAAGCCTTGATAACAGCACATTAATTGAAAGGAACCAGACACAAACGGCCTCATATTGTTGATTTCAGTGATCTGAAATGCCCAGAATAGGCTCATGCAGTGGCAGAGAGCAGATGATGGTTGCAAGGGGCTGGGTGGAGGAGGGTTGTGGAGTGACTGCTAGTGACAGGGGTGTTCTATTGGGGTGATGAAGTGTTCTGGAAATAGATGGTGGTGAGGGCTGCACAACCGTGAGTATGCAGAAGGCTACTGAGCGCTGTCTCTGGGAGTGCCTGTTGTTGGGGCGGCTTTATTTTGTTCTCATCCTGTAATGTGAAGGGTCATCTTGTGCTGAGATCATTCAACTCCTGTGAGTGGTAAGGCTAAGAGACTTTGCAGAGTCATGTTTCTTTTTTCCCCCTTGCTGAGTGTAGGCAAAAATGGTTTAAGCCTGAGAAAGTGCTCCATATGCAGAAATGTCTTTCAGTTTTGCCTGGTGTAAAAATCTTGAGAGCTTTTTAATCGTTTAGGACAGTCTGTAGGGGGAAACAGCCCGTGAAGCCTGGGTGAGACCTGGAAGAGCCGCTCTTCCCTCCCAGGCACGGGTGGGGATTTCACCCCAGTTCAGGCAGTGAAGGGCCAAGACCCGTGAGTGAAGTTGACAGTCGTGAATATTTATGTGTATCCGCTGCTTCATCTTGGATATTAATTTCTAGCTGAGTCATTTTGTGGCGCCAGACTCTTCCTACATCAGGAATTTATAGTATCTGCTCTTTGAGGTGAAGACCTGACAGACTTGATTATTTAACAGTCTATCTTGTATTGATATCTCAAATTCCTTTGTCAATCGCAAAACAGCAGAAATACAGACGTCCTTTAATGCCGATGCGACCTGGAGCAGGTTTAGTTTCTGTGCCTCAGTGGCCTTATCTGCGGGTGGGGAAGTTTATAACAGTGCTTCCCTCAGAGGGGCTGGTGAGAGGAGACTGAGAAGCACAAATGGAAGACTTACACGAGATGCTCATGAATGACAAAATTTAGTGCTGTCAGCCTGGTGAGGCCTCAGGGACAGAGATGTCAGAACAGAGCAGCCCTAGCCGGAGTTCGATCCGCATTGGCAGGTTTTATGATCACTATCACCACTGTGGGTTATCAGGTAGTTTTAAGACTTGGTAATATGAATTCATGAATAATGTTAAAGACTAGACAACTCAGATCCGGTTTACATAGTTCTCAAGATTTCCTGTGATAAATGGATATTTTTTCCCCATCTTAAATCTGAGTGGATTCTCTAAAAAAATTCCGTAGTCCTCCATCTTTTCCCTTTAATTCTCCTTTTTTTAAAAAAAAAAAGTTTTTAAATGGAGTTACTGGGGACTGAACTGAGGGCCTCACGCGTGCTGAGCACATACTATCTCAACTGAGGTATACTCTCTCCCATAATTTTTTTAAACTTTACTTTCTTAGTATGCAGAGGTTAGAGGCCTCTAATTCTTTTTTTGGAGACTTGTCTATAAACCTGTAAATCTAAAATTAATGGACAAAATTTGGTTTATTAAAAAAATCATTAGAACTTTCTTCAATCCATTCAAAAGGAAATGCTTATTGAGTTAAAATGTTTCTCCTTTATGGTGATTTCTAATTTTTGGTCTCGCTTAACTTATTAAAAGTAATCCTCATCATCATAGTGACCAAGCTTGCTGTGAGTGGACACCTACCAAAGGCTAAACTGTTTTTCTCATGTTTTACTTCAAAGCAGGTATTTGACGATAGGTATAAATGTCGCCTTTTTGCAGCTGAGGGATTGAGAGGTGGGCAGCTTGTCCCAAATCAAACGCAGCTGGCGGTGCCTAGCTCGGTGCTGGAACCCAGGCTGCACAGGATGCATTCTCAATTTCTCCTCTGATCAGCCTCCCGTTGAGTGGTTTCCAGAACACCTGTGAGTCCATAAATGACCGATTTTGGCGATCTCAGCCTGATGAGGCCTTCAGAGGAGAGACACCATTGAGAATGTGAGACAGAGTGGCATAAATTAAAATTGTACATTTTCACAAATGTTGCATTCTCAGGTAATGACTTAAATAGTTTATGTTTTCTTTATTTTAGTGCTATGTAAGCACTAAAAACAAAACATTAAAAATGATTATAGTGCAAAATAGGAGTGGGCTTTGAAAGTCCAATCATTGCTATTGATGTTGCTTGTTTTTCTCCAGTGGTGCTTTTTGACAGAATAATTTACAGTGACTGAATTTATTTTATGTATGTAGTCTTAGTATGGAGGAAAAGTTTGTCAGTGAATATTGAAAGTAAAATCTTTACTCTTTTCTTTACTGATGATAAATATGTACGTTGTTTCCATGGCTTAAGTATATTTCCTCATTTGTGAAATTTGAGTGATGCCGTTTACCGTGTCTGACTGTGAGAGGTAGATGCCTTGTATACAAAGCATTCAAGAGCTGCTTAGTAAAAATGTGCTGTCACAATGACAGATAGTTTAGAAGGATCAACTGTGAATACTAAAGAGGGTGGCTTGTTTCTGATGCATATTCAATATGGATATATATGAATATGGCTTAAAGTAACAAGGATTCAGGGTTTTGTGTGTGTGTGTGCGTGCAGTATGAAGTTTTAATGAAATCTGTATCATTCTATTGAGACAGGGACTAGTTAAATTGACTGAAGCAGACGACCTTGAAGATTATTTACACAGAATGTGTATTGTTACAACTCAGTGTACATGCTGCCGTGTAACTATACACTCAGACATTTAAATTCGTAGGAATCTGACCAGAAGCATTAAGTTTAGAAAAATCCACATTGATCATTTTCAGGGAATAAGCTTCTCTCTTTTGTGATTAAAGAAAATTTTGATTTATTTTTCTGCACTCTTAATAGGTTTTAAAATATCAAAACATTGATTTGACATGTCAGCTTTTTTAATAGAAAAAAGCTCATGCTGTTTTAATATGTAAATAAATGTTTTTGTATTTCAATACACTTCTATGACTTCCTGGCTCTTTGAGAAGTATTTTGCAAGATACTTAGATTACCTACTGTTGGAAAAAATACAGACATGACATTTATGAATATAGGGCTAGTACAGGTCTGTTGGTTTTTGCTACAGTGCAAGACATGAGGACTAGGAGAGCTTTGCTGCTGATGGCCAGGAGGATAGATCCCAGATCTCAGTCTCCCCTCCTGTAAAATGAAGTGGCTGGACTGGATTCTTTCCACTTCAAAGATGAGTTTCCATGAGCCTGTGTCTTTTGTATATATTCAGGAGTATTAGCAATATCTGATTAAGTACTGAATACCCCTCCCTTTCCTGAAGCGAAGTGCAGTATGTGCTACAAAAGCATTTAGTTATCTGATTCTTGTTTCTGATCCACAGACAATTTTTGTGTTGCATCTTTCCAGGCAACCTGGAAGGCCTTTTAAGCCATAGGTGGCGCTGTTGCACTTTCTTACAGTCTTAACTTTCCTGTTTGTAAAGGAAGTCTTAAACAACGTTATTTTTTTCATTCCTTTGCTTAGTGCTTCAGGGTAGCAAATTGTCCATTATGTCTGACTACCTGGAAATATTATTCTGCTTATGTCTTAGTTTTATTCTGTGATCTCGCTGTGAACATTTCAGACTTCCTGTGCAAACAGTGGCAACATCGGACTTTTCTTTTTCTTTTTTTACATTTTTTATTGATTCATAATCATTTTACAGTGTTGTGTCAAATTCCAGTGTTCAGCACAATTTTTCAGTCATTCATGGACATATACACACTCATTGTCACATTTTTTTCTCTGTGATTTATCATAACATTTTGTGTATATTTCTCTGTGCTATACAGTGTAATCTTGTTTATCTATTCTACAACTTTGAAATACCAGTCTATCCCTTCCCACCCTCTACCCCCTCCCCGGTAACCACAAGTCTGTATTCTCTGTCCATGAGTCTATTTCTGTCCTGTATTTATGCTTTGTTTTTGTTTGTTTGTTTGTTTTGGTTTTTTAGATTCCACACAATAGCGATCTCATATGGTATTTTTCTTTCTCTTTCTGGCTTACTTCACTTAGAATGACATTCTCAAAGAGCATCTATGTTGCTGCAAATGGTGTTATGTTGTCGGTTTTTATGGCTGAGTAGTATTCCATTGTATAAACATACCACATCTTCTTTATCCAGTCACCTGTTGATGGACATTTAGGCTGTTTCCATGTTTTGGCTATTGTAAATAGTGCTGCTATGAACATTGGAGTGCAGGTGTCATCCTGAAGTAGATTTCCTTCTGGATACAAGCCCAGGAGTGGGATTCCTGGGCCATATGGTAAGTCTATTCCTAGTCTTTTGAGGAATATCCACACTGTTTTCCACAGTGGCTGCACCAAACTGCATTCCCACCAGCAGTGCAGGAGGGTTCCCCTTTCTCCACAGCCTCTCCAGCATTTGTCATTTGTGGATTTTTCAATGATGGCCATTCTGCCTGGTGTGAGGTGATACCTCATTGTAGTTTTGATTTGCATTTCTCTGATAATTAGTGATATTGAGCATTTTTTCATGTGCTTTTTGATCATTTGTATGTCTTCCTTGGCGAATTGCTTGTTTAGGTCTTCTGCCCATTTTTGGATTGGGTTGTTTATTTTTTTCTTATTGAGATGTATGAGCTGCTTATATATTCTGGAGATCAAGCCTTTGTTGGTTACATTTGCAAAAATTTTCTCCCATTCCATAGGTTTTCTTCTTCCTTTACTTCTGGTTTCCTTTGCTCTGCAGAAGCTTGTAAGTTTCATTAGGTCCCATTTGTTTATTCTTGCTTTTATTTCTTCTAGGAGAAAATTTTTGAAATGTATGTCAGATAATGTTTTGCCTATGTATTCCTCTAGGAGGTTCATTGTATCTTTTCTTATGTTAAAGTCTTTAATCCATTTTGAGTTGATTTTTGTATATGGTGTAAGGGAGTGTTCTAGCTTCATTGTTTTACATGCTGCTGTCCAGGTTTCCCAACACCATTTGCTGAAGAGACTGTCTTTATTCCATTGTATATTCTTGCCTCCTTTGTCGAGATGTGTTGATCAAAAGTTTGTGGGTTCATTTCTGGGCTCTCTATTCTGTTCCATTGGTCTATATGTCTGTTTTGGTACCAATACCATGCTGTCTTGATGACTGTAGCTCTATAGTATTGTCTGAAGTCTGGGAGAGTTATTCCTTCAGCCTCTTTCTTTCTCTTCAGTAATTCTTTGGCAATTCTAAGTCTTTGATGGTTCCATATAAATTTTATTATGATTTGTTCTAGTTCTGTGAAATATGTCCTGGGTAATTGGATAGAGATTGCATTAAATCTGTAAATTGCCTTGGGCCGTGTGACCATTTTTAACAATATTGATTCTTCCAATCCAGGAGCATGGAATATCTTTCCATTTTTTAAATTCTTCCTTAATTTCCGTCATCAGTGGTTTATAGTTTTCTGTGTATAATTCTTTCACCTCCTTGGTTAGATTTATTCCCAGATATTTTATTACTTTGGGTGCTATTTTAAAGGGGAGTGTTTCTTTACTTTCTTTTTCAGTTGACTTATCGTTAGTGTAAAGAAATGCAACTGATTTTTGAACGTTAATTGTGTAACCTGCTACCTTGCTGAATTCTTCAATCAGCTCTAGAAACTTTTGTGTGGACCTTTTAGGGTTTTCTATATATAGTAACATGTCATCAGCATATAATGACACTTTTAACTCTTCTTTTCCAATTTGGATCCCTTTTATTTCTTTCTCTTGCCTGACTGCTGTGGCTAGGACTTCCAGGACTATTTTGAATAGGAGTGGTGATAGTGGGCATCCTTGTCTTGTCCAGATTTTAGTGGGAAGCTTTTGAGATTTTCACCGTTGAGTACTATGCTGGCTGTAGGTTTGTCATATATAGCTTTTATTATGTTGAGATATGTTCCCTCTATACCCACTTTGGCGAGAGTTTTTATCATAAATGGATGTTGAATTTTATCAAATGCTTTTTCTGCATCGATTGAGATGATCATGTGGTTTTTGTCCTTTCTCTTGTTGATGTGATGTATTACATTGATTGATTTGTGTATGTTGAACCAGCCTTGTGTCCCTGCGATGAACCTCACTTGGTCATGATGTATAATCTTTTTTATGTGTAGTTGAAGTCTATTTGCTAAAATTTTGGTGAGGATTTTGGCGTTTATGTTCGTCAGTGATATTGGCCTATAATTCTCTTTTTTTTTTGTAGTGTCTTTGCCTGGTTTTGGTATCAGGGTGATGGTGGCTTCATAGAATGAGTTTGGGAGAATTCCCTCCTTTTCAATCATCTGGAAGAGTTTGAGAAGGGCTGGTGTGAGTTCTTCTTTTATGTTTGGTAGAATTCCCTGGTGAAGCCATCCGGTCCTGGACTTTTATTTGTAGGGAGGTTTTTAATTGCTATTTCTATTTCCTTTCTAGTGATCAGATTGTTCAAGTGTTCAGTTTCTTCTTGATTCAGTTTTGGTGGACAGTATGTTTCCAGAAATTTGTCCATCTCCTCTAGGTTATCCAGTTTGGTTCCATATACTTTTTCATAATATTTTCATATGATATTCTATATTTCTATTTTGTTTGTTGTAATTTCTCCATTTTCCTTTCTTATTTTGCTAATTTGTGCTCTCTCTTTTTTCTTCTTTGTGAGTTTAGCCAGAGGTTTGTGGGCTTTATTTACTTTTCCAAAAAAACAGCTTTTGATTCTGTTGATTTTTCCTATGGTCTTGTTAATCTCTATTGTATTTAATTCCTCTCTGATCTTTATTATTTCCTTCCTTCTGCTGCTTTTTGGGGCTTTTCGTTCTTTTTCTAATTCATTCAGGTGTTGGGTTAACTTGTTTATTTGAGATTGTTCTTTTTTGAGGAAGGCCTGTATTGCTATAAGCTTCCCTCTTAGCACTGCCTTTGCTGTCCCATAGGTTTTGAGTGGTTGTGCTTTCATTATCATTTTTCTCAAGGTTTTTTTTAATTTCAGCTTTGATTTCCTCATTGATCCATTGTTTTTTCAATAACATATTGTTTAATGTCCATGCTATTCTTTTTTTCTCTTTTGTTTCTCTGTTGTTGATTTCCAGTTTCATGGCATTGTGGTCAGTAAAGATGCTTGAGATAATTTCTAACTTCTTAATATTGTTGAGGTTTCTTTTGTGCCCAAGTACATGATTGATCCTGGAAAATGTTCCATGTGCACTTGAAAAGAATGTATATTCTATTTTTGGGGGGTGTAAAGCTCTGAAAATATCCACCAAATCTAGTTTTTCTATTGTAGTATTTAATTTCTCTGTTGCCTTGTTTATTTTCTGTCTGGAAGATCTGTCTAGTGATGTTAATGCAGTGTTAAAATCTCCAACTATGATTGTATCCCCATCAATATCCCCCTTTATCTCTGTTAGTAATTCTTGTATGTACTTAGGTGCTCCTATATTGGGTGCATATATATTAACGAGTGTAATGTCTTCATCTTGTATCACTCCTTTAATCATTATAAAATGTCCCTCTTTATCTTTATTTATGGCCTTTGTTTTAAAGTCTATTTTGTCTGAAATCAGTACTGCAACACCTGCTTTTTTGGCTTTTCCATTTGCATGGAATATCCTTTTCCATCCTTTCACTCTCAATCTATATGTGTCCTCCCTAAAGTGGGTCTCTTGTATGCAGCATATTGAAGGTTCTTGCTTTATTATCCACTCTGCCACTCTATGTCTTTTGACTGGAGCATTTAGTCCATTAACATTTACAGTAATTAATGATAGATGTGTGTTTATTGCCATTTTGAACTTATCTTTGCAGTTGAATTGATATATCCTCTTTGTTCCTTTCTTCTTCCTTTTGTGGTTTGGTAATTTTCCTTTCTATTATCATGGATTTTATTTAATTTTTGTGACTCCCTTGTAAATTTTTGACTTGTGATTACCCTTTTTTGTAAATCTATTAACCTATACCCATTTTTATTAAACTGATAATAACATGATCTCAAACCCATCCTTCTGTTAAAAAAATTTAAAAAAGAAGGAAAAAAAGATTCTATATTTCCCTGCCTCCCTCTCCCACTCTCAGTGATTTGTATGTCTTCTTTTATAATTTCGTGTTTTCTTTATTTGTAATTCATGGGTTATCACCTTTCCAGCTGTACGTTTCTCATTTCTGTAGCATCCTGCTGCTTTTCAATTTAGAATAGCCATTTCAATATTTCTTTTAGCATGGGTTTAGTGTTGCTAAACTCCTGCAGCTTTTTTTTTTTTTTTGTCTGTGAAACTCTTTATTTCTCCTTCTATCCTAAAGGGTGGCCTTGCTGGATAAAGTATCATAGGCTGCATCTTTTTTTCATTCAGGGCTTTGAATATATCTTGCCACTCCCTTCTGGCCTGTAGTGTTTGTGTAGAGAAATCAGCTGAGAGCCTTATGGGGGTTCCCTTGTAATTCACTCTTTGCTTTGCTCTTGCTGCCTTTATAATCATTTCTTTATCCTTGACTCTGGCCATCTTGATTATGATATGTCTTGGTGTGGGTCTATTTGGGTTCTTCCTGTTTGGGACCCTCTGAGCTTCCTGTACTTGTATATCTGATTCCTTCTTTAAGTTTGGGAAGTTTTCAGTAATGATTTCTTCAAAAACCTTTTCAATCCCCTTTGATCCTTCTTCCCCTTCTGGGACCCCTATTATGCGAAGATTGGGATGCTTTATATTATCCCATAGGTCCCTTATGCTATTATCATTATTTTTTATTTGCTTATCTTGTAGTTCTTCTGAATGGGTGCTTTCTGTTGCCCTGTCTTCTAGATCACTAATTCGTTCCTCTGCATTAACTAGTCAGCTTTGCACAGCTGTTAGATCATTCCTCATCTCTGTCAATGTGTTTTCCCATTTTGCTTGGCTCTTCTTTATAGCTTCAATTTCATTTTTGACATATTTTATTTCTCTAAGCACTATCTCTTTTAATTCCTTCAGCAATTTGACCACTCCTTTTTTGAAATTTTGATCTAGTTGGCTATTGAAGTCTATTTCATTGAGCTTTCTTTCAGGGGATTCCTCTTGTTCTTTTAATTGGGAAAGGTTTCTCTGCTTCTTCATCTTGCTCATACCTCTCTGGCATTGTGGTTTATGGAGCATCAATTCTCTATTTTGGATCTTAAGAATTTTATCTATCTAATGCCTATTTAGGAATAGAACTTAGAAAAAAAAGAAAAAAAAAGAAAAAAAATAAAGAGAAAAAAGAGAAAAAAATAAGAGAGAGAGAGAAAGATTTTTAAAAGAAGGGAGAAAGAGGGCTTGAAAACATTGTATAATGAATAATAGAAGAGCGGGTTGAAGTAGAGTATTAATCGGGTGGAGACGTCCTTTTAAAACCTTTAAAAAATAAAAAAGGGGGGTGGGGAGATGAATATATGTGTTTGAAGCCTGTGTCTAATCAATAACAGGACATCAAAATCCAAGAGAAATAGAAATGAATTAAGAAGTAAAAATTAAGAGAGCAATTCAAAATAGAACAGGCAAAAACAGATTAAAAACAAAACAAAACCAAAACCAAAACCAAAAACCAAAAACCAAAAAACAAAACAAAACAAACAAAAAAAAAGGGTTGTTGTTGTTGTTCTCCTGGAGTCTGTGTGCTTTTAATGTGAAGTCCTTCTGTCTTCGTCCTGTTTTGGAAGCTCAGCTTGTTTTCATAGGCCCTCCGTTGGCGCCCTCTTCTGTGCTGCTCCCAGCACTTGTCGGCAAGCAGATCGCGCCTCCTCTTAACACGGGGTCAGATGCAGCTCTCTTTTGCTGCGGGCGGGCGGGTCACTGCCCCTCCGGATGCCGCAGTCAGATGTTGCAGACTGGACAGGCATGATGGCGGGTCGTGCCCCCTCCCAGCACCTCGGTCAGGGGTTGTGTTCCTGCCCGACAGGCGGGGGGCCGCTCTCCCCCTGCCTGCGCCGCCGGTAGCTCCGCTGCTCTGTGCGGCTGCGTGCTCTGCGCCGGCGCTCCTCCCTGGCCGGCGCTCCGAACATCGGACTTCTCTTGCAGTGTTAGAAACCAGTGAGCCGGGATTTTATAAAAGAGCTAGAAGAGGCCTCTGGAGCACCTTAAAGCTGAAAAGTGTACTGAGTTCCCTAAGTATTATCCCCACCGCTGTGTGTCAATGGGTGGTAGGAGATTTGGTACATATACGAAGGGGTGTAGTGTTTTGACTTGGGTTTGCGTGCACGCGCTGCCACTGAGCTAAGTGATCCTGAGTCAGTTCGTTCGGAGTTTTTCCCTCGTCTGTGAGATGGGAACACTCATTTCTGCTTTGTAGAATTGTGAGAATAAGAAATTATGTAAAGTGTTTAGCACAGTGTGTATGTCAAGAGGGCTCATAAACTTAACTGCTGTTTGGTGTGAAGCCATCATTTGAGAGTCTTTGGCAATTACTGAGAAACAGGAAAATAAGGAAAGCTGGTTTTATGATGAAAGATATTTGAGGAAGTTCCATAGTTCCTAAACACATAATTTAGCATCAGCAGAGTCAGGACCGTTACACAGTCGCCCTGAACCAATGTTAAGCCACAGAATTTTTTGTTACTTCATATATGTTGGGGCTTAAGGGGACCCAATACTTATACACATGTTGTGTCCAGCAGCCAACTGAGAGATGACAAAGAAGAACAGGCAGGCGATAAATGTCTCCTTTATTACTGATGAAGCCACGTTCTCCATGAAATTCAGGGCTGTGGGAGAGTGAGTGTCATGACACTATGTCCCAGAATTAGAGACTCACGCAGTCCCAGGTAACTCTGGGCCACAGCGAGCATTCCCTTGAGAGGATCTGGCCCATAATGCACAGGAGTGTCTTGCCATGGAGCTGAGCATCTCAGCTGCTTCCTAATGGTGGCCAACACTGGAGGGAAAGGAAAGGTTTCATATGCCCTGCTTGTCTCCCCGGACTCACACCTCAATCTGTTAGTGTGAGGAGGGATAGCCGTGGGCCAGTGGTCAGGGGTGTGAAGGGAGAAGCAGTCTCCCATGGACCAGAGGAGTGGGGAGGAGGGATCCCCTCCCTCAGTTTAAACAGGTGGTGGCTTGAAAGAGAAGGGTGCTCCTCAAGAGTTTATAAGAGGGGAAATAAGGATTTCCTTTGGGACTCAGACTAGCCATGAAACACAGAAGATGATTAGATGGGAGACTTGTAAATCACTTTCTTATTAAATTGACATTTGTTGGGCACCAAAAATATGCTACATTCTTTTCTGAGAGTTTTACAGAAATGAATCCTTCACTCTTCACAACAAGTGAGTAAGAAAGATTTGATTGTTATCCCAGGTTTAGGTGTGGAAATTGAGGCACACAGAGGGTAAGTAATTTGGCCAAGGTAACAGAGCTAGTAAGTGGCAGAGCTGGGGTTTAAACCCTGGCTATCTGGTTTCCAGGCTCCCAGGGATGAGCTTTGGGAGTTTAGAGGTATCTGCACCCCTGGATCTCTGTACCTCTGCATCAGTTAGACCAGAAAGGACAGGGAAAGGGGAGTTATACAGGGGCTCACAGTCGTGTCTCAGCCACTGCCCATGAAGTGTGCCCCGTGATTGGTGTTAATTGTTTTCCAGGCAGTAGATCTGTTCTTATAACAGAAATTTAGTCCATTGAGTTAATCTAGAAACTCTTCCTGCTCTGCTTCTGTCCAAGCTTGCCATGTGACTGCCTGCCCGAGATTGGGCCATGGAGGAGAATCTGTACTCATGGTTGAACTCTGATATTTCAATCTCTTTTGTAGTTTCACATCTCCTGTTACATTAATAAACTGAATTTCTGGTTTTCTTGCATCAGTGTGTCATAAGTTTGGTTAATGTGAAACCAGTCCATGGGAGCCCAGGGGTGCTGACGGTATAATTTCTGAGCATGTGGCATTTCTACCCGTGCAGATATGGCTGGATGATGTCCACCTTCCTCACTGATTTCTCCCAGCAGCAGGGTCCTCTCCCACCCCCGGATGTGAGGATGGGATCTCTCTGAGTAGGTCAGTCAGAGGCCGAGTCCACCAATCAGATGAAGTACCTGGAAGTGGGTTTAATAGAAGAAAAGGGCTTCCAGGTAGTCCGATGGGCTGTTCAAGTCCGTATGGTGAAAAGCTGTCCACTGTCTGTGGTTGAGCTGCTTCTTTGCTGTTTAAAACTCTGTATTACATGAAGGGATTTTAAAATGCAGAAAGGTGTGATTTCAGGTGGTACATCCGCACCGGTGACTAGTGCTGGATGACCGCCTTTGTGAGGAATAGACGGAGTCTTACAAACTTCATAAAACAGCTTTAAAAGCTCTGCATATGGGGTGCACTTCGTATGGGATCCAGTTCATGACTGGTCGCTCTGAGAGGGCACATAACTGATGATGGCAGAAAGGACACGGAGGCATCAAAAAGGTCTCAGTCATGTTCCGTGTTTAGAGGATGGAGCACAGTGTAATATATTTGAGCTGGTTTTTCACTGAACACTTTAGAGTATTTTCTAGGACTCCCCAATCCCCCAAGGTTCCATGCAGCTGGGTGTCCCCTCAGTGCAGCTCTGTCAGCGCTTTCCCTGGGCTGATGCGGTGTCACGGGGAGCAGGACGGTAAGCGTCCCCGGCTCCTCCGAGCTCCGTCTCCTCATCCGCAGAGCCGGGTTTCTCATCCGTGTTTACTTAGTAGGGTTGCTGAGAATCACACGTGATGGTTGTCAGGTGTGATTTGTGGTTGTCTCTGTGATTGGCGTATAGTCAATATTTGATAGAAACACTTGTTTTTTATTATAATTGTGTCTCCTAGATTGCAGTGGTTTTTAGTCTGCATTTTTTTATATGAATTTATTCTTATTTTTAAATAAACACTTGTATTTATTTATTTTCATTAAGGTACTGGGGATTGAAGCCAGGAACATGTGCATGCTCAACAGGTGCTCTACAACGGAGTAATACCCACCCTCCTTGTCTGCACTTTAAAATAAATATTTCAATACACAAAATATTTCTTAAACACTATCATGGTTCCTATTTTCTGCATAGACAATTGAATACATATGCCATCTCAATACGAATAAATGTCGTAGGGACAAACCTTTCTAAATCTTTTAACGTGTTTTAAAACGGTCATAGCTAGTGAAAAACACGAGTCTTGGATCCACTACTTCTTAGGGTCTGCTTTGCCATCATGGGGAATTACATTCTACAGAGAAGGCTAATTGGATCTCATTGATATTTGGATGATTTTGCAATGTTCAAGGCTTTCAAAAGCTGACCGTTTTGTATTTTAAACTAACTACAAAGTTATCTTCTAGAAGTTGTAAGTCCTTAGCTTGTGAAGTGCCCAGTAATTCAGTTTGTATATGTCTGTGTCTCTGTGAACGTGTATGTGTGTGATTTCAGGAATGTAGCAATAAGTTCCATATAGCCTTCTGAAACCTTTCTCCTCCAGTTCAAGTTGTAAGTATATATTTACACAAATAAATTGATACTCTTTTGTGATTTGGCATATTGGTGGGAATAAGAGGTTCTCATAATTGTTTCAGAAGGTTTGGGGAGCATGAGCTTAGAAAATGAGAGGAGATAGAGGCAGGGAGGTTCTTTAAACTTTGTGCAAGATGAGAAACAGTAGCTTTTCTTTTTTCTTCTAAAGCAAACTGGCACTGAATTGTAAAATACTAATACTCAGAATTGCTTTTCTGATCAGAGACAAGTTCCTCAGATTTTTCAAGGCAACATGAATGATGAAATGTGTTTTAGCAGTTATCTTTAAAAGTAGCTTTATTTTTCAAGTAAAAGGCTATAGCCTGTTCTTTTTTTCCAGCTGTACAAGAATTTCTCATTGATCCAGGTACGTGATCAATGTGTTTAGTTTCTCTGGGTTATTTTTTTTTTTAAGTGCTTGATTCATTCTGGTGTGAATGAATGTTTAAAATTTCTGGATTTTGATCTTTAAAACTTGCTGATTTATCAGAACTGCTAAAAACCTGATGTTTGTTCCTTGTTTGGTGGGGCAACCTATTGATTTATGTTGTCTGTTATAGAGGGAAATTCTTCCTCTAGCCTGTAGATAATTAAGTGAATGGTTTGCAGTGTGCCTTAAAAATTATTTGAATGCATTGAGCATGTTTGTCCAGTGAATTTTGGATTGAGTCATAATAATGACTTTGCTTTGATTCTGTGGCTTTTGTCCTCTCCACAAGAATTCGAATTCTCTGTTGAATTTTGTATTCGTGTTCTTAACAGGGGAAGGAATTTTGCATATTTTACAGAGGTGGGTTTTCCTATCCCCTCTGAATTCCTTCTGTAATTGATACAGCGAAAATCTGTTATTGCAGTGCTTAATTATTTCATAAAAAATGTTTTGGCTTAATCTGAAACAATGACAAAGAATGATAAGAAAAAATATGAAAACCTTCCTTCCTTTGAAGAATAGAAATGAGGTGTTCAGGCTCACGCGTGCTTTGTACCTGACACACTTACTCTCATGTCATTGTGTATCATGATTCGGAGATGGAGTTGCTTCAGGTTTATAGATTTTTGTTGTAACATTTGTGTTGAATTCATTCTCTAGGCATGATGATTCCTGTTGCCTTTGTGGAAAGTGTAGATGAAGGGAAACAAATGCTTTGTTTTGTTTTCAGGAGGCCTGAGATGTTGATGAGAAAAGAGTAGAGGGTGGGCTGAGGAAAATAGTGACAGACCCTCACCTCCAGGCTGAAATTGATGAGCAAAGAAATCAATTAAGTGTATCGGTATTTGACTAATAGAAGTCAGACAGCCCAGACTGTCTAGTTATGCCCAAAGGAAAGTACTGAATTCACCTGCAGAATTAGGTGCTTTTCCATGTAGAAGCAGCTTAGAGCAATCAGAAAAATCAGTCTTATGATGAGATATAAAAAGAATACAATATCTTTTATTTCTGAAACTTTTCTACGGAAAGTTGTGTAGAGCTAAAATTAATTTTCAAGCACCAGGAGTTAAGAGTTTAGGTGGTTCTGTGGGATCGTTATTCAGGGATGTGTCTAGACCCTGCTGGAGTGGCTGAAGCTGGCAGGAAAAGACCCAGAGCCAGGATTTGTCATCCTAGGATGTCCTCCATAATGGTTCCATGTGGGAGCCCATGATTGGGTTAACAAATTGTAACACATCCCAGCCGACTGTCAACTTTAAGAAGAAAAAATGTTCTTAGTAACTGCTTTAATGCAAGCACCTGTGCATCCTCACTTCTGTCTCCTTGCCATAAAAAGGAGAGACAATGCCTTGCTTACATATTTGAGGGTATAGATAGCACTCTGCTTATTGCACAGCAATGACCCTGGCCCTCAGATATAAACGCCGGGCCTGTGTGGTGTTAGATAGTCTATTATCCCCAAAACAGGGACCAGGCTGGTCTGGTGGTCTGCTTTGTAATAAACATGTCTAAAAAATGTATCTTGTTCCCCTCACCCCATGACTTCCCTAAAGGTAAACTAAGCCTTAGTACTCATGGTGGAGTCTACAATCTCTGTCTCATCCCTTCTTTCCCCAAGTTCCTGCCTACTATCTCACAACTGTTAATGACTTTTTCCTTTGATTATACACAATAAATATGGGAGCATTTGAGAGACTCGTGGAGTTGGCTCCCTAATCCCTCTCGCTATCTTTCCTTTTTCCACAGTCTTGAGTAATTCATTCCTTGTCGGTAAGACTTCCGCCAGCCAGAACCCACAGTTCCAGGTGAGAAGGATGCAGGCTTTATCCCTCCTACCCGAGGGAGAGAGAGTAGATAATTGAGATATGCTCCCCTGTGGTCCCTTCCTGCCCCAGGGCCACTCCAGTTCACCTGCAGCCTTTTGGCCTCTGCTCACAGGGCCTCTGTCCCAGGATTGACTGCAGCCTTTTATTCCCTTGTCAACATTCCCTGTGCCTTTCAGAGGTTGGTGTCTTCTCTGCAATTCAACCCTGGCAGATATGATGGTGGTCAGCATGCTTGTGGGCAGTTACTTGGGGAATCCCAGGAGCCATGCTGATTCTCCTGAGTCATTCGGGGTTACAGAACTGTCAAGCACTGCAGGAAGGCCATTCACGTGAGTTCAACACAGCATTACATCACTTTCATTTTATTTTTGAATTTTCAGTGGAGAAATTATTTGTAGCACACTGTTCCAGATTTTAGGCCGCCTGCTTTCCTCACCACCATTTCCTTGTTGGCTCTGGTGCTTGTTTTAAGAACCAGGTTTCTCCTCTGGTCATTTGTAGCAGCTGGGCTTGCCGAATCCTTGAATTGCATTTGAAGCAGAATGCTTCTTCGTGATGTCAAACTGATTTTCCTTGTCATGACTGAATATTTCGTGTACACTCAGTAACAGTTTCAAGTGAAATGCTCTTGTCCAATTTCGGTTAACTAATATTTGCTGATCTCCTGTTTTCATGCTGAGGGCAGTTTCTTCTTCCTGTAATAAATGTTAGCAATTTGCATTTACTATGGAAGGTACTAGCCCAAGGTGCTTTTGTTCTTAATAGTTTTAATACAAATCACCCATTAAAATGTACAGCGGATTTTACTCTATGCCCAGAAATGTGCATCCCAGTCAATCTTAGAACATTTTCATCCCCCCAACAGGAAACCCAGTACGCATAAGCAGACATTATCAACTTCCCCATTCTCCCCAAGCCCCAGGGAGCCACTCTTCTGTCTCTGTGGATTTGCGTGTGCTGAACATTTCATGCAAATCAAGTCACTTCATGTAAGTGGAACCATCTATTTTGACTGACTTCTTTCACACTGAGTAACGTTTTCAATATTTGTCCACGTTGTGGCCCTGGGTCAGTACTCTATGCTTCGCTATTGCTGAATAATATTCCACTGTATGGCTGGGCCCCTCTGTTTACCCATTCATCACGTGATAGACATTTGGGTTGTTTCTGTTTTTTGGCTCTGAAAAGTAATGGAGAAAAATAATGGTGAAAATTTCTGTAGGAGTTTTTATGTGAACATTTGTTTTCAGTTCTCTTACTTCTGTGCCCAGGAAGCAGAATTGCTGGATCATTCAGAAACCAAATATTCAATTCTCTGAGGACATGCCAGGATGTTTTCCAAAGAGGCCACGCTGTGTTACGTTCTCACGAGCAAGGGCTGCGAGCTCCGCTTCCTCTGTGTCCTCATTAATGCTTGTTAATCTTTTTTTGATTATAATCTATTGTAGTGAGTGTGAAGCGGTTTCTCCTAGTTGTTTTGACTTGATTTCCTTTAGAGGTAATGTTATTCAACATCGTTTCATTGTGCTTATTGGCCATTTGTATATTTTCCTTGAAAATATATTTTCAGATCCTTTATTCATTTTTTAATTGAGTTGTCTTTTTATTGTTGAGCTGTGGAATTTTATTTTTGATACACAAATTCCTTATCAGATAAATGATTTGAAAAAATTTTCTCCTGAGTGTTGTTTTTTCACTTTCTGGATGGTGTCTTTTGAAGCAAAGTTTTAAATTTTAATGAACTCCAATTTATCTCTGTTTTCATTTTTCCTTGTGCTTTTGGGGTAATATTAAATATCTGATGTATTTTATTTAAACTTGTATATTTAAAATAACTTAATTCTTAGA
Source organism: Vicugna pacos (assembly GCF_048564905.1). Taxonomy (NCBI): domain Eukaryota; kingdom Metazoa; phylum Chordata; class Mammalia; order Artiodactyla; family Camelidae; genus Vicugna; species Vicugna pacos. The sequence continues at coordinate 2,364,165 of NC_132997.1, forward strand.
CCGTTCTAGGAGATGGGTACTGTTGTTGTCCCCAGTCTATGCATCGGAGACTGAGATGCAGAGAATTTCACTGACATATCAGTGTCAAAGCTACCCAGTGCTGTGGGAATTCAGACCCTCATATTTTCCCCTAGCATCTGAGCTCTTCACCACCATGCTCCACTCTTTCCAGGAATCGTTAAAGAAAAAGTCTTTACTTTTTTGATTTCTTGTTAGATTTTTTTCTCATTGGGGACCTCATCTCCTCATTTTACTTTTGGATATCGGTGTAGATTTATTTTAGGTCTCATATATGGAGAAGCATTGCTATCAGTTAACTTCTTTATTACTCACTCTCCAGTGATGATTGTTACTAGTTGACCTAATCAAGTCATGCTTAAGTCTTTCCTGCTCATGACACTAACAGCAGAGTCATGACTTATAGAATGCTCAAAGAAGAAAGTACTTGACTGATTTTATTTTGCTACCCAATCAAATCAATCAAATAAAAACCCCAGTGTTGACACAGACTATAAGCCCTCCAGAATAGGGTCACTGTCTTCCTTGTGTTTCATTTGTTGGGTCACAGTGTCTGGATAGTGCCTTGCTGTCCAGCAGTTTTGTGAGGATACGGTGCTCGTGAATCATTTTAAGGACAGAATTTTGACAATAGACTGCTGTTTATTTCATGAGGGAAAAGGTAGTATAGAATTACTTCTCAGATCTGTTTTAAAATTAAGCTTTGAATTTTGAGACTAGTTCAAGAAACCATAAAAAGATGTTTTTCACTAATTTTAGATCTATCTTAGACACATTATGTTCACATAGCAGAGTAACTTATCAAGTAGATTTGACAAGAGGAGTGTAATATTGATTATTTGTTTTAATTGAAATATTCTACCTGGGATAAAGTAATCAGTGCCTATAAATGAACAAATATGTTTGTATTTCTATGCAACATGGGAGCAGACTTCATATGTTTCTATATAATATATATGACTGTGTGTTTTAATCTTTCTGTCAGTGTTTTAATAGTTTTTCAGCAATTTTGTAACTTTAGAATTCTTCTAAGAAAATCACCCCCGATTCTAGTGCAGTTGGTAATGTGTATCCTGTCTTATGCATGGGATTCCACTGTCCCCTCAGTGAGGAATTTCCTCTCCTATTGTGTTAGTAGCAGGAACTGTGATTTCTAGGCCTTTGCTCTCCATGTGTTTGCAGTTGGCTGTCAGTCACGATTTTCCCTTTCCTGAGTTTTCATTGTTATATTAGGATTTCTGAAAATAACTATTAATATGTTGCATTGGTCTCCCTAGAAACTTGACGTCTTAGTGCTTTTCAGTTTTCAATTTATGAAAAATGCAAATGCACTCTTGTTTTTAAGTTGTCCTTTTTCACTAGATATTTGTTTATCTCTTTATTGATAAAATAATTTTTTCCCAATGAATGAATCGGTGTGCATGTTTTAAAGGATAACTTATTTTTTATTTTTCTTATTGTAACAGTAATATTCATTGTAGAGAATTTAGTAAATAAGGATAAACACAGTAATAACTTCACAATGGCCTCTAATCTCACCTGGAGGTACAGTTGTAAGGTTTGAAATTGAGAATTACAAGTCCTCTCAAATTGTTCTTTTTCAAGTACGTTTTGTTTACTGAGATCCTCGAATTTCCAAATGAATTGTAGCAGCAGATAGTTTCTGCAGAGGAGCCCGCTGGGATTGTGATCGAGACCACGTTGAATATACGAATCGCTCTGGGGAGCACTGCCATTCCAAGAGCACTGTCTTTTGATAGAGGAATGTGTGTGGAGTGTCTGTCCTTGTATTTAGGTCTTCTTAACTTTTTTTTTCAACAATGCTTTGAGTTTACAGAGTACTATTTTACTTTTTTTATCTTTGCCTTTATACTGAGGACAAGTGTGCAAGTTACCGGGATCAGAAATGTATTTGAGCCCCGCAACTTGCTGCCACCATGGATGCTGCGCTCTTGCTTCGCCCGCTGTACAATCTTGCACAGAATACGACCTCAGTAACTCTCTCTTGAATGAATGATTATATGATTGTTGGATGATGCTTGAGAGTCATTGTGATGATTTTTTCCCCCAGCCTTTCCTCAGTTCTTAACTATGCCCTTTCCCTTCCTAAACTCCAGCCTGGGTTTCAGCCTGCCTGTGGCATTGATTTTCCCTGTTTGTGGACTCTTCCTTTCACTAGTTCACGATAAAGTTACATGTGGGCTGTGGAAACTTGCTAGATGTCAAGAAAGAGCAAATCCATTGTATGCTAATATTTTTAGAGTGTGTTATTGTTTTATCGATTGAAATTAAATGAGGCTGCCCCCTGAGCCCTCCCGTGAGCTCTTTTCGCCTTCCTACAGCTGATACTGCTCTAATTGCTGCATGTGCCCTTTCCCCAGCTTTGGTTTTGGAATTGAATAAGTCACCATCACTGGAGCCCTCTCTTTAAAAGATAAAGAGAACATTTGCTCCTTCTCCCTGTTTGGGGACTTCGATGAGATGAGATCCCAGATAAAGAATGGAGCCCCACCTCATTCTGACCTCCACTCTTTCCGTTCATTTCTTCACGGGAAAAGAGTACTATTCAACAGTATAAAGATTAATTGTGAGCTAATGAGATAGACAGGACAACCGATCATTTATTAAATACCCTTTCATGATAGAAACAAATGTATTATACACACAAACAGCACACAAAGCACGGTAGTACCATGGTTACATTCGTGGGACCGAGTTCGATTCCTGCTCTGGAGTGACAAGTCCTGTGTGATGGAGAACTGGTAGGTTGGCTTAGCCTCTCCAGAACTGATTTTCTGTCCTGCAGAGACGGGGCTCGCTAGGCGTCCCCCCCCGTAGAGGTGCTGTGGGGTGTAAATGACGCGCGTGGGCAGCCCGAGCACAGCTGCTCGTTCCTCGTAAGTGCAGGGTAGCATAGCTTTTGCAGTGACGGCTTTATGACCGCTCCATGTAGACTGTCAGTGCTCCGAAGGGATGCCTTGTGGTTTGGAGATGGGATTCTCACTTCTGTAAATACCCAAGTATAGTGTTATTGGGCCTTGCTGATTTGAGTCTATTCTTTAGAAAGTACATATTGTAGATATATTTTTCAAGCATGCGTACTTTTTTTCTTTTACTATTTAAAGTTCTACCCTCTCATCTCTTGGTGTTACTTTTCATGGAATCCAGGAAACAGTCCTAAGCTACCTGCCTCTTCACACTTTTCCGTGGTGGTTTCCTTCCCTGATTAGAAGAGGGTTTTGCATAGGAAATTTTATTTTTTCCCCTTTTCTTGGAGTCTCTCTCTCTGTCTGCCCATCTCTCACCTCTCAATCTGTCCATTTCTCAACCCACTGATTCTTCTGACATGTTCCAAAACGCATTTCAGGCAGCTTACAGAAGAACAGATACTAAATAAACAGGTGAGAAAATGGAGCCAAGTTCAGACAGTGAGGCTAGGAGGCGAGCCTGTGTGAGGGTTGCAGGCGTGAGACACACGCCTCTGCCCTGTGACTTATAAGATCGACAGCAGCAGTGTGCTTCAAGCTCCCAGCAGACACAGGGAAGCAGGGTTTGTGGGAGATGCTTACTGGCTGTGAAATAAATAAGTGGCTTAGGAGAAGCTCAGCCTTTCCAGCTACTAAGGCTCAGGAGAATATTTTGAGTGTCTTCCAAAATCAGAGTATGGCATCTTTTCTTTTTTCAGAGTTCTATGTATAGTTGGTTACATTCTATACCTGGAAATTTCTCCAAAACTCCTTCCCACGTGAGTCCCATGGCTCGGGAATTGGGTGGTTCTGCTCATTGACGGGGGTTGGCCAGAAACAGAAAATGAGAGCCTCAAAGGAGCCTGGGATTTGTCAGTTATGTTTTGTCAGTGCTGTAGGGTTCAAGAAATGCTTTCACCATTTCTCTCCATCTGAGGCAGCAGCGTGATGTCTTACCAGCATCAGGAGCTCAGGGCCACAAGATGGTGGGGGTTGACTGCACTGCCGTCAAGACAGCTGAGCTAGTCACTGCAGGTGTGGTTCTTTTACATACTGCATTTCATGTTCTTTACTAGAATGTTTCAACAGGGAGTTAATTAACTGAGTTAATTAACATTTAATAAATATGATGCTTTGTTGAAAAGACAGTTATAGGCAGAATATAAGCTGTGAAGTCTTTAAAAACGGTTTCATTACTGAAATTTCATTTGGGTAGATACACAGTTTATCTTATATATGCCTCTCTTTTAAAGTAACAAAGAAACAAGACAGAAAAGGCAGAGGATGATTTCTGTTCTTCCTCTCGGCTTGCAGGTGCCCTCACCCCCAGTAGCATCAATCCAGAGACCAGCACTGACACTGGCCGTGCTCAGAACTGCCTCAGGCCTGAAGACACTGCTGACAAATAGAAGGGGATCACGCCCTGTTACAGCAGGTGCTCTCAATTTATGGGTCCTTATGTAACTGCATGGTGTTAATCAGGATCGCCCGTCCTACATTGTGTGATGCTGCTGCCTTGTCTCCTAGTTACTTGTTTCTCTAAGTATTCTTGTATTATTCTCCAATGCGTAGTACTACACACCTAAAAATGCTTTTTTTCAGATGAGAAAGAATGTGCATTTAAAATAATAAGTCTGAAAAAGTGGGCAAAAGAGGCTATCCTTGTCCCGCTATTCAAAGATAATAATTAACACGTTAACATATATTTTCGTCAGTGTGTATCACCTCTGTCATAAAAAACCAGAGAGCACTCTGTGACTGTTTGCTGTGTGGACACCTCCATTTTCCATTTGGCTTTTTATATGTTTTTCTACAATATTCTATCTCCTCTGGCATGATTTTTGATGACCAGTATAGCATTCTGTCTTGTGGAGGCATCGTCCATTTTACTTCGGACTTAAATAAACTTTTAAATTCCAAGTATACTTAACTGAAATACTGAAAAGAGAACTGTGGTGGTACAGGAAGACCCTACCTCCCTTCCCCTTATTTCCGAAAATTAAAAGCTGTTGAAAATTTGGTATATATATTTCATGACCTTTATGCCTATGACATACATATATACACACATATGAGAATTCCATGTATACGTGTGTGTATATAAGCTTTATTTAAAAATGAGACCATACTATATGTTTTTCTGCAGCTCGCTTTGATCACTCAGGTGTATATCATAGACGTCCTCCCACTCCAGACTCACCCGGTCCTTTCAGATAGAGTGGAGGGGTCTCCTGATTTGCGGGTGTGGTCTCTTTCCCACGCACACCTTTGGTGAGAGAATGCTGTGGACAAGGCCCTGGACCACGGCGAAACGCCGGCTCCCTCATTGCTCGCAGCTCGTCGTGATTTACCGCATCATTGTCTTGATGGTGGACAGTTAAGTTTTCTCCATTTTCCACTGTCAGAAAGGATATTTGACTGGCATCCTTCTTGTACAGACATTCCTGTGATCTTTTATGAGTATTCCTTTAGTTAAGGCTTCTGGAAATTTAGTCCCTGGATGTGACATTTACATTCATCACAGACTCCTTTCAAGTGACTCTAGAAATTCCTTCCATAGGGGAATGAAAAGATGCACAATTACTTATGTAACGAATTCTCTATTGCTGGATATGATTTCACTTCAGTTTTTCTTCCCACCATTGTAAACAGTGCTGTGTAAATGCCCTGATGGGTACATCTTTTTGGACTAAATTTGTTTTTTCCTAAAGGAAACGATTTGTAGAAGTGGTGTTGAGTCAGTGTGTACGTACGTTTTTCAGAGTTTACATATCCATTGACATGTCGTCCTCTGAAAATGTCGCTCATGGTTTCTTCTCCCACAGATGGACACTAGCTAGAATATCTTTTAAAAAATATTTGCCAATATGATGAGCAAAAGTGCTTTTTCATTGTTTTAGTTTGCATTTGATGACCAGTGAGGTATTGAGCATTTTTCACTCATTAGCCATTTGACTTTTTTAAAATGAATGATTCCTTTTATCCTTTGCACACATTTAAGTGGGGGAGCTTCTTGTTGCTTTGTGAAGCTCTTTGTATGTTATGAACATTAACTTCTTGTCTTCAACAACATGTATCACAGAGCTTTTTCTTGTCATTTCTTGCCTTTCATTTTGTTTAGGAGGATTTTTATTTTGGTAGTGTCTCAAAATATTCTTATGATAATAAATGTATTCCTTATGGGTTCTATCTTTGACATTATTCTTAAAAATAATTTCTTATACTGGAATAAATCTCCTCTGTAGGCTTTTTTTTAATCTCTAAGATGGAGATGATAATAGTGCTTGTTAATGTAAGGGTAAGTTGAGTTAATAAGAGCAAAGTGTTGTATTTGCTGTTATTAGTACTTTTTAATATTTACATCACTGTCTGTAATTTATCTTGTGGTCCTTATGAGAGGAATAGTATTTATTCTTTCCAGGTGATTCTCAGATTGTCTCAGGACAATTATTGAAGTCATACTTTTCTCTTTGATTTGAAATCCCACCTTTACAAAATACTTATGTACACTAGAGTCTCTTTTTGACCTCATGGTTCCCTTCTGTCAATCTGTCTTTCTTACTCCAGCACCATAACTTACATATTGTAAAAATTTATTTAATAATTGGCAGTCTGAATTTTTTTTGATTCTTTTCTTCCATCCCAAATTTTCTTGTCTAGTATTATGATTTTATTATTCCTGAAGAATTCCAAAATATTTTGTTCAAGTTAAAAAAAATCAGATTGGAGTTGTCATGGGATTTTTTAGTAAGTTTTGAATTATTCTGATGAGAACTTACATCTTTACAAAACTGCTTTCCTCCATGCAATTTGTTTATGTTTCTACATTCTCACCTCTTACTTTACCCCTCAGTACAGTCCTGAAGTTTCTCCATTTAGAACATGGGCATTATTTTTTAACTTATTCCAGATTATTGTTTCTGTTTTTGTCAATTTTGTAAGTGAAAATTTTTTGCTATTATATTTTTAAACGCTTAAAACTGAAATTTAGAAAGGAAGATTCGGTTAGTAAATACTCACTTTGTAATTTGTCATTTAAAATTGTAAGTATTAAGTAGTTGTTCCAGAATCCTTTCTTTTTTGTTTTTAAAAATTTGTGTCAAAGATTCTCAAAATGGTCATAGCTAAGTAGTATAGGTGGGGAGACAGATGGAGAGAGGTAATGTGGCTCATGTACAAACTGTGAGCAGTGTCATGGCTGCCTTTAGGCTGGAGAAACCACAGAAGAGCCCAGGTTAGACAAGGAATGGCTTTTTATGCACTTGAAAGCCAGCTTTCCTGCCTGTATGGTGAAGCCTGGTGGGCGTGGCAGGTAGATGATCAAGGTCTGATCAAGGTCATTTGCTGCACAGAGCGCTGTGTCTGTGAGAAATGGTGACCATTGCCATGGGAAATGCTTGGTGCCAGGAACAATGCAGGGGAGCTGGGGAGCCTGTGTTAAGGATTTTCCAGTCCTGGGAGTGGGAAGATCAGACTCTGCATTCAGATCTGTGTTTGAATTAATCCTCTTTAATTTACTGGACCTCTGACTTTTGTCAAGTTATGCAACCTGTTTGAACTCCTGCTTTGTTGTCTCTCAAAACAGGAGAATTGCAGCCTGCTGCTAGAGTGTTTGATCAGGGTAAATGATTTGTGTCTATAAGATGCCACATACAGTCACAAGCTCAGTGAGCAATGAGCTGTCCCCTCTTCTCCTGCAACTCAATGCTCGATAAGTCATCAGCGGAAAGCGAGTCCCTAAATTGTATGTGGTGCAAGGAAGAACAAAACTAACGTCTTGCCTTTCCCTGGCAGTATTCTTACTTCTTTGCTTCATGTACCTCTTTTCTCCTTCACTCTCCCCTTTCACCTCCTCCACCAAGAGCCTGAGACTCTCTCAGAACACTAGATTCAAATTACTTAAATGTTGGCTCATTCCCATGAAATGACAGTGACTTAAAAAAAACTGTACACATCCCAGAATTCATTGTATTTGATTTACACACACACACGTGCACACACACACACATCAGGCTACCTCCCATTTGCTGAGGGAGAAGCACCACTTTTACTGAGTTTTCATTTACTGAGCATGAGAGCAGTCTCTTAAGCAGAATTTCACCTGGCTTCGTACATGGTTTTTTAAATTGGATTTCTGCTTTTTGTCCATAAAAATATTCTCCTATTAGAAGACAGGAAGTGGAGACATAGATATTCTGCTGAGATATTGGTGTTATCATATTTGAGTTTTAATGGACATAAGACAGCATAGAGTCATAAATTTTTATGGATGAGAATCCATGATGATGTACCTTGGACAAGAATCTGGGTCTCCTGCCATCGTGTCCACGCGGGTGAAGAGGCAACTGGGTGGGGGATGGCAGGGAACCTTCTTGCTTGAGTTCCAGGTTCTTGTTAGTTTTCATTGCTCAGCTGCCTTTAGTTTATGTCCATGAGGCCTCTCATGGGAAGGTCACTATGTCCTGAGAGACTGAGTTACTAAACAGCAGAAAGCTCTGGACCCACTCATATTTTCCAGAGTTTTTCTGCTGACCTGCTGACACTTTATATAAATGAGATCTAACAAAATACTGGATATAAAATCCTTATTGTTATCATTTGCCCTCAAGTTCAATAGGAATGGGGTGCTGTCTCAGGCTGTCTAAGGCTAGATCTGAACAAAGATAGGGTTATAGGCTGTGCTGCTGGACCCTCCCTAGTCAAATGGGATTTCCATCCACCTTAGTTTTTAGAATCAGGCAGATGAGTTCAAATCTTGTCTTTATCAGTTATTAGCTTTGTGACCTTGGGGAAATAACTACTTTTTTGGTTCCAATTTTCTTTATCTGTAAATAAGTTCAGTATTTATTTTAGGGTTTTTGTTTTAGAATTGAATGAGCTAATTCCCTAATTTATTCCTAAAATACTGATCACAAGGTTCTATGCTGGTGCCTTAGTAGTTGATTACTAAGGGACACAACAGTGAGAATGGGGGTGGGGCCCCTGGATCATACAGCTTATATTCCAGGATATGCTTGTAAAAGACAGGATTGCAGTGGATTTTTAGTAAATGTCCATTCCTTTCCTAATCCCCATTGATTGTGTATATATCTTTATACTAATATATGAACAAATTTTTTGCAATTTAAATCTCTTTGTAGTATTTAAAGAATGTAGCTATAACAAAAATACATGAAATAAAATGACATGACTTTTATTTTCCTTTCAATAAGCAAAACAAAATAAAATAGAAAAGAAAAGAAAAAGTATTGAAGGAGTAGAAATAATTTTATTTCCGTGGAATCAACTCCCTATGTTAGGTTTTTCCATTGTGTTGTTCAACAGCATATAAAATTGACAGGTTGTGACTTCAGTGTTGATAGCTAGGTGAGTATAGTTTCTTTTTGTGGTTGTCTTTGATGAATTATTTGCACTAGATCATAAATGATGTGCATGTTACATATTGTAAACAAGGAAACATTGGAGACATACTACCTCCAATGCAGTCATTTTGTTACCGAGTCCAAACTCGTTCTGCTAGCCGCATGATAGGCCAATAAACCGGGAGATGAGGTGTTGGAGCAAGGAATAGTGACTTCACTTGCAATGCTGGCAGACCCAGAAGACGGCAGACTGATGTCCTGGAGAACTATCTTCCCCAAGTAAGAATTCAGTCTCCTTTTATACTAAAAAGGGGCGGGGTTGTGGTTGGTTGTTGCATACTTCTTGCTTTATGAATTGTTTGTCCTTTGAATCCGCTGTTCTTGCAGCTGTCCATGTGGATCAAATCATGGTACCCCTGTAAAACCTCTAAAAAAACAAAGGCTATTCTCTAGTATGCAACTTGCCATCTCTACAGAAGTGCAGATGAGCTAACATTTTTAAAGATCAGGGCCAGGAGAATAGGCTTTCCTGTAGATTTCAGGCTAAAGGCAACTTTCTTTTTCAAATGGTGCAGAGCTACCAAGTCTGAGCCTAGGAAACAGGGCACAGGTTTAAACCCAAAGGAACAGATCTAACATAGGGTAAAAACAGTTATATTTTATTACAATTCCCTTTCCAGCTTCATAGATAATTTTAGTAAGAAACATGAGCAATTTTGTATTTTTGCTTCTTAATAACCGATAAGTGGACCAACTATATTTTGTGAGCAGGGATGCTGTGCAGGCATTGGGGTGACAGCAAACTCTTGTTGGGGGTGGCCGACCCTGCAACATCTCTGATGCCCCGTGAGTGTTGGTGAGGGTCCCCGTAGCCAGGGGCTCTCTTCAGGAACCAGCATATGGGCAATGACCTCTGGAGACCTCTTTTTCGGCTGCAGGAATTTTTTTTCAGATATTGAGATTGAAAAATCACTCCAGCTGGGAATAATTAGGGAAAAAAAGAAAAGGAAAAGGGTTTGGAGAAGAGTAGAAGAGTAGGACATAAGATCATGGAGCCTGAGTGCTTGGCAGCGGGGCCTCGGGAGAGAGGGGAGCAGAGGTGGGGAGGGGCCTGGCTCCGGAATCAGCTCCTGTAATTGTCCCCGCGCCCAAGCCACATAGCTTTAAATTGGCCTGGGCCACCTCTCTGGGCTGGATATCACCCTGGGCAGAACCGTGGTATCTGTAAAGTAAAATGACTTCACAACTATTGCACAGAGCTGCAGGTGAAAGAGAGCCTAAGCCTGTCTCAGAGTGCAGTGGACAAGCAGAAAGGAATGGCAAAATTTCCACTGACAGTTGAAATTTTGTTAAATAGCCTGCTACAGTTGTTTGCATCACTTGAATGAATGCAGGCATATTTCTGTGGGCATTTATAGGTTCACTCAACCCCACCAGCCCCTCTTGCCCACATTGGAGAAGGGCTTTCTCAAGCACAGTGCCCCTCCTGCTTGGGTGGAAAACGCTGCTGGTCCTTGCCTGGGGCCGGGCTGCTGCAGGGCACTGAATCCCCGAGGCACGGACTGTGAGACACGACAGGAACATCTCTGCCCTTGACTGGGTGCCTCCGTTTCCCCTGCAGTGTATAAATGCCGGTGACTGAGTTAGAAGCATGCTTCCAAGCTGTCCATGTCCTTGGCATCCAGAAGCGGAGCCTGGAAGCTTCAGAATTTATCCAGAATGCGGTCTACATTCACCTTCAGCAGGTGAGTGTATGTCTTTACACAAGTGGAGGAATTATTGCAGTTTTCCTGGAACTTTCTCACTACAAGTCCATTTGATTTTTCTGTGCTAGGATTCAGTATGGCCTGCTAAAAACTCTGGAGTGAGATCTTGAAACCCTGATGAAGAGCATAATTTATTTCATTTCTCTATATGATACTCTTTTACTTTTAAAATTCAGAATTTTTGGTTGTTTCAGGAATATTTTGGGGGGGCTGGAGAATCATCTTTGCGACCTGTTGCTTTGTGACTCTCACCTGTCTTCTGTCACTTGTGAGGCGGTTCCATTTGTGACCCTGTCCGGGTTGTTCATGTTATAAAACATAAAGCCTGTAAAAGTACAGTCCCTTTTCCTCCGAAGACATTCCACAAATACTCCTTTAACCTGGGTGTGGTTTTAAGAAGACAGAATTTTTAGAACATGTCCTTGCAGGTTGCTAGTGCAAAATCCCAAAATCAATAGTCTAGCTCAACACCTAAAATCTTTCTAATTTACCTTGGACTTGTATGGATAAGTGAAGCAGTTTGCTAAGAACTCAGACCAGGTTTAGAATACAGGCTGGTGTAGCTCAGCAGGTCCTCCCAAGCTGATGCTCTGCCAGAGGGCGGGGCCGAGGGGAGAGGGCGGGTCCTGCCCTCCCTGAGGTGACAATTTCATGGCAAAGACTTTCACCTGGTGAAGAACTTGGAGTTTCTTCTAAGAAGAGTGGGTCTGAAAAGAGTCCAAAAAGCGCGGGAGTGGCACAGTCCCATTTGTCTCAAGTAGGGGAGAGCGGCTGTGGGGCCACTTAGGAGACTCGTGAGTCCAGGTGGGCAGTGTTGGTGGCTTCCACTTGAGCGGTGGGACGGTCAGTGTTTAAAAGCGAACATATTGAAGGCATGTTTAGATGGTAAAAAGGAAAGGATGAAGGCTGTCTGTGAATGCAGGATGGAGTAAGGCCCAGGTTTCTGGGTGGATTAATGAGTTAAATGATGGTCCTTCTGTGCTCTGAGGAGGGAAAGCTGCAGAGGGAGTTCTGTGGAAAACTGATGAGTTCAGCTGTGGGTAAAGTGAAAGGTTGTTAGATGTGTGGTCTGGGAGCTCAGGTGAGAGCCAGTAGTGAATAGGGGGAGGTGAGAGGGACTTTCAAATAATTCTGTCTTGTGAACATACAAATAAGTATGAGTAATGACACAATTAACACCTCTATATTCTGGATTTAAAGCCCAGTAACATTTTGCTATACTGACTGCAGAGGTTCTTAATATTTTTTAATAGAAATAAGTAGAAACAAAATAGTGGAGTTAGTGAGCATCTTAGAGTAGATATGTGTCCTTGTATGTATTTTTATACCTCATCTGTTTATAACCATAATCTACAAAAAGTTATCTTGCTTAGCATAAGAGTTAAACACAGGGACGTGACACACACTGTTGGGGGTTGAAGCTGATCTTCTCGGGCAAATTATGGACCCTCTCTTTGCCTTAGTTGCATCGTCTGTGACTGCCCCAGGGCCCTTCATCACAGCTGATTTCCTAGAGTAGATGTTGGGAGGGAGGCTGCTGAAGGGATTAAGAGGTGGCAACTGCTAGGGATATTGAAGAGAGAGACAAAAACAGATTAAAGCCGATAAACTGAGTACAAATACCATCTAAATAGAAGGAATCCCGCAGTGTTTTGAGCCGCTTATCATAAGAGAAAGAAAATCACGTGGATCCAAAGCTCTTGAGCATATGAGTATTGTGGGTGGGAGGGTGTCTTTATAAAAGTGTTGAGAAAAGGCCTCTTTGTTTTCCTTGGCATTACCAGTAAGGATGGGGAGCAGAAGCGAAACCCTCTGCTTCACAGTTGAAGGTGCTGTTTTGTGCGAAACTGACCAAAGTTTGGAAACCAGTCATCAGCGATGCTGGCAAATGAAGAGGCTTCTGGATTGGGTGGGGCACTTGCTGTGACTTCCAGGTGACCTGCTGGCTGGGGGCTGTGAGGCGGGCAGTAGTTTTGCAGGGTGGCCCGGGCATAATCCCTGGCTCTGATGCTGCTGGTCTGATTAACAGATCTGGGCGCACACTGTCCTAATGGGGCAGCTCGGGATGTGGCCTGGGACACCTGCCGTGCTGAGAGCGAGAAGAGGGCTCCCCTGAGGGGGTGTCCCTGCGGAGATTGGAAACCTACACCTGCAGGGGAGGAAGAGCCTCTGAGCAGCGGGCCGGATGCACAGGCAAGACCAGCCTGAGCAATGAGGTTTCCGGGAGCCGGAAGTCATACAGTGGCCCAAACGGCCTTGTTCCTGAGAGACTGGAGGGAATAGATGCTGAAAAGGCAGGCTAGGGTCAGACCCTGTGGTGGGTTATGAGTGACAGGAGAGGATTGTTCAGGCAGGCATGAGAGAACCCTGTGGGCGTCCCAGCTGGGGTGTCACGCCGAAGGGAAGAACAGAGATATAGACTTTGCCACTTATTAGCTGTGTGACTTTGAGCAATATCACCCCACATCTCTCTCTATATATATTCATCTGTAAAGTGACACAGTGACAAGGTCGTGTCATCAGAAGTATTAGCTTAGCTCTGATCCTCTTTGTCCAGTCCTGTCAGTGCTTCCCTGCAAGGTACTGCAACGGCTGCCCTTACCCTGAGACGGGAGGGCATAGAGGGACAATGTAATTCCCGAGGGCAGGAAGGGGTTGCCTTAAAAGCAGACATGTAACCGCCTGCAGCTGCAGACCTGCAGGCAGTTTGGTTGACGGTCCTTGAGAGGACTTTGGAGGCCTTAGCGTCGTCTTAAGTCTTGTTTCCCCTTGGGGACCGGATTTGCCTTTGGGGATTGATGTTGAAGATTTGAGCTTCTGCAAAGCTGTTTTCAGAGATGTGTATATACGTAAAATATCATATAAAATAAAATGATTTATTTAACGTGTGCGACTTTGTAGCTGTTAGGAACAGCTCTGTTGGCCTGGTCTCCACGGAGGACACCAAGGGTGAGCAGAGCGTGCAGGAGGGCAGGCAGCCTGCAGTGCTTCTGTGGGGTGTTCTCCCCAGCAGGGCGCTCTGCTGAGTTGAGTCTTCTATGAGTTTGGTTGCCAGAGGAGCAGACAGCAAATTAATGAGTTCTGGAGGGATTGTATAATGACAGGAAGAAATAGGAACCTGGAGATTTTCCAGACTAAAACACGCTTTTGGTTCCTGATTCAGTGTGTTCCATTACAGAACTGATGAGTTGTGTCTATTCTGGAACGTCATTGAAATAAACGTTCAGCCTAAATGTTAAGGGCTTTTTTTATTTGGCTGGAGGACTCGAGCCGGGATGACATCCTCTCACATCACTCTGAGGGACTGCTCCCAAGAGGTAGGGGAGGAGCTAGGATATATAGAAGCATACAACAAGGACCAGGTAATTGGAACAATAAAATATTGCTTGTTATCTAAAGAAAACCAGATATCTCAAGTTCAAGTATTTACTGCTTTTCTATGTATGGTGAGAAGCAAACATCTGGGTCTTTGAATTCATTCTTTTGGCAAGCACCTGGCTATCTAGGGCCAGTATCCTGTCCTTTCTTACTCTGAGTCTGCTCAGAGGGCACCACTGTGAGTGGCTGAGAGGCCGGGCTGCAGGCATGTACTCGCTGGGGGTTGGCAGCAGCCGTTGATGACTTGGATTCAGCATTCTTTGTTTACTGTCATGGATGCAGTATTTTCATTCACATTGTAGTATTTTCATTCACAGTGCTCCCGTTTGGTCCTAAATTCGACCAATATTTTGAGAGACATTTCATGACCAATTTTGTCCCACGGTGCTAGGATGGCTCATTCCTAGTTCAGGTGAAGAATCTTCTGAGTTGCCATTCAAGGTGTAATTTATTTTATCAGGCCCTGTTGATAACTAACAGTTATCTGGATCACCTGTCTTACTAGTCTATTATGATCCAGGAAGTGTTAACCCTTCTTTGCTCATTTCCATACCTAGAATCACACTATTATATTTATTTTATTCAGGGTTATAAATTTTATCTGTTTCTTCAAGATGTTTAGCCATCATCAATCTTGTGGGCCTAGTTACACATTGGGAAATGTAACAGACAACAATTTTATAAAATAGACAGGTTATAAATAATACAGCTAGTAATGTTAATAAAGTCACGAGTAAGAATTTAATAGTCGAGAAGTTGTATTTTTGGGTTAAAATTTTGCTTGTGTTTCTGAGTTTGATCCTATGAGAAAGTTCATATTTATGGTCAGGGTCAGGGCAGGTATTAATTGGCCAGGTGAAATCTCCCACCTTGTAAGATCAACGGTGGCCTAAACAGAACTATAATTTCTTTTTAGAATAACGTTTCTGAGGGCTATCTAGTTAGAGCCTTGGAGTAGGGAAACCCACCAAGGTAACACAGAAGTACTAGACAGGTAATTTATCATAAACTTAACAAGTGGAGTAGTTCATAATCAAAGGTTGGAGAAATTATCAAAGTAATTGGTATACAGTCCTGGTCCAGTGTCTTGGGTCAGCTGTCTAGCTCAGATGGCGTCTTCTTCTCATCCTGGTCTGGTAGCTTTTTCTCCATTTGGGCATTGTTTTAAGGTGAGCAGCGCTCGATAGGCCAGTGCACTGCAGGGGATGTTTCTGATAGGAAATGAATCCGAGACTCCGTTTCCTTCAGCTTTGGTTTGTATGGTCTAGCTAAGAGTACCTGAAAAAGGGTCCTTCCATTCAGGTTGGAGGCAGTTCTTTAAGTCATGCCTGTTGCAGTATGTATAATCCCCTGGCTGCAGGTCATGAGGCATTGGAACTTTACACAAGGATAGATTACTGAGCTTCAGAACAAACCTAGAGTATCCTTTTCATAATTCAATTAAACTGTACAGTAATGTGACATAACAGCAAGGAATGATCTGGGAAGTGTCTTAGTAAATATGGACCTCAATTAACAAAACTAGAATTTAATATCCACTAAAATATAATTTTTTTCTCTCTTAAGTTACCCTCAGTTTTCTCAAATATAGCCAAATCAAGATTAATTTTTTACAAGTTAAGCTTGATTATTTGATCATATAGGCTTTTTTAAATTGGCTGTGGTGGAAGTTTTAATACAGAGTCTCAGG
Organism: Vicugna pacos; assembly: GCF_048564905.1. NCBI lineage: Eukaryota > Metazoa > Chordata > Mammalia > Artiodactyla > Camelidae > Vicugna > Vicugna pacos. The sequence continues at coordinate 2,380,345 of NC_132997.1, forward strand.
GTAGAATGCTAAGGTTTTCTAAGGCCAAGAAAGCCACGTCAAGGCTTTTCATGGGTTTCTGCCTTACAGATTTAGGTAAATTCTTTTCTCTTTAAAATCCTTAAAATACCTTTATACTCCTATATCTGTTAGGAGATGATCTCCCTAATTTGTTTGATAAAGCCACTGGGGACCTAAGTGTTTTTAGTCTCTTGAGGGATCAGATAGAGAGAAAAGATAACTGTTCCAAGTGTGATTACATAGGTATAATGTATCAAATTGCTGTGAACCATAACTAGCTTAAGGAGAAGAGATTCTTTATGTCTGGGAAACAGGTTAAAAGCCACTAGTATTTCAAACAATATCAAAAATTATAACCATATTCAACAGGTTAATCAGTCCCATGTAACTAATTCTTTTAATGAGAGTTTTCATTAGAACTTTAAAATGTCTTACCCAGTTTAGTTCACTGCTATAGTGTGAAATTTATTAGAAATCAGTAAATCTCCTTGAAGAGAAAGCATTTTGCAAAACCATCAGAAGAAAACAATTAACTGTCTATAAATGACAAAAGATTTAAAAGCATGGTTAAACACCATTACACTATAATCAATAAAGAAACATGTTCTCTATACCCATAATTATCACTGGTAACATTTCAGATATACCAGAATTTTAGGGAGTCCATATAATTTCTACAATATCTATATTAATAATATTGGCTCATTCAATATAACCTTAGAAGTTTTATGATTCATTTGACAATTCCATGTTATTTAAAATGCCAAATGAAAATTTATAGTTTAAAGTCTCTCTTTGGGATATTTCAGGGGCCTTCTGTAGCATCCCAAACTTAACTGGAGATTAAAAGAATTTTAATTAATTAAATTAATTTTTATTTAATTAATTAGAATTTTATATTTGGGGAGCTTTTTGAAAGATTTCAGAACACTTGGTCAGATAAACATATAGATCACTGTAAAGTAGTACTAATTCATTAACAAGAAAATACGTCAAATGTAAAGGCAGAACAGATCAGCTAAGTGGTATAAGAAGTTTTACAATCTGTTACTGAAGGTGGATTAACATTTTAAGAAAATTTTTTCCTCTTAACAGAGAGAAAAACAATTCTAATCTTGTACCAGCTTACTTCTAAGATTCATTTATGTTGCCCAATTTGTTTCTAAACTTAGCCAATTCTGACCATGTACAAAACTCTTTCCTCGGGGTTCCTTTTCCACAAGCCTTCCACAGCTTTCTATACTTATATTAGTGTGTCCCTTATTTTTCTTCCATTCAGAAGTAACCAGGTTCAGGAGAAAGTCACTATTTTTCATTAACAAAATATAATTCCATTCTTATATCTTCCTTTACATATTTATATTACTTTCCTAGGATACTGAGATCATTCCCTTACTAATAGAGACTATTTCCGTGTGGCACCAACCATATATTAATATTTCTATACACCTTTAGTTTCACTGTAAGAGGAAGTTAAATGTTAAGTAATTCGTATTTCAATGTTATTTTATCTGAAAATGGCATAACTATTTAATAAAATCTTGTAATTTAACTTAATTTAGCACAACACTAGAATTTAAAGATACCAAACACTTAGAGATTATCTTAAGTATACATTTTAAAAATATATTTTAAATATTTACCCAAAGCTCTCATCTCATTTGCATTTAATTTACTTAAAATTTTACCACAGCACATTACTTTTATTTCTTTTTTGACAAATCTGCAACAGATATAACAGGATCTTATTTGACTTTCATTAAACCTAGGTACAGTAAAGGTATTATACATAATATTGATGACTTTAAAGATGTCTATATTAATTAGAACATACTTAAACTAAACAATATCAAATATTATCTTAATATTGAATATTTTCCAATTCACATGACGCTGAAAGTCAATTTGTTCAGTTTTTATTTTAAAAATACTTAATGTTTAAGCTCTTATATTTTTATGTCAATTAAGCAGAGCTCTTTGACTTTGAATTTTTTTTCTTTAGCAGTAGAAATATCTCACTTCTATAATGTGTACACAGGCTTATTATCAGACAAAAGCTAGAGATCTCATAGCTTCACTTTAAAACTTACTTATAAGATAGGTATAATAATAGTTGGAGTAAGCTGAATTTGCTTGCTCAAATCACTAAGGCTTACTATTTATGAAACAGACAGTTAAAATTTCTTCACAAAGTCTGAAGGACCCGTTAGAGTTCTGAGTTCTAATATGCCAAAAATTTCTTGGCCTTAAGTTTTATTTCGTTGAGCTATTTAGGCTCAGTTCTAGGTCACTGTTTGTTGTATTTATATTTCTGATCTGCAAGACAAAGACACTGACTTCCAGGTCCCCAGATAACTGCTCTGTCACCCAGGCCGTATTTTATCTCCTTAATTGGCATTTTTGTATCAGTGAGAAGAGCTGTAAACAAAGAATTACATGTTTTAAAACTTTAAGGTTTACTTAATTATGTCTTCCAAAACTTGCATAAGGCATTTAGTAAGGTCTCTTTTCCTTGTGTTATAAGTTAAACCCAGGGTAAACCTGTATTTTTTTATTAGCCACTCAAATTAGTTTTTAGTTTTACATTATATTGGAAGGCTTATGTAACTATATTGGTTTATTTTAATTTGTTCAATTAATATATTCATAGGGACAGATATGTGCCCAGCCTTATAATACCAAGAAGGGGAAGCGTTTTTCCTCTGAAACATATGTATCCCACAACATAAGCAAAAGTTTTGTTTAAAGACCATTTAAATATACCAATTTCACAAACTTTTATCTCAATTTTATTAAATCTTATACCTTTAATTTTTATATTTATTAAGTTTAATCAATAATTCTTATTTCTAGAAGGAGTGCAAGAAACCTTTTTTTTGTGTGTTTGCATTGTATATAATTTTATAGAAGTCTCTAGGATGCCCAAGTTTCAGCCAAAGAGCTTAGGCACTTCTCAGTTTTTAATTTCATTAATTGGTCTGTTATCCCAATTATTGATCAAGTATTTCAGTCTATATATACATTTATTTTAAACTGTGGTAAATAAAATGGACTTGTTTGAACTTTAATCTTGGGGGGGAGTAGGCGAACTATTTGGCCCTTTTTTTTTTAACTTTACGTTGTGTAGTATCAAAACCTTGTTTGAAAATCCAAAAATGTCCATTTTATTTATTTGATTCAAAATAACCATATAAAAATATTTATCCTTTTGGGATAAGCCACTTATTATTTTTTCGACATTTTTACAATCATTTTTCCAGTTATTCAACCTAATTAACATTAATTATCCTAAATTTTTATTAGCATATCTAGAAACATTTATCGGGAAGGAAAAACACAAATGTAGCTTTTCAAACCAGTTTTATTTTTTTAACTAAGTTCTTAGGTTAACCATTAGATATATTTTTCTACATTTAAACTTGATTTTAATAGATACCAATAAAACAGCTGTTTATAATGAGATCTCTTTAAACTTTCACCAATTAAAAAGTTTTTCCAAATTAAAAAATCCATCATATGGCCATCAAATTATATACAAATATATATATATATATATATATAGTGATTTTAAACCAATAAGATGAAGAGGCCCTTCCACATGAGAGTCGGGGTGTTGCCTAAATGAAATTCAAAGGTTTACTCTCCAAAAGCTAAAAGCCTTTGTGGTCCAAGCTGATGCAACAAAGTTTAAGATGACAAAATATCTGAAAATTGGTACAATCAAAGAATTGCTTAGAATCCCAATTTATTTGCGTGGCCACCATATGTACACAATACTTGAAACTTTTGTATGGCGGAGTCCAAGGTTTCCTTTAAAAAATAAACTAAACATACATATACATACATACACACACTTAAAACACACAAAGATAAAACATTTAAATTTCAAGGACACAGGAAGAGAAATCCAAGTTCCCCCTAAAGGGGATTTTGTTTTTATAAGTTCAGAATTCCAAAAAATGCTTTTATCAGGCCTGGTTAGTTATTTTCAGAGTAAGTTTTTTTTTTCCTTATTCCCAATTAATGTTGTAAGTTTTGTATGTACATAAGCCTGGCTGGGGTAATAGTTGGAGACTGGCAATCTGTCATTTATTTTTCTTTTCTTTTCTGTTCTTTATTTTTTTTGAAAGTTCTATTCCCCATTGTAAGGTCGGGTTCTCAAAATAAATTTGCTAGTAAGATTTCCCACAGGGACAACCTTGTGGCATGAAGTCTTTGTCTCTACCACTCCTGGAAGACTCTCTGTCACCCGAGAAAGCTGTCACCAGCCAGGAGGATGGTCCGAATTTTGGAGTTGAAAGTTTCCTCATAAGAGTTTTACTTTTATCCTGAAAAATTCAATGGAGGTAACCAAATGGAGGAAAATATTAGACCAGAATCTTACCTAACCACTCAGTCCTGAACCCAGTGTCTTCCAACTTGGACTCACTCGGGATGTCTCCACTGGGTGAATATTTTCCTCATATGTTTCCACCAGCCCCACTTTGGACATATCCTCTAGGTGGGTATTTCCTATTACCTTTCAAACAGGCCCCACCCAGTATGTCTCCACTGGGTGGGTAATTCACCTCAGTTTCTTTCAACTGGAGGGCCACGTACCTGGATACACCGCCAGATAAAACTTAGGATCATCAACCAATATGTGAGATCCGAGAACCAGGAGAGACTCACCCAAATTCATCTGGACTCCCCGAGGAGGCGGATGGGCACAAAGGGCCACTGCTGGTACCAAGGCTCCGGTTACTCGGAGAGTTCAGGTGGAGAGAAATCTGCTGTGGTGCTTCATGGTGTCCAAAACTGTTGACTGAAATACATGTGCAGTCTAAAAGTTAAGAGTTATGTTTTATTTGGCGGGAGGACTCGAGCTGAGAGGACAGCCACACAGAACTCTATGAGGGACTGCTCCCAAGAGGTTGAGGAAGAGCTAGGCTATATAGGAGCTTTACAACAAAGACCAGGTTGTTGGAACAATAAAAGATTGCTTGTTATCTAAAGAAAGCCAGGTATCTCAAGTTCAAGAATTTAGTACTTTTGTATGTATGAGAGGAAGCAAATATTTGGACTCACTGAATTCATTTTTTAGACAAGCACCTAGCTATCTCGGGCCAGTAGCCTGTCCTTTCTTATTCTGAGTCTGCTCAGACGACACCATTGTGAGTTGCTGTAGCAGCTGGGCTGCAGGCCTGTCCTAGCTGGGGGGTGGTGGCAGCCTTTAATGACTTGGTTTCAGTATTCTTTGTTTACTGTCATGGTTGCAGTATTCTCAATCACATTGTAGTATTTTCGTTCACAGACTGATTATGGATAATCTGCAACCTTGGAAAGCAACCGAGATGGAATTACTGCAGGTACCTTCTGCTTTAATAAGCCGTGTGCAAACATAAACATGGAGGAAGCATGCACTTGGATTTGGTGGTGCAGGGAAGGGTTTCTGCACATTACAGGAGAACGCAATGCAGAAATCCTTAAGTCCACCTTTCTTTAATGTAGTGGATTCTGAGAACATTTTATGGTAATTAACCAACATTGACAAACGGCACAAATTGCATTTAAGAGCTGGCTAGCTGAAACTTGTGTATTGGACAGGTGGAATTCATAGGCAAGTGGTCAGGTGGATTGGAGAGAGATGGAGCCAAGGCCTGGGCCCAGATTCCAGTTTAAATCGCCATTTCTTCAACCTAGGGCCTTGGAATAGAATTCAAATTCTATTAACCTGTTGGTGAATCTGTGAAATTGGCATGATAATATTCGTTTCATTCTGGGATTGTTGTGAGATCTAAAGAGTATTATAGCACACATGAAGCATTTAACGAACTGGCAGTTAGCAGCGTTCACTGTGTGGGGCCGCCCCGCTTAACATGTGTCAGAGCCGTAAAGGCAGCATTTGTCTGTTGAGGATGCACTTGTAGCCCCTTGGCTAGGTTATGAATTTGGTGATTTCCTTTAATCCTTGTAACTCTATGTGCCATGGAAAGTTATTTTCATGGACAGATGAGGAATCTCATGGTAAAAAGACTGTATAATTTGCCCAAAATCAGACCATAATTTTGGGTTCAGTGGCCTCGGTTCAGCATGGGCCCCTGGGCCTTCTCCTCTCTCTGTTCAGCACCAGAGCCAGATATGGAGTCGGCTGTTTCCCTGCCCAGGGTATCAGGCAGGCCGCAAGACACATCTGGCCCTGTGCTGCTTGAGCAAAAACTCCAAGGAGAGACAGTTACAAAAGGGATAAACATAAAAACAGACGACAGCAAACTGTGATCAGCTCTGAGAAGGAAAGGAACACGTCTCGCCGTGCAGAGCTGGGAGCTTTCCCGTCGGGGCTGCTCTGGGGGTGTTCATCTCAGCTAAACAAGTTCTGCTGCTGCACCAAGGCAGGAAGGCAGGGCGCGTGTGGCCAGGTAGACAGGATCTCATTGATCGTACTCATTCCCCATTAAGCGGCAGCTTTCACGGGCACTTACCTAGTAAACAGATGTGGGCCATAATCATCACGCACTTTGCTTGGTAGTTTTATTTGCCCCAGCTTTGAGATGAGGTCATTGAACCTGGGGAGTTTGCTGCATGCCCGTGATTACCTTGCAAATACCCCAACTGTTCTTTCAATCTAGACTGGTGTGGCTGTCATGCCCCAGCCCTGTGAATGGCATCGTGTAGCTTCTCCCAAGTGGCCCAAATGACTGACATTGATATGCTTAATTCGTTGGAAATGGTATGTGGCAATAATAGAAAAAGGTAGTAAGAAATTGTTTGGAAAACTGGGAAAAACTTATTCTTCCCCAGCTGGGGGAGCGTAACCTGTATCATTCACCCTACTCACTGCCTGTCACCTCCTCCCTGCCGACTCCGTGTTCAGAATCCACTCTGAGCCTTGGGAGAACATTTTTCCTCATGACACTTTTGACTAGGACCCGCGACATCTCTGTCCCTGGTTAACTCTCTCTTCAAAGCCATTTAAATTTTTTGCAGGCTCCTCCACTCAGATGTAAGAATAGCCTCTTTAAACTTCTTGATGCAGCTCCTTAATGAAGATCTTGCGATGGAAACCTAACCAAAACTGGGATGTATGCACAGTGACTGCAACCTCAGCACATTGTGAGTTCATAATCAGAGGAGTGGGTGACTCAGGAAAGGCTTTTTTAAGGTAACAAGGGGAAAGTGAAAGGACGCAGGCTGTTTGAGAAAGAAACATCTCGGTCACAGCCAACAAGACACCTGTGTTCAGGATGGGGTGTGGCGAGTGCAGAGTTCTCACAAATAAAGAAGTGATGTGATGGGAGGGAGGACAGCTGGGTACTTTATTGGGGAGAAAAAAGTGGGCTGAACATTTCCTGGTTGAACAAGAGGATTGTGACATGATGTGCTTGTATTTTGGAGAGAAGGGTTTTGTGGGGACAGGCCTAGGATTACACTGTCTGGCTGGGGAGTCAGCACAACAGAGAAACACAGAGATCCTGGCAGACCCCAAGGCCCAAGCTGGCGAGAGGCTGCCCGCAAATTGGAGCCCTGGAGGCTGGTTCTGTCCCTTAGCTGGGGACTCAGGCCTCGCTTCACAGCCCAGTCCTGTTGATACAAGAATAAAAAGCGTTGGGCATGAGAAGGGCTGTGCCCCACGCTTTCGTTTAGCCCCTGGGATGTGCCCCAACAGATTTTGTTCTTTGACTTCATGCAGTAAAGAATTCAAGAGCAAGCCAGTGTTGAGTAAAGGTATATATATTCAGAGAGATACATTGAAATGCAAGAGAAACGTCACGAGGAGTGGGGGTTTGATGCACAGATTAGAAGTAGGTACACACTCCACAGACAGAGTGTGGGCCTTCTCCAAAGAGGGAGAGAGAGTGGTGACCGCGAGGTGGCGCTGTGTTGCTTGTTTTCTTGGGCTTGGTGGTTTCATATGCTAATAAGTAGAAGGACCAGCCCTAGGGCAAGGGGCTGGGATTCCCAGGGAGTTGGCCATTTCCCACCCTTTGACCTTTTGTGGCTATCATTGGGACTGCCATGTGCCTGGGGCATGTTATTCACCATGTTACTATTACAATGGGTGTTTACTGAATCTCAAGATCTGCTAGAAGTTAAATCTCTTCATCCTGAGCCTCAAGGCCTATTGGGGGTTGAATCCTTTAACATTTTGATGTCAATTGCTGTGGCCTTCCTTGAATGGCTGTGCTCTTCCCCTTCCATCCTGTCTCACTGTGATGACACAAAGACAGCAAAGGTCGGGCTCTACCTGTGCTCCTGCATTTAACGGCGGGAGGTGTGGGGTGGGCTTATGATGACTCTGAGTGGTGAGAAAGATGTTTCAGATTTTCCTACGTGAGACATGGGGACCTGACAGCAGCCTCCGCAGATTTATCTCACGGGCATTATCGCTTGTGTTGTTATGGAAACAACAGGCCAGCCAAGAAACAAGAATCACTCAGAGGGTTGGAGTACTGAGATTTATTACGCTGGCGCGCTCAGAGGGGCTTCTTTTCCAAAGCTCTGAGCACCTCCAAGACGTGAACATGAGGTTTTATAGGGTTAATTACAAGTATGGGTTTATTAGCCAATAAGGCTCAAACAACAAAAAGCAAGGAATCAGTACACTTAAGCTTATCAATTTGGAACAGATGCCGTTACTGACAATTGTTGTCCTTGGATTTACGTGTTAGCTTATTAGCCCAGTAAACTGACACTAAACTTCAGGTTTACCAGGTAGCTCAGCAAAACTTAGATCAGTAAACCGACACTTATCACACTTAGATTTGTGACTTAGCTTGTTAGCCGAGCTGGGGTTTTCCTTCACAGTGTCACTTATCTTTTTTATTTTTCTTTTTATCTTTTATTTAAGTATTTAATCCAAATTTAATATCAGAGTTTTTTGGGAAAGATATTTCTCTTTATCTTTTCTTTGGGGCTCTTTTGGGGAGCAGGTAATTAGATGTATTTATCTGTTAGTGGAGGCCCTGGGGCTTGAACCCAGGACCCCGTGCACGCTAAGCACACGCTCTACCACCCGCCCCATCATCTTTTTGCTTTAGCTGCCAAGAATCTTACAGCTGAATTTCTAGTCGGCCTTTAACACTTGCCCTGACTTCATGTAATCCATTTTTATGAGTTTATCTCCCCCTGGTTTCATTTAAGTATTGAATATCCATTTTCTCTTCACTCTCGGTTTTGCCTTTTTGTTGTTATGGTTGTTAAGCTGTGTTTAAAAAAATGTTTAAATTCTCTTTTGGCAAGAGTCTGAATGTAAATATATATGTAAACAAACAGCACAAATAAATGCTTTTATATATTCTAAGCTGTTTAGTAGTTACATAAAAACCGAATTGAATATTAAAGTGATAACATTTTAAAAATATGTTTTAATTTTTTATAGAGATATAGCTGATTTAAAATATGATATTAGTTTCAGGTGTACAAAAATGCTCCATTTATAGTTACTGTAAAACATTGTCTGTATTCCCTGTGTTGTAAGATACATCCCTCTAGCGTGTTTACATTACATGTTGCAGTTTGTGTAAGAAATTTGGGTAACGCAGAGTCTGGTACGTGGCTGTGTCTGACTCAGGTTCACGCTCACCCTGCCTGTCAGAGCTCAGGCCTTCACTCCTTTCTGCAGGGGAGCCAGTGGAGGCAGCTCTCATCAGTGCTGGCACCACCCTCTGAGTGGCAGTGACAGCAGTGACTGTGTGTGGACGTGCAAATTGTTGTTCCAAGAGCTTTATATGCGTTTCTGAATTTAATAATTAAAGCCCTCCTGTGAGGAAGCGTTTTAAGTTTTTAATGCATAATGCATTTTATTTTGATATTGATAGATTTCAAATCTCCGGAAAATTTACAGGAGTACTACAGTAAACGCTTAGATACAGTTCACCTTAAAAGGCACTATTTGGCTTTTTGTGTCTGGCTTATTTTAACATAAAATTTCAAGGTTCATGCATATTGTAGCCTGCATCAGTACTTTATTCTTTTTGTTTGATAATATCCTTTTCCATTTTTTTTGGTTTTAGTCTATTTAAAAATATTTTCATTGAAGTCTAGTCAGTTTATAATGTTGTGTCAGTTTCTTGTGTACAGCACAACACTTCAGTTAAATAGGAACATACCTGCATTCATTTTCATACTGTTTATAAACATAAGATACTATAAGTTATTAAATATATTCCCCTGTGCTATACAGTATAAACTTGCTGTTTATTCTTTACATACTCAGTATCTGCAAATCTTGAACTCCCAATTTATTCCTTCCCACACCCTCCCCCCTCTGGTAACCATAGTTTGGTTTCTGTGATTCTGTGTCTGTTTCTGTTCTGTAGATAAATTTATCTTATTGTTTCTTTTTTTTTTTTTAGATTCCACATGTGAGCAATCTCATATGGTATTTTCCTTTCTCTTTCTGGCTTACTTCACTTAGAATGACATTCTCCATGTCCATTGATGTTGCTGCAAATGGCATTATTTTATTATTATTTTATGGCTGAATAGTAGTCTATTGGACAAATATGCTACAACCTCTTTATCCAGCCATCTGTCAGTGGACATTTCGGTTGTTTCCATGTCTTGCTGTTGTAAATAGTGCTGCTGTGAAGATTGGGGTGTAGGTGTCTTTTTGAATTAGGGTTCCTTCTAGATATATGCCCAGGAGTGGGATTGCTGAGTCACCTGGGAGGTCAAGGTTTTGTCTTTTGATGAACCTCTATACATTTTTCCACAATGGCTCCACCAAACTGCATTCCCACCACAGTGTAGGAGGGTTCCCAATTTTCCGCAGCCTCTCCAGTATTTATTGTCTGTGAACTTCTGAATGATGGCTATTCTGACTAGTGAGAGGTGATACTTGATAGCAGTTTTGATTTGCATTTCTCTGATAATGATATTGAACATTTTTTCATGTGCCTACTGGCCATTTGTGCGTCTTCATTGGAGAAATGTTTCTTTAGGACTCCTGCTAATTTTTGAATTGAATTGTTTGTTACTCTTTCTTATTAAGTGTAAAAGCTGTTTACATATTCTGGGAATTAAGCCCCTAGCCGTTTCATTTATTGCAAATATTTTCTCCCATTCCATAGGTTGGTTGTCTTTTTGTTTTGCTTACTGTTTTCTTAGCTGTGTAAAAGTTTGTAAGTTTAATTAGATCCTTCTTGTATATTTTTGGTTGTTTTTCTATTGCTTGAGTAGACTGCTCTAGGAAAACATTGCTGAGATGTATGTCAGATGTTTTGCCTATGGTTGTTTCTAAGAGGTTTATAGTGTCTTGTCTACATGTTTAATTCTTTAACACATTTTGAATTCATTTTTGTGTATGCTGTGAGGGAGTAGTCTAACTTCAATGATTTACATGCAGCTGTGCAGTTTTCCCTACACCATTTGCTGAAGAGGCTGTCTTTACTCCATTGTATGTTCTCACCTCCTTTGTCAAAGTTTCAATGACCAAAAGTTTGTGGGCCTATTCTTGGTAAATTTGTTTATCCGTTCATTGATGGATGGATATTGTTAGTAACTTTTGGCTACTCTGAATGATACTGCTATGAATATTGATGTGAAATTTTTTATGAGAATATGTTTTCATTCTTTTGGCTGTACAATTGGCCCTCCATATCTGTAGTTTCCACTACATGGATCCAGATGGCTGATTGTAAAGGGACTCGAACATCCTTGGATTATGGTATCCAGGGTGTGGGGTTCCTGAAACCAACCCCCCAAGGATACTGAAGGATGACTCTTTATGAAGGAGTGGAATTGCTGAGCCATATAACTCTAAGCTTTTGAGGAAATACCAGACTTCTCCAAAGAAGCTGCACCATTGTCCCTTTCCCCTGGCCGCATATGAGGTTTCTCTGCCTCCTGAACGACATTTGTTATTGTCCATGATTTGGTAATAACCATCCTAGTGGGTGTAAAATGAGATCTCATTTTGATTTTGATTTGGCTAGTGATGCTGAGCATCTTTTCATATGCTTATTGGCCATTTGTATATGTATCTAAATTCGTGGTAAATTTAAAAATTGGGTCTATTTTATTGTATTGTTCAGTTGTAAGCATTCATTATATATCCTGGATGCTACTCTCTTATTAGATACATGCTTTGCAAAATTTTTCTTCCATTCTGCACATTGTCTTTCACTATAATTTTTTAAACATTAAAACAATTTCTTTACAGGGGATGTAGTTAGATGTAATGATTTATTTTATTTTTCTTGCTAAGCACGCACTCTCTGACTTGAGACACCCTTTTCCCCCGTCATTTCACTTTCTTGATGATATCCTTTGTAAGAAAAAGGTTTTAATTTTGATGAAGTCCAGTTTATCTGCTTTTTTCTTCTATCAATTGTGCTCTCGGTATTGTATCCAGGAAACCAAAGCCTATCCTAGGACCACAAAGATTTATACTGTGTCTTCTTTTAGAAAGCTTATAGGTTTAATTTTTACATTTCTGTCTGTGATCTATTTTGTTTTAATTTTTATTTGTTATATAAAATATGGGCGTTCAGATTCCAGATTGATTCTTTTGCCTGCAGATACCCAGCTGTCCCTGCACCATTTGTTGAATAGACTATTCTTTCAATGGGGTGTTTTTGGCCCCCTTGTGGAAAACTGTCTGTAAGTGTAAGTTTTTCCCCCTGGGTTTTTATTGTGTCTCATAGATTTATTTATCCAAACTTATGCCAGTATCATACTGACATATTACTATAGAATTTTAGTACCCTTCAAAGTGAGTCCCCCAACTTTACTCTTCTTTTGCAAGGTTGTTTTGGCTATCCTGGGCCCCTTACACGTCCATATGAATTTTGGGATCAGTTTTTCAATTTTTGCAAAGAAGTCAGCTGGAATTTTGCTAGGGATTCCACTGTATATGTAGATCATTTTGAGGAGTCTTAACATTTTTAATAATATTGTCTATCATTCCATGAAAATGGGATGTCTTCCATATATGTAGATCTTTTAAAATTTATTTTGGTGATACTTCAAATATTTCAATGTACAAATCTTGTAAATTTTTGTTAAATGTATCTCTCATTTTATTTTTAATGCTGCTGTAATTGGAAATGCTGAGTTTCTTATGGGTGGGACTATATATCAATCTTCTTATTTCTAGAAGTCCTTAACAGCAAATACCCTAGGTATATATTTGCTACATAAATCTATCCACAACTATTCCCCGCCCCGTGTTATAAGAAACCAAGACCCAAGTTAAGCTACCTGAACACCTATGTGGAAATGTGAAATGAGACCCTTGGGTGGGGCTTTGTGCAGATGATACTGGAGCTTATTCAGAATGGCTTCATCGTAATTTCTTTTAAACAACCCTTTCGGTGTATTTAGTCAGATATATTAAGAACATGCCCTATTGATGTGCGGAGTAGCTAAGACTATGATTTTCAAATAATTTCTAGTGAGAGTATTGATCTTGAAACCTAATTTGCATCAATCATTGAAGATTTAAGTTTCAGGAGCTTTGACTAAAGAACACCTGTCTTTAATCAATAATGACAACTAAATGCTCAAGCAACATGTAAGAGCTTGAGCAAACTGCCCCGCCCCGTAGTGCTGGGTGGCTGCAGCTGCAACTGGAGTCAGCGCTTACCTCTCCCAGTACGCTTGTGCTGATCTGTTCAAAGGGGATCGTCCAACAGTTTGTCAGTAGTCTGTTGGACAATGTCATAAAACATTGATTGAAGGTTGCTGGAATGCAATATATTCTTATTAATATTAATTAAGCACATATTGAGTGCTTATTGTATGATGGAATTGTCCCTCAGCCTCACATGAATATTATTTCTCATAAAACCTCACATATTTCCTTGTTATTCTCACTTTACAGATAAGGAGACTGACAAATAGGTCTCTCTTTTGGGGGGAGCTCATTATCACTGATGGGAAGTTATAAGGAAAAAGATATTGATTCATCATGAGAAAACATTTTTCTGAGGGTCAGCAAAGAAGAAGATGAACACTGAAGAAAATGATCATTGTTCTAGTGAGACAAGCCCTGGGTTGTGCGGAGTCAGCATCCCTGTCCTAGACAAGGCACGTGTAGAGCTGCGTAGTGGGTGAGGCGGCGCGGCCGCGCAGGGAACGCGGATGCTGGGGCCTTAGGCTGTGCTCAAGCCCGGTGGGGCTTTCTCCTAAAGGCAGTGGACCATCATTGACAGATTTTAAGTAGGAGAGTGGGGTGATCTCGTAGTTCACTTTTGTCTTGTAGAATGCTAAGAAACATTTAGAAGGCTTGGCAGGAGGTGATGTGATGAGTCAGAGTAGGGTGGCTGCGAGGTGTAGCAGTGTTCAAGTTTCAAGTTGTTTTCAGGCCCAGGCCTGTGGCTCAGTAGCCGTGTCAGTTTGAATGACGCACGCAAGGAAGTGAAACAATTTATCTAATCAATTGAAGCAGTGATGTACCCAATTCACAGGACTGTTGTGGAGATCCAGTGAGATAACGTTTGCAGTGTGCAGCGTGGTCCCCAGCACAGAGTCAGTGCTGAGTGAGTGTCAGTGAGTATCTGGTAGCTCAGGTGTGGGTGGTGGGATTCGGTGACTGAGGATATCTGGGCCCTGAAGGAGGGGTCCATTCACATCTGTGAGTGATGGGCCTGAGTTGGGAGAGGCATGGAGACCTTACCCCCCGACCAGAGGCCCTGGGCAGGACGGCTATGGGAGGAGCACCATGAAGTCAGGTCTTTGCAGGTGGAGTTGGAGGTGTCCTTGTGACATCTAAGTGCAGTGTCACGAGCTGAAAGAGGAGGTCTGGGCCCAGGCTGTGCATTTTCCCATAATGTCAACTCCTGAGGATGCCGAAGTATTGATCACTGAACGGAAGTCATACTTTACAGGACAAATGAATATTAGTATCAGCTCTGTCATCAAAGCTCACGTCTATTTATTCATCACTCAGTTTGCTAATTGGGTACTTACAGAGCTCACTTCACCGTCCTCCCGTGGGCTCAGGCTCCACAGAAAATAGCTGGTGTGTCTCCCTCTTTTCCAGAAGAAGACACATTTAGCTTGTAGCCTTCTGTACTTTGCCAGACTTAGGATATTAGTTTGTTGGTTTAATTGTTTTTTCTGTTGGCCATGTCCTGACAGGAGAGTAATTTTACCTCATGGTCATGTTTCAATTAGCTGTTACTGAGAAGTGCTGATCTGATACATAGTGTATGTATTATATTAAATTTGTAGAGTAGTTATCATTTTTCTGTCTTTGCCCTTTAATTTTGTTTGCCCCTTCAGTGTTCTATCCTTTTTGGGGCCTTATATTTTTTTAATTAAAAAATGTCTGTTAACAGTTAAGAAAACAAAAGCAAAGAAAAAATGCACATGAGAGCTAAATTTAGAAAATGTCTAGTGTGTTTTCTATCTCGGCAATGGAGGGTTCTAGAAACTCGTGAAAAGTTTCATTACACAAGTTCCTTAAAATGCTGGTTAAGAAATAAAACCTTCCTTCCTCATCTTTCAAGCTGCACAACTTATTGTCAAGAAAGTGAGGGGAAATTCTCAGAAGACAAGAAAAACGAGAAAGCAGGGTTTCTGGGAGATATGCGAGCCTTAGAATCCCTCGGGTGTTGGTTCGCTCCTGAACTGATTTTCAGTTGCCTTGACAGGAGGGCAGGATGTGAGCCCCAGGCCTCTCACACTAGGAGTTGGATGGGGGTTCATATTATGGGCCAAGCCCATCCTGAGGATCTTGGTTTACTAAAGGGTGAAAGAGGAAAAAAAAAATTCCTCAAGACAAGAAAGTAAGGAAAGTCAATTTTGTTGGAAGAGGGGAAAAATAACAAATCCAAAGTAAGGATATAGTTTAAAGCTGTTCTGGCATGAGAGTGACCACAAACTCCTGGCAGAAAAGCACAGCTACTCCTTGATTGATAAGTTGTGTTTTGAATGAATCAGTGAACAGCCATTCCGAAAAAGGCCTCCAGAGTCTTGTGGATCAAGATACTGGACAGCAAACACCTCTCTTCCAAGGTCTCATTCAAATAACCTGAAAGGTTTTAAAGGAAAGAAGCCATAATCATAGTTCTATTTATTGACATTTCTATATGCTACGAATTCAGAGGTGACTATGAAGTTGTCTCCTCTTTTATGGACCTTACTTTCTATTTGGGGAGATAAAATGACATAGTTGGTTATCTTGGAGAGGGAGGTGTTAGTCTGTTGCAATTAGTCAGGAGAGGAGATTAAGAAACAGTGAAGGGTGGGTGAACATTTTAGCTGAGGACAGTCTTGTTCACTTGGCTTTTAATTGCAGGCTCAATGAGCTGTCCCTGGAGGGAATAGATCTTACGGATGATGAACTTAGCTCAGGCCACTTTGGAATGGACAAGTGAACCTGGAGTAAGACAGTCAAACCTGTGCAGACATTAAAGTTCACTTGAACGTGTTCCATCCCTGAGCCAAAGATAGGACAAATATGCAGCACTTCTTGAAGACAGAGGAGTGGTTTTTAAGGTTCTTCAAGAATGAATCCCAGGGAACCGAGATGGCCAGTTGTCAAACTGAGACTTTTTTCTTTGGACGGTGTACCCAGCAAGGGTATTGGACTTTTATATGTTTCCATTTGTCTTTAATACATGTCTGTTGATGAGGACGTGGGCACAAGTGTTTGACATCTTGTCAAGGCCATTTTGGATACCTGCCTAGAAGCACGGGCACAGTTGCTGCTGCGTCATACATCTTGCAGCCCATCCCTTTCTCCGGCTCTGTAATCACGGCAGAGTGGTTCCTTGTTGACCTGTCCATCTCCTCTGTGACATCAAACCCATGAAAAGACCGGAGCAAGTTAACTTGGCTTTGTTAAAGTCAAAGGTACAGATCAAATATGGAGTCAGATTTGTTCTTTCCTATTTCAGTAGTGCCATGGAGAAGGCAGTTTGGGCAGCTTTTTGTAGTGTCCTGGAGGCATTCTCTCTCAGCTTCTGGGCGCCTCTGTTGAAAACCCTTCATAGCTGTCTGGCCTGCTGGAAAAGCACTCTGCTGTTTTACCCTGAAGATGTGTTCTGTTTATAAACTCATCTCTACTCCTTGGAAAACAACTCAAGAAAAACTCAGTTGGTTTTTCACCAACCATGGGCAGGGGTGAGATAAACCGTGTTATTATTCCATAAAATAATAGTAATAATAGTAATAATAATAGTAGTAGCAGTATTAGTAGTAATAATAATACTAATAATAATAATTATATTAAAAGAATTCTTAAAACACGACTGCACATTGGAGAGAGTCAATAAATGCTTTCTGGCTTAAATCAAAAGTGATGACTTAGTGATTCCATGGCTGCTGTATTTGCTATGCTAGTTACTCCTTTGTTCCATTACACATTTTTTTTAACTGAAAAAGAAATACAAGCAAATGGTTAAAAAAAAAACTCAAACAGAGCACAAAAATACACAAGTGAAAGAAGTTTTCCCTCATCTTCTGTTCTTTCAGCCCTCTCTGGAGATGCCACTGTTTGCTATCCTTTGGGTGCTGTTCCAGATATGCTTTGCACATTCCCACATATGTATGTAAATTCCTTTAAAATTTTAGTTATTTTTAACTTAAAGGGATTTAAATCCTCAAGTGGCTTCTGGCCGGGTAATAGAACAGAACAAATCTGACTCCATATTAGATCTGTTCCTTTGAATTTAACCCTATGCTCTGTCTCCTAGGCTTCATCTTGCTTGTAAAACAATGTTGCCTAGAGCCTGAAATAAACAGGAGAGCCTATTCTGAAGGCTCTGACCTTTAAGGGTATTTAACACTTTTTCATTCATTAAAAGATAGCAAATTGCATAATAGAAAATAACTTTTGTTTTGTTGGAGGATTGCAGGGATCTGACCCACGCAGATAGCTGCAAGAACAAAGGATTCTAAGAAGAAGGAATTCCTACACTAAGAAGTTTGCAACAACCAAGCACATGGGAAAGGAGCCTGAATTGTGACTTGGGGAGATGGTTTTCCAGGACATTAGTTTGCCATCTAGGTCTACAGAAACTTGCAATTCCGTGCCCGAACATCTGGTATCCCAACTTATTGTCCTGTCCTTCACTGAGGAGAAAGAATTTCGACTTGGTAACACTCCTATCTACCTAGAAAGCTGGGCACTGGAGCTGAGTGTTATGGAAACAGGCCAGCCAAGAAAAGCACCAATCGGGGTGTTGGTGTACTCAGAAGTATTATGCCGGTGGGCTCAGAGGGGCTCCTGCTCCGAAGTTCTGAGCACCTCCAAGACGTGCACATGAGGTTTTAAAGGCTTAATTACAAGTAAGGGGGAATTAGCCAATAAGGCTCAAAGAACAAAAAGCAAGGAATCAGTACACTGGAGCTTATCAATTTGTAGTAGATCACATTACTGACACTTGTTGAGCTTGGAATTACGAGTTAGGTTGTTAGCCCAATAAACTGACACTAAACTTCAGATATATGAGATAGCCCAGCAGAATTTAGATCATTAAACCGACACTAATCACACTTAGATTTGTGACTTAGCTTGTTAGCCCAGCTGGACTTTTCCTTCACATGAGGACAGCTCTCCCACACCCAGGGAACTACTGTGAGCCCTTGATGTTTCCACTAGGGTTGGGTATGGTTTACCCAGGAGGGATGGGGACTATGCACCAACACTCAGGCAGTCTGCTCTGTCTGGGGCTCTGATCTTGTACCATCCCGCTCCCCGGCAGCCCAACACCTGGGACAGTGGAGCTAAGGCAGTGATCCTGCCTGCCTGTTTCCCAGGGTGTAAAAGGGGATTATGTACCTTTCCCAAGGTAGTTCTGAGCGACAACACCTGCGGGTGCTTGGTTCTCAGAGCAAGAGAAAACCCAGGTCCGCGTGGGGGCAATGGGTGTGATCCCCATAGGGTTTCTGCAGAAGCATCCGATGGAGGGCTGGATCAGGGAGGTAAAACTTGAGCTGCTGGACTTGAAGGGTTACAGAAGGGTACAGAGGCAGGTCTGCCGCCTAGGGGTGCCCCAGAGGTAAAGCTTTTTCTCTCCAACTCCGCTAAGACCCTCCCCTCTCCAGATCCCTCCCTACTCTCTGCTCATCGTGTCCATCTGTATCTCTCCAATTTTCCCGTCCTCTCCACCCGCTCCCATCTTCTCCCTCCCTCCCTGTCCCACCTTCTCTCACAGAACCCAGAGAGGATCGCTGGCCCTCCTGCGCATGCGCAGTCAGTGCCAAGTGGTCCGCTGGTTGGAAGCTCCATATCCTAGCCGGGGATCGGGCCCAAAGGTTTCTCAACTCTGTCGCCCGGTAGGCCTTTGGTTCCTGTCTGGGGCCGGGGCCTCTGGCTGTGGAAGTGCAAGGTGGGGGGCTCCCGGAAAAGTGCTCAGGCGGTTGCGGGAGGGCGGTCCGCCTGTCACAGTCCCCAAGGGCGCCAGTCAGCCCGTGTTCAGATGAATTGCTCAGGCCAGACCCCTCTACCCGCGCCACCTGCCCCGGCGCCCCGGCCACAGCTGCCAAGGGCCAGGTGTGCACCTGCCACCTCTCACCCAGCCGGGATCCCCTCAGTCCGCGGCTGGCGTCCCCTTCCCCTCTCCCGCCCGCGAGTCCTCTCCTCCCTGGCTTCCTCTCCTTGGCCGCCGGCCCGTTCACGCCCCTGGGAGGGCTGTGTCCGGGCGGGCGGGGACTGCGGACTCGGACGGGGCGGGGGGCTGGGGCTGGGGCTGGGGCTGGCCTCCGAGCAGGGCTGCAGCCCCCGTCCCTCCCCTTTCCCTCCCCCCCGGGGCAGCCCTCCTCTCCCTTTCCGGCTCCCGGAGGACCAGCTCAGTGGCGCGGGCACTGCTCCCTGGGCTGAGAGCCTCAGGCTGTAACGCCCTGCTTCTCCAGTTGGAGTCGGGAAAAGGGAGCCTCAGTGCTGAGCGAGCTTCTGTCTCCTCCCTCAGTTTTTCTGCTGCAGGTAAGTACCTTGAACACTTTCAGGTGTTATCATGGCTGTGCTTGTTGATGTCACGTGTTTTTATAGTGAGAGTGATTACAGTGGTGAAAGCAGGGCTTGGTTCTGTTAAAAATGAGCTGAAGGCATGAGGCTGTGACATCCTCCTTCCTTCCCTCTCCCAGGGTGAAAGGAGTGATCCTCGATTTTAAAAAGATAGTTACAGTCCCTAACTAGCCCAGCCCAGCTAGTGTGTGTTAAGAGGAACAGCACCACCAGAGGCCTTGGAGACCCAGGGATATTGCAGTCCTAAAGAGCTCCTGGCACTGTTTGGTTTGTTTGGGTTTTTTGTTTTTCTTAAATTGTGTGATAGACTAGTGGTATAAACAGAAAAATAATTGTCAAGAAATATTTCTTCATGTAACAGTGTTATTGTGATATAGTTCACACACCATGAATTCCATCCATTTAAATGGTACAATTCAGCAGCTTTTAGCATATTCACAGTGGTGCAACCATTATTATTCCAGAACGTTTTTATCCCTTCAGAAAGAGCAGTGGAAATTAATGACCTATCCACCCCTCCCCAGTGGTGGTTCTAAAGAAATTTCTTGGCTATTCTTGACCATAAATTCACTTGTTACATTCCAAGAAAAATCTGGTAGGAATTCTAATCAGAATTGCAATGAATCTGTCTATCAAAACAGGAAGAATTAATGTCTTTAAGGCATAAACTTCTTCTACCCATGAATATATCTCGGACCCTATCTTTTCCTCTGTCCAGAGCCGGGCCCATGGGAAGTCCTCACTACTTGTTGGGCTTGTGAATGATGAGATTCTATACATCGTTAGTTGCAGCTGTAGCCTTTCACAGAAGAGAAAAGTAACCTCAGTGAAGCAAGTGACTCTCTGATGGTCAGAAAGAGTGACAGCCAGTGCTGGAGTGATCCAGTGGACTTGGTGCTTGCAACCAGAATTCTCCACCACCTACAGCTAAGGGGATTAGAGTATTCTTTTACTTTTTCTTAATGGCGTTGCTTTTACTTTTACTTATTTTTTTAAATTATTTTTTATTTAAGTGTAGTCAATTTACAATGTTAGTTTCAGGTGTACAGCAGAGATTCAGTTATAAACATATGCATATGTATATACATATGTTTTAGATTGTTTTTAGTATAACTCATTACAAGAAATTGAATATATTTCCCTGTGTTATATAGCAGGTCCTTGTCATTTATTTTATATTTACTAATTTGTATCTGTTAATCCCCCCTTTCCTGCCTGCTAAACACAGTTTGCTGTCTATGTCCATGAGTCCATTTCTAGGAGCACCGTTTTTCCTAGTAATATATGTTCTTTGGCTGCTTTCGGTTTCAGTAATTCCATCTTATCGGTGGGCGCTTTTCTTCTGGTAGCCTTTATGTGGTTTGCACACGTGGTAATAGAGATCTGTAATTGGGAGAACTCCAGGCCTCGTGTAGTCCCTGGGTACAGAGTGTCCACAGAATTGATGGTTGGACTGGGAAAAAAGCACAGTAAATGCTGGAATTTCCACTATAGTTGAGAATTCCAGGTTTCAATAACCTGTTTAGACAACCTTAATATTGGCTGCACCCATACTGGGTAATTGGTGGAAATTCATGGTATGGTGGTGTAGAGACGGGGCCTTATATGCTTCTTCTCTTTCTATTTTCTAACACTCATTCTCCTGGGCCTTCCAGATCCTCCCCTAGAAGTGCCCAGGGCTGGCTTGGTGCCGCGCTGAGGCAATATTTGTTAATAACGCCCTTTCCTCTTCTCCTCTGAGCCTCCGTTTCTTCCTGTGCACAATGAGGGCTTAGACTAGATAAGTACTTTTCAGTTTCTTTTAAAGCCATGTTTCCTTTGAGAAACAGAAAATGCAAATTTCTCCTATCAACCCAACCCTTTAGATTTTGATAAATCCTCTAAGGAGTTACATAGCTCTTTGTGAAAAATTGATGTGAGTTTGATTCCAGGTGACACAGAAAAGACTCTTCAGGGATTTATTGCAGGGAGAGGGCAGGAAAGGGGCAGTATGTGACACTTTCTAGTGTGAGCACTCGAGCAGGGACTTGGATTTAAATACGGTGTCTGATGTGGCCTCTCTCTAATCTTGTAGAATGTGATAAACTTTTCTACCTCAGTTTCTTGATGGGTCAAGTTGGGGTGATAATATTTTAAGGCTTCTGTGAAACATTATACACATAAGACATTTGTGTCTCGGTAGAAACAAGATCTGCTAGGGATTCAGGGATTTGTTTAAAAAAAACTTCTTGTCCATAGCACTCTGTCTGTGTGTATTTTGAAGTTCCTGGAGGGTGAGGGTGAGTCTAAAGTCCATCGTGGGACAGGTGGCCCCTATTTCTCCATGCCCCAGTTTACCCGCTACTCCCCAGTCCTCTTCCTCAGTCCAGGATGAAGTTCCCTAGTAGATTTACACAGAGGTCTTGTGGAAATGGCTCTTCATTTTATTGTTTCACCAAGAAGGGCTGCCATCATGATCTCTGTGGTCAGGTTTTGAAGGGCTGCCATCATGATATCTGGTAAGAATTCTATGCAATTGGGAGTTTCAATTTAATGAAAAGAAAAAAATTACAAATAGAAAATTAGAACAAGGGTGGTGACAGGGGCTCTTGGAAGTGGACACCATTAGCTTTGTTAGCTTCAGGTGCTGCGGCCTGTTGCCACGAGGACCCATCCTCTTGCTCTGAAGTTGGAGAGACTAGCGGGTTCAGTGGGAATGTTAACTGAGTGTATCTCATGGGCTGGGCATTGTCCTATTTGTACTGTGTGTTCCTTATTTGAGACAGTGAGCTCACCTAACCTCAATGACCTCTTTAAAATATTAGACTTCTTATTTTGAGATGTAATGTAGATTCCCATGTGGTAGTAAGAGATTATATGGAGAGGGCATGTGGACACTTTGCCCAGTTTTCCTAATGGTTCCATCTTGCAGTGTTGGGGTACAATTAATTACTGACTCACTAACAATTTGAGGTTTGTGTTATTGCCGTTATTTCTATTCATGATTAAACTGGGGCTTAGAGAAGCACACAGGCCTGCCCAGGTCACCCACATTGTTAGTGCAGAGTCGGGTGAACGTGGGCTTGGGATTTCCAGGCAGTACCATTATGATGGCTTGTGGCAGGGAGCAGCGTTCACTTTGAATGTTTATTCATTCATTCAACAAACATTTATTGAGTAATCTCTGTGGGTCAGATGCTTTCTTAGGGTTATCTGATTCTTCAGCAGTATTGAGAATCAGGTAATATTAATATTTTTAATCTGAGAAAATTAGCTCTGTGAGTTTATAACCCACCCAAAGGAAGTATAGCTCATAAAGGAGGGATAGAACATTTGAACAGTCACCTCCTTTTATGCAGGTGGTACCCTAGGCATTTTACATTTGAACACATCTGTAATCCAGATATATTCTTCTAAGGCAAAGATTTTTTTTTAAATGAAGTATAGTCAAGTTTACAATGTTATGTCAATAGCAAGGTGCTTTTAGACTTTTGAATTAAAAAATACATTTTCAGCTGGGTAATTAGGTGTATTTATTTGTTTCATTTTTAAAATGAGGTACTGGTGTTTGAACCCAGGACGTCATACATGCTAAGCATGTGCTCTACCACTGAACTGTACACTCTTCCCCAAGGCAAGTTTTCTTATCCATTATTATGAAGCTTAAGGGTTCAAATAAATTGGATAGATATCCAGATCTTTTGATCCTACTGTGGTCCTTTTCTTTATATTCTGCTGAAGGGGGTTGGGGAAAGCATTTCCTTTGTTCATTTCTTTATTCAGCATTTTTGAGCAGTGACTTTGCATCAGGGCCTTGCTAGGTGCTTGGAAATATAAAATAAGAAGTGACCCTTCTCTGCAGAGGCAGGAAGCCTAGGCCAAAAGCTGGGTAATGTGATCCGAGCTACAGTGGCCATGTGCAGACTCTGAGGACAAACTGTACCGTTGGATTTGCTTTGGCTTCCCTTGCTTTCTGGCTGGTACACACCAGGTCACCGCAACCCAGATGGGCCCGTAGCACACAGCAGATTATGTACCTCGATCTCCTCTCCCCTCTCGGCAGGGCCTGCAACATGAGCATCCCTGACTACGTGCAGTGTGCTGAGGACCACCAGACTCGTCCCGTTGTGGTCCAATCCATAGAGGTCATGTCAGAGGAGAATTTCTTTTGCATCTATCAGCTACTCACCTTGGTGAGCCATATCAGCCCATGCGGCTCACAGTGGACACACTGTATGCACTACAGGCACCACTATGTGCCCGACAATGGGTGGAGCATCTTCCAGACCCACCGCAAGGTCGTGGGCCTTGTCACCATTACCGACTGTCTCTCTGCCAAGGCCTTCAAGAAGCTGCACGTGCAGAGGGGCTGTATGGCACCTCGTTCAATGACTCTTAGCTTTTGTCTTTGTGCAGCATGGGGAGGTAGCCGAGCAGCCGCGCACCGACGTTGCCTTCAAACTAAGAGGACTGCAGGGTGGTGGAGAAGAGGATCGAGGACTTCACTGACTCACTCTTCATCTTGCTCAAGGCCAAGTGGCTGGATGGTGGCCCCAAGATATCTGGGGACAAGATCCCCCTCCTCTGCATCCCGTTTGAGAAGGAGGAATTCATGAGACTGAACACAGAGAGCAGGTAAGTTTACCTGGAGGCCAGCCCACCCTGGCTGTGTGCCGGATTGCTTCCCTACATCCAGAAAGGGATCAGCAAGGAAGAAGTCTGTCTTGTAGCCAAGGGGAGGGGAGGTGCAGCCCACCGCTTTACAGACATTTCAAAGAGAATCCGCCTTTGTTTCAGAGAGATCCTTTTAGGGTTAGTGTGGACACTTACTCCCGCTTTACAGCCAGGAACATGGTGGGAACCCTGGAGTTGCTGTCCAAGAAAGTAGCCAAAGCCACGGATGCTAGGAGCACTGGGGAGGAGGCTGGACTGAGCTGAGATGTGCTGTAGGTCAAATGCACATTAGACGCTGAGGCTTGTCTAGTAAAAGTACATAAACTATCCCTTTACTTCCTATATTGATTACATGTCAAAATGATAGTATTTAACATACAGTAGATTAAGTAAGATCTGTTCTTAAAATCACATTCTAGTATTTGTTTTTTGTTTGTTGGTTTGTTTCTTTGTTTAAAATTTTAAACGTGGCAACTGGGAAACTTTCTTTACATGGCTCTCATTTCATTTCTGTTGGGCAGCCTGTCCTGGGACAGTCTCATCCCTTTGCTTATAGATGAGATGCTGAACCCCGAGAGGCAAAACGAGGCGCTGGTTTAGCTGCTGCTGGATCCGCTGTCACCTGCCTCCCAGGCCCAGCACCTTTTCAGCTCAGGCAGTCTCTTCCTGCCCGACAGCCACCATGCCATGTTAGGACATCAGAAACACCGCCAGGGACTTCTGAATGAACTCCTTATGCAGGGAAAGGCGTATCACGGTGTTTGGGACAGAGCAGGGAAATGTTCATTCTCAGTTTGTCCCTGTGATTAAGTCAAAGGCCCCACTTTGCCTCGGAAGTACAGACGAGCTCTTCTGGGCTGCCTTCCCCCCCACCTTCTGCTCTGTTTCCCTGTGTATCTATCGTGCTGTCCCTCGGGCAGAAGAGGGTGAGATGCCTTTGCCGAGACGTGGTCCCCCTTTTCTGCGGTGAGTGAGGGAAGCTGTGTCCCCCTAGCCTACGGCCTCTGTCCTTGAGTCTGGAGAGGGCTCATGGTGGTCCCACAGGTGACGGTCAGAGGACCTGGCATGTGCTACCAGGCCCGCTTTGGAGGAGGTGCTCTGTGATTCTTGAACTTACATAAGATCAGATCCTACTTTCTGGTTGTTGGTAAGTTGGAGGAGAAGATGCTAGAGAATTGATAAATAGAATGTCTAGACCAGCCCTGTGAGTGAAAAGCACGGGGGACCCGAGTCCCACCTGCGAGAGCCCACCTAGCAAGCTCTGGATGAATATTCTGTTCCTCCCCGGACATACCTCTATGGCTTAAGGAAGAGGAGAGGCATGTCGTGGCCATGATCTGTACTTGTCCTCACAGGGCCCTGTGATCTACATGCCCGCAATCCCCATCTACTTCTTGGAGATGAGCTGACATGTTTAGGAGCCTGGGCACTGCTGAGGGCATAGCTGCCAGCATCGTGCTACACAGAGTCTGGCTCCGTTCACCTCATCTGTCAACTCCTGCTGAGGCCCCAGACATTAGTCAAGGTAGGTTCATCAGCGAAACCTAAGCAGGGACCTTCTTCTCCCCCTGGACAGACTGGTGAGTGAGAAGTGGAAGCCTGGAGCCCTGCCCCAGACCCCACGCCAGTGCCACTTCTTTTGTCATAGGAGGCACTGGTGACATTTTTGCTCAACAAATGCTTGTCTCTGAGTCTGCAGACCCACCAGAAAATGCCAGCTTGTTTTTGCCTTTTGAATTCTGCCCTTGGGACTTAGCGTAGTAGCCGGATGTGTACTTAGCCCACAGTGGTTCAGCGCATTAAACTTCCCTCCTTGTGGGTCTGTCTGTTCTGGTACCATAAGGGCTCAGCCAGCATCTGAACGTCAGTGAGATAACGCGGCCAGTGAGCTAGGGTCAAGCGTATTCTCCTCCAGTCACTTCTACTCCATTGTTGCTTTTACTATTCCACAGTCATTAATTTTTTAAACAATGCTTTGGTGCAGGAGCAGAGCCTCATTCTCTCCTGCTACTCTTGGTGGAAGTGAGTAAATCTGTCCAGACTGAAATGCGATCAAAATTTGTAGCTCAAAAGCTGCCTCGACCCTTGTAGGTGGAATTTTGGTTAGGGGCGCTGAACACGTTGTGGTCCCCTGGCAGCGCCGCTCCCCTCAGGCCCCTGCTTTCCCTGGAGCAGGAGGTGAGGGTGGGTCTCACCATCCCCGCGTCCCTGACCTCACACACTCACGTAAATTCTTGTACATGCAGTCAAAATAATTTTTGTTCTTGTGTGTTTCTAATTTTCTCTTGTTCCTCTTTTCTTTTTTCTTTATTCCTTTTTCACTTGTACTGCCCAGTGAACATGTTGTTGCTTCTGAAAATGTGGGCTGTGCACACCCTGCATTGGAAATAGCCAGATTGCCCTCCGTGCGTCTCCATCGCTTTAAAAAGCAACAACTTAACAGCTGTTTTGATCCATCTATTATCTTAGTCATTTTTTAATTTTCTAATTTTTTGGAATATTTGCTTTGTTAGCTCATCACCCACTGGTGTTTGATACCTGTTGAAATCCTTGCTTTTGAGGAACATGTTTGGTCGTCCTTTTATTTGGTGACAAATGCGCTCTTATTAAATTTGTTTGATTGTTTTGTAGAAGTAAGATGCGATTTGATTTAGGCGGCTGCTGAGGCATTCTTTTCATGGAGTATTTAAACTTGTAAGGTTTAATTCTGCAGCATTTTGCTCGATTCCTGCTTTTACACAAACGTGCTCGGCAGGCGGTTCCTGGCTGTCGCTGTGTGACGTGCGTGACGGCGCTTCCTGGCCGGCGGTCACTGGAGAGGAAGTGGCCGCCACGGAGGTGACAGCTGCAGGGGCCGCTGTTGGAGGAAGTGGTCACCGTTTGGTTCTTTAATTTTTTTTTTTTTACATTCAACTTCCCCGTGCCATTTACATTACTTCGCCTTCATAAAGGGGCAGAATTGGGTCTAAAATCCATGCCACTATTTTGTTCCCTTTACGAGGCTGGTTTTTCTGAGTATCAGGACAACATGGCCTTCTCCTAAGTAGCTGGCTCACCTGGATCTGTTGGACACAGGGACTGCTAAAAGGGCCGTAGCTTCCTCTCTGCTCCAGCCAGTGGGCATTCAGAGCTGGGTCTGTGGTTTGCCTCAGCAGCCGTGCAGACCTCCCTGCCTCGGCCTTTACTTTTAACCCATGTTGGCAGTAAAGAGCTGAATCCGTTTCTGTTGCAGCTGACGTCCACCACTGACGCCCGTGTCGTTAGTTTGTGTTAGTCAGTCTCCAACACCCCAGACAACCGTGAAAGAAGATGATTTGGCAGACCTAGGACCTTGGATTCTCACCCCTACCCTGGTTCATCTCACCTGGTGGAATTGTTTGGTCACCACCATCATGCTGAACATGAGGCCTTGTTTCTCCTTTCATGCTCTGGTCCAAATGTGGACACTTCATTTTTCACTGAATTTGTCTCGCTTGAGACAGGCCAGAATATCTGAATGAGTCCATCACATTCTGGGTGGGGAACAGAACAGAAGTAAGTGTCACAAGTAGATGGAGTCTAGGCTGTCCGGGTTGGCAAATGCAGGCTGGGATCTGTGATGGCCGGGCTGTACCTTGGACACAGGCCTTTCCCGTGGCCCCTGAGAGCCCATGAGTTGAAGTGATAACAGCCTTGCATGGGTTCCCTCATCCTCATCTGCTCATTGGCAAGTGTGTCTGCTAATTAGGAGCTCCCCCAGACCTTGGGCCCTTCAAAGCTCAGACCACGGGAGAACCTTGAGTCCCTCCTCCTGGGACTCCTGTGTGAGAATCCAGTGCCTTCTGAGGTGAACAGCGGCAGGAGATGCCTCCCCTTCCAGGGAGCACCCTACGGAGGACTGTTAGTGCACCATGCTGTGAGTTTGTGTGTTTCCGGCCATGGTCCCTGCAGAACTACACTTGAGATGGGCTTATTGACGGACTGATTCCAGGGCAGGGCTGGGGGGGACGGAACAGTGGAAATTGAATGTGACCTCAGACACCTCGGTGGGTGCTGGGGCTGTTACTAAAATGGGGAGTCTGGGAGATACCTGCCAGGAATGGAATTCCAGAGTAAATGGTGGACATGAGGCATTTTTAAGATGCCATTTGTCATCCAAGTTAGGACTTCAAAGAGGCACTCGGGTCGATGAGCCTGGGGCTCAGGTGAAGGAGCCGTACTAGAGATACATTCTTAGCTGCTGTTCACAGCCTTGCATGTGAATTAGATCATCTCGAGGGCTGCAGACTGAGGCTGAGGTGGGGTAGGACTGTGTCTGGATTGGAGGAAAGCCCAGACCATGCAGCTTTGGTGTGTCAGTCAGTGGCGTTTGCCATTGTCAAAGCAATGCCAGTTATCCTTAAGGGGCCGGGGGCTGGGCAGGACCAGCCAGGAAGAAATCTGAAGGGAGGGTCATGGCCAAGTGTGCGTCTTGGGAAGGTGCAGAGTCTGCAGGGTCCGGGAGGATAGACTCCTCAGAAGCTAGAGTTGGAGTGAGGAGTGGGGAGAAGTTTGTCACAATCACCTGTGAGGGAGGGAGGCAGGCCTTGGGAGCCCCACCATACCGGACTCGTTTTCCCATGAACAGAAGGCAGTTAGACAGAGGATCTGAGGTGAGACGGGATGGGCACTGGGAGGGGAGCCAACCTGGAGAATGGTGCTTGGAAAGTTCTGGAATAGTCTCCCTGAAAAATAGAGTTAAAAATACCCAGACTCTTAAGAATATTGATAGTGACTTGGGAGGAGGCAGTTGTTTTTCTGGCCTCCTAAGGGTAAGGCATGTATCCAGGGATACACAGAAGATACGGGTAGTCTGTTTCAGGGGCTTGATCATTACCGGGGGAACAGTGCAAGTTTAAAGGGGGAGAAGGGCAGCGGAGGGAAACTAGCCAGGCCCCGTGTCAGGTACCAGTCGGCCGCCCTACTTGCGTGTTGCATTCACATCCATGCCTCCCAGGTGGGCGGTGGCAGCCCCCTTTTGCGGTTTGGGAAGCCTTCTCAGAGGGGTTAAGGAATTGGTCCATTTAGCGGCTAGTAAATGCTGTAGCAGGATTCAAGCAGGGCCTTGTCAGACTTCAAGGGCATGTTCTCTCTACTGTTTCCAGTACTTCCCTGTTATACCTGGAATAGTGAAGTGGGTCAGTTTTGGAGCCTTTCAGGAAAAGTATGATTTAAGCGCCTCTGGACCGTTTTACAAAGCTCAGCGTTGTTTGATGGTTCTGAAGCACGCAGTGATTTTCGCCCCACAGAGGTAACGTCTAACTCCTTTGTCGATGTCGTGGTTGCAAATGATGTACAGGTTCAAAACCACACTTCGCAGCTTCTGAAGGGAAACTCTCCAATTCTCCCTTGATCCGCTTTCTTCCACGGGATGTAACTGTGCTGCAGCATAGGCCTGAGCTTTCCGTATGGAGTGAGGGTTTAATATCCGATGTTAGCATAAAACGGTCAGATGAAGAAAATCGACGTTGACAATTTATTTTTGGGTTTCATTAGTCAAGATATACTATCAGTTAATGGCCCATATTACAAATGAAATTGAGTACAGGACATTGCATTTCTTCCTTTCTATTTAGAGTTCTCTTACAGAATAATGTTGCCTGCTTTGGAACATCAGCTGCACCACTCACGGCACCTATCAGTGTGTTGGTGTGATTGCACTTACAGAGTGAATGTAATCTGGGCTTCCTCAGCCCCGAACACTTCAGTGCAGAATCACGGGCTGTAGCCATCTGTTAGTCACGCAAATACTTCTAAAATTATATGATGCTAGAAAAGGAAGAAGAGAGAGAGAGAGATTGCCTTTATCAAATTTCCTTTCAGTTCTAACTGCAAACTGTTGTTGAGCAGCTCTGGTTTCCTTTGGATATGAATATATACATTTCTTTGCATGTAACCTGGGTTTTGGACTAGAACACCAAGTTTTTGCTGTCCCCAAGCCACAAAAATAGTAGCCAAATTGGACCCGTGTGAAATAGTTTATAGTTTTTTCTGAGAATGTATCCTTGAGTTTGGGACTTGGGCTGTGATTTTTGCTTTTTGCTTCCCCCACCCGTCTTGTAATATCTCACTCCTTCCCACGTGGCCCCCAAGGGTTCGTGGACTCAAAGGAGCGGGCAAACACCCAGTTGGTCACCATGTACTGCTGCTATAGATAGAGGCCAGACAAGACCTAAAGGACATTATCAGAGAGGACTTCCTGGAAGAAATGGGCTCTACATTCAGTTGTGAGGACAGAGTAAGAGTCAGCCAGGAGAAGGAGTCAAGAATGTGGCTCAGGTCGCAGGTGCAGCCCGGGTAGAGGCCTGGAGGCTTTTGGCGTGGGGACCTGGGGAGAGTGCCCTGTGCGGTCCAGGGTGGAGGGAGCCCCTGCTGGGGAGGACACTGGAGAGAGTCCGTGGTGTAGGGCTTTGGAAGAAGTTGAGTTTTACTAGAACTGACACAGTAGGCAGTGAAGGGTGTCAACAGAAAGTGACCCTAAGGAAAGGTACTTCTGGTTTTGCTTCAGATATACTACAGACAAAAGGGTCGGGACGGGCGAGAGCAGGTATGTCGGTCCCTTTGAGACCCAACCCGTCATTCATTTATTCATAACACGTGCACTTCAGTGAGTCTAGGGGAGACAGAGTGTAGCCACATTAGTAAGCAAAATGTATTTGCTTCTTGAGAACTTAGCATTGTCAGAAGTTGACTTAGCCTAGAATGTTTTAGGAAGAGAGGAACAAATTGTGGAGGTTGGAGGGAGGGAAGGCTTCCTTGGGAAACAGTCAAAATGAGCCTGGAGGCAAGTGGGAAGTAGGAGCAGGTCTGGGGGCTCCTGAGGTCACTGGGGACCTATGTCCTGAGATGAGACTGGGCGAGCAGGGCCTGGGGTGGGGCTAGAACTCTACCAGGGAGCCTCTGAAGTGTTTGAAGTGGGATTGATGTAATCAAATTTGTGCTTTGGGAAGGCTGTCATGGCTCTGTGTATCTGTGTGTAGCGGGGAAGAGGGGGAGGGTGCCACCAACTGGGGGATCATTAGAAGACCATTCACAGGCTGGGATATGGGCATCGGGGCTACTTCGGGACGGCAGGGGCAGTGTGGATGCCGGCTTTCCTTATGTGGGGCTTGTTAGCGGGGCTGCCCTAGAGGCACCTTGTGGCTGGAAGAAAACGGATGGAGGCCGCCAGGTGGACATTCCTCTTCTCTCCTTCCAAGCCTAGTGTGATGATCTTAGCTCAGCCAACATTTGGAACAAAAGAGCTAATCTCCCGGGTTGCCCAGGCCTTTGTTGAGCTCCTTCGAGTGAGATCTGGTAGGATTTAGGTTTGTGTTCATATCTGGATGTTCACTTAGCTAGAAACGTCCTGTCATTTTGATTTCCATAGGGGTTTTTATTCCTGATAAAGACTGCTTTCTTGGTGAGAGGAAAATTAATACAGCTGTTGTCTTTTTCAAAAAACATCATATATTTTAAGAACTTTAATATTCAAAAGAATAGGAATATAAAAATATTTAAGGAAGAATTTGGTGTGGTTTCTTTGCTTTCTGAGCTAATGTGGAGTTAGAGCCATTGCATTACTTAATAGCACATCCTTGCCAGTATTTAAAGAGCTGTTAGTGAGCGCCCCAGGCCCCACCTCTCAGAATCGTTAAAGTTTGCTCTGAAATAGTGAGGTCATAAAGGTCTTGTTTTCAGAAATCAAAAGGTTTTAAATACGCACCATAGCTCCATTTATAAAATAATAATAAGTTCAAAATTAAGAAAGTGGAGGATAATTGATTTTTTTAAAGCCTAAACATAAACTTTCTTGTGCTAATGTTGCAACTGGAAATTTTGAAAAGAAAAATCCTACTGCAATATCATCTACGTGGTATATATATATGAGTTTCACGCTTGAAAAGTAACTGCGCAGTGGTTTTCAAAGTCAGGAGCATTCCAGCTGAAATACTGGCAGTGGTGGCTGCTGGTTTTCAATGAAAGAGCCTAAATTTGCCTTCTTAGCTTTTTTTTTTTTTTGTACTGAGAAGGTTGAGTAGTGCTTTGCCAGCATGATTTTCGGGCAATTTGAGGTCAGATGTCGTGTACCAGCAGTGAGATATTTCCATGCATTTTATTTTCTGGACATCACCAGGGCACATGTGGGGTTTGTGCCTGCAGGCTGGAATGCTGTAGGACTCCCTGATCCATCACCGTTATGTCCTGGTGCTGCTCCAGTCAGTGAATGATTTTCTGTGACTTGGAGGTAATGTGGTCTGATGGAGATGATCAGATGTGCAGTTAAAGTGCTATTAATTGAAATAAGAGTAACCTAGACACATTGCTCTAACAATACAGGATGAGGGAGGAGGATTGGCTGAGCTGCTTGCAGTGGGGTGTCTTCTCAGGTGACTCCCTCACCGTGATTCCTGCCAATATCCGCCCCAGCCCTGCACGGTAGTCCTGCCGAAGCAAGCAAGCACTTTGCTCAGAAACACACTGAATTTCCTTGTGCCTCTGTTTGTTGGCTTTTTTTTTTGAAAGCACATTTTGCCCTTTTCTTAAATGCCATCCATGCTAGTCACCTCTTACACTCATTTTTCTGGACCTCGTCCATAAATAGCTGCTGAATGGATGAACAGAATGTAGTATCTCCATGTAGTGGAACATTATTCACACTTAAGAGTGAGTAAAAAAGAAAAAAAAAGAGGAGAATGAAAAAGCCACCTGTTTTGGGAATTCCACCCTGACTGTTCAACCCACACTTTTCCGTTTGAAACCCAATCACTTATGCTCCATTCTACTCTTTTTGATAGTACTTACCACCTTCTAATAATCTTTAACGTTTCCAAAAAAAAAAAGAAAGAGATGCTGATACCACTTCAAAATATACAAGCCTTGATAACAGCTTGTTATTTGAAAGGAAGCAGACACAAACGGTCACAAATTGTTGATTTCAGTGATCTGAAATGCCCAGAATAGGCACATGCAGAGGCAGAGAGCAGGTGATGGTTGGAAGGGGCTGAGTGGAGGGGGATTAGGGAGTGAATGCTAGTGATAGGGGGATTCTTTTGGGCTGATGAAGTGTTCTGGAAATAGAAGGTGATGAGGGCTGCACAACCGTGATTGTGCAGAAGACTGCTGAGCGCTGTGTCTGGGAGTGCCTGTCGTTGGGGCATCTTTATTTTGTTCTCATTCTGCAATGTGAAGTGCCATCTTCTGCTGTGGTCATTCTACTCCTGTGAGTGGTGAGGGTCAGAGACTTTGTAGAGTTCTGTTCCTTTTCTCCCTCTGGCTGAGTGTAGGCAAAAAAATTTAAGCCTGAGAAAGTGCTCCATCTGCAGAAATGTCTTTCAGTTTTGCCTGGTGTAAAAATCTTGAGAGCTTTTAACCGTTGAGGCTAGTCTGTGGGGGTAAATAGCCCATGAAGCCTGGGTGAGCCCGGGAAGAGCCGTGCTTCCCTCCCAGACACGGGTGGGGATTTCACCACCTTTCAGGCAGTGAAGGGCCCAGACCCGTGAGCAGAGTTGACAATCGTGAATATTTACGTGTATCCGCTGCTTCATCTTGGATATTAATTTCAAGCTGAGTCAGTTTGTGGCGGCAGCCTCATCCTACATCAGGAATTTATAGTATCTGCTCTTTGAGGTGAAGACCTGACAGACTTGATTATTTAACAGTCTGCCTTGAATTGATATCTCAGATTCCTTTGTGAAAAGCAAAACAGCAGAAATACAGACGTCCTTTAATGCCAATGTGGCCTGGAACAGGTTTAGTCTCTGTGCCTCAGTGGCCTTATCTGTGGGTGGGGAAGATGATAACAGTGCTTCCCTCAGAGGAGCTGGTGAGGGGAGAGTGAGAAGCACAAATGGAGGACTTACACGAGATGCTCATAAATGACCGAATTTAGTGCTCTCCGCCTGGTGAGGCCTGAGGTGCAGAGATGTCAGAACAGAGCAGTCCTAGCCGGAGCTCGATACGTGATGGTAGCTGTTATGATCAGTATCACCACTGTGGTTTATCAGGTAGTTTTAAGACTTGGTAATATGATTTCATGAATAATGTTAAAAGACTAGACATCTCAGATCCAGTTTACATAGTCCTCAAGATTTCTTCTGAGAATTGGATGGTTTCTTCCCCACCTTAAATCTGAGATGAGTCTCTAAAAAATTCCCTATTCCTCCATCTTTTTGCTTTAATTCTCTATTTCTTACAAAACAAAGTTTTTAGATGGAGTTACTGGGGACTGAACTGAGGGCCTCATGCATGCTAAGAACATACTCTCCCAAATGAGGTATAATCTCCTCCCTGATTTTTTTTAAAATTTACATCTTAGTTTTCAGAGGTTAGAGGCCTCTAATTCTTTTTCTGGAGACTTGTCCATGAACCTGTAAATCTACAATTAATGGACAAAATTTGGTTTATTAAAAAAAAAATCTATAGAATATTCTGCAATCCATCCAAAAGGAAATTCTCATGGACTTAGAATGTTTCTCCTTTAAGGTGATATCTCCTGTTTGGTCGAGCTTAATTTATTAACTGCCATCCTCATCATCATAATGACCAAACTCGCTGTGAGTGGACGCCTAACTGAGGCTAAAATGCTTTGCTCATATTTTACTTCATAGCAGGTGTTTGATTGTAGGTATCAGTGTCTCCTTTTTTGTAGCTGAGGGATTGAGAGATGGGTCAGCTTGCCCCAAATCACACGCAGCTGGCGGTGGCTAGCTCGATGCTGGAATCCAGGCTGCACAGGATGAATTCTCAATTGCTCCTCTAATCAGCCTCCCTTTGAGTGTTTTCCCGAACTCCTGTGAGTCCATAAATGACCGATTTTAGCTATCTCAGCCTGATGAGGTCTTCAAAGGAGAGACACCAGTGAGAATGTGAGGCAGAGTGACATAAATTAAAATTGTACATTTTCACAAATGTTTTATTCTCAGGTAATGACTTTAAAGGTAATATTTTTTTAATTTAGTGCTTTGTGAGAACTAAAAACAAAACATTTAAAATAACTATTGTGCAAGAGAGAAGTGGTCTTTGAAAGTCCAACTGTTGCTAATGATGTTACTTGTTTTTTCTAGTGGTGTTTATTTACTGAAAAATTTCCAAACACTGAATTTGTTTTATGTAGTCTTAGTATGAAAGAAAACTTTGTCAGTGAGTATTGTAAGTAAAATCCTTACTCTTTTCTTTCCTGATGATGAATATCTTAGTTGTTTACCTGGCTTAAGTATATTTCATCATTTGTGAAATTTGAGTAATATGGTTTACCTTGTCTGACTGTGAGAGCTGGACGCCTTGTATACAAAGCACCGTATAGGTGCTTAATAAAAATGTGCTGTCACAGTGACTGATAGTTTAGAAGTATCAACTCTGAATACTAAAAAGTGTAGCTTATTTCTGATGCATATTCAATATGTATATATATGATATACATTAATATGGCTTAAAGAAACTAGGATTCAGTTTTTTTATAAGTGCAGTATGAAGCTTTATTGAAATCTGTGTCATTCTAGTGAGACAGGGACTACTTAAATTGCCTTAAGCAGACGACCTTGAAGATTATTTACACAGAATGTGTATTGTTACAGCTCAGAATTCATGTTGCCGTGTAACCATCCATCAGACATTTAATTTCTCGGGATTCTGACCAGAACCATTAAGTTTAGAAAAATCCACATTGATTATTTTCAGGGAATAAGCTTCTCTCTTTAGTGATTAAAGAATATTTTGATTTTTTTCTGCATTCTTTTCAGGTTTTAAAATTTCAAAATTTTGATTTGACATGTCACTTTTTTAATAGAGAGAATAAAGCTCATGCTGTTTTAATATGTAAATAAATGTTTTTGTATTTCAACAAACTTGTATCATTTTCTGGCTCTTTGAGAACTATTTTGCAAGATACTTAGATTACCTAGTGTTGGAGAAATACAGACGTGACTTCTATGAATATAGGCGTAGTACAGTTCTGTTGGTTTTTACTACAGTGCAAGACATGAGACCTAGGAGAGCTTTGCTGCTGATTGCCAGGAGGACAGATCTCAGGTCTCAGTCTCCCCTCATGTAAAATGAAGTGGCTGGACTGGAATCTTTCCACTTCTAAGATGAATTTCCATGAGCCTATGTATTTTGTTTATATTTAGGAGTATTAGCAATATCAGATTAAATACTGAATACCCGTCCATTCCCCCGAAGCAAAGTGCAGTATATGCTACATAAGCTTCTAGTTATCTGATTCTCGTTTCTCATCCTACAGTCAATTTTTGTGTTGCATGTTTCCCGGCAACCTGGAAGGTCTTTTTAGCCATAGGTGGCGCTGTTGCAACTTTTTACAGTCTTAATTTTTCTGTTTGTAAAATAAGGCTTAAACAATGTGATTTTATTTTGATTTCTTTGCTTAATGCTTCAGAATAGCACAATGTCCATTATGTCTTTCTACCTGGAAAAATTTTTCTGCTTATATCATAGTTTTATTCTGTTATCTCGCTGTGAACATTTCAGACTTGCTGTGCAAACAATGGCAAAATCGGCCTTTTCTTCTAGTGTTAGAAACCAGTGAGCCGGGATTTTATAAAACAGCTAGAAGCTGCCTCTGGAGCACCATAAAGCTGAAAAGTGTGTTGAGTTCCCTGAGTATTGACCCCGCCGCTGTGTGTTAATTGGTGGCAGTTGATTTGGTACATATATGAAGGGGTGTAGTTTCTTGACTTGGGTTTGCCTGCACGTGCTGCCACTGAACCACGTGATCCTGAGTCAGCTCGTTCTGAGTTTTCCCCTTGTCTGTGAGAAGGGGACGCTCATATCTGCTTTGTAGAATTGTGAGAATTAGTAATTATGTAACGTGTTTAACACAGTGGGTACGTCAAGAGAGCTCATAAACTTTAGCTGCTGTTTTGTGTGAAGCCATCATTTTATAGTCTTTGGTAATTACAAAGAAACAAGAAAATAAGAAAAGCTGATTTTATGATGAAAGATATTTGAGGAGGTTCCATAATTCCTACACCCATAATTTAGCATCAGCAGAGTCAGAACTGTTACACAGTCGCCCTGGACCAACGTTAAGCCACAGAAATTTTTGTTACTTCATATATGTTGGGGCCTAAGGGGAACCAATACTTATACACATGTTGTCTCCAGCAGCCAACTGAGAGATGACACAAAAGAGTAGGCAGGCGTTAAATGTCTTCTTTGTTACTGATGAAGCCACGTTCTCCATGAACTTCAGGGCTGTGGGTAAATGAGTGTCATGATACTGTGTCCCAGAAGTAGAGACTCACCCTGTCCCAGGTATCTCTGGGCCACAACAAGCCTTCCCTTGAGAGAATCTGCCCCATCATGCACAGGGCTGTTCTGCCATGGAGCTGAGCATCCAGGGTGTTTCCCTAGGGTGGCCAACACTGGAGGGAAAGGAAGGGTTTCACATGCCCTGCTTGTCTCCCTGGAATCACAACTCAATCTGTTAATGTGAGGAGGGCTAGCTGTGGGCCAGGGGTCAGGGCTGTGAAGGGAGTAGCACTCTGCATGGCCCAGAGGAGTGGGGAGGAGGTATCCCTTCCATCAGTTTAAACAGGTGGTGGGATGGAACAGAAGGGTGCACCCCAAGAGTTTATAAAAGGAGAAATAAAAATTTCCTTTGGGTATTAGTCTAGCCAGGAAACACAGAAGATGATTAGGAAGGAGACTTGTAAACCACTGTAATATTAATTTGACATTTGTTGAGCACCAAAAATGTGCTACATTCTTTTCTGAGCGTTTTACAGAAATGAATCCTTCAATCTTGTCAACAAGCGAGTAAGGAAGGTTTGATTGTTATCCCAGTTTTACAGTGTGGAAATTGAGGCACACAGAGGGTAAGTTGGCCAAGGTCACAGAACCAGTAAGTGGCAGAGCAAGTATTTTAACCCTGGCTGTATGGTATTGTGGCTCCCAGAATGGGCTTTGGGTGTTTAGATGTATCTGCATCCCTCGATTTCTGTACGTCTGTGCCTCAATTAGCCCATAAAGGACAGGGAAAGGAGAGTTACACAGGTGCTCACAGTCGTGTCTCGGCAAATGTCCACGAAGAGTGCACCGTGATTAGCATTAATTGTTTTCCAGGCAGCAGATCTGTTGGTATAACAGAAATTTAGTCCATTGAATTAATCTAGAAATCCTTCCTGCTCTGCTTCTGTCCACACTTGCCATGTGACTGCCTGCCCGTGATTGGGCCGTGGAGGAGAACATATACTCATGGTTGAACTCTGATATTGCAGTCTGGTTCATAGTTTCACGTCTTCTGTTACATTAATAAGTTAAATTTCTGGTTTTCTTGTATCAGTGTCTCATGAGTTTGGTTAATGTGAAACCAGTCCATGGGAGCCCAGGGGTTATGACGGTATAAATTTTTAGCACGTTGTGGCACTTCTAGCCGTGCAGACCTGACTAGGGGATGTACCCCTTTCTCACTGATTTCTCCCAACAGCAGGGTCCTCTCACGGATGTGAGGCTGGGAGCTCTCTGAGTAGCTCAGTCAGAGGCCAAGTCCACCAATCAGAAAATGATGAAGTACCTGGAAGTGGGTTTAATAAAAGTAAAGGGCTTCCAGGTAGTCTGATGGGCCGTTCAAGAAATTTGGTGAAAAGCTGTCCACTGTCTGTGGTTTAGCTTCTTCTTTGCTGTTGAAAAGTCTGGAGTAGATGAAGGGATTTTAAAAAGCAGAAAGGAGTGATTTCAGGTGGTACGTCCACACCGGTGAGAAGTGATGGATGACCGCCTGTGTGAGGCACAGAGTCTTACAAACTTCATAAAACAGCTTCAAATGCTCTGCCATCTGAGTGCACTTCATATGGGGTCCAGTTCATCACTGGTCACGCTGTGAGGGCAAGTAACTGACGATGGCAGAAAGGACACAGAGGCATCAAAAAGGTCTCAGTCATGTTCCCTGTTTAAACAATGTGGCACAGTGTATTATATTTGAGCTGGTTTTTCACTGAACAGTTTTTAGTGTTTTCTGGGACTCCCCAGTGCCCCAAGGTTCCATGCAGCTGGGTGTCCCCTCATAGCAGCTCCGTCAGCGCTTGCCCTGGGCTGATGTGGTGTCACGGGAAGCAGGACGGTCAGCGTCCCCGGCTCCTCTGAGCTCCGTCTCCTCATCCGCAGAGCCTGGTTTCTCATCCGTGTCTACTTAGTAGGGTTGCTGAGAATCACACGTGATGGTTATCAGGTGTGAATTCTGGTTGTCTCTGCGATTGGCAAATAGCCAATAATTGATAGAAACTCTTGTTTTTTTATTGTAATTGTGTCTCCTAGATTGCAGTGGTTTTTAGTCTGCATTTTTTTATAACTTTACTCATTTTTAAATATGCCCTTATTTTATTTATATTTTTTGAGGTACGGGGGACTGAAGCCAGGACATTGTGCATGCTATGCAGGTTCTCTACAACTGAGTAATACCCACCCTCCTTGTCTGCACTTAAAAATAAATATTGCAATACACAAAATAGCTCTTAAACTCCATCATGGGACCTGGTCTCTGTATAGGCAATTGAACACGTATACTATTTCAATAAGAATAAATGCTGTTGAGACATACGTTTCTGAATCTGTTTATGTGCTTAAAAGCGATCATAGCTAGTGATAAACACGAGACTTGGATCCAGTACTTCTTAGGGTATGTTTTGCCATCATGGGAAATTACATTCTACCGAGAAGGCTAATTGGGTCTCTTTGATATTTGGATGCTTTAGCAGGTGATCAAGGCTTTCCAAAGCTGACAGTTTTGTATTTTAGACTAACTACAAAGTTATCTTCTAGAAGATGGAAATCATAACCTTGTGAATTTCCCAGTAATCCAGGGGGTATGTGTCTGTGTCTGTGTCTGTGTGAACGTTTGTGTGTGTGATTTCAGGAATGTAGAAATAAGTTCCATATAGACTTCTGATATCTTTCTCTTCCAGTTCAAGGTATAAGCATTTACTTACACAAATAAATTGATTTTCTTTTGTCATTTGGCATATTGGCGGGAATAAGAGGTTCTCATACTTGTTTCAGAAGGGTTGGGAAGCATGAGCTTAGAAAACGGGAGGAGAAAGAGGCAGGGAGACACTTCACACTTTGTGCAGGATATGAGAAACAGTAGCTTTTCTTTTCTCTTTTCTTCTAAAGCAAACTGGCACTGAATTGTAACACACTATTACTCAGAATTGCTTTTCTAATCAGATACAAGTGCCTCAGATTTTTCAAGGCAACATGAATGATGAAATGTGTTTTAGCATTTATCTTTAAAAGTAGTTTTATTTCTCAAGTAAAAGACTATAGCCTGTTTCTTCCAGCGTCACAAGAAATTCTCATTGATCTATGTACATGTTCTATGTGCTTATTTTCTTTGGGTTTTTTTTTAAGTGCTTGTTTCATTGTGGTGTGAATGAATGTTTAAAATTTCTGGATTTTGATCTTTAGAAAATGCTGATTTATCAGAACTGTTAAAAACCTGATTGTTCTTTGGTCCTTGTTTGGTGGGGCACCCTGTTGATTAATCTTGTCTGTTAAAGAGAGAAATTCTTCCTCTAGCCTGCAGATCATTGAGTATATGGTTTGCAGTATGTCTTTAAATTTCATTGAATGCATTGAACATGATTGTCCAGTGAATTTTGAGTTGACTCATAGTAATGACTTTGCTTTGTTTCTGTGGCTTTTACTCCCCACAAGAGCTTGAATTCTCTGTTGCATTTTGTATACGTGTTCTTCACAGTGGAAGACATTTTTTACAGAGGTGGTTTTTCCTAACACCTCTGAATGCCTTCTGTAATGGATACAACAATAATCTGTTATTTCAATGCTTAATTATTTCATAAACTAGTTTTTGGCTTAATCAGAAACAATGACAGAGTGATAATAAAAAATAAGAAAACTTTCCTTCCTTTGAAGAATAGAAATCAGGTGGTCAGGCTCACCCATGCTTTGTGCCTGACACACTTAATCTCATGTCATTGTGTATCATGATTCGGAGATGGAGTTGCTTCAGGTTTATTGATTTTTGTTTTAACATTTGTTTTGAATTCTTTCTCCAGGCTTATGTATCCTGTTGGGTTTCTTGAAACTGTAGAAGGGAAAAAAAAGCTTTTTTTGGTTTCTGGAGGCCTGAGTTGCTGATGATAAAGAGTTGAGGGTGGGCTGAGGAACAGAGTG
Organism: Vicugna pacos; assembly: GCF_048564905.1. Lineage (NCBI taxonomy): Eukaryota > Metazoa > Chordata > Mammalia > Artiodactyla > Camelidae > Vicugna > Vicugna pacos. Next base: position 2,422,043 of record NC_132997.1, read on the forward strand.
ACACTCCCTCTGCTCCCAGCTGAAATTGATGAACAATGAAATCAATTAAGTGTATCGGTATTTGACCAATAGAAGTTAGCGAGCCCAAACTGGCTAGTTATGCCCAAAGAAAGTACTGAATTCACCTGCAGAATTAGGTGCTTTACCAAGAAGAAGCAGCTTAGAGCAATCAGAAAAATCAGTCCTATGATGAGATATAAAATAAATATAATATCTTTTATTTCTGAAACTTTTCTACGTTAAGTTGTGTAGAGCTAAAATTAAGTTTCAAGCACCAGGAGTTAACAGTGTGGGTGGTTCTGTATGATCATTATTCAGGAATGTGCCTAGACTCAGCTAGAGTGGCTGAAGCTGGCAGGAAAAGACCCAGAGCCAGGATTTGTCACCCTAGGGTGTCCTTCATAATGGTTCCATGTGGGAGCCCATGATTGGGTTAACAAATTTTAACAGACCCCAGCCGCCTGTCAAATTTAAGAAGAAAACGTATGCTTAGTAACTGCTTTGCAAGCAGGGCCCTGTGCATACTCATTCCTGTCTCCTTTCCTTAAAAAGCAGAGATAATGCTTTGCTTGCGTAGATGAGGTTTTGGATAGCACTCTGCTCATCACAAAGCAATGACCCAGGCCCTCAGCTATAAAGGCTGGGCTTGTGTGCAGTTAGATACTCTATTATCCCCCAAACAAGGACCTAGCTGGTCTGGTGGTCTGCTTTGTAATTCACATGTCTAAAGGATGTATCTTATTCCTCTCACACCATGACTTCGCTAAAGATACACTAAGCCTTTGTACTCATGGTGGATTCTACAATCTCTGTCTCATCCTTCTTTCCCCAAGTTCCTGCTTACTATCACTCAACTGTTAATGACGTTTTCCTTTGATTATACACAATAAATATGGGAGCATTTGAGAGGCTCGTGGAGTTGGGTCCCTACGCCCTCTCGCTTTCTTGACTTTTTCCACAGAGTCTTGAGTATTCATTCCCTGTACGTAAGACTTCTGCCAGCCAGAACCCACAGTTCCAGGTGAGAAGGATGCAGGCTTTATCTCTCCTACCCGAGGGAGAGAGAGTAGAAAATTGAGATCTGCTCTTCCGTGGTCCCTTCCTGCCCCAGGTCTACTCCAGTTCACCTGCAGCCTTCTGGCCTCTGCTCACAGGGCCTCTGTCCCAGGACTGACAGCAGCCTTTTCTTCCCTGGTAAACATTTCCTGTGCCTTTTAGAAGTTGGTCTCTTCTGTGCAATACAACCCTGGCAGATGTGATGGTGGTAAGCGTGCTGGTGGGCAGTCACTTGGGGACTGCCAGGAGCCATGCTGATTCTCCTGAGTCTCACATTCGGGGTTACAGAACTGTCGAGCAGCAGAGGAAGCCCTTTAACGTGAGGCCAGCTCAGCATTGCATCACTTTCATTTTATTTTTGAATTTTCAGTGGAGAAATTATTTGTAGCAAACTGTTCCAGATTTTTGGCTGCCTGCTTTCCTCACCACCATTTCCTTGTTGGCTCTGGTGCTTGTTTTAAGAACCAGGTTTCTTCTCTGGTTATTTCTAGCAGCTGGGCTTGCCGAATCCTTGATCTGCATTTGAAGCAGAATGCTTCTTCGTGATGTCAAGCTGATTTTCCTATTTCTGAATATTTCGTGTACACTCAGCAACCCTTTCAAGTGAAATGCTCTTGTCCAATTCTGTTAACCCACATTTGCCGATCTCCTGCTTTCATGCTGAGGGCAGTTTCTTCTTCCTGTAATAAAAGTTAGCAATTTGCATTTACTATTTGAAGGTTCTGGCCCTAGGTGCTTTTGTCCTTAACAGTTTTAATACAATTCACCCATTAAAATGTACAGCGGTTTTTACTCAATGCCCAGAATTGTGCATCGCAGTCAATCTTAGAATATTTTCATCCCCCAACAGGAAGCCCTGTATGCACAAGCAGTCATTCCCATCTTCCTCATCCTCCCCCAGCCCCAGGCAGCCACTGTTCTCTCTCTGTGGATTTGCCTGTGCTGGACATTTCATGTAAAACAAGTTATTTCATGTAAATGGAACTGTCTATTGTGACTGACTTCTTTCACACTGAGTAACTTTTTCAATGTTTTTCCAGGTTGTGGCCTGGGTCAGTACTCTATGCTTTGCTATTGCTGAATTATATTCTACTGTATATCCGGGCCCCACTGTTTATCCATTCATCAGGTGATAGTCATTTGTGTTGTTTCTGCTTTTTGGGTGTGAAGAGTAATGGCGCCGTGAATACTCCTGTAGGAGTTTTTATGTGGACATTTGTTTTCAGTTCTCTTACTTGGGTGACCAGAGAGCAGAAATGCTGGGTCATTCATAAACCAAATGTTCAACTCTCTGAGGACCTGCCAGGCTGTTTTCTAAAGTGGCCACGCTGTGTTACATCCTCACCAGTAAGGGCTGCGCGCTCCGCTTCCTCTGTGTCTTCATTAGTGCTTGTTACACTTTTTTTTATTATAACCTATTGTAGTGAGTGTGAAGCGGTTTCTCCTAGTGGTTTTGACTTGATTTCTTTTACAGCTAATGATATTGAACATCGTTTGATTGTGCTTATTGGCCATTTGTGTATTTTCTTTGAAAAATACATTTTCAGATACTTTATTCACATTTTAATTGAGTTCTCTTTTTCTTGTTGAGTTGTAGGAGTTTTTTCTTTTATTTTATCTGAATACTTAATCAGATAAATAATTTGAAAAAATTTTCTCCTCTCTGTTGTTTTTTCACTTTCTGGATGGTGTCCTTTGAAGCAAATTTTTAACATTTGATGAACTCCAACTTATCACTGTTTTCTTTGTTCCTTGAGCTTTTGGGGTAATATTTAAAATCTGAGGTATTTTATTTAAACTTTTATATAAAAAATAACTTAATTCTTAAGACCGTTCTAGGAGATGGGTGCTGTGGTTGTCCACAGTCTATGGATAGGAGACTGAGGTGCAGAAAATTTCACTGAAATATCAGTGTCACAGCTACCCAGTGCTGTGGGATTTCAGACCCTCATGTTTGTCCCCAGCATTTGTGATCTTCACCACCATGCTCCACTACTGCCTGGAATCGTTAATGAAAATGTTTCCCTTTTTTGATTTCTTGATTGTTTGTTTTCTCATTGGGGAACTCACCTCTTCATTTTCCTTGTAGAGATCTGTGTAGGTTTATTTTAGGTCTCATGTACTTATTTATTACTCAGGCTCCAGTGATGATTGTGCCTAGTTGATCTAATCAATTCATGCTCAAGTCTTTCCTGCTCATGACACTAAAAAGAGAGTCATGATTTACATAATGCTCAAAGAAGAATGTACTTGAGTGATTTTATTTTTCTAACCAATCAAACCAATCAAATAAAAACCCGGTGTTGGAACAGATTATTAGCCCTGCAGAATAGGGTCACTGTCTTCCTTGTGTTTCATTTCTTTTGTCACAGTGTCTGGATAGTGCCTTGCTGTCCAGCAGTTTTGTGAGTATACGGTGCTCGTGAATCATTGTAAGGAAAGAATTTTGACAACAGACTGTGTTGTTCATTTCACGAGGGAAAAGATCATATAGAATTACTGCTCAGATTTATTTTAAAATTAAGCTTGGTGTTTTGAGAAGGGTTCAAGAAACCATACAAAAATCTTTTTCACTAATTTAAAATCTATCTTAGACACATTATGCTTACATAGCAGAGTAACTTATCAACTAGCCTTGACAAGAGGAGTGTATTATTGATTATCCATTTTAGTTGAAATATTCTACCTGGGATAAAGTAATCAGTGCCCATAAATGAACAAATATGTTCGTATTTCTATGCAACATGGGAGCAGACTTCATATCTTTCTATATAATATATATGACTGTGTGTTTTAATCTGTCTGTCAGTGTTTTTATAGTTTTTCAGCAATGTTGTAAATTTAGAATTCTTCTAAGGAAACCACCCCCAATTCTAGTGCAGTTTGTACTGTGTATCCTGTCTTATGCATGGGATTCCACTGTCCCCTCTGTGAGGAATTTCCTCTCCTATTGAGTTAGTAGCAGAGTTAAAGGAACTATGATTTCTAGGCCTTTGATCTCCATGTGTTTGCAGTTGGCTGTCAATCAAGATTTTCCCTTTCTTGAGTTTTCATTGTTCAATTAGAATTTTGGAAATAACAATTAATATGTTGCAACACTCTCCCTAGAAACTTGATGTGTTTGTGCTTTTCAGGTTCCAATTTAGGAAAATGTAAATGCACTCTTGTTTTTAAATAGTCCTTTTTCACTAGATATTTGTTTTCTTCTTTATAGTCAAAATAGTTTTTTCCCAATGAATGAATCGGTTTGCATGTTTTAAAAAATACCTTACTTTTTATATTTCTTATTCTAACAGGTATATTCATTGTACAGAATTTAGAAAATAAGGATAAACACAATTATAACTTAAAAATGGCCTCTAATCTCACCTGGAGATACAGTTGTAAGGTTTGAAATTGAGAATTACAAGTCCTCTCAAATTGTTCTTCTATTTCAACTACGGTTTGGTTACTGAGATCCTCGAATTCCCATATGAATTGTAGCAGCAGATAGTCAGTTTCTGCAGAGCAACCCACTGGGATTGTGATCGAGTCAACGTTGAATATATGGATCGCTCTGGGGAGCACTGCCATCCCAAGAATGCTGTCATTTGATCCAGGAATGTGCGTGGTGTGTCTGTCCAGGTATTTAGGTCTTCTTTAATTTTTTTTTCAGCATTGCATAGAGTTTACATTGGATTATTTTACTATATTTTTTGCCTTTATACTGAGGACAAGTGTGCAAGGTACCGGGATCAGAAGTGTATTGGAGCTCCGCAACTTGCTGCCACCGGACGCTGTGCTCTTGCTTCGCCCACTGTACAATGTTGCACAAAATAGGACCTAAGTAACTCTCTCTTGAAAGAATGATTATATGATTGCTGGATGATGCTTGAGAGTCCTTGTGATGATGTCTTTTTCCCAGAATTTCCCCTCTTCTTAACTATGCCCTTTCTCTACCTTTCCTCCAGCCTGTGTTTCAGCCTGCCTGTGGCATTGATTTTCCTTGTCTGTGGACTCTTCCTTTCACTAGTTCATGATAATGTTACATGTGAGATGTGGAAACTTGCTAGATGTCAAGAAAGAGCAAATCCATTGTATGCTAATATTTTTAGAGTGTGTTATTGTTTTATCGATTGAAATTAAATCAGGCTGACCCATTGAGCCATCCCCTGAGCTCTTTTCGCTTTCCTACAGGTGATACTGTTCTCGTTGCTACATGTGCCCTTCCCCCAGACTTGGTTTTGGAGTTGAGTAAGTCACCATCACTGGAGCCCTCTCTTTAAATGATGAAGAGAACATTTGCTCTTTCTCCCTGTTTGGGGACTTGGATGAGATGAGGTAACAGATAAAGAATGGAGCCCCACCTCATTCTGACCCCCGCTCTTTCCGTTCCTTTCTCCAGGGGAAGAATACAATACAAAAATATAAAGATTGTGAGCTAATGAGATAGACAAGACAACCGATCATTTATTAAATACCCTTTCATGCCAGAAACAAATGTATTATACACAAAAAAAGCACATAAAATACGGTAGTACTTTGGTTACAAACGCGGGTCCGAGTTCAAGTCCGGGTCTGGAGTGACAAGTCCTGTGAGATGGAGAACTTGTAGGTCGGCTTAGCCTCTCCTGGACTTGTTTTCTGTCCTGCAGAGATGGGGCTCGCTAGGCGTCCCTCCCCCGTAGAGGTGCTGAGGGCTGTAAAAGACGCGTGTAGGCAGACCGAGCACAGCTGCTCTTTCCTCGTAAGTGCAGTATAGCATAGCTTTTGCGGTGACGGCTTTATGACCACACCGTGTAGACTCTCAGTGCTCCAAAGGGATGCCTTGCGGATTGGAGATGGGATTCTCACTTCTGTAAATACCCAAGGATTGTGTTATTGGGCCTTGCAGATTTGACTCTATTCTTTAGAAAGTACATAATGTAGATATATTTTTCAAACATGCATGCTTTTTTTCTTTTATTATTTATAGTTCTACCCTCTCATCTCTTGGTGTGACTTTTCATGGAATCCAGGAAACAGTCCTAAGCTACCTGCCTCTTCACACTTCTCCGTGGTGGTTTCCTTCCCTGACTAGAAGAGGGTTTTGCATAGGTAATTTTGATTGCTCCCCTTCTCTTGGAGACTCTCTGTTTGTCTGCCCATCTCTCACCTGTCCTTCTGTCCATTTCTCTACCCACTCATTCTTCTGACTTGTTCCAAGAAGCATTTCAGGCAGCTTACAGAAGAACAGATACCAAATAAACACGTGAGAAAATGGGGCCAAGTTCATACAGTGAGGCTAGGAGTTGAGCCTGTGTGAGATTTGCAGGCGTGAGACACACGCCTCTGCCTTGTGACTTATAAGATAGACAACATCAATGTGCCTGAAGCTCCCAGCAGACACAGGGAAACAGGGTTTGTGGAAGATGCTCATTGGCTGTGAAATAAATAAGTGGCTTAGTAGAAGCCCAGCTTTTCCAAATACTAAGGATTAGGAGAATATTTTAGTGTCTTCCAAAATCAAAGTATTGCATCTTTTCTTTTTCAGAGTTTTATGTATAGTTGGTTTACATTCTATACCTGGAAATTTCTCCAAAACTTCTGCCCACGTGAGTCCCATGACTCGGGAATGGGGTGGTTCTGCTCATTGACGGGTGTTGGCCAGAAACGGAAAATGGCAGCCTCAAAGGAGCCTGGGATTTATCACTTATGTTTTTTCAGTGCTGTAGATTTCAGAAAATGCTTTCACCGTTTCTCTCCATCTGAGGCAGCAGCGTGCTCTCTTACCAGCATCAGAAGCTCAGGGCTACGGGATGGTGGGGTTTGACTGCACTGACGTGAAGACAGCTGAGCTAGTCACTGCAGGCTTGGTGCTTTCACGTAGTGCATTTCATGTTCTTTAATTGGTTTCAACAAGTAGTTAATTAACTGAGTTAATTAACATTTAATAAATATGATGCTTTGTTGAAAAGACAGTCATAGGCAGAATATAAGTTGTGAACACTTTAAAAACGGTTTCATTACTGAAATTTCAGTAGGGAAGTTTCAGTTTATCTTATTTACGCCTCTCTTTAAAAGTAACAAAGAAACAAGACAGAAAAAGCAGAGGATGATTTCTATTCTTCCTCTCGGCTTGCAGGTGCCTTCACCTCCAGTGGCATCCATCCAGACATCAGCACTGACACTGGCCGTGCTCAGAATTGCCTCAGCCCTGAAGACACAACTGACAAATAGAAGGGGGGGCGCCCTGTTACAGGGGGTGCTGTCACTTTGTGGGTCCTTATGTAACTGCGTGGTGTTATTCAGGATCGCCCTTTCTACACTGCGTGACGGTGCTGTGGTGTCTCCTAGTTATTTGTTTCTGTAAGTACTCGTGTGTTTTTTCCAATGTGTGGTACTAGACATCAAAAAATGCTTTTTTCAGGTGAAAAATAGTGTGTATTTAATATAAAAGTCCAAAAAAAGTGTCAAAAGTGTCTATCTTGTTCCCAGTACTCAGAGATAATAATTAACACTTTAAAATCTATTTTCTGTTCTTTTCATCAGTGTGTATTACCTCTGTCATAAAAACCAGCGAGCACTGTGTGCCTGTTTACTGTATGGAGACCTCCATTTTCCATTCGGCTTATTACACATTTTTCTACAATATTCTATCTCCACTGGCATGATTTTTAATGACCAGTATAGCATTCTGTCTTGTGGAGGCATCGTCCATTTTACTTTGGACTTAAATAAACTTTTAAACTCCAAGTATACTTAACTGAAATACTGAAAAGAGAACTGTGGTGGTACCGAAAGTCCCCTACTTCCCTTCCCCTTATTTCCAGAGAGTAAAAACTGCTGACAATGTGGAGTATGTATTTCATGACCTTTATGCCTATGTCATATATATATACACATACATCACGAATATGAGAAATCTATGTATATGTGAGTGTATATATGCTTTATTGAAAAATAAGGCCATACTATATGTTTTCTGCAGCTCGGTTTATTCACTCAGGTATATATCATTGACTTCTTCCCCCTCTAGACTCACCCGGTCCTTTCAGATAGAGTAGAGGGTTTTCCTGATGTGCAGGTTTATTCTCTTGTGTAAGGACACCTTTCGTGGGAGAGTACTGTGGACAAGGCCTTGGACCACGCCGAAACGCCGGAACTTAAGTGCCCACAGCTCGCCGTGATTTACCGCATCATTGTCTTGATGGTAGACACTTAAGTTTTCTCCATCTTCCACTGTCAGAAAGGGTGTTTGACTGGAATCCTTCTTATACAAACATTCCTGTGATCTTGTATGAGTATTTCTTTAGTTAAAGTTTCTGGAAATTTAGTCCTTGGATGTGACAACTACATAAATCACAGGCTCCTTTCAAGTGAATCTAGAAATTCCTTCTCCTGTGGGGAATGAAAAGATGTAGAATAACTTATGTAACCAATTCTCTATCGCTGGATATGATTTCACTTCAGCTTTTCTTCCCACCAATGTAAACAGTGCTGTGTAAATGCTCTGATGAGTACATCTATTTGAACTGATTTTTTCTAAATGAAACAATTCCTAAAAGTGGAGTTCAGCCTGTGTGTACACACGTTTTTCAGAGTTTACATATCCATTGACATGTCGTCCTCCAAAAGATCGCTCACAGTTTGTTCTCTCAAAGATGGACACTAGCTAGAATATCTTTTAAAAATATGTGCCAATATGATGAGCAAAAGTGCTTTTTCATTGTTTTAATTTACACTTGATGACCAGTGAGGTATTGAGCATTTTTCACTCATTAGCCATCTGACTTTTAAAAAGTGAATGATCTCTTTTGTCCGTTGAACACATTTAAGTGAGGGAGCTTCTTGTTGCTTTGTGACAGCTCTATGTATATTATGAACATTAACCCCTTGTCTTCATCAAGATGTATCAGAGAGCTTTTCCTTGTAATTTTTTGCCTTTCATTTTGTTCAGTAGGTTCATTTTTGTTGTGGCCCAAAATAATCTTAAGATAGTAAATGTCTTCTTTTTGGGTTTTATTCTTGATATTATTCTTAGAAATGCTTTCTTATAATGGTATAAATTTCTTCTGTAGGTTTTTTTAATCTCTAAGATGGAGATGATAATGGTACTTGTTATAGTGAGGAGAAGTTGAATTAATATGAGCAAAGAATTATATTCGCTGTTATTAGTACTTTCTAATATTCACATCACTTTCTGTAATTTTTCTTGCGGTCAATATGACTGGAATAGAATTTTTTCTTTCCAGGGGATTCTCTGATTGTCCCAAGACAATTATTGAATTCATACTTACCTTTTTAACTTGAAATCCCACCTGTAAAGAATACTTATGTACACTAGAGTCTCTTTTTGAGCTCATGGTTTATTTCTGTCAATCTTACTTTCTTACTCTAGCACTTTATCTTACATATTGTAAAAATTTATTTAATATCTGACAGTGCGATTTTTTTGATTCTCTTTACCATCCCAAATTTTCTTGGCTAGTATTATGACTTTATTATTCCTGAAGAATTCTAATATAATTTTTCAAGTTAAAAAAAAAAAGAAGTGTTGTCATGGGATTTTTTAGTAATTTTGAATTATCTTTAGGAGAACGTACATTTTTTCAAAACTGCTTTCCTCCATACAAAATGTTGATGTCTCTACTTTCACACCTCTTACTTTACCCCTCAGTACAGTCCTGTACTTTCTCCATGTACAACATGGGCATTGTTTTTGAGTTTATTCCAGATTATTGTTGATGATTTTGTTAATTTTTTAAGTGAGAATTTTTTGCTATTATATTTTTTAACTGTTAAAACTGACACCTAGGAAGGAAGATTCGGTTTGTAAATACTCACTTTGTGACTTCTCATTTAAAATTGTAAGTTTTAAGTACTTGTTACAGAATCCTTTCTTTTCTGTTTTTAAAAATTTGTTTCCAAGATTCTCAAAATGGTCATAGCAAAGTAGTATAGGTGAGGAGACAGATTGAGAGAGGTAGTGTGGCTCATGTACAAACTGTGAGCACTTTCATGGCTGCCTTTATGCTGGAAAAGCTGCTGAAGAGTCCAGGATAAACCAGGGGTGGCTTTGTATGCAGTTGAAAGCCAGCTTTCCTGCCTGGTGAAGCCTGGTGGGCATGGCAGGTAGATGATCAAGGTCGAATGGAGGTTATTGGCTGCACAGAGCGCTGTGTCTGAGAACTGGAGAATATCACCATGGGAAATGCTTGGTGCCAGGAACAATGCAGAGGAGCTGGGGACCCTGTGTGTTAAGGATTTTCCAGCCCTGGGAGTGGGAAGATCAGACTCTGCATTCAGATCTGAGTTTGAATTCATCCTCTTTAGTTTACTTGTCCTCTGACTTTGGTCAAGCTATATACCCTCTTTCACTTCCTGTTTTCTTATCTCTCAAAATAGGAGAATTACAGCCTGCTGCTAGATTGTTTGGTCAGGTTAAATAATTAGTGTCTATAAGATGCCACGTACAGTCACAAGCTCAGTGAGAAATGGGCTGTCGGCTGTTCTTCTGCAACTCAGTGCTTGACAAGACATGGGGGAAAGCCAGTCCCTAATTTGTGTGTGATGCAAGTAGGAACAGAATTAATGACTTGCCTTTCCCTAGCAGTACTCTTACAGCTTTGCTTCATTTACTTCTTTCCTCCTTTCCTTTCCCCTTTGCCGTCCTACAACAAAAGAGCCTGAGATTCTCTCAGAATACTAGATTCAAATTAATTTAAAGGTTGGCTCATCCTCATGAAATGATAGTAACATAAAGAAAATCTGTGCACATCCCAGAATACATTGTATTTGATTTACACACATGCGCGTGCACACACTCACACACACAATCAGCCTCCCTCCCACTTGCAGAGGGAGAAGGACCACTTTTTCTGAGTTTTCACTCACTGAGCGTGAGAACAGTGTCTCTTACACAGACGTTCACCAGGCTTCGTGCATGGTGTTTTTAATTGAATTTCAGCTTTGTAGCCATAGATATAGTCTCCTAATAGAAGAGAGAAAGTGGAGACTTAGACATTCTGCTGAGATATTGGTGTCATCATATTTTAGTTGGAAAGGACTTAAGACAGAATAGAGTCGTAATATTTTATGGGTGAGAATCCATGATGTTGTAACTTGGACAAGAACCTGGACCTTCTGCCATCTTGTCCACAAGGGTGAAGAGGCAACTGGGCAGGGAATGGTAGGGATCCTTCTTGCTTGAGTTCCATGTTCTTGCTAGTTTTCATTGCTCAGCTGCCTTTAGTTTATGTCCATGAGGCCTCTCATGGGAAGGTCACTCTGTCCTGATAGATTGAGTTTCTTATCAGCAAAAAGCTCTGGACCCACTCATATTTCCCAGAGTTTTCTGCTGACCTGCTGACACTTTATATAATTGAGACCTAAGAAACTACTGAATATAAAATACTTATTGTTATTGTTTGCCCTCGAGTTCCATAGGAATGGGGTGCTGTCTCAGGCTGTCTAAAGCCAGATCCGAACAAAGATAGGGTGACAGGTTGTGCTGCTGTTTCTCCACAGTCGAAGGGGATTACCACCTTAGCTTTATATTCAAGGCAGATGAGTTCAAATCTTGCCTTTACCAGTTATTATCTTTGTGAATTTGGGGAGAAACTGTACTTTTTTGTGTCCAAATTTGTTTATCTGTAAATAAGTTCAGTATTTATTTTAAGGTTTCTGTTTTAGAATTGAATGAGCTAATTCCCTCATTTATACCTAAAATAGCGATCGCATGGTTCTATGCTGGTGCCTTGGTAGTTGATTACTAAGGGACACGGCAGTGAGAATGGGGGTGGGGGACCCCTGGATAATAGAGCTTATATTCCAGGATATGCTTGTAAAAGACTGGATGTGCAGTGGATTTTTAGTAAATATCTACTCCTTTCCTAATCTGCATTGATTGTGTATATATCTTTATACTAATATATGAACAAATTTTATTGCAATTTAAATATCTTTGTAGTATTTACAATATCTAGCTATAAAAATACGTGAAATAAAATGATTTGAATTTATTTTCTTTTCAATAAGCAAAACAAAATAAAATAGAAAAGAAAAAAGTTTTGAAGGAGTAGAAATAATTTTATTTCTGTGGAATCAATTCCTTATAATAGGTTTTTTGTTCGTGTTGTTAAAAAGCATATGAAATTGATAGGTTGTGACATACTGGAAATGAGGAAACAGTGGAGACATACTACCTCTAAGGCAGTCAATTTGTTACCAAGTCCAAACTCATTCTGCTTGCTGCATGACAGGCCAATAAATCGGGAGATGAGATGTTGGAGTAAGGAAAAGAGACTTTATTTGAAAAGCTGGCAGGCCCAGAAAATGGCATATTGTTATCCAGTAGAACTCTCTTCCCCAGGGCAGAATTCAGTCTCCTTTTATACCAAAAAGGGGCGGGGATGTGGCTGGTTGTTGCAAACTTCTTGTTGTATGAATTGTTTGTCCTTGAAATCCTTTGTTTCTGCAGCTGTCCATGTGGGTCAAATTATGGTGCACCCGTATAACCTCCAAAAAAAAGAAAGGTTATTCAGTATTTTACAACTTGCCATCTATACATAAGTGTAGAAGAGCAAATATTCTTAAAGATCAGAGCCCGGAGAATAGGCCCTCCTGGATATTTCAGGCTAAAGGCAACTTTCTTTTACAAAAGGTGCAGAAATATCAAGTCTGAGCCTAGAAAACAAGGTACAGGATTAAAGCCAAACGAACACATCTAACATGGAGTGAAATTTGTTCTTTCTATTACAATTTCTTTTTCTCCCTCATAAATAATTTTACTAAGAAACATGAGTAATTTTTTTATTTTTGCTTCTTAATAAAGGACTACAACTATATTTTAGTGAGCAGGGATGCTGTGCGTGCCTTGGGGTCACAGCAAACTCTTATTGGGGGTGGTCGACCCTGCAACATGCCTGATGCCCTGTGAGTGTTGGTGAGGGTCCCCCTAACCAGGGGCTCTCTTCAGGAACCACCATATGGGCGTTGACCTCTGGCACCTCTTTTTCAGCTGCAGGAAATTTTTTCAGATTCTATGATAGAAAAATCACTCCAGCTGGGGATAATCAGGGAATAAAGGAAGAGGAAATGGGCTTGAAGTAGAGTAGAAGAGAAGGACAGAAGCTCAGGGAGCCTGGGGGCTTAGCAGCGGGGCCTCAGGGGAGAGAGGAGCAGAGGTGTGGATGGGACCGGCTACGGAACCAGCTCCTGCTGCTTTCCCTGCACCCAAGCCACACAGCTTTTAATAGGGCCCAGGACTCTCTCCTGTCTGGATGTCACTCTGGGCAGAACCTTGAGAATCGAAGGTAAGGGGTGGGCAGCACTCACCTAGGGATTCACTGAGGAATTTGTTCAAGTCCACATTGACTTTTCCAGTCATGTGCCTTCACCTGTTCTTTATCTCAGGATCTGAGAAGCAGAAGCAAGGAACTCAGGGAGAGATCCAGGAAGATATCTGACTGTGTTAAGAGACGACAGTCACAGTGACACTGGGAGGGAAGACACTTGCAGCAAAGTAAAATAAATTCACAACTATTGCATCAGAGCTGCATGTGTGAGAGAGCCTAAGCCTGTCTCAGAGTGCAGGGGACAAGCGGAATGGAATGGTAAAATTAACACTGACAATTGAAATTTTGTTAAATAGCCTGCTACTTTTAATTTTATCACTTGAATGTATGCAGGTGTATTTCTATGAGCATTTATAGGTTCACACAACCCCACCAGCCCCTCTTGCCCCCATGGGGGATGGGATTTCTCAAGCACAGTGCCCCTCCTGCTTGCTTGGGCCACGCTGCGGGTCCTCGCCTGGGGACGGACTGCTACAGGACACTGAGTCCCCGAGGCACGGCCTGGGATACATGACAGGAACATCTGTGCTCTTGGATGACAGCCTCCATTTCCCCCTGCAGTGTAAGAATGCCGGTGACTCAGTTAGAAGCATGCATCCAAGCCATCCTTCCGTGTCATCACCATCTAGAAGCAGTGCCTGAATCTTCTGAATTTCTGCAGAATGTGGTTTACAATCACCTTCAACAAGTGAGTGTGTGTCCTCTTTCAAGTGGAGGAATTACTGCCGTTTTCCTGGAACTTACCACTAGTCCATCTGATTTTTCTGTGCTAGGATTCAGTATGGCCTGCTAATAACTCTGCAGTCAAATCTAGAAACCCTGATGAAGAGGATTATTTATTTTCTTTCTTTATATGATAGTATTTTACTTTCAAAATTCTTAGTTTTCAGTTCTTGGAGGAATTTTTTCGGGGGTTGGAGAAACAACTTTGCTCTTACCATCTTTGTTACCTTTTGCTATATGCGTCTCACCTGTCTTCTGTCACTTGTGAGGCGGTTCCATTTGTGACCCTGTCCGGGTTGTTCATAGTATAAAACATAAAATCTGTAAAAGTACAGTCCCTTTTACTCCGAAGACATTCCACAAATACTCCTTTAATCTGGGTGTGGTTTTAAGAAGACACAAACATTAGAATATATACTTGCAGGTTGCCAGTGCAAAATCCCCAAATTAATAGACGAGCGCAACATCTAAAATCTTTCTAATGTACCATGGATTTGTATGGATAAGTGAATTAGTTTGCTAAGAACTCAATCCTCCCAAGCTGATGCTCTGCCAGATGGTGGGGCCGAGGAACGAGGGCGTGTCCTGCCCTTCCTGAGCTGATATTTTCATGGCAAAGACCTTCACCAGGTGAAGAAATTGAAGTTTCTTCTAAGAACAGTGGGTCTGAAAAGAGTCCAAAAAGCGTGGGAGTGACACAATCCCATTTGTCTCAAGGAGGGGAGAGTGGCTGTGGGGCCACTTGGGAGACTCATGAGTCCTGGTGGGCAGTGTTGTTGGCTTCCACTTGAGCGGTGGGACGGTCAGTGGGTAAAAGCGAACATATTGAAGGCATGTTTAGATGGTAAAGAGGAAAGGGTCAATGCTTTCTGTGAAGGTAGGATGGAGTAAGGCCCAGGTTTCTGGGTGGATTAATGAGTTAAATAATGGTCCTGCTGTGTTCTGAGGAGGGAAAGCTGCAGAGGGAGTTCTGGGGGAAAACTGATGAGTTCAGCTGTTGGTAAAGTGAAAGGCTCTTAGATGCGTGGTCTGGGAGCTCTGGTAAGAGCCAATAGTGAGTAGGGGGTGGGGGGGAGAGAGACTTTCAAATCATTTTGTCTTGTGAATATACATATAAGAATGAGTAATGACACAACCCCTCTATATTCTGGATTTAAAAGCCAGTAACCTTTTGCTATATTGACTGCAGGGGTTCTTAATTTTTTAATAGAAATAAAATAAATAGAAACAAAATAGTGGAGTTAATGAATATCTTAGAGTTGATGTGTGCCCTTGTATGTATTTTCATACCTCATCTGTTTATAAACATAATCTACAAAAAGTTAACTTGCTTAGCATAAGAGTTAAACAGAGGGACGTGACACACTCTGTTGGTGGTTCAAGGTGATTTCTTAGGCAAATTATGTAGCCTCTCTCTGCCTTAGTTGCATCTTCTGTGACGGCCCCCGGGCCCCTTATCACAGCTGATTTCCTAGACTAGATGTTGGGAGGGAGGCTGCTGAAGGGAGTAAGAGGTGGCAACTGCTAGGGTCACTGAAGAGAGAGACAAAAACAGATTAAAGCCGAGAAACTGAGTGCTAATACCCTCAAAGGAGAAAGAATCCCTCAGTTTTTTGAGCCACTTAGCGTAAGGGAAAGAAAATCATGTGGATCCAAAGCTCTTGAGCATATGAGTATTGTGGGTGGGAGGGTTTCATCAGAAAAGGGTTGAGAAAAGGCCTTTTGGTTTCCCTTTACGTTTCCAGTAAGGATGAGGCGCAGAAGAAAAACCACCTGCTTCACTGTAGAAGGTGCTGTTTTTTGAGAAACTGACCAAAGGTTGGAAACCAGTCATCAGTGGTGCTGGCAAAAGAAGAGACTTCTGGATTGGGTGGGGCACTTGCTGTGACTTCCAGGTGACCTGCTGGCTGGGGGCTGTGAGGCGGGCAGTAGGTTTGCAGTGTGACCTGGGCATAATCTCTGGCATTGAGGCTGCTGTTCTGACTAGCAGAGCTGGGCAGACACCGTCCTAATGGGGCTGCTCGGGATGAGGTCTGGGACACCTGCCGTGCTGAGGGCGAGAGGAGAGCTCTCCTGAGGTTGTGTCCCTGTGAAGATTAGAAACGTCCTCCTGCAGGGGAGGAAGAGCCTCTGAGCAGCATGCCAGATGCACAGGCAAGACCAGCCTGAGCATGGAGATTTCAGGAAGCCGGAATTCATACAGGCCCGAACAGCCTTGTTCCTGAGAAACTGGAGGGAAAAGATGCTGCAAAAGCATGCTAAGTTCAGACACTGTGGTGTGTCATGAGTGATAGGAAAAGACTGTTCAGGCAGCCACGAGAGAACCCTGTGGGTGTCCCAGTTGGGCGTCACACAGGAGGGAGGAGCAGAGTTATATACTGTGTCACTTATTAGCTGTGTGACTTTGAGCAATATCACCCCACCTCTCTCTATATATATATACATCTGTAAAGTGACACAGTGACAAGCTCGTGTCATCAGAATGCTTAGTTTAGCTCTGATCCCCTTTGTCCAGTCCTGTCAGTGCTGCCCTGCAAGGTTCTGCAGCGGCTGCTCTTGCCCTGCGATGGGAGGGCATAAAAGGGCATTGTAGCACCCGAGGGCAGGAAGGGGTTGCTTTAAAAGCAGACATGTAGCCTCCTGCAGCTGCAGACCTGCAGGCAGTTTGGTTTATATTCTTGGAGAGGACTTTGGAGGCCTTTGCATCGACTTAAGACATGTTTTCCCTTGGGGACCTGATTTGCCTTTGCAGATTATTGTTGAAGATTTGGGCTTCTGGCAAAGCTGTTTTCAGAGATGGGTATATACGTAAAATATCATATAAAATAAAATGATTTATTTAACGTGTGCGACTTTGCAGCTGTTGGGAACAGCTCTGTTGGCCTGGTCTCCATGGAGGACACCAAGGATCAGCAGAGCATGCGGGAGGGAAGGCAGACTGCAGTGTTTCTGCGGGGGGTTCTCCCCAGCATGGTGCTCTGCTGAGTTGACTCTTCTCTGAGTTTGGTTGCCAGAGGAGCAGACAGCAAAGTAATGAGTTCTGGAGGGATTGTATAATGACAGGAAGAAATAGGAACCTGGAGATTTTCCGGACTAAAACACGCTTTTGGTTCCTGATTCAGTGTGTTCCATTACAGAATTGATGAGTTGTGTCTATTCTGGAACGTCATTGAAATAAACGTTCAGCCTAAATGTTAAGGGCTTTGATTTATTTGGCTGGAGGACTCGAGCCGGGATGACAGCATCTCAGATCACTCTGAGGGACTGCTCCCAGGAGGTAGGGGAGGAGCTAGGATATATAGAATCTTTACAACAAAGACCAGGTAATTGGAACAATAAAATATTGCTTGTTATCTAAAGAAAACCAGATATCTCAAGTTCAAGTATTTACTGCTTTTCTATGTATGGTGGGAAGCAAACATTTGGGTCATTGAATTCATTCCTTTGGCAAGCACCTGGCTATCTAGGGCCAGTATCCTGTCCTTTCTTGCTCTGAGTCTGCTCGGAGGGCACCACTGTGAGTGGTTGAGAGGCCGGGCTGCAGGCATGTTCGCTGGGGGTTGGCAGCAGCCGCTTTTGACTTGGATTCAGCATTCTTTGTTTACTGACATGGTTGCAGTATTTTCATGCACATTGTAGTATTTTCATTCACAGTGTTCCCCCTTGGTCCTAAATTCGACCAATATTTTGAGAGACATTTCATGACGAATTTTGTCCCACGGTGCTAGGATGGCTCATTCCAAGTTCAGGTGAAGAATCTTCTGAGTTGCCATTCAAGGTGTTAGTTTTTTTATCAGGCCCTGTTGATAGTAAAAGTTCTCTGGATCACCTGTCTTACTAGTCTATTATGATCCAGGAAGTGTTTAACCTTCTTTGCTCATTTCCATACCTAGAATCACACTATTATATTTATTTTATTCAGGGTTATAAATTTTATCTGTTTCTTCAAGATGTTTAGCCATCATCAATCTTGTGGGCCTAGTTACACATTGGGAAATGTAACAGACAACAATTTTATAAAATAGACAGGATATAAGTAATAAAGCTAGTAACGTTAATAAAGTCATGAGTAAAAATTTAATAGTCGAGAAGTTGTATTTTTGGGTTAAAATTTTGCTTGTGTTTCTGAGTTTGATCCTATGAGAAAGTTCATATTTATGGTCAGGGTCAGGGCAGGTATTAATTGTCCAGGTGAAATCTCCCACCTTGTAAGATCAACAGTGGCCTAAACAGAACTATAATTTCTTTTTAGAATAACGTTTCTGAGGGCTATCTAGTTAGAGCCTTGGAGTAGGGAAACCCACCAAGGTAACACAGAAGTACTAGACATAGGTAATTTATCATAAACTTAACAAGTGGAGTAGTTCATAATCAAAGGTTGGAGAAATTATCAAAGTAATTTTTATACAGTCCTGGTCCGGTGTCTTGGGTCAGCTGTCTGGCTCAGATGTCGTCTTCTTCTCATCCTGGTCTGGAAGCTTTTTCTCCATTTGGGCATTGTTTTAAGGTGAGCAGCGCTCTATAGGCCAGTGCACTGCAGGGGATGTTTCAGATAGGAAATTAATCCGAGACTCCGTTTCCTTCAGCTTTGGTTTGTATGGTCTAGTTAAGAGTACCTGAAAAAGGGTCTTTCCATTCAGGTTGGAGACAGTTCTTTAAGTCATGCCTGTTGCAGTATGTATAATCCCCTGGCTGCAGGTCATGAGGCATTGGAACTTTACCCAAGGATAGATTACTGAGCTTCAGAAACAAACCTAGAGTATTCTTTTCATAATTCAATTAAACTGTACAGTAAAGTGACATAACAGCAAGGAATGATCTGGGAAGTGTCCTAATAAATATGGACCTCAATTAACAAAACTAGAATTTAATATCCACTAAAATATAATTTTTTTCTCTCTAAAGTTACCCTCAGTTTTCTCAAATATAGCCAAATCAAGATTAATTTCTTTACAAGTTAAATCTGATTATTTGATCATATAGGCTTTTTAAATTGACTGTGTTGGAAGTTTTAATACGGAGTCTCAGGGTAGAATGTTAATAAGCTTTTCTAAGACCAAGAAAGCCACGTCAAGGCTTTTCATGAATTTTTGCCTTACAGATTTAGGTAAATTCTTTTCTCTTTAAAATCCTTAAAATACCTTTATACTCCTATATCTCTTAGGAGATGATCTCTCTAATTTGTCTGATAGAGCCACTGGGGACCTAAGTATTTTTAGTCTTTTGAGGGATCAGATAGAGAGAAAAGATAACTGTTCCAAGTCTGTATACATAGGTATAATTTATCAAATTGCTGTGAACCATAACTAGCTTAAGGAGAAGAGATTCTTTATGTCTTGGAAACAGGTTAAAAGCCAGTAGTATTTGAAACAAAATCAAAAATTATAACCATATTCACCAGGTTACTCAGTCCCATGTAACTAATTCTTTTAATGAGAGTTTTCATTAGAACTTTAAAATTTCTTACCCAGTTTAGTTCAGTGCTGTAGTTTGAAATTTATTAGAAATCAGTAAATCTCCTTGAAGAGAAAGCACTTTGCAAAACCATCAGAAGAAAACAATTAACTGTCTATAAATGATAAAATATTTAAAAGCATGGTTAAACACCGTTACACTATAATCAATAAAGAAACCTGTTCACTATACCCATAATTATCACTGGTAACATTTCAGATAAACCAGAATTTTAGGGAGTGCATATAATTTCTACAATACCTATATTAATAATATTTCTCATTCAATATAACCTTAGAAGTTTTATGATTCATTTGACAATTCCATGTTATTTAAAATGCCAAATGAAACTTTATAGTTAAAAATCTCTCTTTGGGATGTTTCAGGGGCCTTCTGTAGCATCCCAAACTTAACTAGAGATTAAAAGAATTTTAATTAATTAAATTAATTTTAATGTAATTAATTATAATTTTATATTTGGGGAGCTTTTTGAAAGATTTCAGAACACTTGATCAGATAAACATATAGATCACTGTAAAGTAGTACTAATTCATTAACAAGAAAATATGTCAAAGGTAAAGGCAGAACAGGTCAGCTAAGAGGTATAAGAAGTTTTACAATCTGTTACTGAAGGTGGATTAATATTTTAAGAAAATTTTTTCCTCTTAACAGAGAGAAAACCAAATCTAATCTTGTACCAGCTTACTTCTAAGATTCATTTACGTTGCCCAATTTGATTCTAAACTTAGCCAATTCTGACCTCGTACAAAACTTTCCTCAGGGTTCCTTTTCCACAAGCCTTCCACAGCTTTCTATACTTATATTAGTGTGTCCCTTATTTTGTCTTCCATTCAGAAGTAACCAGCTTCAGGAGAAAGTCACTATTTTTCATTAAGAAAGTATAATTCCATTCTTACATCTTCCTTTACACATTTATATTACTTTCCTAGGATACTGAGATCATTCCCTTACTAATAGAGACCATTTCTGTGTGGCACCAACCATTGATTAGTATTTCTAAACACCTTTAGTTTCACTGTAAGAGGAAGTTAAATGTTAAGTAATTCATATTTCAATCTTATTTTATCTGACAATGGCATAGATATTTAATAAAATCTTGTCATTTAACTTAATTTAGCACAACTCTAGAATTTAAAGATATCAAACATTTAGAGATTATTTTAAGCATACATTTTAAAAATATATTTTAATTATTTACCCAAAGCTCTCATCTCATTTGCATTTAATTTACTTAAAATTTTACCACAGCACATTACTGTTATTTTTTTTTGACAAATCTGCAACAGATATAACATGATCTTATTTGACTTTCATTAAACCTAGGTACAGTAAAGGTATTATACATAATATTGATGACTTTAAAGATGTCTATATTAATTAGAACATACTTAAACTAAACAATATCAAATATTATCTTAATATTGAATATTTTCCAATTCACATGATGCTGAAAGTCAATTTGTTAAGTTTTTATTATAAAAATACTTAATTTTTAAGCTCGTATATTTTTACGTCAATTAAGCAGAGCTCTTTGACTTTGAATTTTTTTTTAGCAGTAGAAATATCTCACTTCTATAATCTGTACGCAGGCTTATAAAAAGACAAAAGCTAGAGATCTCATAGATTCACTTAAAAACTTACTTATAAGATATTTATAATAATAGTTGGAGTAAGCTGAATTTGCTTGCTCAAATCACTAAGGCTTACTATTTATGAAACAGATAGTTAAGATTTCTTCACAAAGTCTGAAGGACCCGTCAGAGTTCTGAGTTCTAAAATGCCAAAAATTTCTTGGCCTCAAGTTTTATTTCGTTGAGCTAATTAAGCTCAGTCCTAGGTCACTGTTTGTTGTATTTATATTTCTGATCTTCAAGACAAAGACACTCTCTTCCATGTCCCCAGAGAACTGCTCTCTCACCCAGACCAAATTTTATCTCCTTAATTGGCATTTTTGTATGAGTGAGAAGAGCTGTAAACAAAGAATTCCATGTAATAAAACTTTAAGGTTTTCTTTATTATGTCTTCCAAAGCTTGCATAAGGCATTTATTAAGGTCTCTTTTCCTTGAGTTATAAGTTAAACCCAGGGTAAACCTATATTTTTTTATTAGCCACTCAAAATAGTTTTTAGTTTTACGTTATATTGGATGGCTCATGTAACTATATTGGTTTCCTTTAATTTGTTCAATTAATATTTTCAGAGGGACAGATATATGCCCAGCCTTATAATACCAAGAAGGGGAAGCGTTTTTCCACTGAAACATATCTATCCCACAACATAAGCAAAAGGTTTATACAAAGACCATTTAAATATACCAATTTCACAAACTTTTATCTCAATTTTATTAAATCTTATAACTTTAATTTTTATATTTATTAAGTTTAATCAATAATTCTTATTTCTAGAAGGAGTGCCAGAAAACTTTTTTTTGTGTGTTTGCATTATATATAATTTTATAGAAGTCTCTAGGATGCCCAAGTTTCAGCCAAAGAGCTTAGGCCCTTCTCGATTTTTAATTTCATTAATTGGTCTGTTGTCCCAATCATTGATCAAGTATTTCAGTCTACATATAAATATATTTTAAACTGTGGTAAATAAAACGGACTTGTTTAAAGTTTATTGTTGGGGGGGAGTAGGTGATCTCTTTGGCCCTTTTTTTTTTAACTTTACATAGTGTAGTATCAAAACCCTGTATGTAAATCCAAAAATGTCCATTTTATTTATCTCATTCAAAATAACCATATAAAAATATTATCGTTTTGGGATAAGCTACTTATCTGTTTTTTTGACATTTTTACAATCAATTTTCCAGTTATTCAACCTACATAACATTAATTATTCTAAGTTTTTATTAGCATCCCTAGAAACATTTATCAGAAAGGAAAAACACAAATGTAGCCTTTCAAACCAGTTATATTTTTTTATCTGAGTTCTTAGGTTAACCATTAGATATATTTTTCTGCATTTAAAATTTATTTTAATAGGTACCAATAAAACAGCTGTTTATAATGAGATCTCTTTAAACTTTCACCAATTAAAAAGTTTTTCCAAATTAAAAAATCCATCATATGGCCATCAAATTATATACAAATATATATATATATATATATATATATATATATAGTGATTTTAAACCAATAAGATGAAGAGGCCCTTCCACATGAGAGTCGGGGTGTTGCCTAAATAAAATTCAAAGGTTTACTCTCCAAAAGCTTAAAGCCTTCGTGGTCCAGGCTGATGCAGCAAAGTTTAAGATGGCAAAATATCTGAAAATTGGTACAATCAAAGAATTGCTTAGAATCCCAATTTATTTGTGTGGCCACCATATGTACACAATACTTGAAACTTTTGTATGGCAGAGTCCAAGGTTTCCTTTAAAAACTAAACTAAACATATATATACTTACATACACACACTTAAAACACCCAGAGAAAGATAAAACATTTACATTTCAAGGACACAGGAAGAGAAATCCAAGTTCCCCCTAAAGGGGATTTTGTTTTTATAAGTTCAGAATTCCAAAAAATGTTTTTATCAGGCCTGGTTATTTTCAGAGTGAGTTTTTTTTTTTTCTTATTCCCGATTAATGTTGTAAGTTTTGTATGTACATAAATCTGGCTGGGGTAATAGTTGGAGACTGGCAATCTGTCATTTCTTTTTCTTTTCTTTTTTGTTCTTTATTTTTTTTGAAAGTTCTATTCCCCATTGTAAGGTCGGGTTCTCAGAATAAATTTGCTAGTAAGTTTCCCACAGGGACAACTCTGTGGCATGAAGCCTTTGTCTCTACCACTCCTGGAAGTTTCTCTGTCACCCGAGAATGCTGTTACCAGCCAGGAGGATGGTCCGAATTTTGGAGTTGAAAATTTCCTCATAAGAGTTTTACTTTTATCCTGAAAAATTCAATGGAGGTAACCAAATGGAGGAAAATATTAGACCAGCCACTTACCTAACCACTCAGTCCTGAACCCAGTGTCTTTCAACTTGGACCCACTCGGGATGTCTCCACTGGGTGAGTATTTTCCTCATATGTTTCCACCAGCCCCACTTTGGACATATCCTCAAGGTGGGTATTTCCTGTTATCTTTCAAACAGGTCCCACCCAGTATGTCTCCACTGGGTGGGTAATTCACCTCAGTTTCTTTCAACTGGAGGGCCACGCACCTGGATACACCGCCAGATAAAACTTAGGATCATCAACCAATATGTGAAATCTGAGAACCAGGAGAGACTCAGCAAAAGTCATCTGGACTCCCCGAGGAGGCGGATGGGCACAAAGGGCCAGTGCTGGTAGCAAGGCTTCGGTTACTCGGAGAGTTCAGGTGGAGAGAAATCTGCTGTGGGTCCCTTCATGGTGTCCAAAACTGTTGACTGAAATACATGTGCAGCTTTAAAGTTAAGAGTTTTGTTTTATTTGGCGGGAGGACTCGAGCCGGGATGACAGCCTTTCAGAACTCTCTGAGGGACTGCTCCCAAGAGGTTGAGGAAGAGCTAGGATACATAGGAGCTTTACAACAAAGACCAGGTTGTTGGAACAATAAAAGATTACTTGTTATCTAAAGAAAGCCAGGTGTCTCAAGTTCACGAATTTAGTGATTTTGTATGAATGGGAGGAAGCAAATATTAGGACTCACTGAATTCATTTTTTAGACAAGCACCTAGCTATCTCAGGCCAGTAGCCCGTCCTTTCTTATTCTGAGTCTGCTCAGAGGGCACCATTGTGATTTGCTGCTGTGGCTGGGCTCCAGGCCTGTCCTCGCTGGGGGGTGACGGCAGCCTTTAATGACTTGGTATCAGTATTCTTTGTTTACTGACATGGTTGCAGTATTCTCAATCACATTGTAGTATTTTCGTTCACAGACCGATTATGGATAATCTGCAAACTTGGAAAGCAACCGAGATGGAATTACTGCAGATACCTTCTGCTTTAATAAGCCGTGTGCAAACATAAACATGGAGGAAGCATATACTTGGATTTGGAGGTGTAGGGAAGGGATTCTGCACATTACAGGAGAACGCAATGCAGAATTCCTTAAGTCCACCTTTCTTTACTGTAGTGGTTTCTGAGAACATTTTATGGTAATTAAACAACATTGACAAATGGTGGCACACATTGCATTTAAGAGATGGCCGGCTGCAAACTTGTATATTGGACAGGTGGAATTCATAGGCAAGTGGTCAGGTGGATGGGAGAGAGATGGAGCCAAGGCCTGGGCCCAGATTCTGGTTTAAATCGCCATTTCTTCAACATAGGGCCTTGGAACAGAATGCATACTCTCTTAACCTGTTGGTGAATCTGTGAAATTGGCATGATAATATTCGTTTCATCCTGGGATTGTTGTAAGATCTAAAGAGTATTATAGCACACATGAAGCATTTAACACACTGGCACTTAGCAGTGTTCACTGTGTGGGGCCGCCCCGCTTAGCGTGTGTCAGAGCCGTAAAGGCAGCATTTGTCTGTTGAGGATGCACTTGTAGCCCCTTGGCTAGGTTGTGAATTTGCTGATTTCCTTTAATACTTGTAACTCTGTGTGACATGGGCAGTTATTTTCATGGACAGATGAGGAATCTCAGGGTAAAGAAGACTGTGTAATTTGCCCAAATTCAGACCATAATTTTGGGTTCAGTGGCCTCGGTTCAGCATGGGCCCCTGGGCCTTCTGCTCTCTCCGTTCAGCACCAGAGCCAGATATGGAGTTGGCTGTTTCCCTGCCCAGAATATCCAGCAGGCCGCAAGACACCCCTGGCCCTGTGCTGCTTGA
This sequence comes from Vicugna pacos, assembly GCF_048564905.1. Taxonomy (NCBI): domain Eukaryota; kingdom Metazoa; phylum Chordata; class Mammalia; order Artiodactyla; family Camelidae; genus Vicugna; species Vicugna pacos. The sequence continues at coordinate 2,447,373 of NC_132997.1, forward strand.
GCAAAAACTCCGGAGGAGAGGCAGTTACAAAAGGGATAAACATAAAAACAGACGACAGCAAACTGTGATCAGCCCTGAGAAGGAAAGGAACACATCTCGCCGTGCAGAGCTGGGAGCTTTCCCTTCTGGGCTGGTCTGGGTGCGTTCATCTCAGCTAAACAAGCTCTGCTGTTGCAGCAAGGTAGGAAGGCAGGGTGCGTGTGGGTAGGTAGACAGGGCCTTATTGATCGTACTCATTCCCCATTAAGTGGCAGCTTTCACGGGCACTTACCTAGTAAACAGATGTGGGCCATAATCATCACGCACATTGCTTGGAAGTTTTATTTGCCCCAGCTTTGAGATGAGGTCATTGAACCCGGGGAGTTTGCTGCATGCCCGTGATTACCTTGCAAATACCCCAACTGTTCTTTCAATCTAGACTGGTGTGGCTGTCATGCCCCAGCCCTGTGAATGGCATCGTGTAGCTTCTCCCAAGTGGCCCAAATGACTGACATTGATATGCTTAATTCGTTGGAAATGGTATGTGGCAATAATAGAAAAAGGTAGTAAGAAATTGTTTGGAAAACTGGGAAAAACCTATTCTTCCCCAGCTGGGGGAGCGTAACCTGTATCATTCACCCTACTCACTGCCTGTCACCTCCTCCCTGCCGACTCCGTGTTCAGAAGCCACTCTGAGCCTTGGGAGAACATTTTTCCTCATGACACTTTTGACTAGGACCCGCGACATCTCTGTCCCTGGTTAACTCTCTCTTCAAAGCCATTTAAATTTTTTGCAGGCTCCTCCACTCAGATGTAAGAATAGCCTCTTTAAACTTCTTGATGCAGCTCCTTAATGAAGATCTTGCGATGGAAACCTAACCAAAACTGGGATGTATGCACAGTGACTGCAACCTCAGCACATTGTGAGTTCATAATCAGAGGGGTGGGTGACTCAGGAAAGGCTTTTTTAAGGTAACAAGGGGAAAGTGAAAGGACGCAGGCTGTTTGAGAAAGAAACATCTCGGTCACAGCCAACAAGACACCTGTGTTCAGGATGGGGTGTGGCGAGTGCAGAGTTCTCACAAATAAAGAAGTGATGTGATGGGAGGGAGGACAGCTGGGTACTTTATTGGGGAGAAAAAAGTGGGCTGAACATTTCCTGGTTGAACAAGAGGATTGTGACATGATGTGCTTGTATTTTGGAGAGAAGGGTTTTGTGGGGACAGGCCTAGGATTACGCTGTCTGGCTGGGGAGTCAGCACAACAGAGAAACACAGAGATCCTGGCAGACCCCAAGGCCCAAGCTGGCGAGAGGCTGCCCACAAATTGGAGCCCTGGAGGCTGGTTCTGTCCCTTAGCTGGGGACTCAGACCTCGCTTCACAGCCCAGTCCTGTTGATACAAGAATAAAAAGCGTTGGGCATGAGAAGGGCTGTGCCCCACGCTTTCGTTTAGCCCCTGGGATGTGCCCCAACAGATTTTGTTCTTTGACTTCATGCAGTAAAGAATTCAAGAGCAAGCCAGTGTTGAATAAAGGTATATATATTCAGAGAGATACATTGAAATGCAAGAGAAACGTCACGAGGTGTGGGGGTTTGATGCACAGATTAGAAGTAGGTACACACTCCACAGACAGAGTGTGGGCCTTCTCCAAAGAGGGAGAGAGAGTGGTGACCGCGAGGTGGCGCTGTGTTGCTTGTTTTCTTGGGCTTGGTGGTTTCATATGCTAATAAGTAGAAGGACCAGCCCTAGGGCAAGGGGCTGGGATTCCCAGGGAGTTGGCCATTTCCCACCCTTTGACCTTTTGTGGCTATCATTGGGACTGCCATGTTGCCTGGGGCATGTTATTCACCACGTTACTATTACAATGGGTGTTTACTGAATCTCAAGATCTGCTAGAAGTTAAATCTCTTCATCCTGAGCCTCAAGGCCTTTTGGGGGTTGAATCCTTCACCATTTTGATGTCAATTGCTGTGGCCTTCCTTGAATGGCTGTGCTCTTCCCCCTTCCATCCTGTATCACTGTGATGACACAAAGACAGTAAAGGCTGGGCCCTAACCGTGCTCCTGCATTTAACGGCGGGAAGTGTGGGGTGGGCTTATGATGACTCTGAGTGGTGAGAAGGATGTTTCAGATTTTCTCACGTGAGACATGGGGATCTGCCAGCAGCCTCCCCAGATTTATCTCACGGGCATTATCCCTTGTGTTGTTATGGAAACAACAGGCCAGCCAAGAAACAAGAATCACACAGAGGGTTGGAGTACTGAGATTTATTACGCTGGCAGGCTCAGAGAGGTTTCTTTTCCAAAGCTCTGAGCACCTCCAAGATGTGCACATGAGGTTTTATAGGATTAATTACAAGTATGGGGCTATTAGCCAATAAGGCTCAAACAACAAAAAGCAAGGAATCAGTACACTGAAGCTTATCAATTTGGAACAGATCACGTTACTGACAAATGTTGACCTTGGATTTTCGGGTTAGCTTATTAGCCCAGTAAACTGACACTAAACTTCAGATTTACCAGGTAGCCCAGCAAAACTTACATCACTAAACCGACACTTATCACACTTAGATTTGTGACTTAGCTTGTTAGCCCAGCTGGGGTTTTCCTTCACAGTGTCACTTATTTTTTGTATTTTTCTTTTTTTCTTTTTTTAAATATTTAATCCAAATTTAATATCAGGGTTCTTTGGGAAAGAAATTTCTCTTTTTCTTTTCTTTGGGGCTCTTTTGGGGGGCAGGTAATTAGATGTATTTATGTGTTAGTGGAAGCCCTGGGGCTTCAACCCAGGTCCCCGTGCACGCTAAGCACAAGCTCTACCACCCGCCCCATCATCTTTTCTTTTTGGTTTAGCTGCCAAGAATCCTACAGCTGAATTTCTAGTCAGCCTTTAACACTTGCCCTGACTTCATGGAATCCATTTTTTATGAGTTTATCTCCCCCTGGTTTCATTTAAGTATTGAATATCCATTTTCTCTTCACTCTCCGTTTTGCCTTTTTGTTGTTATGGTTCTTAAGCTGTTTATAAAAGAATTGTTTAAATTCTCTTTTAGCAAGAGGCTGAATGTAAATAAATATGTAAACAAACAGCACAATTAAATGCTTTTATACATTCTGAGCTGTTTAGTAGTTACTTAAAAACTGAATTGAATATTAAAGTAATAGCATTTAAAAAATATTTTTTAATTTTTTATAAAAATATAGCTGATTTAAAATATGATATTAGTTTCAGGTGTACAATATATGCTCCATTTATAGTTACTGTAAAACATTGTCTGTATTCCCTGTGTTGTAAGATACATCCATCTAGCGTGTTTACATTACATGTTGCAGTTTGTATAAGAAAGTTGGGTAACGCAGAGCCTGGGACGTGGCTGTGTCTGACCCAGGTTCACGCTCATCCTGCCTGTCAGAGCTCAGGCCTTCACAACTGTCTGCACGGGAGCGAGTGGAGGCAGCTCTCATCAGTGCTGGCACCACCCTCTGAGTGGCAGTGACAGCAGTGATTTTGTGTGGAGGTGCAAAGTGTTTTTCCAAGAGCTTTATATTCGTTTCTGCATTTAATAATAAAAGCCCTCCTGTGAGGAAGCGTTTTAAGTTTTTAATGCATAATGCATTTTATTTTGATATTGATAGATTTCAAACCTCTGGAAAATTTACAGGAGTAGTAAAATAAATGCTTAGATAGAGTTCACTTTAAAGGGCACTATTTGGCTTTCTGTGTCTGGTTTATTTTAGCATTAAATTTCAAGGTTCATCCATATTGTAGCCTGAATCAGTTCTTTATTCTTTTTGTTTGATAATATCATTTTCCATTTTTTTTCGTTTTTGGTCTATTTAAAAATATTTTCATTGAAGTCTTGTTAGTTTATAATGTTGTGTCAGTTTCTTGTGTACAGCACAACACTTCAGTTAAATAGGAACATACCTGTAGTCATTTTCATACTCTTTTTAAACATAAGTTACTATAAGATATTAAATATATTCTCCTGTGCTATACAGTATAAACTTGCTGTTTATTCTTTACATACTCAGTATCTGCAAATCTTGAACTCCCAATTTATTCCTTCCCACACCCTCTCCCCACTGGTTACCATAATTTGGTTTCTAAGTCTCTGTGTCTGTTTCTGTTCTGTAGATATTTTTTTTTCTTTCTTTCTTTTTTTTTAGATTCCACATGTGAGCAATCTCATATGGTATTTTCCTTTCTCTTTCTGGCTTACTTCACTTAGAATGACATTTTCCAGGTCCATTGATGTTGCTACAATTTGCATTATTTTATTATTATTTTATGGCTGAATAGTAGTCTATTGGACAAATATGCTACAACCTCTTTATCCAGCCATCTGTCAGTGGACATTTCGGTTGTTTCCATGTCTTGCTATTGTAAATATTGCTGCTGTGAAGATTGGGGTGTAGGTGTCTTTTTGAATTAGGGTTCCTTCTGGATATATGCCCAGGAGTGGAATTGCTAGTTCATATGGGAGGTCAATATTTTGTCTTTAGAGGAACATGTATACAGGTTTCCACAATGGCTCCACCAAACTGCATTCCCACCACAGTGTAGGTGTGTTCCCAATTCTCCAGAGACTCTCCTGTATTTATTGTCAGTGAACTTCTGAAAGATGGCTATTCTGACTGGTGAGAGGTGACACTTGATTGCAGTTTTGATTTGCATTTCTCTGATAATGATATTGAACAATTTTTCATGTGCCTACTGGCCACTTGTACGTCTTCATTGGAGAAATGTTGCTTTAGGACTTCCGTAAATTTTTGAATTGAATTGTTTGTTTGTTTTTCTTATGAAGTATAAAAGCTGTTTACATATTCTGGGAATTAAGCCCCTAGCAGTTTCATTTATTGCAAATATTTTCTCCCATTCCATAGGTTGGTTGTTTTTTGTTTTGCTTACTGTTTTCTTAGCTGTGTAAAAGTTTGTAAGTTTAATTAGATCCCTCTTGTATATTTTTGGTTGTTTTTCTATTGCTTGAGTAGACTGCTCTAGGAAAACATTGCTGAGATGTATGTCAGATGTTTTGCCTATGGTTGTTTCTAAGAGGTTTATACTATCTTGTCTACATGTTTAAGTCTTTAACACATTTTGAATTCATTTTTGTGCATGCTGTGAGGAAGTAGTCTAACTTCAATGATTTACATTCAGCTGTTCAGTTTTCCCTACACCACTTGCTGAAGAGGCTGTCTTTACTCCATTCTATGCTCTGACCTCCTTTGTCAAAGTTTCAATGACCAAAAGCTTGTGGGCCTATTCTTGATAATTTTGTTTATCCGTTCATTGATGGGTGGATATTGTTAGTAACTTTTGGCTACTCTAAATGATACTGCTATGAATATTGATGTGAAATTTTTTATGAGAATATGCTTTCATTCTGTTGGCTGTACATTTGGCCCGCCATATCTGTAGTTTCCACTACATGGATCCAGATGACTGATTGTAAAGGGACTCGAACATCCCTGGATTATGGTATCCAGGGTGTGGGGTTCCTGAAACCAACCACCCAAGGGTATTGAGGGATGACTCTACATATAGGAGTGGAATTGCTGAGCCATATAACTCTAAGCTTTTGAGGAAATACCAGACTTCTCCAAAGAAGCTGCACCATTGCCCCTTTCCTCTGGCCGCATAAGAGGTCACTCTGCCTCCTGAATGACATTTCTTATTGTCCATGTTTTGGTTATAACCATCTTAGTGGGTGTAAAATGAGATCTCATTTTGTTTTTGATTTCCCTAGTGATGCTGAGCATCTTTTCATATGCTTATTGGCCATTTGTATATCTATTTAAATTCGTGGTAAATTTAAAAATTGGGCTTATTTCCTTGTATTGTTCAGTTGAAAGCATTCGTTATATATCCTGGATACTACTCTCTTATTAGATAAATGCTTTACAAAATTTTTCATCTATTCTGCACATTGTCCTTTCACTATATTTTTTTTAAACATTAAAACAATTTCTTTACAGGGGAGGTAGTTATGTAATGATTTATTTTATTTTTCTTGTTAAGCATGCACTCTCTCACTTGAGATACACATTTTCCCTGTCATTTCACTTTCTTGATGATGTCCTTTGTAAGGAAAAGGTTTTAATTTTGATGAAGTCCAGTTTATCTGCTTTTTTCTTCTATCATTTGTGCTCTTGGTTTTGTATCTATGAACCAAAAGCCTATCCTAGGCCCACAAAAATTTATACTGTGTTTTCTTTTAGAAAGTGTATAGGTTTAATTTTTACATTTCTGTCTGTGATCTATTTTGAATTAATTTTATTTGTTATATAAAATATGGGTGTTCAGATTCCAGATTGATTCTTTTGCCTGCAGACACCCAGCTGTCCCTGCACCATTTGTTGAATAGACTATTCTTTCAATGGAGTGTTTTTGGCCCCCTAGTGGAAAACTGTCTGTAAATGTAAGTTTTCCCCGTGGGTTTTTATTGTGTCTCTTAGATATATTTATCCAAACTTATGCCAGTATCATACTGACTTAGTACTATAGCATTTTAGTACACTTTAAAGTGAGTCCTCCAACTTTATTCTTCTTTTTCAAGGTTGTTTTTGCTGTCCTGGGCCCCTTGCACGTCCATGTGAATTTTGGGATCAGTTTTTCAATTTTTGCAAAGAAGTTAGCTGGAATTTTGATAGGGATTCCACTGAATATATAGATCACTTTGAGGAGTCTTAACATTTATAATAATTTTGTCAATCATTCCAAGAAAATGGAATGTCTTCCATATATGTAGATCTTTTAAAATTTATTTTGGTAATACTTCAAAAAGTTCAATGTACAAATCTTGTAAATTTTTGTTAAATGTATCTCTCACTTTATTTTTAATGCAAAGGCTGAGTTTCTTATGGGTGGGACTATATATCAATCTTCTTATTTCTAGAAGTCCTTCACAGCAAATACCCTAGGTATATATTTGCTACATAAATCTATCCACAACTATTCCCCGCCCCATGATATAAGAAACCAAGACCCAAGTTAAGCTACCTGAAAACACATATGTGGAAGTGAGAAATGAGACCCTTGGGTGGGGCTTTGTGCAGATGGTACTGAGAGCTTATTCAGAATGGCTTTTTCTTAATTTCTTTTAAACAACCCTTTCAGTGTATTTAGTCAGATACATTAAGAAAATGCCCTTTTGATGTGTGGAGTAGCTAAGACTATAATTTTCAGATAAATTCTAGTGAGAGTGTTGTACTTGAAATCTAATTTGCATCAATCTTTGAAGATTTATGTTTCAGGAGCTTTGACTAAAGAACACCTGTCTTTATTCAATAACGAGAACTAAATGCTCAAGCAACATGTAAGAGTTTGAGCAAACTGCCCCCGCCCCGTAGTGCTGGGTGGCTGCAGCTGTAACTGAGTCAGCGCTTACCTCTCCCAGTATGCTTGTGGTGATCTGCTCTAAGGGGCTCGTCCAACAGTTTGTCAGTAGTCTGTTAGACAATGTCATAAAACATTGATTGAAGGTTGCTGGAATGCAATATATTCTTATTAATATTAAGTAAGTACATATTGAGTGCTTACTGTATGATGGAATTGTCCCTCAGCCTCACATGAATATTATTTCTCTTAAAACCTCTCATATTTCCTTGTTATTCTCACTTTACAAATAAGGAGACTGAGAATTATGTCTTCTCTCTTTTGGGGGGAGCTCATTATCAATGATGAGAATTTGTAAGGAAAAAGATATTGATTCATCATGAGAAAATATTTTTGTGAGAGTCAGCAATGAAGAAGATGAACACTGAAGAAAGTGATCATTGTTCGAGTGAGACAAGCCCTGGGTTGTGCGGAGTCAGCATCCCTGTCCTGGACACGGTATGTGTAGGGCTGCGTGGTGGGTGAGGTGGCGCGGCCACGCAGGGAACGCGGATGCTGGGGCCTTAGGCTGTGCTCAAGCAGGGTGGGGCTTTCTCCTAAGGGCAGTGGACCATCATTGACAGATTTTAAGTAGGAGAGTGGGGTGCTCTCGTAGTTCACATTTGTCTTGTAGAATGCTTGGAAACATTTAGAAGGCTTGGCAGGAGGTGATGTGATGAGTCAGTGTAGGGTGGCTGCGAGGTGTAGCAGTGTTCAATTTTCAAGTGGTTTTCAGGCCCATGCTTATGGCTTAGTAGCTGTGTCAGTTTGAATGACACAGGCAAGGAAGTGAAACAATTTATCTAGTCAATTGAAGCAGTGATGTACCCAATTCCCAGGACTGTTGTGGAGATCCAGTGAGATACACTGTGCAGTGTGCAGCATGGTCTCCAGCACAGAGTCAGTGCTGTGTGAGTGCCAGTGAGTATCTGGTAGGTCAGTTTAGGGTGGTGGGACTCGGTGACTGAGGATATCTGGTCCTTGAAGGAGGGGTCCATTCGCATCTGTGAGTGATGGGCCTGAGTTGGGAGACGCAGGGAGACCTTACCCCCCGACCAGAGGCCCTGGGCAGGACGGCTCGGGAGGGGCACCGTGAAGACAGCTCTTTGCAGGTGGAGTTGGAGGTGCCCTTGAAACATCTACGTGCAGTGTCACGAGTTTAATAGGAGGTCTTGGCCCAGGCTGTGCATTTTCCTAAAATCTCAAGTCCTGAAGACGCCAAAGTATTGATCACTGAAAGTGAAGTCATACTTTAAAGGACAAATGAATAGTAGTATCATCTCTGTCATCAAAGCTCACGTCTATTTATTCATCACTCAGTTTGCTAATTGGGTACTTACAGAGCTCACTTCACCCTCCTCCCGTGGGATCAGGCTCCACAGAGAAGAGCTGGTGAGTCTCCCTCATTTCAAGAAGTAGACACATTTAGATTGTAGCGTTCTGTACCTTGCCAGACTTAGGATATTAGTCTGTTGGTTTAATTGTATTTTCTGTTGGCCATGTCCTGACAGGAGAGTAATTTTACCACATGGTCATGTTTCTATTAGCTGTTACTGAGATTTGCTGATCTGATACATAGTGTATGTATTATATTAACTTTGTAGAGTAGTTACCATTTTTCTGTCTTTGCCCTTTAATTTTGTTTGCCCCTTCAATGTTATATCCTATTTGGGGCCTTACTTTTTTTTAATTAAATAATGTCTGTTAGCAGTTAAGAAAACAAAAGCAAAGAAAAAATGCACATGAGAGCTAAATTTAGAAAATGTCTAGTGTGGTTTCTGTCTCGGCAATGGAGGGTTCTAGAAACTCTTAGAAACCTTCATTAGACAAGTGTTATAAAATGCTGATTAACAAATAAAACCTTCCTTCCTCATCTTTCAACCTGCACAACTAATTGTCAAGAAAGTGAGGGGAAATTCTCAGAAGCCAAGACAAACGAGAAAGCAGGGATTCTGGGAGATACGTGAGCGTTAGAAGCCGTGGGGTGCTGCTTGGCTTCTGGACTTATTTTCAGTTGCCTTGACAGGAGGGCAGGAGATGAGCCCCAGGCCTCTCAAAATAGGAGTTGGATGGGTGATCATATTATGGGCCTAGCCAATCCTGAGTATCTTGGTTTACTAAAGGGTGAAAGAGGAAAAAAAATTCCTCAAGGCAAGAAAGTAAGGAAAGTCAATTTTGTTGGAAGTAGGGAAAAATAACAAATCCAAAGTAAGGATATAGTTTAAAGCTGTTCTGACATTAGAGTGACCACAACCTCCTGGCAGAAAACCACAGCTACTCCTTGATTGATAAGTTGTGTTTTGAATGAATCAGTGAACAGCCATTCTGAAAAAGGCCTCCAGAGTCTTGTGGATCAAGATACTGGACAGCAAACACCTCTCTTCCAAGGTCTCATTCAAATAACCAGAATGGTTTTAAAGGAAACTATCAATAATCTGAGTTCTATTTATTGACATTACTATATGCTAGGAATTCAGAGGTGACTATGTAGTTTTCTCCTCTTTTATGGACCTTACTTTCTCTTTGGGGAGACAAAATGACATAGTTGGGTATCTTGGTGGAGGGAGGTGTTAGTCTGTTGCAATTAGCCAGGAGAGGAGATTAAGAAAACAGTGAAGGGTGGGTGAACTTTTTAGCTGAGGACAGTCTTGTTCACTTGGCTTTTAATTGCAGGCTCAATGAGCTGTCACTGGAGGGAATAGATCTTACGGAGGATGGACTTAGCTCAGGTCTCTTTGGAATGGACAAGGGAACCTTGAGATAGACTGTCAAATCTGTGCAGACATTAAATTCACTTGAACGTGCTCCATCCCTGAGCCAAAGATAGGACAAATATGCAGCACTTCTTGAGGACAGAGGAGTGGTTTTTAAGGTTCTTCAAGAATGAATCCCAGGGAACCGAGATGGCCAGTTGTAAAACTGAGACTTTGCTCTTTGGACGGTGTACCCATCAAGGGTATTGGCCTTTTATATGTTTCCATTTGTCTTTAATACATGTCTGTTGATGAGGACGTGGGCACAAGTGTTTGACACCTTGTCGAGGTGATTTTGGATACCTGCCTAGAAGCACGGGCACAGTTGCCGCTGCATCATACATCTTGCAGCCCGTCCCTTTCCCCAGCTCCGTAATCACGGCAGAGTGGTTCCTTGTTGACCTGTCCATCTCCTAAGTGACATCATAACCCATGAAAAGACCGGAGCATATTAACTTGGCTTTGTTAAAGTCAAAGGTACAGATCAAATATGGAGTCAGATTTGTAATTTCCTATTTCAGTAGTGCCATGGAGAAGACAGTTTGGTCAGCTTTTTGTAGTGCCCTGGAGGCATTCTCTCTCAGCTTCTGGGTGCCTCTGTAGAAAACCCTTCATAGCTGTCTGGCCTGCTGGAAAAGCACTCTGCCTGTTTTACCCTGAAGATGTGTTCTGTTTATAAACTCATCACTACTACTTGGAAAACAACTCAATAAAAACTCAGTTGGTTTTCCACCAGCCATGGGCAGGGGTGAGGTAAACCGTGTTATTATTTCATAAAATAATAGTAATAATAGTAATTGTGATATTAGTAGTAGTAGTAGTAGTAATAATAATAATAATAATATTAAAAGAAGTCTTAAAACAGGACTGAGCACATTGGAGAGAGTCAATAAATGCTTTCTGGCTTAAATCAAAAGTGATGACTCAGTGATTCCATGGCTGCTCTATTTGCTAAGCTAGTTACTCTTTGCTCCATTACACATTTTTTTTAAGTGAAAAAGAAATACAAGCAAATGGTTAAAAAAAACTCAAACAGAGCACAAAAATACACAAGTGAAAGAAGATTTCCCTCATCCTCTGTTCTTTCAGCCTTCTCTGGAAATGTCACTGTTTACTATCCTTTGGGTGCTTTTCCAGATATGCTTTGCACATTCCCACCTATGTATTTAAATTAGTTTAAAATTTTAGTTATTTTTAACTTAAAGGGATTTAAATCCTCAAGTGGCTTCTGGCCGGGTAATAGAAAAGAACAAATCTGACTCCATATTAGATCTGTTCCTTTGAATTTAACCCTATGCTCTGTCTCCTAGGCTTCATCTTGCTTGTAAAACAATGTTGCCTAGAGCCTGAAATAAACAGGAGATCCTATTCTGAAGGCTCTGACCTTTAAGGATATTTAACACTTTTTCATTCATTAAAAGATAGCAAATTGCATAATAGAAAATAACTTTTGTTTTGTTGGAGGATTGCAGGGATCTGACCCACGCAGATAGCTGCAAGAACAAAGGATTCTAAGAAGAAGGAATCCCTACACTAAGAAGTTTGCAACAACCAAGCACACAGGAAAGGAGCCTGAATTGTGACTTGGGGAGATGGTTTTCCAGGACATTAGTTTGCCATCTAGGTCTACAGAAACTTGCTATTCCGTGCCCCAACATCTGGTCTCCCAACTTATTGTCCTGTCCTGCACTGAGGAGAAAGAATTTCGACTTGGTAACACTCCTATCTACCTAGAAAGCTGGGCACTGGAGCTGAGTGTTATGGAAACAGGCCAGCCAAGAAAAGCACCAATCGGGGTGTTGGGTGTACTCAGAAGTATTATGCCGGTGGGCTCAGAGGGGCTCCTGCTCCGAAGTTCTGAGCACCTCCAAGACGTGCACATGAGGTTTTAAAGGCTTAATTACAAGTAAGGGGGAATTAGCCAATAAGGCTCAAAGAACAAAAAGCAAGGAATCAGTACGCTGGAGCTTATCAATTTGTAATAGATCACATTACTGACACTTGTTGAGCTTGGAATTACGAGTTAGGTTGTTAGCCCAATAAACTGACACTAAACTTCAGATATATGAGATAGCCCAGCAGAATATAGATCAGTAAACCGACACTTATCACACTTAGATTTGTGACTTAGCTTGTTAGCCCAGCTGGACTTTTCCTTCACATGAGGACAGCTCTCCCACACCCAGGGAACTACTGCGAGCCCTTGATGTTTCCACTAGGGTTGGGTATGGTTTACCCAGGAGGGATGGGGACTATGCACCAACACTCAGGCAGTCTGCTCTGTCTGGGGCTCTGATCTTGTACCATCCCGCTCCCCGCCAGCCCAACACCTGGGACAGTGGAGCTAAGGCAGTGATCATGCCTGCCTGTTTCCCAGCGTGTAAAAGGGGAATATGTACCTTTCCCAAGGTAGTTCTGAGCGACAACACCTGCGGGTGCTTGGTTCTCAGAGCAAGAGAAAACCCAGGTCCGCGTGGGGGCAATGGGTGTGATCCCCATAGGGCTTCTGCAGAAGCATCGGTTGGAGGGCTGGATCAGGGAGGTAAAACTTGAGCTGCGGGACTTGAAGGGTTACAGAATGGTACAGAGGCTCGTCTGCCACCTCTGGGTGCCCCAGAGGTAAAGCTTTTTCTCTCCAACACCGCTACCACCCTCCCCTCTCCGTATCCCTCCCTAGTCTCTGCTCATCCTGTCCATCTGTATCCCTCCACTTTTCCCCTCTGCTCCACCCACTCCCATCTTCTCCCTCCCTCGCTGTCCCACCTTCTCTCGCAGAACTCAGAGAGGATCGCTGGCCCTCCTGCGCATGCGCAGTCAGTGCCAAGTGGTCAGTGCACTGAAGACACAACTGACAAATAGAAGGGGGCCGCACCCTGTTACAGCGGGTGCTTTCACTTTTTGGGTCCTTATGTAACTGCGTGGTGTTATTCAGGATCACCCATTCTGAACTGTGTGATGGTGCTGCGGAGTCTCCTAGTTATTTGTTTCTGTAAGTACTCATGTATTTTTTCCAATGTGTGGTACTAGACATCTAAAAATGCATTTTTCAGATGAAAAATAATGTGTATTAAATATAAAAGTCTGAAAAAAGGGTCAAAAGGGTCTATCCTTTTCCCAGTATTCAGAGATAATAATTAACACTTTAAAATCTATTTTCTGTTCTTTTCATCAGTGTGTATTAACTCTGTCATAAAAACCAGCGAGCACTGTGTTCCTGTTTGCTGTATGGAGACCTCCATTTTCCATTCGGCTTATTACAATTTTTTTTACAGTATTCTATCTCTGCTGGCATGATTTTTAATGACCATTATAGCATTCTGTGTTGTGGAATCCCCGTCCATTTTACTTTGGACTTAAGTAAACTTTTAAATTCCAAGTAAACTTAACTGGAATACTGAAAAGAGAACTGTGGTGGTACCGAAAGTCCCCTACTTCCCTTCCCCTTTATTCCTGAGAGTAAAAACTGCTGACAATGTGGAGTATATATTTCATGACCTTTAGGCCTATGTCATATATATATACACATACATAAATGTATATGAGTAATCTATGTATATGTGTGTGTATATAAGCTTTATTGAAAAATAAGGCCATACTATATGTTTTCTGCAGCTCGGTTTATTCACTAAGGTATATATCACAGACGTCCTCTCCCTCCAGACTCACCCGGTCCTTTCAGATAGAGTAAAGGGGTCTCCTGATGTGCAGGTTTGGTCTCTTGTGTAAGGACACCTTTCGTGGGAGAGAACTGTGGACAAGGCCTTGGACCACGCCGAAACACCGGAACTTCAGTGGCCACAGCTCACCGTGATTTACCGCATCATTGTCTTGATGGTGGACACTTAAGTTTTCTCCATTTTCCACTGTCAGAAAGGGTGTCTGACTGGCATCCTTCTTGTACAAACATTCCTGTGATCTTGTATGAGTATTCCTTTAGTTAAGGTTTCTGGAAATTTAGTCCTTTGATGTGACAACTACATAAATCCCAGGCTCCTTTCAAGTGAATCTAGAAATTCCTTCTCCTGTGGGGAATGAAAAGATGTAGAATAAATTTTGTAACCAATTCTCTATCGCTGGGTATGATTCCACTTCAGCTTTTCTTCCCACCAATGTAAACAGTGCTGTGTAAATGCTCTGATGAGTACATCTTTTTGAACTGATTCTTTTTGTAAATGAAACGATTCCTAAAAGTGAAGTTCAGCCTGTGTGTACACACGTTTTCCAGGGTTTATATATCCATTGACATGTCGTCCTCCAAAAGATCACTCCCAGTTTGTTGTCTCAAAAATGGACACTAGCTGGAATATATTTTACAAATATTTGGCAATATGATGAGCAAAATGATTTTCATTGTTTTAGTTTGCACTTTATGACCAGTGTGGTATTGAGCATTTTTCACTCATTAGCCACCTAACTTTTAAAAAGTGAATGATCCCTTTGTCCTTTGCAAATATTTCAGTGAGGGAGCTTCTTGTTGCTTTGTGACAGCTCTATGTATATTATGAACATTAGCCCCTTGTCTTCATCAACATGTATCACAGAGCTTTCCCTTGTCATTTTTTGCCTTTCATTTTGTTCAGTAGGTTCATTTTTGTTGTGGCCCAAAATAACCTTTAGATAGTAAATGTCTTCTTTTTGGGTTTTATTCTTGATATTATTCTTAGAAATGCTTTCTTATAATGGTATAAATTTCTTCTGTAGGTTTTTTTAATCTCTAAGATGGAGATGATAATGGTAGTTGTTACAGTGAGGAGAAGCTGAATTGATATGAGCAAAGAGTTGTATTTGCTCTTATTAGTACTTTCTATTATTTACATCACTTTCAGTAACTTTTCTTGTGGTCATTATGACTGGAAAAGAATTTGTTTTTTCCAGGGATTCTCTGATTGTACCAAGACAATTATTGAATTCATACTTTGCTTTTTAATTTGAAATCCCACCTGTAAAAAATACTTATGTACACTAGAGTCTCTTTTTGAGCTCATGATTTATTTCTGTCAATCTTACTTTCTTACTCTAGCACTATATCTTACATATTGTAAAAATTTATTTAATATCTGACAGTGCAATTTTTTGATTTGCTTTTCGATCCCTATTTTTCTTTGCTACTATTATGACTTCATTTTTCCTGAAGAATTCTAATATAATTTTTTCAAGTTAAAAAAAGGATAAGTGTTGTCATGAGATTTTTTAGTAATTTTGAATTATCTTTAGGAGAACGTACATCTTTACAAAACTGCTTTCCTCCATACAAAAGGTTGATGTCTCTACTTTCATACTTCTTACTTTACCCCTCAGTACAGTCCTGTACTTCCTCCATATACAACATGGGCATTGTTTTTGAGTTTATCCCAGATTATTGTTGATGTTTTTGTTAATTTTTTAAGTGAGAAATTTTTGCTATTATATTTTTTAACTGTTAAAACTGACACCTAGGAAGGCAGATTCGGTTTGTAAATACTCACTTTGTAACTTCTCATTTAAAATTGTAAGTATTAAGTACTTGTTACAGAATCCTTTCTTTTCTGTTTTTAAAAATTTGTTTCCAAGATTCTCAAAATGGTCATAGCTAAGTAGTATAGGTGGGGAGACAGATGGAGAGAGGTAGTGTGGCTCATGTACAAACTGTGAGCACTTTCATGGCTGCCTTTACGTTGGAAAAGCTGCTGAAGAGTCCAGGTTAGACCAGGGGTGGCTTTGTATGCACTTGAAAGCCAGCTTTCCTGCCTGTATGGTGAAGCCTGGTGGGCGTGGCAGGTAGATGATCAAGGTCGAATGGAGGTTATTGGCTGCACAGAGCGCTGTTTCTGAGAACTGGAGACCATCGCCATGGGAAATGCTTGGTGCCAGGAACAATGCAGAGGAGCTGGGGACCCTATGTGTTAAGGATTTTCCAGCCCTAGTAGTGGGAAGATCAGACTCTGCGTTCAGATCTGAGTTTGAATTCATCCTCTTTAGTTTACTTGTCCTCTGACTTTGGTCAAGCTATATACCCTCTTTCACTTCCTGTTTCCTTGTCTCTCAAAGTAGGAGAATTACATCCTGCTGCTAGAGTGTTTGATCAGGTTAAATAATTTGTGTCTATAAGATGTCACGTACAGTCACAAGCTCAGTGAGAAAAGGGCTGTTGCCTGTTCTTCTGCAACTCAGTGCTTGACAAGACATGGGGGAAAGCCAGTCCCTAATTTGTGTGTGATGCAAGTAGGAACAAAATTAATGTCTTGCCTTTCCCTAGCAGTACTCTTACAGCTTTGCTTCATTTACTTCTTTCCTCCTTTCCTTTCCCCTTTCCCATCCTCCACCAAAAGAGCCTGAGACTCTCTCAGAATACTAGATTCAAATTAATTTAAAGGTAGGCTCATTCTCACGAAATAATAATAACATAAAAAAAACTGTGCACATCCCAGAATACGTTGTATTTGATTTACACACACACACGTGTGCGCGCACACACACACACACACACAATCAGGCTACCTCCCACTTGCAGAGGGAGAAGGACCACTTTTTCTGAGTTTTCACTCACTGAGCGTGAGAACAATGTCTCTTACACAGACGTTCACCAGGCTTCGTGCATGGTGTTTTTAATTGAATTTCGGCTTTGTAGCCATAGATATAGTCTCCTAATAGAAGAGAGAAAGTGGAGACATAGACATTCTGCTGAGATATTGGTGTCATCATATTTTAGTTGTAAAGGACTTAAGACAGCATAGAGTCATAACATTTCATGGGTGAGAATCCATTTTGTTGTCACTTGGACAAGAACCTGGATCTTCTGCCATCTTGTCCACGTGGGTGAAGAGGCAACTGGGCAGGGGATGGCAGGCATCCTTCTTGCTTGAGTTCCATGTTCTTGCTAGTTTTCATTGCTCAGCTGCCTTTAGTTTATGTCCATGAGGCCTCTCATGGGAAGGTCACTCTGTCCTGATAGAATGAGTTTCTTATCAGCAAAAAGCTCTGGAGCCACTCATATTTCCCAGAGTTTTCTGCTGATCTGCTGACACTTTATATAATTGAGACTTAAGAAAATACTGAATATAAAATCCTTATTGTTATTGTTTGCCCTCGAGTTCCATAGGAATGGGGTGCTGTCTCAGGCTGTCTAAAGCTCGATCTGAACAAAGATAGGGTGATAGGTTGTGCTGCTGTACCTCCAAAGTCAAAGGGGATTTCCACCTTAGCTTTTAGAATCAGGCAGATGAGTTCAAATCTTGCCTTTACCAATTATTATCTTTGTGTCTTGGGGGAGAAACTGTACTTTTTTGTGTCCAAATTTGATTATCTGTAAATAAGTTCAGTATTTATTTTAAGGTTTCTGTTTTAGAATTGAATGAGCTAATACTCTCATTTATACCTAAAATAGTGATTGCATGGTTCTATGCTGGTGCCTTGGTAGTTGATTACTAAGGGACTCCGCAGTGAGAATGGGGGTGGGGGACTCCGGGGTAATAGAGTTTATATTCCAGGATATGCTTGTAAAAGACTGGATGTGCAGTGGATTTTTAGTAAATATCTACTCCTTTCCTAATCTGCATTGATTGTGTATATATCTTTCTACTAATATATAAACAATTTTTATTGCAATTTAAATATCTTTGTAGTACTTACAATATGTAGCTTTAAAAAATACGTGAAATAAAATGATTTGACTTTTATTTTCTTTTCAATAAGCATAACAAAACAAAAGAAAAAGAAAAAAATGTTTGAAGGAGTAGAAATAATTTTATTTCTTGGAATCAGTTCCGTATAATAGGTTTTTTGTTCGTGTTGTTAAACAGCATATAAAACTGATAGGTTGTGACATTCTAGAAATGAGGAAACAGTGGAGACATACTACCTCTAATGCAGTCACTTTGTTACCAAGTCCAAACTCGTTCTGCTTGCTGCATGACAGGCCAATAAATCGGGAGATGAGATGTTGGAGTAAGGAATAGTGACTTTATTTGAAAATCTGGCAGACCCAGAAAATGGCATATTGATATCCAGTAGAACTCTCTTCCCCAAAGCAGAATTCAGTCTCCTTTTATACTAAAAAGCGGCGGGGATGTGGCTGGTTGTTGCAAACTTCTTGCTGTACGAATTGTTTCTCCTTGGAATCCTTTGTTCCTGCAGCTGTCCATGTGGGTCAAATTATGGTGCCCCCGTATAACCTCCAAAGAAAAGAAAGGTTATTCTCTATTTTGCAACTTGCCATCTGTACATAAGTGTAGAAGAGCTAATATCCTTAAAGATCAGAGCCCGGAGAATAGGCCCTCCTGGGTATTTCAGGCTAAAGGCAACATTCTTTTACAAAAGGTGCAAAAACATCAAGTCTGAGCCTAGAAAACAAGGTACAGATTTAAAGTCAGACGAACACATCTAACATGGAGTGAAATTTGTTCTTTTCTATTAGAATTAATTTTTCTACCTCATAAATAATTTTAGTAAGAAACATGAGCAATTTTTAAATTTTTGCTTCTTAATAAAGGACTAAAACTACACTTTAGTGAGCAGGGATGCTGTGCGTGCTTTGGGGTCACAGAAAACTCTTGTTGGGGGTGGTCGACCCTGCAACATGTCTGATGCCCCGTGAGTGTTGGTGAGGGTCCCCCTAACCAGGGGCTCTCTTCAGGAACCACCATATGGGCATTGACCTCTGGAGACCTGTTTTTCAGCTGCAGGAAAATTTTTCAGATTTTGTGATGGGAAAATCACTCCAGCTGGGGTAATCAGGGAATAAAGGAAGAGGAAAAGGGCTTGAATTAGAGTAGAAGAGAAGGACAGAAGATCAGGGAGCCTGGGGGCTTGGCAGCGGGGCCTCGGGAGAGAGAGTAGCAGAGATATGGAAGTGACTGGCTACGGAACCAGCTCCTGCACCTTTCCCCGCACCCAAGCCACACAGCTCTTAATTGGGCCCAGGAATCTCTCCTGTCTGGATGTCACTCTGGGCAGAACCTTGAGAATCGAAGGTAAGGGGTGGGCAGCACTCACCTAGGGGGTCACTGAGGACTTTGATCAAGTCCTCATTGACATTCCCAGTCATATGCCTTCACCTGTTCTTTATCTCAGGATCTGAGAAGCAGGAGCAAGGAACACAGGGAGAGATCCAGGAAGATATCTGACTGTGTTAAGAGACGACAATCACAGCGACACTGGGAGCGAAAACACTTGTAGCAAAGTAAAATAAATTCACAACTATTGCATCAGAGCTGCATGTGTGAGAGAGCCTAAGCCTGTCTCAGAGTGCAGGGGACAAGAGGAAAGGAATGGTAAAATTAACACTGATAATTGAAATTTTGTTAAATAGCCTGCTACAGTTAATTCTATCACGTGAATGTATGCAGGTTTATTTCTATGAGCATTTATAGGTTCACACAACCCCACCAGCCCGTCTTGCCCCCATCGGGGATGGGATTTCTCAAGCACAGTGCCCCTCCTGCTTGCGTGGGCCATGCTGCGGGTCCTCGCCTGGGGCCGCACTGCTACAGGACTACTGAGTCCCCGAGGCACGATCTGGGATACATGACAGGAACATCTGTGCTCCTGGCTGAGGGCCTCCGTTTCACCCTGCTGTGTAAGAATGCCGGTGACTCAGTTAGAAGCATGCATCCAAGCCGTCCTTCCGTGTCATCACCATGTAGAAGCGGTGTCTGAATCTTCTGAATTTCTGCAGAATGCGGTTTACAGTCACCTTCAACAAGTGAGTGTGTGTCCTCTTTCAAGTGGAGGAATTACTGCCGTTTTCCTGGAACTTACTCACCACTAGTCCATCTGATTTTTCTGTGCTAGGATTCAGTAAGGCCTGCTAATAACTCTGCAGTCAGATCTAGAAACCCTGATGAAGAGGATTATTTATTTTCTTTCTTTAGATGATAGAACTTTATTTTCAAAATTGTGAGTTTTCTGTTCTTGGAGGAATTTTTTCGGGGGTTGGATAAACAACTTTGCTCTTACCATCTTTGTGACCTGTTGCTATATGCGTCTCACCTGTCTTCTGTCACTTGTGAGGCGTTTCCATTTGTGACCCTGTCCTGGTTGTTCATGTAATAAAACATAAAATCTGTAAAAGTACAGTCCCTTTTACTCCGAAGACATTCCACAAATACTCCTTTAATCTCTGTGTGGTTTTAACAAGACACAATCATCAGAACATATACTTGCAGGTTGCCAGTGCAAAATCCCCAAATCAATTGTCTAGCTCAACATCTAAAATTTTTCTAATCTACGTTGGATTTGTATGGATAAGTGAAGTTGTTTGCTAAGAACTCAAGACCAGGTTTATAATACAGGCTGATTTAGCTCAGCAGGTCCTCCCAAGCTGAAGCTCTGCCAGAGGGCGGGGCCAAGGGGAGAGGGCGGGTCCTGCCCTCCCTGAGCTGACAGTTTCATGGCAAAGACCTTCACCAGGTGAAGGAATTGAAGTTTCTTCTAAGAAAATTGGGTCTGAAGATTCCAAAAAGCGTGGGAGTGACACAATCCCATTTGTCTAATGTAGGGAAGAGTGGGCTGTGGGGCCACTTGGGAGACTCGTGAGTCCAGGTGGGCAGTGTTGGTGGCTTCCACTTGAGCGGTAGGACAGTCAGTGGGTAAAAGCGAACAGATTGAAGGCATGTTTTGATGGTTAAAATGAAAGGATCAATGCTGTCTGTGAAGGTAGGATGGAGTAAGGCCCAGGTTTCTGGGTGGATTAATGAGTTAAATAATGGTCCTGCTGTGTTCTGAGGACGGAAAGCTGCAGAGGGAGTTCTGGGGGAAAACTGATGAGTTCAGCTGTGGGTAATGTGAAAAGGTATTAGATGTGTGATCTGGGAGCTCTGGTGAGAGCCAGTAGTGAGTAGGGGGCGGGGAGAGAGACTTTCAAATCATTTTGTCTTCTGAACATACATATAAGATTGAGTAATGACATAACCCCTTTATATTCTGGATTTAAAACCCAGTAACATTTTGCTATATAGGCTGCAGGGGTTCTCAATTTTTTAATAGAAATAAAACAAATTGAAACAAAACAGTGGAGTTAATGAACATCTTAGAGTTCATGTGTGTCCTTGTATGTATTTTGATTTCTCATCTGTTTATAAACATAATCTACAAAAAGTTAACTTGCTTAGCATAACTTTTAAATAGAGGGACGTGACACACTCTGTTGGTGGCTCAAGGTGATTTCTTGGGCAAATTATGTAGCCTCTCTGTGCCTTAGTTGCATCTTCTGTGACTGCCCCCGGGCCCCTCATCACAGCTGATTCCCTAGAATAGATGTTGGGAGGGAGGCTGCTGAAGGGAGTAAGAGGTGGCAACTGCTAGGGACACTGAAGAGAGAGACAAAAACAGATTAAAGCCGAGAAACTGAGTGCTAATACACTCAAAGGAGAAAGAATCCCGCAGTGTTTTGAGCCACTTAGCATAAGGGAAACAAAATCACGTGGATCCAAACTCTTGAGCATATGAGTATTGTGGGTGGGAGGGTGTCATCAGAAAAGGGTTGAGAAGAGGCCTTTTGGTTTCCCTTAACGTTTCCAGTAAGGATGGGGCACAGAAGCGAAAACCACCCCCTTCACAGTAGAAAGTGCTGTTTTGTGCAAACCTGACGAAGGTTGGAGACCAGTGATCAGTTGTGCTGGCAAATGAAGAGACTTCTGGATTGGGGCACTTGCTGTGACTTCCAGGTGACCTGCTGGCTGGGGGCTGTGAGGCGGGCAGTAGGTTTGCAGTGTGACCTGGGCATAATCCCTGGCTCTGAGGCCCCTGCAAGTTTCTGCAGCGGCTGCTCTTGCCCTGCGATGGGAGGGCATAAAAGGGCATTGTAGCACACGAGGGCAGGAAGGGGCTGCTTTAAAAGCAGACATGTAGCCTCCTGCAGCTGCAGACCTGCAGGCAGTTTGGTTCATTGTCGTGGAGAGGACTTTGGAGGCCTTAGCGTCGTCTTAAGACTTGTTTTCCCTTGGGGACCGGGTTTGCCTTTGCATATTAATATTGAAGGTTTGGGCTTCTGGCAAAGCTGTTTTCAGAGATAGGTATATACGTAACATATCGTATAAAATAAAATGTTTTTATTTAATATGTGGGACTTTGCAGTTGTTGGGAACAGCTCTTTTGACCTGGTCTCCACGGAGGACACTAGCGGTCGGCAGAGCGTGCGGGAGGGCAGGCAGCCTGCAGTGCTGCTGCGGGGGGTTCTCCCCAGCATGGTGCTCTGCTGAGTTCACTCTTCTCTGAGTTTGGTTGCCAGAGGAGCAGACAGCATAGTAATGAGTTCTGGAGGGATTGTATAATGACAGGAAGAAAGAGGGAGCCGTAGTTCTTCTGGACTACTACACTCTTTTGGTTCCTGATCCAGTGTGTCCCATTACAGAATTGATGAGTTGTGTCTATTCTGGGACTTGATTGAAATAAACGTGCAGCCTGAATGTTAAGAGTTATGTTATATTTGTCAGGAGGACTCGAGCCAGGATGACCGCCTCTCGGAACACTCTGAGGGACTGCTCCCAAGAGTAGGGGAGAAGCTGGGATTATATAGGAGCTTTACAACAAAGACCAGGTAGTTAGAACAATAAAACATTGCTTGTTATCTAAAGAAAGCCAGGTATCTCAAGTTCAAGAATTTAGTGCTTTTCAATATATGGGAGGAAGCCAACATTTGGGCTCACTGAATATATTCTTTAGACAAGCACCTAGCTATCTAGGGCCAGTAATCTGTCCTTTCTTATTCTGAGTCTGCTCAGAGGGCACCGTTGTGAGTGGCTGCAGGCCTGTTTTCACTGGGGTGCGGCAGCAGTCGCTGATGACTTGTTTTCAGCATTCTTTGTTTAGTGACATGGTTGCAGTATTTTCATTCACATTGTAGTATTTTCGTTCACAGAAAATTATGATATTACCCTGATTATGGATAATCTGGAACCTTGGAAAGGAACCGAGATGGAATTACTGCAGGTAACTTCTACTTTTATAAGCCGTGTGCAAACATGAACACGGAGGAAGCATACAAAAGGATTCGGTGGTGAATGGGAAGGGTTTCTGCATGTTACAGGAGAAGGCAAGGCAGAATTCCTCTTCTTTGTGGGCAGGGACGTGAGTCCATCTTTCCTTTCTGAAGTGCTTTCTGAGAACTGTTTATGGTAATTAAGGAACATAGACAAACGGTGGCACACATTGCATTTAAGAGCTGGCCGGCTTCAAACTTGGGTATTGGACAGGTGGATTTCATAGGCAAGTGTTCAGGTGGATGGGACAGAGATGGAGCCCAGGCCTGGGGCCATATTCACGTTGAAATCGCCATTACTTCACCATAGCGCCTTGGACTAGAATGTAACCACTCTTAACCTTTTGGTGAATCTGTGAAATGGGCATGATAATATTCGTTACTTCCTGGGATTGTTGTAAGTTCTAAAGGGTATTATAGCACACATGAAACACTTAACACACTGGCACTTAGCAGTTTACACTTTGTGCGGCCACCAAGCTTGGCGTGTGTCAGAGCCGTAAAGGCAGTATTTATCTGTTGAGGATGCACTGGTAGCCCCTTGGCTAGGTTGTGAATTTGGTGATTTCCTTTAATACTTGTAACTCTGTGTTCCATGGGCAGTTATTTTCATAGACAGATGAGGAATCTCAGGGTAAAAAAGACTATGTAATTTGCCCAAAGTCAGACCATAATTTTGGGTGCAGGGACCTCGGTTCAGCATGGGCCCCTGGGCCTTGTGCCTTCTCCGTTCAGCACCAGAGCCAGATGTGGGCTTGGCTGTTTCCCTGCCCAAAATATCCGGCAGGCCGCAAGACACAACTGGCCCCATGCTGCTTGAGCAAAATCTCCGGAGGAGAGGCAGTTACAAAAGGGATAAACATAAAAACAGACGACAGCAAACTGTGATCAGCTCTGAGAAGGAAAGGAACACGTCTCGCCCTGCAGAGCTGGGAGCTTTCCCGTCGGGCTGCTCTGGGGGCGTTCATCTCAGCTTAACAAACTCTGCTGCTGCACCAAGGCAGGAAGGCAGGGCGCGTGTGGCCAGATAGACAGGGCCTCGTTGATCTTACTCATTCCCCATTAAGCGACAGCTGTCTCGGGCACTTAACTAATAAACAGATGTTGGCCATAATCATCACGCATTTTGACTGGTAGCTTTATTGGCGCCAACTTTGAGAGGAGATCATTGAAGCTGGGGAGTTTGCTGCATGCCCGTGATTACCATGGAAATATTCCCACTGGTCTTTCAACCTTGACTGGTGTGGCTGTCATGTCCCGGCCCTGTGAATGGCATCGTGTAGCTTCTCCCAAGTGCCACAAATGACTTACATTGATATGCTTAATTCGTAGGAAATGGTATGCGGTAATAAGGGAAAAAAGGCAGTAAGAAATTGTTTGGAAAACTAGAAAAAAACCTATTCTTTCCCGGCTGGGGGAGCGTACCCTGTATCACCCACCCTAATCACTGCCTGTCACCTCCTTCCTGCCGACTCCATGTTCAGAAGCCACTCTGAGCCTTGGGAGAACATTTTGCCTCATGAAACTTTTGACTAGGTCCCGTGACTTCTCTGTCCCTGGTTAACTCTCTCTTCAAAGCCATGTAAATTTTTTGCAGGCTCCTCCACTCAGATGTAAGAATAGCCTCTTTAAACTTCTTGATGCAGCTCCGTAATGAAGATCTTGCGAAGGAAACATAGCCAAAACCTGGGAGTTATGCACATAGTGACTGCAACCTCAGCACTTTGTTAGTTCAGAATCAGAGGGGTGAGTGACTCAGGAAAGGCTTTTTTAAGGTAACAAGGGGAAAGTGAAAGGACGCAGGCTGTGTGAGAAAGAAACATCTCGGTCATAGCCAGCAAGGCACCTGTGTTCAGGATGGGGTGTGGCGAGTGCAGAGTTCTCACTAAGAAAAGAGTGGTGTGATGGGAGCGAGGATAGCTGGGTACTTTATTGGGGAGGAAAAAAAGTGGGCTGTACATTTCCTTCTTGAACAAGAGGATTGTGACAAGATGTGCTTGTATTTTGGAGAGAAGGGTTTTGTGGGGACAGGCCTAGGAGTATGCTGTATGGCTGGGGAGTCAGCACAACAGAGAAACACAGAGAACCGGGCAGACTCCAAGACCCATGCTGGGGGAGAGGCTGCCTGCAAGCTGGAGCCCTGGAGGCTGCTTCTGTCCCTTAGCTGGGGTCTCAGACCTCCCTTCACAGACCAGTCCTGTTGATAGAAGAATAAAAAAACGTTGGGCATGAGAAGGGCTGTGTCCCAGGCTTTTGTTGAGTCCCTGGGATGTGCCCCACCAGATTTTGTTCCTTGACTTCATGCAGTAAAGAATTCAAGAGCAAGCCAGTGTTGAGTAAAGGTATATTTATTCAGAGAGATACATTGACAGGCAAGAGAAACTTCACGAGGTGTGGGGGTTTGATGCTCAGATTAGAAGTAGGTACACACTGCACAGACAGAGTGTGGGCCTTCACCAAAGAGGGAAAGAGAGTGGTGACCGCGAGGTGGCGCTGTGTTGCTTGTTTTCTTGGGCTTGGTGGTTTCATATGCTAATAAGTAGAAGGACCAGCCTTAGGGCAAGGGGCTGGGATTTCCTGGGAGTTAGCCTTTTCCCACCCTTTGACCTTTTGTGGCTATCATTGGGACTGCCATGTTGCCTGGGGCATGTTATTCACCACGTTACTATTACAATGGGTGTTTACTGAATCTCAAGATCTGCTAGAAGTTAAATCTCTTCATCTTGAGCCTCAAGGCCTTTTGGGGGTTGAATCCTTCACCATTTTGATGTCAATTGCTGTGGCCTTCCTTGAATGGCTGTGCTCTTCCCCCTTCCATCCTGTATCACTGTGATGACACAAAGACAGTAAAGGCTGGGCCCTAACCGTGCTCCTGCATTTAACGGCGGGAAGTGTGGGGTGGGCTTATGATGACTCTGAGTGGTGAGAAGGATGTTTCAGATTTTCTCACGTGAGACATGGGGATCTGCCAGCAGCTTCCCCAGATTTATCTCACGGGCATTATCCCTTGTGTTGTTATGGAAACAACAGGCCAGCCAAGAAACAAGAATCACACAGAGGGTTGGAGTACTGAGATTTATTACGCTGGCAGGCTCAGAGAGGTTTCTTTTCCAAAGCTCTGAGCACCTCCAAGATGTGCACATGAGGTTTTATAGGATTAATTACAAGTATGGGGCTATTAGCCAATAAGGCTCAAACAACAAAAAGCAAGGAATCAGTACACTGAAGCTTATCAATTTGGAACAGATCCCGTTACTGACAAATGTTGACCTTGGATTTTCGGGTTAGCTTCTTAGCCCAGTAAACTGACACTAAACTTCAGATTTACCAGGTAGCCCAGCAAAACTTACATCACTAAACCGACACTTATCACACTTAGATTTGTGACTTAACTTGTTAGACCAGCTGTGGTTTTCCTTCACAGTGTCACTTATCTTTTCTATTTTTCTTTTTTGCTTTTTTTAAGTATTTAATCCAAATTTAATATCAGGGTTTTTTGGGAAAGAAATTTCTCTTTTTCTTTTCTTTGGGGCTCTTTTGGGGGGCAGGTAATTAGATGTATTTTATGTGTTAGTGGAAGCCCTGGGGCTTGAACCCAGGACCCCGTGCACGCTAAGCACACGCTCTACCACCCGCCCCATCATCTTTTCTTTTTGGTTTAGCTGCCAAGAATCCTACAGCTGAATTTCTAGTCAGCCTTTAACACTTGCTCTGACTTCATGGAATCCATTTTTATGAGTTTATCTCCCCCTGGTTTCATTTAAGTATTGAATCTCCATTTTCTCTTCACTCTCAGGTTTGCCTTTTTGTTGTTAAGGTTGTTAAGCTGTTTTTAAAAGAACTGTTTAAATTCTCTTTAGCAAGAGGCTGAATGTGAATAAATATGTAAACAAACAGCACAATTAAATGCTTTTATACATTCTAAGCTATTTAGTAGTTACTTAAAAACCGAATTGAATATTAAAATGATAACATTTTAGAAATATTTTTTAATTTTTTAGAAAGATATAGCTGATTTAAAATATGATATTAGTTTCAGGTGTACAATAGATGCTCCATTTATAGTTACTGTAAAACATTGTCTGTATTCCCTGTGTTGTAAGATACATCCCTCTAGCATGTTTACATTTCATGTTGCAGTTTTTATAAGAAAGTTGGGTAACGCAGAGCCTGGGACGTGGCTGTGTCTGACCCAGGTTCACGCTCACCCTGCCTGTCAGAGCTCAGGCCTTCACTCCTTTCTGCAGGGGAGAGAGTGGAGGCAGCTCTCATCAGTGCTGGCACCACCCTCTGAGTGGCAGTGACAGCAGTGATTGTGTGTGGAGGTGCAAAGTGTTTTTCCAAGAGCTTTATATGCGTTTCTGAATTTAATAATAAAAGCCCTCCTGTGAGGAAGCGTTTTAAGCTTTTAATGTATAATACATCTTATTTTGATATTGATAGATTTCAAACCACCGGAAAATTTACAGGAGTAGTAAAATAAAAGCTTAGATACAGTTCACCTTAAAGGGCACTATTTGACTTTTTGTGTCTGGCTTTTTAGCATAAAGTTTCAAGGTTCATCGATATTGTAGCCTGAATTAGTACTTTATTCTTTTTGTTTGATAATATCATTTTCCTTTTTTTCGTTTTTGGTCTATTTAAAAATATTTTCATTGAAGTCTAGTCAGTTTATAATTTTGTGTCAGTTTCTTGTGTGCAGCACAACACTTCAGTTAAATAGGAACATACCTGTATTCATTTTCATACTCTTTTTAAACACAAGATACTATAAGATATTAAATATATTCTCCTGTGCTATACAGTATAAACTTGCTGTTTATTTGTTACATACTCAGTATCTGCAAATCTTGAACTCCCAATTTATTCCTTCCCACACCCTCTCCCCTCTGGTAACCATAGTTTGGTATCTATGACTCTGTGTCTGTTTCTGTTACGTAGATAAGTTTATCTTTTTGTTTCTTTCTTTTTTTTTTAGATTCCACATGTGAGCAATCTCATATGGTATTTTCCTTTCTCTTTATAGCTTACTTCACATAGAATGACATTCTCCAGGTCCATTGATGTTGCTACAAATGGCATTATTTTATTATTATTTTATGGCTGAATAGTAGTCTATTGGACAAATATGCTACAACCTTTTTATCCAGTCATCTGTCAGTGGACATTTCGGTTGTTTCCATGTCTTGCTATTGTAAATAGTGCTGCTGTGGACATTGGGGTGTAGGTGTCTTTTTGAATTAGGGTTCCTTCTGGATATATGCCCCAGAGTAGCATTGCTAGTTCATATGGGAGGTCAATTTTTTGTCTTTAGAGGAACATCTATACACTTTTCCACAATGGCTCCACCAAACTGAATTCCCTCCACAGTGTAGGAGTGTTCCCAATTCTCCGCAGCCTCTCCAGTATTTATTGTCAGTGAACTTCTGAATGATGCCTATTCTGACTGGTGAGAGGTGATACTTGATTGCAGTTTTGATTTGCATTTCTCTGATAATGATATTGAACATTTTTTCATGTGGCTACTGGCTATTTGTACGTCTTCATTGGAGAAATGTTTCTTTAGGACTTCTGCCAATTTTTGAATTGATTGTTTGTTTTTTTTCATATTAACTGTAAAAGCTGCTTACATATTCTGGGAATTAAGCCCCTAGCAGTTTCATTTATTGCAAATATTTTCTCCCATTCCATAGGTTGGTTGTCTTTTTGTTTTGCTTACTGTTTCCATAGCTGTGCAAAAGCTTGTAAGTTTAATTAGATCCCTCTTGTATATTTTTGGTTGTTTTTCTATTGCTTGAGTAGACTGATCTAGGAAAACATTGCTGAGATGTATGTCAGATGTTTTGCCTATGGTTGCTTCTAAGAGGTTTATAGTGTCTTGTCTACATGTTTAAGTCTTTAACACATTTTTAATTCTTTTTTGTGTATGCTGTGTGGCAGTAGTCTAGCTTCAATGATTTACATGCAGCTGTTCAGTTTTCCCTACACCATTTGCTGAAGAGGCTGTCTTTACTCCATTGTATGTTGTCACCTCCTTTGTCAAAGTTTCAATGACCAAAAATTTGTGGGCCTATTCTTGGTAATTTTGTTTATCCGTTTATTGATGGATGGATATTGTTAGTAACTTTTGGCTACTCTGAATGATACTGCTATGAATATTGATGTGAAATTTTTTATGAGAATATGTTTTCATTCTTTTGGCTGTACATTTGGCCCGCCATATCTGTAGTTTCCACTACATGGATCCAGATGGCTGATTGTAAAGGGACTCGAACATCCTTGGATTATGGTTTCCAGGGTGTGGGGTTCCTAAAACCAACCACCCAAGGGTATTGAGGGATGACTCTACATATAGGAGTGGAATTGCTGAGCCATATAACTCTAAGCTTTTGAGGAAATACCAGACTTCTCCAAAGAAGCTGCACCATTGTCCCTTTCCCCTGGCTGCATATGAGGTTTCTCTGCCTCCTGAATGACATTTGTTATTGTCCATGTTTTGGCTATAACCATCCTAGTGGGTGTAAAATGAGATCACATTTTGTTCTTGATTTTGCTAGTGATGCTGAGCATCGTTTCATATGCTAATTGGCCGTTTGTATATCTATTTAAATTCATGGTAAATGTAAAAATTGTGTCTATTTCCTTGTATTGTTCAGTTGAAAGCATTCGTTATATATCCTGGATACTACTCCCTTATTAGATACATGCTTTGCAAAATTTTTCTTCTATTCTGCAAACCGTCTTTTCACTATATTTTTTTTAAACATTAAAACAATTTCTTTACGGGGGAGGTAGATAGATGAAATGATTTATTTTATTTTTCTTGCTAAGCACGCCCTCTCTGACTTGAGATAACAATTTCCCCTGTCATTTCACTTTCTTGATGATGTCCTTTGTAATAAAAAGATTTTAATTTTGATGAAGTCCAGTTTATCTGCTTTTTTCTTCTACCACTTGTGCTCTTGGTTTTGTATCTAGGAAACCAAAGCCTATCCTAGGCCCAAAAAGATTTATACTGTGTCTTCTTTTAGAAAGTTTATAAGTTTAATTTTTACATTTCTGTCTGTGATCTGTTTTGAATTAATTTTATTTGTTATATAAAATATGGGTGTTCAGATTCCAGATTGACTCTTTTGCCTGCAGATACCCAGCTGTCCCTGCACCATTTGTTGAATAGACTATTTTTTCAATGGAGTGTTTTTGGCCCCCAGGTGGAAAACTGTTTGTAAATGAAAGTTTTCCCCGTGGGTTTTTATTGTGTCTCTTAAATTTATTTATCCAAACTTATGCCAGTTTCATACTGACTTAGTGCTATAGAATTTTAGTACACTTTAAAGTGAGTCCTCCAACTTTATTCTTCTTTTTCAAGGTTGTTTTTGCTGTCCTGGGCCCCTTGCACGTCCATATGAATTTTGGGTTCAGTTTTTCAATTTTTGCAATGACGTTAGCTGGAATTTTGATAGGGATTCCACTGAATATATAGATCATTTTGAGGAGTCTTAACATTTTTAATAATATTGTCAATCATTCCATGAAAATGGAATGTCTTCCATATATGTAGATCTTTTAAAATTTATTTTGGTAATACTTCAAAAAGTTCAATGTACAAATCTTGTAAATTTTTGTTAAATGTATCTCTCACTTTATTCTTAATGCTGTTGTAAATGGAAAGGCTGAGTTTCTTATGGGTGGTACTACATATCAATCTTCTTATTTCTAGAATTCCTTCACAGCAAATACCCTAGGTATATATTTGCTACATAAATCTATCCACAACTATTCCACGCCCCGTGTTATAAGAAACCAAGACCCAAGGTAAGCTACTTGAAAACACCTATGTGGAAGTGAGAAATGAGACCCATGGGTGGGGCTTTGTGCAGATGATACAGAGAGCTTATACAGAATGGCTTCTTCTTAATTCCTTTTAAACAACCCTTTCAGTGTATTTAGTCAGATACATTAAGATTATGCCCTTTTGATGTGTGGAGTAGCTAAGACTATAATTTTCAAATAAATTCTAGTGAGAGTGTTGTACTTGAAACCTAATTTGCATCAATCTTTGAAGATTTATATTTCAGGAGATTTGACTAAAGAACACCTATCTTTATTCTGTAACGAGGACTAAATGCTCAAGCAACATGTAAGAGTTTGAGCAAACTGCCCCCGCCCCGTAGTGCTGGGTAGCTGCAGCTGTAAATGGAGTCAGCGCTTACCTCTCCCAGTACGCTAGTGCTGATCTTCTCAAAGTGGTTCGTCCAACAGTTTGTCAGTAGTCTTTTGGACAAAGTCATAAAACATTGATTGAAGGTTGCTAGAATGCAATATATTCTTACTAATATTAAGTAAGCACACATTGAGTGCTTACTGTATGATGGAATTGTCCCTCAGCCTCACATGAATATTATTTCTCTTAAAACCTCATATATTTCCTTGTTATTCTCACTTTACAGATAAGGAGACTGAGAATTAGGTCTTCTCTCTTTTGGGGGGAGCTCATTATCAATGATGGGAAGTTGTAAGGAAAAAGATATTGATTCATCATGAGAAAACATTTTTGTGAGAGTCAGCAATGAAGAAGATGAACACTGAAGAATGTGATCATTGTTCGAGTGAGACAAGCCCTGGGTTGTGCGGAGTCAGCATCCCTGTCCTGGACACGGCACGTGTAGAGCTGCGTGGTGGGTGAGGCAGCGCGGCCACGCAGGGAACGCGGATGCTGGGGTCTTAGGCTGTGCTCAAGCCCGGTGGGGCTTTCTCCTAAGGGCAGTGCACCATCATTGACAGATTTTAAGTAGGAGAGTGGGGTGCTCTCGTAGTTCACATTTGTCTTGTAGAATGCTTGGAAAAGTTTAGAAGGCTTGGCAGGAGGTGATGTGATGAGTCAGAGTAGGGTGGCTGTGAGGTGTAGCAGTGTTCAATTTTCAAGTGGTTTTCAGGCCCAGGGTTGTGGCTTAGTAGCCGTGTCAGTTTGAATGACACACGCAAGGAATTGAAACAATTTATCTAATCAATTGAAGCAGTGATGTACCCAATTCCCAGGACTGTTGTGGAGATCCAGAGAGATACACTGTGCAGTGTGCAGCGTGGTCTCCAACACAGAGTCAGTGCTGAGTGAGTGTCAGTGAGTATCTGGTAGGTCAGTTTAGGGTGGTGGTACTCTGTGACTGAGGATATCTGGTCCCTGAAGGAGGGGTCCATTCACATCTGTGAGTAATGGGCCTGAGTTGGGAGACGCAGGGAGACCTTACCCCCCGACCAGAGGCCCTGGGCAGGACGGCTATGGGAGGAGCACCGTGAAGTCAGCTCTTTGCAGGTTGAGTTGGGAGTGCCCTTGAGATATCTAGGCAGAGTCACGAGCTTAAATAGGAGGTCTGGGCCCAGGCTGTGCATTTTCCTAAAATCTCAACTCCTGAGGACGCCGAAGTATTGATCACTGAAAGTGAAGTCATATTTTAAAGCACAAATGAATAGTAGTATCATCACTGTCAACAAAGCTCACGTCTATTTATTCATCACTCACTTTGCTAATTGGGTACTTACAGAGCTCACTTCACCGTCCTCCCGTGGGCTCCGGCTCCACAGAGAAGAGCTGGTGTGTCTCCTTCTTTTCCAGAAGAAGACACATTTAGCTTGTAGCCTTCTGTACCTTGCCAGACTTAGGATATTAGTGTGTTGGTTTAATTGTATTTTCTGTTGGCCATGTCCTGACAGGAGAGAAATTTTACCTCATGGTCATGTTTCAATTAGCTGTTACTGAGACTTGCTGATCTAATACATAGTGTATGTATTATATTAACTTTGTAGAGTAGTTATCATTTATCTGCCTTTGCCCTTTAA
Organism: Vicugna pacos; assembly: GCF_048564905.1. NCBI lineage: Eukaryota > Metazoa > Chordata > Mammalia > Artiodactyla > Camelidae > Vicugna > Vicugna pacos. The sequence continues at coordinate 2,480,276 of NC_132997.1, forward strand.
TTTTGTTTGCCCCTTCAGTGTTATATCCTTTTTGGGGCCTTACTTTTTTTTAATTAAATAATGTCTGTTAGCAGTTAAGAAAACAAAAGCAAAGAAAAAATGCACATGAGAGCTAAATTTAGAAAATATCTAGTGTGTTTTCTGTCTCGGCAATGGAGGGTTGTAGAACCTCTTGGAAACCTTCATTAGACAAGTTTCTTAAAATGCTGATTGAGAAATAAAACCTTCCTTCCTCATCTTTCAAGCTGCACAACTAATTGTCAAGAAAGGGGAAATCCTCAGAAACCAAGACAAACGAGAAAACAGGGATTCTGGGAGATAAGTGAGCGTTAGAATCCGTGGTGTGCTGGTTGGCTCCTGAACTGATTTTCAGTAGCCTTGACAGGAGGGCAGGAGGTTAGCCCCAGGCCTCTCACATTAGGAGTTGGATGGGTGATCTTATAATGGGCCTAGCCCATCCTGAGAATCTTGGTTTATTAAAGGGTGAAAGAGGAAAAAAAATTCCTCAAGACAAGAAAGTAAGGAAAGTCAATTTTGTTGGAAGAGGGGAAAAATAACAAATCCAAAATAAGGATATAGTTTAAAGCTGTTCTGGCATGAGAGTGACCACAAACTCCTGGCAGAAAAGCACAGCTACTCCTTGATTGATAAGTTGTGTTTTGAATGAATCAGTGAACAGCTATTCCGAAAAAGGCCTCCAGAGTCGTGTGGATCAAGATACTGGACAGCAAACACCTCTCTTCCAAGGTCTCATTCAAATAACCAGAATGGTTTTAAAGGAAAGTAGCAATAATCTGAGTTCTATTTATTGACATTACTATATGCTAAGAATTCAGAGGTGACTATGTAGTTTTCTCCTCTTTTATGGACCTTACTTTCTCTTTGGGGAGACAAAATGACATAGTTGGGTATCTTGGTGGAGGGAGGTGTTAGTCTGTTGCAATTAGCCAGGAGAGGAGATTAAGAAAACAGTGAAGGGTGGGTGAACTTTTTAGCAGAGGACAGTCTTGTTCACTTGGCTTTTAATTACAGGCTCAATGAGCTGTCCCTGGAGGGAATAGATCTTACGGAGGATGGACTTAGCTCAGGCCTCTTTGGAATGGACAAGTGAACCTGGAGTAAGACAGTCAAATCTGTGCAGACATTAAAGTTCACTTGAACGTGCTCCATCCCTGAGCCAAAGATAGGACAAATATGCAGCACTTCTTGAGGACAGAGGAGTGGTTTTTAAGGTTCTTCAAGAATGAATCTCAGGGAACCGAGATGGCCAGTTGTCAAACTGAGACTTTGCTCTTTGGACGGTGTACCCATCAAGGGTATTGGCCTTTTATATGTTTCCATTTGTCTTTAATACATGTCTGTTGATGAGGACGTGGGCACAAGTGTTTGACACCTTGTCGAGGCGATTTTGGATACCTGCCTAGAAGCACGGGCACAATTGCCGCTGCGTCATACATCTTGCAGCCCATCCCTTTCCCCAGCTCCGTAATCACGGCAGAGTGGTTCCTTGTTGACCTGTCCATCTCCTCTGTGACATCATAACCCATGAAAAGACCGGAGCATATTAACTTGGCTTTGTTAAAGTCAAAGGTACAGATCAAATATGGAGTCAGATTTGTTCTTTCCTATTTCAGTAGTGCCATGGAGAAGGCAGTTTGGGCAGCTTTTTGTAGTGTCCTGGAGGCTTTCTCTCTCAGCTTCTGGGCGCCTCTGTTGAAAACCCTTCATAGCTGTCTGGCCTGCTGGAAAAGCACTCTGCCTGTTTTACCCTGAAGATGTGTTCTGTTTATAAACTCATCTCTACTCCTTGGAAAACAACTCAAGAAAAACTCAGTTGGTTTTTCACCAGCCATGTGCAGGGGTGAGATAAACCAAGTTATTATTTCATAAAATAATAGTAATAATAGTAATATTAATAGTAGTATCAGTAGTAGTAGTAATAATAATAATAATAATAATAATATTAAAAGAATTCTTAAAACACGACTGCACATTGGAGAGAGTCAATAAATGCTTTCTGGCTTAAATCAAAAGTGATGACTCAGTGATTCCATGGCTGCTGTATTTGCTATGCTAGTTACTCCTTTGTTCCATTACACATTTTTTTTTAACTGAAAAAGAAATACAAGCAAATGGTTAGAAAAACTCAAACAGAGCACAAAAATACACAAGTGAAAGAAGTTTTCCCTAATCTTCTGTTCTTTCAGCCCTCTCTGGAGATGCCACTGTTTGCTATCCTTTGGGTGCTGTTCCAGATATGCTTTGCACATTCCCACATATGTATGTAAATTCCTTTAAAATTTTTGTTATTTTTAACTTAAACGGATTTAAATCCTCAAGTGGCTTCTGGCCGGGTAATAGAACAGAACAAATCTGACTCCATATTAGATCTGTTCCTTTGAATTTAACCCTATGCTCTGTCTCCTAGGCTTCATCTTGCTTGTAATCAATGTTGCCTGGAACCTGAAATATACAGGAGAGCCTATTCTGAAGCCTCTGACCTTTAAGGATATTTAACACTTTTTCATTCATTAAAAGATAGCAAATTACAGAATAGAAAATAACGTTTGTTTAGTTGGAGGTTTGCAGGGATCTGACCCACACAGATAGCTGCAAGAACAAAGGATTCTAACAAGAAGGAATTCCTACACTAAGAAGTTTGCAACAACCAAGCACACAGGAAAGGAGCCTGAATTGTGACTTGGGGAGATGGTTTTCCAGGACATTAATTTGCCATCTAGGTCTACAGAAACTTGCTATTCCGTGCCCCAACTTCTGGTCTCCCAACTTATTGTCCTGTCCTGCACTGAGGAGAAAGAATTTCGACTTGGTAACACTCCTATCTACCTAGAAAGCTGGGCACTGGAGCTGAGTGTTATGGAAACAGGCCAGCCAAGAAAAGCACCAATCGGGGTGTTGGGTGTACTCAGAAGTATTATGCCGGTGGGCTCAGAGGGGCTCCTGCTCCGAAGTTCTGAGCACCTCCAAGACGTGCACATGAGGTTTTAAAGGCTTAATTACAAGTAAGGGGGAATTAGCCAATAAGGCTCAAAGAACAAAAAGCAAGGAATCAGTACACTGGAGCTTATCAATTTGTAGTAGATCACATTACTGACACTTGTTGAGCTTGGAATTACGAGTTAGGTTGTTAGCCCAATAAACTGACACTAAACTTCAGATATATGAGATAGCCCAGCAGAATTTAGATCAGTAAACCGACACTAATCACACTTAGATTTGTGACTTAGCTTGTTAGCCCAGCTGGACTTTTCCTTCACATGAGGACAGCTCTCCCACACCCAGGGAACTACTGTGAGCCCTTGATGTTTCCACTAGGGTTGGGTATGGTTTACCCAGGAGGGATGGGGACTATGCACCAACACTCAGGCAGTCTGCTCTGTCTGGGGCTCTGATCTTGTACCATCCCGCTCCCCGCCAGCCCAACACCTGGGACAGTGGAGCTAAGGCAGTGATCCTGCCTGCCTGTTTCCCAGGGTGTAAAAGGGGATTATGTACCTTTCCCAAGGTAGTTCTGAGCGACAACACCTGCGGGTGCTTGGTTCTCAGAGCAAGAGAAAACCCAGGTCCGCGTGGGGGCAATGGGTGTGATCCCCATAGGGTTTCTGCAGAAGCATCCGATGGAGGGCTGGATCAGGGAGGTAAAACTTGAGCTGCGGGACTTGAAGGGTTACAGAAGGGTACAGAGGCAGGTCTGCCGCCTAGGGGTGCCCCAGAGGTAAAGCTTTTTCTCTCCAACTCCGCTAAGACCCTCCCCTCTCCAGATCCCTCCCTACTCTCTGCTCATCGTGTCCATCTGTATCTCTCCAATTTTCCCGTCCTCTCCACCCGCTCCCATCTTCTCCCTCCCTCCCTGTCCCACCTTCTCTCACAGAACCCAGAGAGGATCGCTGGCCCTCCTGCGCATGCGCAGTCAGTGCCAAGTGGTCCGCTGGTTGGAAGCTCCATATCCTAGCCGGGGATCGGGCCCAAAGGTTTCTCAACTCTGTCGCCCGGTAGGCCTTTGGTTCCTGTCTGGGGCCGGGGCCTCTGGCTGTGGAAGTGCAAGGTGGGGGGCTCCCGGAAAAGTGCTCAGGCGGTTGCGGGAGGGCGGTCCGCCTGTCACAGTCCCCAAGGGCGCCAGTCAGCCCGTGTTCAGATGAATTGCTCAGGCCAGACCCCTCTACCCGCGCCACCTGCCCCGGCGCCCCGGCCACAGCTGCCAAGGGCCAGGTGTGCACCTGCCACCTCTCACCCAGCCGGGATCCCCTCAGTCCGCGGCTGGCGTCCCCTTCCCCTCTCCCGCCCGCGAGTCCTCTCCTCCCTGGCTTCCTCTCCTTGGCCGCCGGCCCGTTCACGCCCCTGGGAGGGCTGTGTCCGGGCGGGCGGGGACTGCGGACTCGGACGGGGCGGGGGGCTGGGGCTGGGGCTGGGGCTGGCCTCCGAGCAGGGCTGCAGCCCCCGTCCCTCCCCTTTCCCTCCCCCCCGGGGCAGCCCTCCTCTCCCTTTCCGGCTCCCGGAGGACCAGCTCAGTGGCGCGGGCACTGCTCCCTGGGCTGAGAGCCTCAGGCTGTAACGCCCTGCTTCTCCAGTTGGAGTCGGGAAAAGGGAGCCTCAGTGCTGAGCGAGCTTCTGTCTCCTCCCTCAGTTTTTCTGCTGCAGGTAAGTACCTTGAACACTTTCAGGTGTTATCATGGCTGTGCTTGTTGATGTCACGTGTTTTTATAGTGAGAGTGATTACAGTGGTGAAAGCAGGGCTTGGTTCTGTTAAAAATGAGCTGAAGGCATGAGGCTGTGACATCCTCCTTCCTTCCCTCTCCCAGGGTGAAAGGAGTGATCCTCGATTTTAAAAAGATAGTTACAGTCCCTAACTAGCCCAGCCCAGCTAGTGTGTGTTAAGAGGAACAGCACCACCAGAGGCCTTGGAGACCCAGGGATATTGCAGTCCTAAAGAGCTCCTGGCACTGTTTGGTTTGTTTGGGTTTTTTGTTTTTCTTAAATTGTGTGATAGACTAGTGGTATAAACAGAAAAATAATTGTCAAGAAATATTTCTTCATGTAACAGTGTTATTGTGATATAGTTCACACACCATGAATTCCATCCATTTAAATGGTACAATTCCGCAGCTTTTAGCATATTCACAGTGGTGCAACCATTATTATTCCAGAACGTTTTCATCACTTCATAAAGACCAGTAGAAATGAATGACCTATCCACCCCTCCCCAGTGGTGGTTCTAAAGAAATTTCTTGGCTATTCCTGATCATAAATTAACTTGTTACATTCCAAGAAAAATCTGGTAGGAATTCTAATCAGAATTGCAATGAATCTGTCTATCAAACCTGGAAGAATTAATGTCTTTATGGCATAAACTTCTTCTACCCATGAATATATCTGGGACCCTATCTTTTCATCTGTCCAGTGCCTGGCCCATGGGAAGTCCTCACTACTTGTTGTACTTGTGAATGATGAGATTCTATACATCGTTAGTTGCAACTGTAGCCTTTCACAGAAGAGAAAAGTAACCTCAGGGAAGCAAGTGACTCTCTGATGGTCAGAAAGAGTGACAGCCAGTGCTGAAGTGATCTAGTGGACTTGGTGCTTGCAACCAGTATTCTCCACCACATACAGTTAAGGGGATTAGAGTGTTCTTTTTTTTTTCTTAATGGCGTTGCTTTTATTTTTACTTATTTTTTTAAATTATTTTTTATTTAAGTGTAGTCAATTTACAATGTTAGTTTCAGGTGTACAGCAGAGATTCAGTTATAAACATATGCCTATATATATATATGTTTTAGATTGTTTTTAGTATAACTCATTACAAGGAATTGAATATAGTTCCCTGTGTTATACAGCAGGTCCTTGTCATTTATTTTATATTTACTAATTTGTATCTGTTAATCCCCCCTTTCCTGCCTGCTAAACACAGTTTACTTTCTATGTTCATGAGTCCATTTATAGGAGCACCGTTTTTCCTAGTAATATATGCTCTTTGGCTGCTTTCAGTTTCAGTAATTTCATCTTATCTGTGGGTGCTTTTATTCTGGTGGCCTTTATGTGGTTTGCACATGTGGTAATAGAGATCTGTATTTGGGAGAAATTCAGGCCTCTGTAGTCCCTGGTACAGAGTGCCCACTGAATTGATGCTTGAACTGGGAAAAAGGCACAGTAAATTTTGGAATTTCAACTATGGTTGAGAATTCCAGGGTTCTATAACCTGTTTAGACAACCTTAATATTGGCTGCACCCATACTGGGTAATTTGGTGGAAATTCATGGTATGGTGGTGTAGAGACAGGGCCTTGTATGCTTCTTCTCTTTCTGTTTTATTACACTCATTCTCCTGGGCCTCCCAGATCCACCCCCAGAAGGGCCCAGGGCTGGCTTGGTGCTGCGCTGAGGCAATATTTGTTAATAAGGCCCTTTCCTCTTCTCATCTGAGCCTCCGGTTCTTTCTCTGCACAATGAGGGCTAAGACTTGATAAGTACTTTTCAGTTTCTTTTAAAGCCATGTTTCCTTTGAGAAACAGAAAATGCAAATCTCTCCTCTCAGCCCAACCCTTTAGATTTTGATAAGTCCTCCAAGGAGTGACATAGCTCTTTGTGGAAAATGAATGTGATTGTGATCCCAGGTGAAACAGAAAAGACTCTTCAGAGATTGATTGCAGGGAGAGGGCAGGAAAGCGGCATTATGTCACACTTTCTAGTGTGAGATCTGGAGCAGGGGCTTGGATTTAAATATGGTGACTGACGTGGCCTCTCTCTAATCTTGTAGAATGTGATAAACTTCTCTACCTCAGTTTCTTGATGTGTCAAGTTGGGGTGATAATATTTTAAGGCTTTTGTGAAACATTATACACATAAGCCATTTGTGTCTCGGTAGAAACCAGACCTGCTAGGGATTCAGGGATTTGTTTAAAAAAAATCTTGTCCATAGCAGACTTTCTGTGTGTATTTTAAGTTCCTGGAGGGTGAGGGTGGGTCTATAGCCCATCGTGGGACAGGTGGCCCATAGTTCTCTGTGCCCCAGATTACCCCTTCCTCCCCAGTCCTCTTCCTCAGTCCAGGATGAAGTTCCCTTGTAGATTTACTCAGAGGTCTTGTGGAAATAGCTTTTCATTTTATTGTTTCACCAAGAAGGGCTGCCATCATGATCTCTTTGGTCAGGCTTTGAAGGGCTGCCATCATGATATCTAGTAAGAATTCTATGGAATTGGGAGTTTCTATTTAATGAAAAGGAAAAAAAATTACAAATAGAAAATTAGAACAAGGGTGGTTTCAGGGGCTCTTTGAAATGGACACCATTAGCTTTGTTAGCTTCAGGTGCTGTGGCCTGTTGCCACGAGGACCCATTCTCTTGCTCTGAAGTTGGAGGTACCAGTGGGTTCAGTGGGAATGATAACTGAGTGTATCTCATGGGCTGGGCATTGACCTATTTGTACTGTGTGTTCCTAATTTGACACAGTGAGCTTACCTAACCTCAATAACCTCTTTAAAAAATTAGACTTCTTATTTTGAGATGTAATGTAGATTCCCATGTGGTAGTAAGAGATTATATGGAGAGGGCATATGGACCCTTTGCCCAGGTTTCTTAACGGTTCCATCTTGCAGTGTTGGGGTACAATTCATTACTGGCTCACTAACAATTTGAGGTTTGTGTTATTGCCCTCATTTCTATTCATGATTAAACTGGGGCTTAGAGAAGCACACAGGCCTACCCAGGTCACCCATTTTGTTAGTGCAGAGTCGGGTGAACGTGGGCTTGGGATTTCCAGGCAGTACCATTATGATGGTCTGTGGCAGGGAGCAGCATTCACTTGCTTGTTTATTCATTCATTCAACAAACATTTATTGAGTAAACTCTGTGGGTCATATGCTTTCTTTGGCTTATCTGATTATTCATCACTACTGAGAATCAGGCAATGTTTATATTTTTTAATCTGAGAAAATTAGCTCTGAGAGGTTATAACCCCCCCAAAGGAAGTATAGCTCATTAAGGAGGGATAGTACATTTGTACAGTCACCTCTTTTTATGCAGGTGGTACCCTAGACATTTTACATTTGCAAACATCCGTAATTCAGATATATTCTTGTAAGGCAAGGATTTTTTTTTAATTGAAGTATAGTCAAGTTTACAATGTTGTGTCAATTGCAAGGTGTTTTTTGACTTTTGAATTAAAAAATACTTTTTCAGGAGGGTAATTAGGTGTATTTATTTGTTTCATTTTTTAAAATGAGGTACTGGGTTTTGAACCCAGGACCTCGTACATGGTAAACATGTGCTGTACCACTGAACTGTATCCTCTTCCCCTAGGCAAGTTTTCTTATCCATTATTATGAAGCTTAGGGGTTCAAATAATTTGGATAGAAATCCAGATCTTTTAATCCTACTGTGGTCCTTTTCTTTATATTCTGCTGAAGGGGTTTGGGGAAAGCATTTTCTTTGTTCATTTTTTATTCAGCATTTTTGAGCAGTGACTTTGCATCAGGGCCTTGCTAGGTGCTTGGAAATAGAAAATAAGAAATGACCCTTCTCTGCAGAGGCAGGAAGCCTAGACCAAAAGCTGGGTAATATGATTTGAGATACATTAGCCATGTGCAGACTCTGAGGACAAACTGTACCCCCGGATTTGCTTTGGCTTCCCTTGCCTTCTGGCTGGTACACACCAGGTCACAGCAACCCAGATGGGCCTGTAGCACACAGCAGATTATATACCTCCATCTCCTCACCCCTCTCGGCAGGGCCAGCAACATGAGCATCCCTGACTACGTGCAGTGTGCTGAGGACCACCAGACACTTCCCATTGTGGTCCAACCAATGGAGATCATCTCAGAGGAGAATTTCTTTTGCATCTATCAGCTACTCACCTCGGTGAGCCATATCAGCCCATGCGGCTCCCAGTGGACATTCTGTATCCACTACAGGCACCACTATGTGCCTGAGAATGGGTGGAGCGTCTTCCAGACACACCGCAAAGTCGTGGGCCTTGTCACCATTACCAACTGTCTCTCTGCCAAGGCCTTGGAGAAGCTGCACGTGCAGAGGGGCTGTATGGCACCGGGCTTAATGACCCTCAGCTCTTTGTCTTTGTGCTGCATGGGGAGGTAGCCGAGCAGCCGTTCACCGACGTGTCCTTCAATCTACGAGGACTGCAGGGTGGTGGAGAAGAGGATCGAGGACTTCACTGACTCACTCTTCATCTTGCTCAAGTCCAAGTGGCTGGATGGTGGCCACAAGAATTTTGGGGCAAGATTCCCCTCATCTGCATCCCTTTTGAGAAGGAGACACAGACAGCAGGTAAGTTTACCTGGAGGCCAGCCCACCCTGGCTGTGTGCCGGATTTCTTCCCTACATCCAGAAAGGGATCAGCAAGGAAGAAGTCTGTCTTGTAGCCAAGGGGGGAGGGAGGTGCAGCCCGCCGGTTTACAGACATTTCAAAGTGAATCCGCCTTTGTTTCAGAGAGATCCTTTTAGGGTTAGTGTGGACACTTACTCCCGCTTTACAGCCAGGACCATGGTGGGAACCCTGGAGTTGCTGTCCAATAAATTAGCCAAAGCCACTGCTGCTAGGAGCACTGGGGAGGTGGCTGGACTGAGCTGAGATATGCTGTAGGTCAAATGCACATCAGACGCTGAGGCTTGTCTAGCAAAAGTATATAAACTATCTCTTTACTTCCTACATTGATTACATGTCAAAATGATAGTATTTTGCATACAGTTGATTAAGTAAGATCTGTTCTTAAAATCAGTTTCTAGTATTTGTTTTTTGTTTGTTGGTTTGTTTCTTTGTTTACTATTTTAAACGTGGCAACTGGGAAACTTTCTTTACATGGCTCTCATTTCATTTCTGTTGGGCAGCCTGTCCTGGGACAGTCTCATCCCTTTGCTTTTGGATGAGATGCTTAACCCCGAGAGGCGGAACGAGGCGCTGGTTGAGCTGGGGCTGGAGCCGGTGTCTCCTGCCTCCCAGACCCAGCACCTGTTCGGCTCAGGCCCTCTCTTCTTGCCCGACAGCCACCATGCCAAGTTAGGACATCAGAAACACCGCCAGGGACTTCCGAATGAACTCCTTATGCAGGGAAAGGCGTATCACGGTGTATGGGACAGAGCAGGGAAATGTTCATTCTCAGTTTGTCCCTGTGATTAAGTCAAAGGCCCCACTTTGCCTCGGAAGTACAGACGAGCTCTTTTGGGCTGCCTACCCCCCCCACCTTCTGCTCTGTTTCCCAGTGTATCTATCGTGCTGTCCCTCGGGCAGAAGAGGGTGAGATGTCTTTGCCGAGAAGTGGTCCCCCTTTGCTGGGGAGAGTTAGGGAGGCTGTGTCCCCCCGTCCTACGGCCTCTGTCCTTGAGTCTGGAGAGGGCTCATGGTGGTCCCACAGGTGACGGTCGGAGAACCTGGCACATGCTGCTGGGCCCGCCGTGAAGGCAGTGCTCTGTGATTCTTGAACTTACCTAAGATCAGATCCTACTTTCTGGTTGTTGGTAAGTTGGAGGAGAAGATGTTAGAGAATTGATAAAAAGAATGTCTAGACCAGCCCTGTGAGTGAGAAGAGAAGTGGACCCGAGTCCCACCTGCGAGAGCCCACCTAGCGGTCTCTGGATGAATTTTCTGTTCCTCCCAGATATACCTGTATGGCTTAAGGAAGGGGAGAGGCTTGTCGTGGCCATGATCTGTGCTTGTCCTCACAGGGTCCTGTGACCTACATGCCCGCACTCCCCTTCTGCTTCTTGGGGATGTGCTGGTATGTTTAGGAGCCTGGGCACTGCTGAGGGCATAGCTCCCAGCACCGTGCTACACCGAGTCTGGCTCTGTTCACCTCACCTGTCAACACCTGCTGAGGCCCCAGGCATTAGTCAAGGTAGGTGCATCGGTGCAACGTAAGCAGGGACCACCTTCTCCCCCTGGACAGACTGGTGAGTGAGCATTGGAAGCCTTGAGCCCTGCCCCAGCCCCCACGCCAGTGCCTCCTCTTTTGTCATAGGAGTCACTGGTGACATTTTTACTCAACAAATGCTTGTCTCTGAGTCTGCAGAGCCACCAAAGAATGCCAGCTTGTTTTTGTCTTTTGAAGTCTGCACTTGGGACTTGGCGGAGTAGCCGGATGTGTACTTAGCCCACAGTGTTTGACACTGTCACCATTGATTACCCAGAACCTCATGTACCAGGCATGGCTCCCGGCATCAAAATACAGCCGCGCATTAAATCTCCCTCCTTGTGGGTCTGTCTGTCCTGGTACCATAAGAGCTCAGCCAGTATCTGAACGTCAGTGAGATAACGCGGCCAGTGAGCTCGGGTCAAGCACATTCTCCTCCAGTCACTTTTACCCCATTGTTGCTTTTAGTATTCCACAGTCATTAGTTTTTTAAACAATGATTTGGTGCAGGAGCAGAGCCTAATTCTCTCCTGCTACTCTTGGTGGAAGTGAGTAAAACGGTCCAGACTGAAATGCGACCACAATTTGTAGCTCAAAATCTGCCTAGACGCTTGTAGGTGGAATTTGGGTTAGGGGCGCTGACCACGTTGGGGTCGTCCGGCAGCACCGCTCCCCTCAGGCCCCTGCTTTCCCTGGAGCAAGAGGTGAGGGTGGGTTTCACCATCCCCGCGTTCCTGGCCTCACACACTCACGTAAATTCTTGTACATGCTGTCAAAATCATTTTTGTTCTTGTGTGTTTCTAATTTCTCTTGTTCCTCTTTTCCTTTTTCTTTATTCCTTTTTCACTTGTACTGCCCAGTGAGCATGTTGTTCCATCTGAAAATGTGGGCTGTGCACATCCTGCATTGGAAATAGCCAGATTGCCATCCGTGCTGTCTCAATCGTTTTAAAAAGCAAAAACTTTACAGCTGTGTTGATCCATGTATTATCCTCGTCATTTTGTATTTTCTTAATTTTTGGACTATTTACTTTGTTTGCACATTACCCACTGGTTTTTGATACCTGTTAAAATCCTTGCTTTGAGGAACCTGTTTGGTCCTCCTTTTATTTGGTGACAAATGCGCCCTTATTAAATTTGTTTCATTGTTTTGAAGAAGTGAGATGCGAATTGATTTAGGCGGCTGCTGAGGGATTCTTTTCATGGAGTATTTAAAATTGTAAAGTCAAATTCTGCGGCAACTTGCACGATTCCTGCTTTTATACAAATGTGCTCGGCACGCGGTTCCTGGCTGTCGCTGTGTGACTTGCGTGACGGCGCTTCCTAGCCGGCGGTCACTGGTGAGGAAGTGGCCGGCTCGGGGGTGAGCATCTGCAGGGGACGCTGTTGGAGGAAGCAGTCACCGTTTGGTTCTTTAATTTTCTTTTTTTGCATTCAACTTCCCCGTGCCATTTACTTTACTTTGCCTTCATAAAGGGGCTGAATTGGGTCTAAAATCCATGCCACTATTTTGTTCCCTTTACGAGGCTGGTTTTTCTGAGTATCAGGAATACATGGCCTTCTCCTAAGTAGCTGGCTCACCTGGATCTGTTGGACACAGGGACAGCTAAAACGGCCATAGCTTCCTCTCTGCTTCAGCCAGTGGGCATTCAGAGCTGGGTCTGTGGTTTGCCTCAGCAGCCGTGCAGACCTCCCTACCCAGGGATTTACTTTTAACCCATGTTGGTAGTAAATAGCTGAATCCGTTTCTGTTGCAGCTGACGTCCACCACTGACGGCCATGTCATTAGTTTGTGGTAGTCAGTCTCCAACACCCCAGACAACCGTGAAGGAAGATGATTTGGCCGACGTAGGACCTTGGATTCTCACCCTCACCATGGTTCATCTCACCCGGTGGAAGGGCGTGGCCACCACCATCATGCTGACCATGAGGCCTTGTTTCTCCTTTCATGCTCTGGTCCAAATGTGGACACTTCATTTTTCACTGAATTTGTCTCACTTGAGACAGGCCAGAATATCTGAATGAGTCCGTCACATTCTGGGTGGTGAACAGAACAGAAGTAAGTGTCGCAAGTAGATGGAGTCTAGGCTGTCCGGGTTGGCAATTGCAGGCTGGGATCTGTGATGGCCGGGCTGTACCCTGGACACAGGCCTTTCCCGTGGCTCCCGTGAGCCCAGGAGTTGGAGTGAGAACAGCCTTGCCTGGGTTCCCACATCCTCATCTGCTCACTTTCAAGTGTGTCTGCTAATTAGGAGCTCCCCCAGACCTCGGGCCCTTCAAAGCTCAGACCACGGGAGAACCTTGAGTCCCTTCTCCTGGGCCTCCTGTGTGAGAATCCAGTGCCTTCTGAGGTGGCCAGTGGCAGGAGATGCCTCCCCCGCCGGGGAGCACCCTACGGAGGACTGTTACTCAGTGCACCATGCTGTGAGCTTGTGGGGTTCCGGCCATGGTCCCTGCAGAACCACACTTGAGATGGACTTATTGTCATAAATAACAGGACTGATTGCAGGGCAGGGCCGGGGGGAGGGAAGAGTGGAAATTGAATGTGACCTGAGACAACTAGGTGGGTGCTGGGGCTGTTACTAAAATGGGGAGTCTGGGAGATACCTGCCAGGAATCGAATTCCAGAGTAAATGGTGGACATGAGGCATTTTTAAGATGCCATTTTTCATCCAAGTTAGGACTTCAAAGAGGCACTCGGGTCGATGAGCCTGGGGCTCAAGTGAAGGAGCCGGACTAGAGATACACGTTGGGAGTCGTCATTCTTTGCTGGTGTTCACAGCCTTGCATGTGAATTAGATCTTCTCGAGGGCTGCAGACTGAGGCTGAGGGGGGGCAGGGCTGTGCCTGGGTTGGAGGAAAGCCCAGACCATGCAGCTTTGGTGTGTCAGTTAGCGGCGTTTCCCATTTTCAGAGCAATGCTATTTATCCTTAAGGGGCCGGGGGGTGGGCAGGGCCAGCCAGGAAGAAATCTGCAGGGAGGGTCGTGGCCACATGTGCGTCTTGGGAAGGTGCAGAGGCTGCAGGGTCTGGGAGGGTAGAGCCCTCAGAAGCTGAAGTTGGAGTGGGGAGTGGGGAGAATGTAGTCACAGTCACCTGTGAGGGAGGGAGGGAGGCCTAGGGAGTCCCCACCCTACCGGACTCTCTTTCCCATGAACAGAAGGCAGTCAGACAGAGGATCTGAGGTGAGAAGGGATGGGCAAAGGGAGGGGAGCCAACCTGGAGAATGGTGCTTGGAAAGTTCTGGAGTAGTCTCCCTGAAAAATAGAGCTAAAAATACCCAGACTCTTAAGAACATTGTTAGTGACTTGGGAGGAGGCAGTTGTTTTTCTGGCCTCCTAAGGGTAAGGCATGTATCCAGGGATACACAGAAGATACGGGTAGTCTGTTCTGGGGGCTTGATCATTACCGGGGGAACAGTGCAAGTTTAAAGGGGGAGAAGGGCAGCGGAGGGAAACTAGCCAGGCCCCGTGTCAGGTACCAGTCGGCCACCCTACTTGCGTATTTCATTCACATCCATGCCTCCCAGGTGGGCGGTGGCAGCCCCCTTTTGCAGATTGGGAAGCCTTCTCAGAGGGGTTAAGGAATTGGTCTGTTTAGCGGCTAGTAAATGCTGTAGCAGGATTCCCAGGTGGGCGGTGGCAGCCCCCTTTTGCAGATTGGGAAGCCTTCTCAGAGGGGTTAAGGAATTGGTCTGTTTAGCGGCTAGTAAATGCTGTAGCAGGATTCAAGCAGGGCCTTGTCAGACTTCAAGGTCATGTTCTCTCTACTGTTTCCAGTACTTCCCTGTTATACCTGGAATGGTGAAGTGGGTCAGCTTTGGAGCCTTTCAGAAAAAGTATGATTTAAGTGCCTCAGGACTGTTTCACAAAGCTCAGCATTCTTTGATGATTCTGAAGCACGCAGTGCTTTTCGCCCCACAGAGGTAACGTCTAACTCCTTTGAAGATGACGTGGTTGCAAATGATGTACAGGTGCAAAACCAGACTTTGCAGCTTCTGAACGGAAACTCTCCAGTTCTCCCTTGGTCAGCTTTCTTCCACGGGATGTACATGTGCTGCGGCGTAAGCCTGAGCTTTCCATATGGAGTGAGTGTTTAATATCCAAAGTTAGCATAAAACGGTCAGATGAAGAAAACCGACGTTGACAATTTATTTTTGGGTTCCATTAGTCAAGATATACTATCAGTTAATGACCCATATAGCAAATCAAATTCAGTATAGTACATTGCATTTCTTGCTTTCTATTTAGAGTTCTCTTACAGAATAAGGTTGCCTGCTTTGGAACATCAGCTCCACCACCACGGCACCTATCAGTTTGTTGGTGTGATTTCATTTACAGAGTGAATCTAATCTGGGCTTCCTAAGCCCCAAACACTCCTGTGCAAAATCACAGACTGTAGCCATCTGTTAGTCACGCAAATACTTCTAAAATTATATGATTCCAGAAAAGAAAGAAGAGAGAGAGAGAGATTGCCTTTATCAAATTTCCTTTCAGTTCTAACTGCAAACTGTTGTTGAGCAGCTCTTGTTTCCTTTGGATATGAATATATACATTTCTTTGCATGTAACCTAGGTTTTGGACTAGAACACCAAGTTCTTGCTGTCCACAAGCCACAAAAATAGTAGCCAAATTGGACACGTGTGAAATAGTTTATACTTTTTTATGAGAAAGTATCCTTGAATTTGGGACTTGGGCTGTGATTTTTGCTTTTTGATTTCCCCATCCTTCTTGTAATCTCTCACTCCTTCCCACGTGGCCCCCAAGGGTTCATGGTCTTATTAGGAGCAGGCACCCAGTTGGTCTCCATATATTGCTGCTATAGATAGAGCCCAGACAAGACCTAAAGGACATTATCAGAGAGGACTTCCTGGAAGAAATGGGCTCTAAATTCAGTTGTGAGGACAGAGTAAGAGTCAGCCAGGAGGAGTCAAGAATGTGGCTCAGGTCGCAGGTGCAGCCCAGGCAGAGGCCTGGAGGCTTTTGGCGTGGGGACCCGGGGAGAGTGCCCTATGCAGTCCACGGTGGAGGGAGCCCCTGCTGGGGAGGACACTGGAGAGAGTCTGGGGTGTAGGGCTTTGGAATAAGTTGAGTTTTACTAGAACTGACACAGTAGGCAGTGAAGGGTGTCAACAGAAAGTGACCCTCAGGGAAGGTACTTCAGGTTTTGCTTCTGATATTCTACAGACAGAAGGATCGGGATGGGCGAGAGCAGGTATGTCAGTCCCTTTGAGACCCAACCCGTCATTCATTTATTCATAACACGTGCACTTCTGTGAGTATAGGGGAGAGAGGGTATAGCCACGATAATAAGCAAAATGTATTTGCTTCTTGAGAGCTTAGCATTGTCAGAAGTTGACTTAGCCTAGAAAGCTCTAGGAAGAGAGGAACAAATTATGGAGGTTGGAGGGAAGGAAGGCTTCCTTGGGAAACAGTCAAAATGAGCCTGGAGGCAAGTGAGAGGGAGGAGCATGTCAGGGGACCCCTGAGGTCACTGGGAACCTGTGTACTGAGGTGAGGCTGGGCAAGCAGGGTCTGGGGTGGGGCTAGAACTCTAACAGGGAGCCTCTGAAGCATTTGAAGTGGGGTTGATGTAATCAAATTTGTGATTTGGGAAGGCTGCCGTGGCTCTGTGTGTGTAGCGGGGATGAGGGGGTAGGTGCCACCAAATGGGGGATCATTAGAAGACCATTCACAGGCTGGAATATGGGCATCGGGGCTACTTGGGGACGGCAGGGGCAGTGTGGATGCCGGCTTTCTTTATGGGGGGCTTGTTAGCGGGGCCGCCCTAGAGGCACCTTGTGGCTGGAAGAAAACTGATGGAGGCTGCCAGGTGGACTTTCGTCTTCTCTCTTTCCCTTCCTTGTTTGATTATCTTAGCTCAGCCAACATTTGGAACAAAAGAGCTAATTTCCAGGGTTGCCCAGGACTTTGTTGAGCTCGTTCAAGTGAGATCTGATTGGATTTAGGTTTGTGTTCAGATCTGGATGTTCACTTAGCTAGAAACGTCCTGTCATTTCGATTTCCATAGGGGTTTTTATTCTTGACAAAGATTGCTTTCTTGGTGAGAGGAAATTTAAAACAGCTGTTGTCTTTTTCAAAAAAAATCATCTTTTAAGAATTTTAATATTCAAAAGAATACGAATATATAAAATATTTAAGGAAGTCTTTGGTGTAGTTTCTTTGCTTTCTGAGCTAATGTGGAGTTAGAGCCTTTGCATTACTTAATAGCATATCCTTGTCAGTATTTAAAGAGCTGTTAGTGAGCGCCCCAGGTCCCACCTCTCAAAGAATCGTTAAAGTTTGCTCTGAAATAGTGAGGTCATAAAGGTCTTGTTTTCAGAAATCAAACGGTTTATAATACACAGCATAACTCCATTTATAAAATAATAATAAGTTCAAAACTAAGAAAGTGGAGGATAAATGATTTTTTTAAAGCCTAAACATAAATTTTCTTGTGCTAATGTTGCAAGTGGAAATTTTGAAAAGAAAAATCCTACTGCAATATCATCTATTTGGAATACATATATGAGTTTCACGCTTGAAAAGTATCTGCGCAGTGGTTTTCGAAGTCAGGAGCATTCCTGCTCAGATACTGGCAGTGATGGTTGCTGGTTTTCAATGCAAGAGACTAAATTTCCCTTCTTAGCTTTTTGGTTTTTTTATAGTGAGAGGGTTGAGTAGTGCTTTGCCAGCATGATTTTGGGGCAATTTGAGGGCAGATGTCGTGTACCAGCAGTGAGAAATTTCCATGCATTTTATTTTCTGGACATCACCAGGGTACATGTGGGGTTTGTGCCTGCAGGCTGGAATGCTGCAGGACTCCCTGATCATTCACCTTTATGTCCTGGAGCTGCTCCGGTCAGTGAATGATTTTCTGTGGCTTGGAGATAATGTGATCTGATGGAGATGATCAGATGTGCAGTTAAAATGCTATTACTTGAAATAAGAGTAACCTAGAAACATTTCTCTAACAATACAGGATGAGGGAGGAGGATTGGCTGAGCTGCTTGCAGTGGGGAGTCTTAGTTGACTCCCTCACCGTGACTCCTGCCAATATCCACCCCAGCCCTGCACGGTAGTCCTGCCGAAGCAAGCAAGCACTTTGCTCAGAAACACACTGAATTTCCTTGTGCCTCTCTTTGTTGGATTTTTTTGAAAGCACATTTTGCCCTTTGCTTAAATGCCATCCATGCTAGTCACCTCTTACACTCATTTTTCTGGCCTCGTCCTTAAATAGCTGCTGAATGGATGAACAGAATGTAGTATCTCCATGTAGTGGAACATTATTCATACGTAAGAGTGAATAAAAAAGACAAAAAAGAAGAGGAAAATGAAAAATGCCACCTGTTTTGGGAAGTCCACTTTGACTGTTCAACCCACACTTTTCCCTTTGAAACCCAATCACTTATGCTCCACTCTACTCTTGCTGATAGTACTTACAACCTTCTAATAATCTTTAAAGTTTTCAAAAAAAAAAAAAAGAAAGAGATGCTGATACCACTTCAAAATGTACAAGCCTTGATAACAGCATGTTAATTGAAAGGAAGCAGACACAAATGGCCACATATTGTTGATTTCAGTGACATGAAAAGCCCAGAATAGGCACATGCAGAGGCAGAGAGCAGGTGATGGTTGGAAGGAGCTGGTTGGAGGGGGATTAGGGAGTGACTGCTAGTGACAGGGGGATTCTTTGGGGGTGATGAAGTGTTCTGGAAATAGAAGGTGATTAGGACTGCACAACCGTGAGTGTGCAGAAGACTGCTGAGCACTGTCTCTGGGAGTGCCTGTTGTCGGGGCATCTTTATTTTTTTCTCATCCTGCAATGTGAAGAACCATCTTCTGCTCTGGCCGTTCTACTCCTGTGAGTGGTGCGGGTCAGAGACTTTGTAGAGTCATGTTTCTTTTTTCCCCCTGGCTGAATGTAGGCAAAAAAGATTTAAGCCTGAGAAAGTGCTCCATCTGCAGAAATGTCTTTTAGATTTGCATGGTGTAAAAATCTTGAGATCTTTTAATCGTTGAGGCCAGTCTGTGGGGGGAAATACCCCGTGAAGCCTGGGTGACCCGGGGAAGAGCCGCGCTTCTCTCCCAGACACGGGTGGGGATTGCACCCCCGTTCAGGCAGTGAAGGGCCCAGACCCGTGAGCAGAGTTGACAATTGTGAATATTTACGTGTATCCGCTGCTTCATCTTGGATATTAATTTCAAGCTGAGTCAGTTTGTGGCGGCAGCCTCATCCTACATCAGGAATTTATAGTATCTGCTCTTTGAGGTGAAGACCTGACAGACTTGATTATTTAACAGTCTGCCTTGAATTGATATCTCAGATTCCTTTGTCAAAAGCAAACAGCAGAAATACAGAAGTCCTTTAATGCCAATGTGACCTGGAACGGGTTTAGTCTCTGCCTCAGTGGCCTTATCTGTGAGTGGGGAAGATGATAACAGTGCTTCCCTCAGAGGAGCTGGTGAGGGGAGAGTCAGAAGCACAAATGGAGGACTTACAAAAGATGCTCTTGAATGACCGAATTTAGTGCTCTCATCCTGGTGAGGCCTGAGGGGCAGAGATGTCAGAACAGAGCAGTCCTAGCCGGAGCTCGATCCGTGATGGCAGCTGTTATGATCAGTATCACCACTGTGCGTTATCAGGTAATTTTAAGACTTGGTAATATGAATTCTTGAATAATGTTAAAGGACTAGACATCTCAGATCCAGTTTACATAGTCCTCAAGATTTCTTCTGAGAAATGGATGGTTTCTTCCCCATCTTAAATCTTAGATGAGTCTCTAAAAAATTCTGTATTCCTCCATCTTTTTGCTTTAATTTTCCATTTCCTAAAAAACAATGTTTTTAAATGGAGTTAATGGGGACTGAACTGAGTGCCTCATGCATGCTAAGCACATACTCTCCCAAATGAGGTATAATCTCCTCCGTGATTTTTTTTTAAAATTTACTTTCTTAGTTTACAGAGGTAAGAGGCCTCTAATTCTTTTTCTGGAGACTTGTCCATGAACCTGTAAATCTATAATTAATGGACAAAATTTGGTTTATTAAAAAATCATTAGAATATTCTGCAATTCATCCAAAAGGAAATGCTCATTGACTTAAAATGTTTCTCCTTTAAGGTGATTTCTCCTGTTTGGTCGAGCTTAATTTGTTAACAGCCATCCTCATCATCATAATGACCAAACTCGCTGTGAGTGGACACCTACCTAAGGCTAAAATGCTTTCCTCATGTTTTACTTCATAGCAGGTGTTTGATTGTAGGTATCAGTGTCTCCTTTTTTGCAGCTGAGGGATTGAGAGATGGGGCAGCTTGTCCCAAATTACACACAGCAGGCTGTGGCTAGCTCGGTGCTGGAACCCAGGCTGCACAGAATGCATTCTTAATTGCTCCTCTTATCAGCCTACCGTTAAGTGGTTACCCGAACACCTGTGACTCCATAAATGGCCGAGTTTAGTGATCTCAGACTGATGAGGCCTTGAAAGGAGAGACACCATTGAGAAGTTGAGACAGAGTGGCAGAAATTAAAATTGTTCATTTTCACAAATTTTTAATTCTCAGGTAATTACATAAAAAGTTATTTTTATTTTAGTGCTCTGTAAGCACTAAAAACAAAACATTAAAAATAATTATAGTGCAAAAGAGAAGTGAGCTCTTAAAGTCCAACCACTGCTAATGATGTTGCTTGTTTTTCTCTTGTGGCCCTTTTTGACAGAAATACTTACAAAGACTGAATTGGTTTTATGTAGTTTTAATATGGAAGAAAAGATTGTCAGTGAATATTGTAAGAAAAGTCTTTACTCTTTTCTTTCCTGTTGATGAATATGTACGTTATTTTCATGGCTTAAGTACATTTCCTCATTTGTGAAATTTGAGTAATATCGTTTAATATGTCTGACTGTGAGAGGTAGATGCCTTGTATACAAAGAACCCAAGAGGTGCTTAAAAAAAGTGTGCTGTCACAATGACAGATATTTTAGAAGGATCAACTCTGAATACTAAAGAGTGTCGCTTATTTCTGATACATATTCAATATGTATTTGTATGATATATTTGAATATGGTTTAAAGTAACAAGGATTCATTTATTTTTTTTGGTGTAGTATGAAGTTTTAATGAAATCTGTATCATTCTAGTGAGACAGGGACTAGTTAAATTGCCTTAATCAGATGACCTTGAAGATTATTTACACAGAATATGTATTGTTACAAATCAGAATTTATGTTGCCGTGTAACCATCCACTCAGACATTTAAATTCGTGGGATTCTGACCAGATCCGTTAAGTTTAGTAAAATCCATATTGATCATTTTCAGGGAATAAGCTCCTCTATTTTGTGATTAAAGAAAATTTTGATTTTTTTCTACATTCTTAACAGGTTTAAAATATCAAAATATTGATTTGACATGTCACTTTTTTAATAGAGAGAATAAAGCTCATGCTGTTTTATTATGTAAATAAATGTTTTTGTATGGCAACAAAATTGTATGATATCCTGGCTCTTTTAGTATTTTGCAAGATACTTAGATAACCTACTGTTGGAAAAATACAAACGTGAATTTTATGAATATAGGCCTAATACAGATCTGTTGGTTTTTGCTACAGTGCAAGACATGAGGCATAGGAGAGCTTTGCTGCTGATTGCCAGGAGGACAGATCCCATGTCTCAGTTTCCCCTCCTGTAAAATGAAGTGGCTGAACTGGATTCTTTCCTCTTCTAAGATGAGTTTCCATGAGCCTATGTCTTCTGTTTATATTCAGGAGTATTAGCAATATCAGATTAAATACTGAATATCCCTCCTTTCCCCCGAATCAAAGTGCAGCATGTGCTGCACTTTTATTTATCTGATTCTCGTTACTGATCCTACAGGCAATTTTTGTGTTGCATCTTTCCCGGTAACCTGAAAGGTCATTTTAGCCATAGGTGGCACTGTTGCACCTTCTTACAGTCTTAACTTTCCTGTTTGTAAAAGAAGGCTTAAACAACGTTATTTTATTTTGATTACTTTACTTAATGCTTCAGAATAGCCCAATGTCCATTATGTCTGTCTAACTGGAAAAGTTATTCTGCTTATATCTTAGATTTATTCTGTCATCTCACTGTGAACATTTCAGACTTGCTGTGCAAACAATAGCAAAATCGGGCTTTTCTTCTAGTATTAGAAACCAGTGAGCCGGGATTTTATAAAACAGCTAGAAGCGGCATCTGGAGGACCTTAAAGGTGAAAAGTGTATTGAGTTCCCTGAGTTTTGACCCCGCCGCTGTGTGTTAATTGGTGGTAGGAGATTTGGTACATATACGAAGGGGTGTAGTTTTTGATATGGTTTGCCTGCACGCGCTGCCACTGAGCCACTTGAGCCTGAGTCAGTTCGTTTTGAGTTTTTCCCTCGTCTGTGAGATAGGGACATTCGTATCTGATTTGTAGAATTGTGAGAATTAGAAATTATGTGCAGTGTTTACCACAGTGTGTATGTCAAGAGGGCTCTTAAACTTCAGCTGCTGTTTTGTGTGAAGCCATCATTTGAGAGTCTTTGGCAATTACTAAGAAACAGGAAAATAAGAAGAGATGGTTTTATGATGAAAGATATTTGAGGAGGTTCCATAGTTCCTATACCCATAATTTAGCATCAGCAGAGTCAGAACTGTTACACAGTCGCCCTAAACCAACGTTAAGCCACAGAATTATTTGTTACTTCATATATTTTGGGGTTTAAGGAGATCCAATACTTATACACATGTTGTCTCCAGCAGCCGACTGAGAGATGACACAAAAGAGTATACAGGCGATAAATGTCTTCTTTGTTACTGATGAAGCCACGTTCTCCATGAACTTCAAGGCTGCGCGAAAATGCGTGTCATGATACTGTGTCCCAGAAATACAGAATCACCCTGTCCCATGTAGCTCTGGGCCACAGCGAGCCTTCCCTTGAGAAGACCTGCCCTTTCATGCACAGGGCTTTCCTGCCATGGAGCTGAGCATCCCGCGTGCTTCCCAATGGTGACCAACACTGGAGTGAAAGGAAGGGTTTCACATGCCCTGCTTGTCTCCCCGGACTCACACCTCACTCTGTTAGTGTAATGAGTGCTAGCTGTGGGCCAGAGGCCAGGGGTGTGAATGGAGAAGCACTCTCCATGGCCCAGAGGAGTGGTTAGGAGACATCTACTCCCTCAGTTTAAACAGGTGGTTGGATGGAACATAAGGGTGCTCCCCAAGAGTGTATAAAAGGAGAAATAAGGATTTTATTTGGGACTTAGGCTAGCCAGGAAACACATAAGATGATTAGAGGGGAGACTTGTAAAACAATTTGATATTAAGTTGACATTTGTTGAACACCCAAAATGTGCTACATTCTTTTCTGAGAGTTTTACAGAAATGAATCCTTCAATCTTCTCAACAAGCGAGTAAGGAAGGTTTGATTGTTATCCCAGTTTTACAGTGTGGAAATTGAGGCACACAGAGGGTAATTAAGTTGGCAAAATCACAGAACTAGTAATTGGCAGAGCTGGTATTTAAACCCTGGATGTCTGGTTTTGAGGTTCCCAGAGATGGGCTTTGGGTGTTTAGCATTATCGGCATCCCTGAATCTTTGTACCTCTGTGCATCAGTTAGCCTAGAAAGGACAGGGAAAGGAGTGTTACACAGGAGCTCATAGTCATGTCTTGGCCACTGTCCACGGAGAGTGCACCGTGATTGGCGTTAATTGACTTCTGGGCAGTAGATCTGTTCGTATAATAGAAATATACTCCATTGAATTAATCTAGAAACCCTTCCTGCTCCGTTTCTGTCCATGCTTGCCATGTGACTGCCTGCCCGTGATTGGGCCGTGGAGGAGAAAATGTACTCATGGTTGAACTCTGATATTTCAGTCTGGTTCATAGATTCACATCTTCTGTTACATTAAAAAGTTAAGTTTCTGGTTTTCTTGCATCAGTGTCTCATGAGTTTGGTTAATGTGAAACCAGTCCATGGGAGCCCAGGGATGATGACGGTATAATTTCTGAGCACGTTGAGGCACTTCTACCCGTGCAGACGTGGCTGGAGGATGTCCAGCTTCCTCACTGATTTTCCCCAACAGCATGGTCCTCTCCCACCCCTGGATGTGAGGTTGGGAGCTCTCTGAGTAGGCCAGTCAGAGGCCGAGTCCACCAATCAGAAAATGATGAAGTACCTGGAAGTGGGTTTAATAGAAGACAAGGGCTTCCAGGTTGTCAGATGGGCTGTTCGAGTCCATTTGGTGAAAAGCTGTCCACTGTCTGTGGTTGAGCTACTTCTTTGCTGTTGAAAAGTCTGGAGTAGATGAAGGGATTTTAAAAAGCAGAAAGGAGTGCTTTCAGGTGGTACGTCCACACCGGTGAGAAGTGATGGATGACCGCCTTTGTGAGTCATAGACAGTCTTACAAACTTCATAAAACAGCTTTAAAAGCTCTTCCATCTGAGTGCACTTCATATGGGGTCCAGATCATCACTGGTCACACTGTGAGGGCAAGTAACTGATAATGGCAGAAAGGACACGGAGGCATCAAAAAGGTCTCAGTCACTTTCCCTGTTTAAAGGATGCAGCACAGTGTAATATATTTTAGCTGGTTTTTCACTGAAAAGTTTTTAGTGTTTTCTGGGACTCCCCAGTGCCCCAAGGTTCCATGCAGCTGGGTGTCCCCTCAGTGCAGCTCTGTCAGCGCTTGCCCTGGGCTGACACGGTGTCACGGGGAGCAGGACGGTCAGCGTCCCCGGCTCCTCCGAGCTCCGTCTCCTCATCTGCAGAGCCGGGTTTCTCATCCGTGTCTACTTAGTAGGGTTGCTGAGAATCACACGTGATGCTTCATGTGTGACTTGTGGTTGTCTCTGTGATTGGCATATAGTTAATATTTGATAGAAACACTTGTTTTTTTAGTATAATTGTGGCACCTAGATTGCAGTGGTTTTTAGTCTGCATTTTTTATAACTTTATTCTTATTTTTAAATATGCACTTATTTTTATTTATTTTTTTTGGAGGTACTGGGGACTGAAGCCAGGACATTGTGCATGCTAAGCAGGTGCTCTACAACTGAGTAATACACACCCTCCTTTTCTGCACTTGAAAGTAAATATTGCTATACACAAAATAGCTCTTAAACACCATCATGGGACCTAGTCACTGTATAGACAATTGAACACGTATACTATTTCAATAGGAATAAATGTTTTTGAGACATACATTTCTGAATCTGTTAATGTGCTTAAAAACGATCATAGGTAGTGATAAACACGAATCTTTGATCCAGTACTTCTTAGAGTCTGTTTTGCCATCAAGGGAAATTACATTCTACAGCGAAGGCTAATTGGGTCTCTTTGATATTTGGATGGTTTAGCAGATGATGAAGGCTTTCAAAAGCTGACAGTTTTGTATTTTAAAGTAACTACAAAGTTACCTTCTACAATTTGTAAGTACTAAGCTTGTGAAGTGCCCAGTAATCCAGGGGGTATTTGTCTGTGTCTGTGTCTGTGTCTGTGTCTGTGTGAACGTTGGTTTGTGTGATTTCAGGAAGGTAGAAAGAAATTCCATATAGACTTCTGATACCTTTCTCCTCCATTTCAAGGTGTTGGCATATATTTACACTAATAAATTGATATTCAGTTGTCATTTGGCATATTGGGAATAAGACTTTCTCATACTTGTTTCAGAAGGGTTAGGGAGCATGAGCTTAAGAAATGGGAGGAGATAGAGGCAGGGAGGTTCTTTAAACTTTGTGCAGAATTAGAAACAGTAACTTTTCTCTTTTCTTCTAAAGCAAACTGGCACTGAATTGTAACATACTATTACTCAGAATTGCTTTTCTGATCAGATACAAGTACCTCAGATTTTTAAAGGCAACATGAATGATGAAATGTGTTTTAGCAGTTATTTTTTAAAGTAGTCTCTTTTCAAGTAAAAGGCTATAGCCTGTTCTTTCTTCCAGCGGTACAAGAAATTCTCATTGTTCTGTTGAAATGATCTATGTGCTTACTTTCTTTTCTTTTTTTCTTTAAGTGCTTTTTTCATTGTGGTTTGAATGAATGTTTAAAATTTCTGGTTTTTGATCTTTAGAACATGCTGATTTATCAGAACTGTCAAAAACCTGATTGTTCATTGCTCCTTGTTTGGTGGGGCACCCTATTGATTTCTGTTGTCTGTTAAAGAGTGAAATTCTTCCTCTAGCCTGCAGATCATTAAGTGAATGGTTTGCAGTGTGCCTTTAAAATTATTTGTATGCATTGAGCATGTTTGTCCAGTGAATTTTAAATTGACTCACTGTAATGACTTTGATTTGATTCTGTGGCTTTTGCTCCTCTCCACAAGAATTTGAATTCTCTGTTGCATTTTGTATACGTGTTCTTAACAGGGGAAGAAATTTTGCATATTTTACAGAGGTGGGTTTTCCTATCCCCTCTGAATGCCTTCTAAAATTGATACAATAAAAATCAGTTATTGCAGTGCATAATTATTTCATAAATTATTTTTTGGCATAATCAGAAACAATGACCAAGAATGATAATAAAAAATACGAAAACCTTCCTTCCTTTGAAGAATAGAAATCAGGTAGTCAGGCTCCCGCATGCTTTGTGCCTGACACACTTACTCTCATGTCATTGTGTATCATGATTCGGAGATGGTATTGTTTCAGGTTTATAGATTTTTGTTTTAACATTTGTGTTGAATTCTTTCTCCAGGCTGATGTTTCCTGTTGGGTTTGTGGAAAGAGTAGAAGGGAAACAAATACTTTGTTTTGTTTTCAGGAGGCCTGAGTTGATGGGAAAAGAGTTGAGGGTGGGCTGAGGAAAAGAGTGACACTCCCTCTCCTCCTGGCTGAAATTGATAAACAAAGAAATCAATTAAGTGTATCGATATTTGACCAAAAGAATTTAGCGAGCCCAAACTGGCTAGAAATACACAATGGAAATTACTGAATTCAGCTTCAGAATGAGGTGCTTTACCAAGTAGAAGCAGCTTAGAGCAATCAGAAAATCAGTAATATGATGAGATATAAATGGAATATTATATCTTTTATTGCTGAAACTTTTCTACGTTAAGTTGTGTAGAGCTAAAATTAAGTTTCAATCACCAGGAGTTAAGACAGTGAGTGGTACTGTAGGATCGTTATTCACGGATGTGCCTAGACCCTGATAGAGTGGCTGAAGATGGCAGGAAAAGACCCACATCCAGGATTTTCATCCTAGGGTGTCCTCCATAATGGTTCCATGTGGAAGCAGATGATTGGGTTAACAAATTGTAACACACCCCAGTCGCCTCTGAATTTTAAGAAGAAAAAATATGCTTTGATACTGCTTTATAAGCAAGTTCCTGTGCATCCTCACTCCAGACTCCTTGCCTTAAAAATCAGAGACAATGCTTTGCTTGTGTAGTTGAGGTTTTAGATAGCACTCTGCTGGTTGTAAAGCAAGGACCGAGACCCTCAGCTATAAACGCTGGGCTTGTGTGTTGTTAGATAGTGTATTATCCCCAAAACAAGGACCTGGCTGGTCTGGTGGTCTGCTTTTTAATGAACATATCTAAAAATGTATCTTGTTCCCCTCACCCCATGACTTCCCTAAAGATACACTAATCCTTTGTACTCATTGTGTATTCTACAATCTCTGCCTCATCCTGTCTTTCCCGAATTTCCTCCTTACTATCTCACAACTGTTAACGAAGTTTTCCTTTGATTATACCCTATAAATATGGGAGCATTTGAGAGGCTCATGGAGATGGCTCCCTACTCCCTCTCGATTTCTTGACTTTTTCCACAGAGTCTTGAATAATCATTCCGTGTCAGTAAGACTTCTGCCAGCCAGAACCCACAGTTCCAGGTGAGAAGGATGCAGGCTTTATCTCTCCTACCGGAGGCAGAGACAGAAGAGAATTGAGATATGCTCCCCCGTGATCCCTTCCTGCCCCAGGTCTACTGCACTTCACTTGCAGCCTTCGGGCCTCTGCTCAGAGGGCCTCTGTCCCAGGACTGACCTCAGCGTTTTCTTCCCTTGTCAATATTTCCTGTGCCTTTCAGAACTTGGTCTCTTCTCTGCAATTCAAACCTGGCAGATGTGATGGTGGTCAGCGTGCTGGTGGGCAGTCCTTTGGGGACCCCCAGGAGCCATGTTGATTCTCCTGAGTCTCTCAATCGGGGTTAAAGA
Source organism: Vicugna pacos (assembly GCF_048564905.1). NCBI lineage: Eukaryota > Metazoa > Chordata > Mammalia > Artiodactyla > Camelidae > Vicugna > Vicugna pacos. Next base: position 2,508,298 of record NC_132997.1, read on the forward strand.
ACAGTCCAGCACCGAAGGAAGCCCATTCTCGAGCGGTCAACAGATCATTTCATCACTTTCATTTTATTTTTCAATTTTTGATGGAGAAATTATTTGTAGCGAACTGTTCCAGATATTCGCCGCCTGCTTTCCTCATCACCATTCCTTGTTGTCTCTGGTGCTAGTTTTATAAACCAGGTTTCTTCTCTGGTCATTTCTGGCAGCTGGGCTTGCCGAATCCTTGATCTGTATTTGAAACAGAATGCTTCCTCGTGATGTCAAGGTGATTTTCCTATTTCTGAATATTTCGTGTACACTCAGCAACTGTTTCAAGTGAAATGCTCTTGTCCAATTTCGGTTAACTCACATTTGCTGATCTCCTGCTTTCATGCTGAGAGCAGTTTCTTTTTCCTCTAATAAAAGTTAGCAATTTGCATTTACTATGGAAGATACTGGCCCAAGGTCCTTTTGTTCTTAAGAGTTTGAATAGAATTCACCCATTAAATGTACAGCGGTTTTTACTCTATGCCCAGAATTGTGCATCCCAGTCAATCTTAGAATATTTTCATCCCCCCAACAGGAAGCCCCGTACGCATAAACAGACATTCTCATCTTCCCCATCCTCCCCCAGCCCCAAGGAGCCAATTTTCTCTCTGTGGATTTGCCTGTGCTGGACATTTCATGTAAATCGAGTCACTTCATATAAGTGGAAACGTCTATTGTGACTGACTTCTTTCACACTGAGTAACGTTTTCAATGTTTGCTCATGTTGTGGCCTTAGTCACTATTCTGTGCTATGCTATTGCTGAATAACATTCCACTCTATGGCTGGGCCCCACTGTTTACCCATTCATCAGCTGATACGCATTTGGGTTGTTTCTGTTTTTGGCTGTGATGAGTAATGTCGCCGTGAACACTCATGTGGTATTATTTATGTGGATATTTGTTTTCCATTCTCTTACCTGTGTGCCCAGAGAGCAGAATTGCTGGGTAAGTCAGAAACGAAATGTTCAACTCTCTGAGGCCCTGCCAGGCTGTTTTCCAAAGTGGCCACGCTGTGTTACATCCTCACCAGCAAGGGCTGCGTTCTCCGCTTCCTCTCTGTCCTCTTTAGTGCTTGTTACCATTTTTTTTATTATACCCTATTGTAGTGAGTGTGAAGCGGTTTCTCCTAGTGGTTTTGACTTGATTTCCCTTACAGCTAATGCTATTGAACATCATTACATTGTGCTTTATGGACATTTGTATATTTTCCTTGAAAAATACCTTTTCAGATACTTTATTAACCTTTTAATTGAGTTGCCTTTTTATTGTTGACTTGTAGGTTATTTTTTTTTCTTCATTTTGAGATACAAATTCCTTACCAGATAAGTGATTTGAAAAAATTTTCTCCTCTGTGTTGTTGTTTCACTTTCTGGATGGTGCCCTTTGAAGCAAAGTTTTAAATTTTGATGAACTGCAATTTGTCTCTGTTTTCTTTGTTTCTTGTGCTTTTGGGGTATTATTTAAACTCTGAGGTATTTTATTTAAGCTTTTATATATAAAATAACTTAATTCTTAGGACCGTTATAGGAGATGGGTGCAGTTGTTGTCCCCAGTCTATGGATAGGAGACTGAGATGCAGAAAATTTCACTGAAATATCAGTGTCACATCTACCTAGTGCTGTGGGATTTCAGACCCTCATGTTTGTCCCCAGCATTTATGATCTTCACCACCATGCTCCACTACTGCCTGGAATCATTAATGAAAATAACTTTCATTTTTTGATTTCTTGTTAGTTTGTTTTCTCATTGGGGACCTCATCTCCTTATTTTCCTTTCGGATATCAGTGTAGATTTATTTTAGGTCTCATGTAGGCAGAAGCATTGCTATCAGTTAACTTCTTTATTACTCACTCTCCAGTGATGATTGTTGCTAGTTGACCTAACCAAGTCATGCTTAAGTCTTTCCTGCTAATGACACTAAAAACAGTCATGACTTATAGAATGCTCAAAGAAAGTACTTGATTGATTTTATTTTGCTACCCAATCAAACCAATCAAGTAAAAACCCCAGTGTTGACACAGACTATAAGCACTCCAGTATAGGGTCACTGTCTTCCTTCTGTTTCATTTATTTGGTCACAGTGTCTGGATAGTGACTTGCTGTCCAGCAGTTTTGTGAGGATACTGTGCTCGTGAATCATTGTAAGGACAGAATTTTGAAAAAAGACTGTGTTGTTCATTTCACAAGGGAAAAGATAATATAGAAATACTGCTCAGATCTATTTTAAAATTAAACTTGGAATTTTGAGAAGAATTCAAGAAACCATACAAAGCTCTTTTTCACTAATTTTAGATCTATCTTAGACACATATGGTTACATAGCAGAGTAACTTATCAAGTACATTTGACAATAGGAGTGTAATATTGATTATTTGTTTTAGTTGAAATATTCTACCTGGGATAAAGTAATCAGTGCCCATAAATGAACAAATATGTTTGTATTTCTATGCAACATGGGAGCAGAGTTCATGTTTCTATATAATATGTATGACTGTGTGTTTTAATCTGTCTGTCAGTGTTTTTATAGTTTTTCAGCCATGTTGTAACTTCAGAATTCTTCTAACATATTCACTCCCGATACTACTGCAGTTTGTACTGTGTATCCTATCTTATGCATGGGATTCCACTGTCCCCTCAGTGAGGAATTTCCTCTCCTATTGAGCTAGTAGCAGAGTTAAAGGAACAGTGATTTCAAGGCCTTTGCTCTCCACGTGTTCGCAGTTGCCTGTCAATCACGATTTTCCCTTTCTTGTGTTTTCATTGTGCAATTAGAATTTTTGAAAATAATTATTAATATGTTTCACCAGTCTCCCTAGAAACTTGATGTGTTTGTGCTTTTCAGTTTTCAATTTATGAAAATTGTAAATGCACACTTGTTTTTAAGTAGTCCTTTTTCACTAGATATTTGTTTACCTCTTTATAGTTAAAATAATTTTTCCCAATGAATGAATCGGTGTGCATGTTTTAAAAGATACCTTACTTTTTATTTTTCTTATTCTAACAGGTATATTCGTTGTACAGAATTTAGAAAATAAGGATAAACACAATAATAACTTAAAAATGGCCTCTAATCTCACTTGTAGATACAGTTGTAATGTTTGAAATTGAGAATTACAAGTCCTCTCACTTTGTTCTACTCTTTCAAGTAAGTTTTGGTTACTGAGACCCTCGAATTCCCATATGAATTGTAGCAGAAGCTAGTCAGTTATTGCAGAGGAGCCCGCTGGGATTGTGATCGAGACCACGTTGTATGTGTGCTTCACTCTGGGGAGCACTGCCATCCCAAGAATATTGTCATCTGATCCAGGAATTTGCGTGGTTTGTCTTTCCAGGTATTTAGGTCTTCTTTAATTTATTTCAGCAATGTGTATGGTTTACATAGTATTATTTTACTTTAATTTTTGCCTTTATACTGAGGACAAGTGTGCAAGGTACCAGGATTAGAATTGTATTATAGCCCCGCAACTTGCTGCCACCATGGACGCTGCGGTCTCTCTTTGCCCTTTGTAAAATCTCGCACAAAATAGGACCTAAGTAACTCTCTCTTGAAAGAATGATTATATGATTGCTGGATGATGCTTGAGAGTCCTTGTGATGATGTCTTTTTCCCAGACTTTCCCCTCTTCTTAAATATGCCCTTTCTCTTCCTTTCCTCCAGCCTGGGTTTCAGCCTGCCTGTGGCATTGATTTTCCTTGTCTATGGACTCTTCCTTTCACTAGTTCCTGATAATGTTACATGTCGGCTGTGGAAACTTGCTAGATGTCAAGAAAGAGCAAATCCATTGCATGCTAGTATTTTTAGAGTGTGTTATTGAATTATCAATTGAAATTAAATCAGGCTGACCCATTGAGCCATCCCCTGAGCTCTTTTCGCCTTCCTACAGGTGATACTGCTCTCGTTGCTGCATGTGCCCTTCCCCCAGACTTAGTTTTGGAGTTGAGTAAATCACCATCACTGGAGCCCTCTCTTGAAAAGATGAAGAGAGCATTTGCTTGGGGACTTGGATGAGATGAGGTAACAGATAAAGAATGGAGCCCCACCTCATTCTGACCACTGCTCTTTCCGTTCATTTCTCCAGGGGAAGAGTACAATTCAAAAATATAAAGATTGTGAGCTAATGAAATATACAAGACAACCGATCATTTATTAAATACACTTTCATGCCAGAAACAAATGCATTATACACACAAAAAGCACATAAAGTACGGTAGTACTGTGGTTACAAACGTGGGCCGAGTTCGAGTCCTGCTCTGGAGTGACAAGTTCTGTGAGATGGAGAACTTGTAGGTCGGCTTAGCCTCTCCCGGACTTTTTTTCTGTCCTGCAGAGACAGGGCTCGCTAGTCATCCCTCCCCCGTAGAGGTGCTGTGGGTTGTAAATGATGCGCGTGGGCAGGCCGAGCACAGCTGCTCGTTCCTCGTAAGTGCAGGATAGCACAGCTTTTGCGGTTACGGCTTTATGACCGCACCGTGTAGACTCTCAGTGCTCCGAAGGGATGTCTTGCGGATTGGAGATGGGATTCTCACTTCTGTAAATACCCAAAGATTGTGTTATTGAGCCTTGCTGATATAAATCTATTCTTTAGAAAGTACATAATGTAGATATATTTTTCAAACATGCATGCTTTTTGTCTTTTATTATTTATACTTCTACCCTCTCATCACGTGGTGTGACTTTTGATGGAATCCAGGAAACAGTCCTAAGCCACCTGCCTCTTCACACTTCTTCGTGATGGTTTTCTTCCTTGACTAGAAGAGGGTTTTGCATAGGAAATTTTGTTTGCTCCCCTTCTCTTGGAGTCTCCCTGTTTGTCTGCCCATCTCTCACCTGTCCATCTGTCCATTTCTCTACCCACTCATTCTTCTAACTTGTTCCAAGAAGCACTTCAGGCAGCTTACAGAAGAACAGATACCAAATAAACAGGTGAGAAAATGGGGCCAAGTTCACAAATTGAGGCTTGGAGTTGAGCCTGTGTGAGAGTTGCAGGCGTGAGACACACGCCTCTGCCTTGTGACTTATAAGATAGACAGCATCAATGTGCCTGAGGCTCCCAGCACACACAGGGAAGCAGGATTTGTGGGAGATGCTCACTGGCTGTGAAATAAATAAGTGGCTTAGGAGAAGCCCAGCCTTTCCAACTACTAAGACTTAGGAGAATATTTTGAGTGTCTTCCAAAATCTGAGTATTGCATCTTTTCTTTTTCAGAGTTTTATGTATAGTTGGTTAACATTCTATAACTGGAAATTTCTCCAAAACTGCTGTCCACGTGAGTCCCATGACTCGGGAATGGGGTGGTTCTGCTCATTGACGGGTGTTGGCCAGAAACGGAAAATGACAGCCTCAAAGGAGCCTGGGATTTGTCAGTTATGTTTTGTCAGTGCTGTAGATTTCAGAAAATGCTTTTACCGTTTCTCTCCATCTGAGGAAGCAGCGTGCTCTCTTCCCAGCATAAGGAGCTCAGGGTCTCGGGATGGTGGGGGCTGACTGCACTGCCGTAAAGACAGCTGAGCTAGTCACTGCATGTGTGGTGCTTTCATGTAGTGCATTTCATGTTTTTTAAAAGGTTTCAACAGGTAGTTAATTAACTGAGTTAATTAACATTTAATAAATATGAGGCTTTTTTGAAAAGTCAGTTATAGGGAGAATATAAGTTGTGAACACTTTAAAAATGGCTTCATTACTGAAATTTCAGTAAGGAAGATTCAGTTTATCTTATTTACGCCTCTCTTTAAAAGTAACAAAGAAACAAGACAGAAAAAGCAGAGGATTATTTCTGTTCTTCCTCTCGGTTTGCAGGTGCCCTCACCTCCAGTGGCATCCATCCAGACACCAGCACTGACACTGGCCGTGCTCAGAAATGCCTCAGCCCTGAAGACACAACTGACAAATAGAAGGGAGCCGCGGCCTGTTACAGCGGGTGCTCTCACTTTGTGGGTCCTTATGTAACTGCGTGGTGTTATTCAGGATCGCCCTTTCTACACTGTGTGACGGTGCTGCGGTGTCTCCTAGTTATTTGTTTCTGTAACTACTCATGTATTTTTTTCAATGTGTGGTACTAGACATCTAAAAATGCATTTTTCAGATGAAAAATAATGTGTATTTAATATAAAAGTCTGAAAAAAGAGTCAAAAGGGTCTATCCTGGTCCCAGTACTCAGAGATAATAATTAACACTTTAACATCTATTTTCTGTTCTTTTCATCAATGTATATCAGCTCTGTCATAAAAACCAGCGAGCACTGTGTGCATGTTTACTGTGTGGAGACCTCCATTTTCCATTCGGCTTATTACACATTTTTCTACAATATTCTATCTCCCCTGACATGATTTTTAATTACCAGTATAGCATTCTGTTTTGTGGAGGCATCGTCCATTTTACTTTGTACTTAAGTAAACTTTTAAATTCCAAGTATACTTACTTGAAATTCTGAAAAGAGAACTGTGGTGGTACCTAAAGTCCCCTACTTCCCTTCCCCTTTTTTCCTGAGAGTAAAAGCTGCTGACAATGTGGAGTATATATTTCATGACCTTTATGCCTTTGTCATATATATATACACACATACATACACGTATATGAGAAATCTATGTATATGTGTGTGTATATATGCTTTATTGAAAAATAAGGCCATACTATATGTTTTCTGCAGCTCGGTTTATTCACTAACGTATATATCATAGACGTCCTCCCCCTCCAGACTCACCCGGTCCTTTCAGATAGAGTAAAGGGGTCTCCTGATGTGCAGGTTTGGTCTCTTGTGTAACGACACCTTTCGTGGGAGAGTACTGTGGACAAGGCCTTGGACCACGCCGAAACGCCGCTACTTTAGTGCCCACAGCTCGCCGTGATTTACCGCATCATTGTCTTGATGGTGAACACTTAAGTTTTCTCCATTTTCCACTGTCAGAAAGGGTGTTTGACTGGCATCCTTCTTGTACAAACATTCCTGTGATCTTGTATGAGTATTCCTTTAGCTAAGGTTTCTGGAAATTTAGTCCTTGGATGTGACAACTTCATACATCACAGGATCCTTTCAAGTGAATCTAGAAATTCCTTCTCCTGTGGGGAATGAAAAGATGTAGAATAAATTATGTAACCAATTCTCTATCGCTGGATATGATTTCACTTCAGCTTTTCTTCCCACCATTGTAAACAGTGCTGTGTAAATGTTCTGATGAGTACATCTTTTTGAACTGATTTTTTCTAAGTGTAACGATTCCTAAAAGTGGAGTTCAGCCTGTGTGCACACACGTTTTTCAGAGTTTACATATCCATTGACATGTCATCCTCCAAAAGATCGCTCACAGTTTGTTGTCTCAAGGATGGACACTAGCTATAATATCTTTTAAACATATTTGCCAATATGACGAGCAAAATGATTTTCATTATTTTAGTTTGCACTTGATGACCAGTGAGGTTTTGAGCATTTTTCACTCATTAGCCATATGACTTTTAAAAAGTGAATGATCCCTTTTGTCCTTTGCAAACATTTAAGTGGGGGAGCTTCTTGTTGCTTTGTGACAGCTCAATGTATATTATGAACGTTAACCCCTTGTCTTCATCAACATGTATCAGAGAGCTTTTACTTGTCATTTCTTGCCTTTCATTTTGTTCAGTAGGTTCATTATTGTTGTGGCCCAAAATAATCTTAAGATAGTAAATGTCTTCTTTTTGGGTTTTATTCTTAGAAATGCTTTCTTATAATGGTATAAATTTCTTCTGTAGGTTTTTTTAATCTCTAAGATGGAGATGATAATGGTACTTGTTACAGTGAGGAGAAGCTGAATTGATATGAGCAAAGAGTTGTATTTGCTCTTATTAGTACTTTCTAATATTTACATCACTTTCTGTAATTTTTCTTGCGGTCATTTTGACTGGAATAGAATTTGTTTTTTCCAGGTATTCTCTGATTGTAACAAGACAATTATTAAATTCATACTTTGCTTTTTAATTTGAAATCTCACCTGTAAAAAATACTTATGTACACTAGAGTCTCTTTTTGAGCTCATGATTTATTTCTGTCAATCTTACTTTCTTACTCTAGCACTATATCTTACATATTGTAAAAATTTATTTAATATATTACAGTGTGAATTTTTTGATTCTTTTTTCGATCCCTAAATTTCTTGGCTTGTATTATGACTTTATTATTCCTGAAGAATTCTAATATAATTTTTTCAAGTTAAAAAAAACAGATAAGTGTTGTCATGGGATTTTTTAGTAATTTTGAATTATCTTTAGGAGAACGTACATCTTAAAACTGCTTTCCTCCATACAATATGTTGATGTCTCTACTTTCACACTTCTTACTTTACCCCTCAGTACAGTCCTGTACTTTCTCCATGTACAACATGGGCATTGTTTTTGAGTTTATTCCAGATTATTGTTGATGTTTTTGTTAATTTTTTAAGTGAGAAATTTTTGCTATTATGTTTTTTAACTGTTAAAACTGACACCTAGGAAGGCAGATTCGGTTTGTAAATACTCACTTTGTAACTTCTCATTTAAAATTGTAAGTATTAAGTACTTGTTACAGAATCCTTTCTTTTCTGTTTTTAAAAATTTGTTTCCAAGATTCTCAAAATGGTCATAGCTAAGTAGTATAGGTGGGGAGACAGATGGAGAGAGGTAGTGTGGCTCATGTACAAACTGTGAGCACTTTCATGGCTGCCTTTATGCTGGAAAAGCTGCTGAAGAGTCCAGGTTAGACCAGGGGTGGCTTTGTATGCACTTGAAAGCCAGCTTTCCTGCCTGTATGGTGAAGCCTGGTAGGTGTGGCAGGTAGATGATCAAGGTCGAATGGAAGTTATTGGCTGCACAGAGCACTGTGTCTGAGAACTGGAGACCATCGCCATGGGAAATGCTTGGTGCCAGGAACAATGCAGAGGAGCTGGGGAGCCTTGTGTTAAGGATTTTCCAGCCCTGGGAGTGGGAAGATCAGACTCTGCGTTCAGATCTGAGTTTGAATTCATCCTCTTTAGTTTACTTGTCCTCTGACTTTGGTCAAGCTATATACCGTCTTTCACTTCCTGTATTCTTGTCTCTCAAATTAGGAGAATTACAGCCTGCTGCTAGAGTGTTTGATCATTTTAAATAATTTGTGTCTATAAGATGCCACGTACAGTCACAAGCTCAGTGAGAAATGGGCTGTCGCCTGTACTTCTGCAACTCAGTGCTTGACAAGACATGGGGGAAAGCCAGTCCCTAATTTGTGTGTGATGCAAGTAAGAACAAAATTAATGTCTTGCCTTTCCCTAGCAGTATTCTTACAGCTTTGCTTCATTTACTTCTTTCCTCCTTTCCTTTCCCCTTTCCCATCCTCCACCAAAAGAGCCTCTCAGAAAAGTAGTTTCAAATTACTTTAAAGGTTGGCTCATCCTCATGAAATGATAGTATCATAAAAAAAAACTGTGCACATCCCAGAATATATTTTATTTGATTTACACACACACATGTGCATGCAAACACACACACACACAAAATCAGTCTACCTCCCACTTGCAGAGGGAGAAGGTCCACTTTTTCTGAGTTTTCATTCACAGAGAGTGAGAACAATGTCTCTTACACAGACTTTCACCAGGCTTCGTGCATGGTGTTTTTAATTGAATTTCTGTTTGTGGCCATATATATAGTCTCCTAATAGAAGAGAGAAAGTGGAGACATAGACATTCCGCTGAGATATTGGTGTCATCATATTTTAGTTGTAAAGGACTTAAGACAGCATAGAGTCACAACATTTTATGGGTGAGAATCCATGATGTTGTAACTTGGACAAGAACCTGGGTCTTCTGCCATCTTGTCCACGCGGGTGAAGAGGCAACTAACTGGGCAGGGGATAGTAGGGATCCTTCCTGCTTCACTTCCATGTTCTTGCTAGTTTTCATTTCAGCTGCCTTTAGTTTATGTTCATGAGGCCACTCATGGGAAGGTCACTCTGTCCTGATAGATTGAGTTTCTTATCAGCAAAAAGCTCTGGACCCACTCATATTTCCCAGAGTTTTCTGCTGACCTGCTGACACTTTATATAATTGAGACCTAAGAAACTACTGAATATAAAATCCTTATTGTTATCTTTTCCCCTCGAGTACCATAGGAATGGGGTGCTGTCTCAGGCTGTCTAAAGCCAGATCTGAACAAAGATAGGGTGATGGGCTGTGCTGCTGGACCTACACAGTCGAAGGGGATTTCCACCTTAGCTTTATAATCAGGCAGATTAGTTCAAATCTTGCCTTTACCAATTATTATCTTTGTGTCTTGGGGGAGAAACTGTACTTTTTTGTGTCCAAATTTGTTTATCTGTAAATAAGTTCAGTATTTATTTTAAGGTTTCTGTTTTAGAATTGAATGAGCTAATTCCTTCATTTAACCTAAAATAGTGATCGCATGGTTCTATGCTGGTGCCTTGGTTGTTGATTACTAAGGGAATTGGCAGTGAGAATGGGGGTGGGGGACCCCTGGATAATAGAGCTTATATTCCAGGATATGCTTGTAAAAGACTGGATGTGCAGTGGATTTTTAGTAAATATCTACTCCTTTCCTAATCTGCATTGATGGTTTATATATCTTTATACAAATATATGAACAATTTTTATTGCAATTTAAATATTTTTGTCGTATTTACATTATGTAGCTATAAAAAATACGTGAAATAAAATGATTTGACTTTTATTTTCTTTTGAATAAGCAAAACAAAATAAAATAGAAAAGAAAAAAGTTTTGAAGGAGTAGAAATAATTTTATTTCTTTGGACTCAATTCCGTATAATAGGTTTTTTGTCGTGTTGTTAAACAGCATATAAAATTGATAGGTTGTGACATACTGGAAATGAGGAAACAGTGGAGACATACTACCTCTAATGCAGTCATTTTGTTACCAAGTCCAAACTCGTTCTGCTTGCTGCATGACAGGCCAATAAATGGGGAGATGAAATGTTGGAGTAAGGAATAGTGACTTTATTTGAAAATCTGGCAGACCCAGAAAATGGCATATTGATATCCAGTAGAACTCTCTTCCCCAAAGCAGAATTCTGTCTCCTTTTATACTAAAAAGCGGCGGGGATGTGGTTGGTTGTTGCAAACTTCTCGCTGTACGAATTGTTTCTCCTTGGAATCCTTTGTTCCTGCAGCTGTCCATGTGGGTCAAATTATGGTGCCCCCATAAAACCTCCAAATAAAAGAAAGGTTATCTATTTTGCAACTTGCCATCTGTACATAAGTGTAGAAGAGCTAATATCCTTAAAGATCAGAGCCTGGAGAATAGGCTGTCCTGGATATTTCAGGCTAAAGGCAACTTTTTTTCAAAAGGTGCAGATAGCAAGTCGGAGCCTAGAAAACAAGGTACAGTTTTAAAGCCAAACAAACACATCTAACATGGAGTCAAATTTGTTCTTTTCTATTACAATTTCTTTTTCTAACTCATAAATAATTTTAGTAAGAAACATGAGAAATTTTTTTTATTTTTGCTTCTTAATAACGAATTACAACTACACTTTATTGAGCAGGGATGCTGTGCGTGCCTTGGGGTCACAGCAAACTCTTGTTGGGGGTGGTCGACCCTGCAACATGCCTGATGTCCTGTGTGTGTTGGTGAGGGTCCCCCTAACCAGGGGCTCTCTTCAGGAACCACCATATGGGCATTGACCTCTGGAGACCTCTTTTTCAGCTGCAGGAAATTTTTTCAGATTTTGTGATGGAAAAATCACTCCTGCTGCAGATAATCAGGGAATAAAGGAAGAGGAAAAGGGCTTGAAGTAGAGTAGAAGAGAAGGACAGAAGATCAGGGAACCTGGGGGTTGGCAGCGGGGCCCCGGGAGAGAGAGGAGCAGAGGTGTTGTGGGTCCCGGCTACGGAACCAGCTCCTGCACCTTTCCCCGCACCCAAGCCACACAGATTTTAATTGGGCCCAGGACTCCCTCCTGTCTGGATGTCACCCTGGGCAGAACTTTGAGAATCGAAGCTAAGGGGTGGTCAACACTCACCTAGGGGGTCACTGAGGACTTTGCTCAAGTCCACATTGACTTTTCCAGTCATGTGCCTTCACCTGTTCTTTATCTCAGGATCTGAGAAGCAGGAGCAAGGAACTCATGGAGAGATCCAGGAAGATATCTGACTGTGTTAAGAGACGACAGTCACAGCGACACGTGGAGCGAAGACACTTGCATTAAAGTAAAATAACTTCACAACTATTGCATCAGAGCTGCAAGTGTGAGAGAGCCTAAGCCTGTCTCAGAATGCAGGGGACAAGAGGAAAGGAATGGTAAAATTAACACTGACATTTGAAATTTTGTTAAAAAGAATGCTACTGTTAATTGTATCACTTGAATGTATGCAGGTGTTTTACTATGAGCATTCATAGGTTCACAAAACCCCACCAGCCACTCTTGCTCCCATCTGGTGTGGGCTTTCTCAAGCACAGTGCCCTTCCTGCTTGGGTGGGCCACGCTGCTGGTCCTTGCCTGGGGCCGGACTGCTACAGGACACTGAGTCCCCAAGGCACGGCCTGGGATACATGACAGGAACATCTCTGCTCTTGGCTGAGGGCCTCCGTTTCCCCCTGCAGTGTAAGAATGCCGGTGACTCAGTTAGAAGCATGCATCCAAGCCATCCTTCCGTGTCATCACCATCTAGAAGCGGTGCCTGAATCTTCTGAATTTCTGCAGAATGTTGTTTACAATCACCTTGAACAAGTGAGTGTGTGTCCTCTTTCAAGTGGAGGAATTACTGCCGTTTTCCTGGAACTTACTCACCACTAGTCCATCTGATTTTTCTGTGCTAGGATTCAGTATAGCCTGCTAATAACTCTGCAGTCAGATCTTGAAACCCTGATGAAGAGGATTATTTATTTTCTTTCCTTATATGATAGTATTTTACTTTCAAAATTCTGAGTTTTCTGTTCTTGGAGGAATTTTTTGGGTGTTTGGAGAAACAACTTTGCTCTTACCATCTTTGTGACCTGTTGCTATATGCATCTCACCTGTCTTCTGTCACTTGTGAGGCGGTTCCATTTGTGACCCTGTCCGGGTTATTCATGTTATAAAACATAAAATCTGTAAAAGTACAGAACCCTTTTACTCCGAAGACATTCCACAAATACTCCTTTAATCTGGGTGTGGTTTTAACAAGACACAATCATTAGAACATATACTTGCAGGTTGCCAGTGCAAAATCCCCAAATGAATAGTCTAGCTCAACATCTAAAATCTTTCTTATCTACCTTGGATATGTATGGATAAGTGAAGCAGTTTGCTAAGAACTCAAGACCAGGTTTAGGATACAGGCTGATGTAGCTCAGCAGGTCCTCCCAAGCTGATGCTCTGCCAGAGAGTGGGGTTGAGGGGAGAGGGCGTGCCCTGCCCTCCATGAGCTGACAGTTTCATGGCAAACACCTTCACCAGGTGAAGAAATTGGAGTTTCTTCTATGAACAGTGAGTCTGAAAAGAGCCCAAAAAACGTGGGAGTGACACAATCCCATTTGTCTCAAGTAGGGGAGAGTGGCTGTGGGGCCACCTGGGAGACTCGTGAGTCCAGGTGGGCAGTGTTGGTGGCTTCCACTTGAGCGGTAGGATAGTGGGTAAAAGCGAACAGATTGAAGGCATGTTTAGATGGTAAAAAGAAAGAATTAAAGCTGTCTATGAAGGTAGGATGGAGTAAGGCCCAGGTTTCTGGGTGGATTAATGAGTTAAATGATGGTCCTGCTGTGTTTTGAGGACGGAAAGCTGCAGAGGGATTTCTGGGGGAAAACTGATGTGTTCAGCTGTGGGTAAATTGAAAGGTTGTTAGATGTGTGGTCTGGGAGCTCAGGTGAGAGCCAGTAGTGAGTAGGGAGAGGGGAGAGAGACTTTCAAATAATTTTATCTTGTGAACATACATATAAGGATGAGTAATGACACAATTAACCCCTCTATATTCTGTATTTAAAACCCAGTAACATTTTGCTATATTGATTGCAGGGGTTCTTAATTTTTTAATACAAATAAAATAAATAGAAACAAAATAGTGGAGTTAATGAATATCTTAGAGTTGATGTGTGTCCTTGTATGTATTTTGATTTCTCATCTGTTTATAAACATAATCTACAAAAAGTTAACTTGCTTAGAATAAGAGTTAAACACAGGGACATGACACACTCTGTTGGGGGTTGAAGGTGATATCTTTGGCAAATTATGTAGCCTCTCTTTGCCTTTGTTGCATCTTCTGTGAATGCCCCCGGGCCCCTCATCACAGCTGATTTCCTAGACTAGAAGTTGGGAGGGAGGCTGCTGAAGGGAGTAAGAGGTGGCAACTGCTAGGAACAAAGAAGACAGAGACAAAAACAGATTAAAGCCTAGAAACTGAGTCCTAATACCCTCAAAGGAGAAATAATCCCACAGTGTTTTGAGCCACTTACCATAAGGGAAACAAAATCACGTGGATCCAAATCTCTTGAGCATATGTATATTGTGGGTGGGAGGGTGTCATCAGAAAAGGGTTGAGAAGAGGCTTTTTGGTTTCCCTTAACGTTTTCAGTAAGAATGGGGCGCAGAAGCGAAAACCACCCGCTTCACAGTAGAAGGTGTTGTTTTGTGCGAAACTGACCAAAGTTTGGAAACCAGTCATCAGTGGTGCTGGGAAATGAAGAGACTTCTGGATTGGGTTGGGCACTTGCTGTGACTTCCAGGAGACCTGCTGGCTGGGGGCTGTGAGGCGGGCAGTAGGTTTGCAGTGTGACCTGGGCATAATCCCTGGCTCTGAGGCTGCTGGTCTGACTAGCAGACCTGGGCAGATGCAGTCCTATTGGGGCATCTCGCGATGTGGCCTGGGACAACTGCCATGCTGAGGGGGAGAGGAGGGATCCCCTAAGGAGGTGTCCCTGTGAAGAGTAGAAACGTCCTCCTGCAGGGGAGGAAGAGCCTCTGAGCAGTGGGCCGGATGCACAGGCAAGAGCAGTCTGAGCACGGAGATTTCGGGGACCTGGAAGTCATAAAGTGGCCCGAACAGCCTTGTTCCTGAGAAACTGGAGGGAAAAGAAGCTGCAAATGCAGGCTAATTTCAGACCCTGTGGTGGGTCATGAGTGATAGGAAAGAAATGGTCAGGGAGGCACGAGAGAACCCTGTGGTTCTCCCAGTTGGGGCGTCACACCAGAGGGAGGTGCAGAGTTATAGACTTTGTCACTTTTTATCTGTGTGACTTTGAACAATATCACCCCACCTCTCTCTATATATATCTTCATCTGTAAAGTGACAGAGTGACAACTCGTGTCATCAGAAGGCTTAGTTTAGCTCTGATCCTCTTTGTGCAGTCCTGTCAGTGCTGCCCTGCAAGGTTCCGCAGTGGCTGCTCTTACCCTGAGATGGGAGGGCGTAGAAGGGCATTGTAGCACCCGAGGGCAGGAAGGGGTTGCTTTAAAAGCAGACATGTAGCCTCCTGCAGCTGCAGACCTACAGGCAGTTTGGTTTATGGTCGTGGAGAGGACTTTGGAGGTCTTAGCATCGCCTTAAGACTTGTTTTCCCTTGGGGACCTGATTTGCCTTTGCAGATTAATGTTGAAGATTTGGGCTTCTGGCAAAGCTGTTTTCAGAGATGGGTATATATGTAACATATAGTATAAAAGGAAAGGTTTTATTTAATATTTGGGACTTTGTATCTGTAGGGAACAGCTCTGTTGGCCTGGTTTCCACGGAGGACACTAGCGGTCGTCAGAGCGTGCGGGAGGGCAGGCAGCCTGCAGTGCTGCTGCGGGGGTTCTGCCCAGCAGGACGCTCTGCTGAGTTGACTCTTCTCTGAGTTTGGTTGCCAGAGGAGCAGACAGCAAAGTAATGAGTTCTGGTGGGATTGTATAATGACAGGAAGAAAGAGGGAGCCGTAGTTCTTCGGGACTACTATACTCTTTTGGTTCCTGATCCAGTGTGTCCCATTACAGAATTGATGAGTTGTGTCTATTCTGGGACTTGATTGAAATAAACGTGCAGCCTGAATATAAGAGTTATGTTTTATTTGTCAGGAGGACTCGAGCCAGGATGACCGCCTCTCGGAACACTCTGAGGGACTGCTCCCAAGAGTAGGGGAGAAGCTAGGATTATATAGGAGCTTTACAACACAGACCAGGTAGTCAGAACAATAAAACATTGCTTGTTATCTAAAGAAAGCCAGGTATCTCAAGTTCATGAATTTAATGCTTTTCAATATATGGGAGGAAGCCAACATTTGGGCTGACTGAATATACACTTTAGACAAGCACCTAGCTATCTAGGGCCAGTAATCTGTCCTTTCTTATTCTGAGTCTGCTCAGAGGGCACCGTTGTGAATGGCTGCAGGCCTGTCTTCACTGGGGGGTGGCGGCAGCCGCTGATGACTTGTTTTCAGCATTCTTTGTTTAGTGACATGGTTGCAATATTTTCATTCAATTTGTAGTATTTTCTTTCACAGAAAATTATGATATTACCCTGATTATGGATAATCTGGAAGCTTGGAATGGAACCGAGATGGAATTACTGCAGGTAACTTCTACTTTAATAAGCCATGTGTAAACATGAACATGGAGGAAGCATACAAAAGGATTCGGTGGTGAATGGGAAGGGTTTCTGCACGTACAGGAGAAGGCAAGGCAGAATTCCTCTTCTTTGTGGGCAGGTATGTGAGTCCAACTTTCCTTTCTGAAGTGCTTTCTGAGAACTGTATATGGTAATGAACCAACATTGACAAACGGTGGCACACATTGCATTTAAGAGCTGGCTGGCTTCAACTTGGGTATTGGACAGGTGGAATTCATAGGCAGTGGTCAGGTGGATGGGACAGAGATGGAGCCCAGGCCTGGGCCCATATTCAGGTTGCAATCGCCATTTACTCACCATAGCGCCTTGGACTTGTATGTAACCTCTCTTAAACTGATGGTGAATATGTGAAATGGGCATGATAATATTCGTTACTTCCTGGGATTGTTGTAAGTTCTGAAGATTATTATAGCACACATGAAGCACTTAACACACTGACACTTAGCAGTGTACACTTTGTTCGACCACCACGCTTGGTGTGTGTCAGAGCCTTAAAGGCAGCATGTGTCTGTTTAGGATGCACTGGTAGCCCCTTGGCTAGTTTGTGAATTTGGTGATTTCCTTTAATACTTGTAACTCTGTGTGCCATGGGCAGTTATTTTTATGGACAGATGAGGAATCTCAGGGTAAAAAAGACTGTGTAATTTGCCCAAAGTCAGACCATAATTTTGGGTGCAAGGGCCTCGGTTCAGCATGGGTTCCTGGGCCTTCTGCTCTCTCCGTTCAGCACCAGAGCCAGATGTGGGCTCGGCTGTTTCCCAGCCCAGAATATCCGGCAGGCCACAAGACACACCTGGTCCTGTGCTGCTTGAGCAAAATCTCCGGAGGAGAGGCAGTTACAAAAGGGATAAACATAAAAACAGATGACAGCAAATTGTGATCAGCTCTGAGAAGGAAAGGAATACGTCTGGCCGTGCAGAGCTGGGAGCTTTCCCATCGGGGCTGCTCTGGGGGCGCTCATCTCAGCTAAACAAGCTCTGCTGCTGCACCAAGGCAGGAAGGCAGGGCGCGTGTGGCCAGGTAGACAGGGCCTCGTTGATTGTACTCATTCCCTATTAAGTGGCAGGTGTCACAGGCACTTAACTAATAAACAGATGTTGGCCATAATCATCACGCATTTTGCTTGGTAGTTTTATTGGCGCCAAATTTGAGAGGAGGTCTTTGAATCTGGGGAGTTTGCCGCATGCCCGTGATTACCATGGATATACCCCCACTGGTCTTTCAACCTAGACTGGTGTGGCTGTCATGTCCCAGCCTTGTGAATGGCATCGTGTAGCTTCTCCCAAGTGGCCCAAATGGCTGACATTGATATGCTTAATTCGTAGGAAATGGTATGTGACAATAAGAGAAAAAGTTAGTAAGAAATTGCAAAACTAGAAAATAACCAATTCTTCCCCTGCTGGGGGACCGTACACTGTGTCACTCGCACCACTCACTGCCTGTCACCTCCTCCCTGAGGACTCCGTGTTCAGAAGCCACTCTGAGCCTTTGAAGAACATTTTGCCTCATGACACTGTTGACTAGGACCTGCGACCTCTCTGTCCCTGGTTAACTCTCTCTTCAAAGCCATTTAAATTTCTTGCAGGCTCCTCCACTCAAATGTAAGAATAGCCCCTTTAAACTTCTTGATGCAGCTCCTTAATGAAGATCTTGGGAAGGAAACCTAGCCAAAACCTGGGAGGTATTCACATAGTGAATGTAACCTGAGCATTTATTGACGTTCAGAATCAGAGCGGTGGGAGACACAGGAAGGCCTTTTTAAGTTAGAAAGTGGAAAGAGAAAGGACTCAGGATGTTTGAGACTGAAACATCTCAGTCCCAGCCAGCAAGGCACCGGCGTTCAGGATGGTGTGTGGGGAGTGCAGAGTTCTCAAAAAGAAAGAAGTGGTGGGATGGCAGGGAGGACATTTAGGTACTTAACTGGGGAAGGAAAAAGTTGGCTGAACAATTCATGGTTGAACAAGAGGATTGTGACATGATGTGCTTGTATTTTGGAGAGAAGGGTTTTGTGGAGCCAGGCCTAAGGAGAAATCTCTCTGACTGGGGAGTCAGCACAACAAAAAAACACAGAGAACCGGGCAGACCCCATGGCCCCTGATGGGGGAGAGGCTGCCCAACAATTGGAGACCTGGAGGCTGCTTCTGTCCCTTAGCTGGGGCCTCAGACCTCACTTCACATCCCAGTCCTGTTGATACAAGAAAAAATATGTGGGGCATGAGAAGGGCTGTGTCCCAGGCTTCCGTTGAGCCCCTGGGATGTGCCCCACCAGATTTTGTTCCTTGACTTCATGCAGTAAAGAATTCAAGAACAAGCCAGTGTTGAGTAAAGGTAGATTTATTCAGAGAGATACATTGACAGGCATGAGAAACATCACGAAGTATGGGGGTTTGATGCTCAGATTAAAAGTAGGCACATACTCCACAGAAATAGTGTGGGCCTTCTCCGAAGAGGTAGAGAGAGGGGTTCCTGGGAGGTGGCTCTGTGTTGCTCCTTTTCTTGGGCTTGGTGGTTTCATATGCTAATAAGTAGAAGGACCAGCCTTAGGGCAAGGGGCTGGGATTCCAGGGAGTTGGCCATTTCCCACCCTTTGACCTTTTGTGGCTAGCCTTGTGACTGCCATGGTGCCTGGGGCCGTGTTATTCACCATGTTACTATTACAATGGGTGTATAATGAAGCTCAAGATCTGCTAGAAGTTAAATCTCTTCATCCTGAGCCTCAAGACCTATTGGGGGTTGAATTCTTCACCATTTTGATGTTAATTGCTGTGGTCTTTCTTGAATGGCTTGCTCTGCCCCCTTCCATCCTGTCTCACTGTGATGACACAGAGAGAGCAAAGGCCGGGCCCTGCGTGTGCTCCTGCATTTAACAGTGGGAGATGTGGGGTGGGCTGAGGATGAATCTGAGTGGTGAAAAATATGTTTCAGATATTCCCACATGAGACATGGGGACCTGCCAGCAGCCATCGCAGATTTATCTCACGGGCATTATCACTTGTGTTGTTACGGAAACAACAGGCCAGCCAAGAAATAAGCACCACACAGAGGGTGGGAGTACTGAGATTTATTATGCCAGTGGGCTCAGAGGGGCTTCTGTTCCCAAGCCCTGAGCACCTCCAAGACGTGCACATGAGGTTTTATAGGGTTAATTACAAGTATGGGGCTTTTAGCCAATAAGGCTCAAACAACAAAAAGCAAGGAATCAGTACACTGAAGCTTATCAATTTGGAACAGATCATGTTACTGACAATTGTTGACCTTGGATTTACGAGTTAGCTTGTTAGCCCAGTAAACTGACACTGAACTTCAGATTTACGAGTTAGCCCAGCAAAACTTAGATCAGTAAACCGACACTTATCACACTTAGATTTGTGACTTAGCTTGTTAGCCCAGCTGGGGTTTTTGTTCACAGTGTCACTCATCTTTTCTATTTTTCTTTTTTTTTTAAAGTATTTAATCCAAATTTAATATCAGGATTTTTTTGGAAAGAAATTTCTCTTTTTCTTTTCTTTGGGGCTCTTTTGGGGGGTAGGTAATTAGGTATATTTATCTGTTAGTGGAGGCCCTGGGGCTTGAACCCAGGACCCCGTGCACACTAAGCACACGCTCTACCACCTGCCCCATCATCTTTTTCTTTTTGCTTTAGCTGCCAAGAATCTTACAGCTGAATTTCTAGTCGGCCTTTAACACTTGCCCTGACTTCATGGAATCCATTTTTATGAGTTTACCTCCCCCTGGTTTCATTTAAGTATTGAATCTCCATTTTCTCTTCACTCTCAGTTTTGCCTGTTTGTTGTTATGGTTGTTAAGCTGTGTTTAAAAAATTGTTTAATTTCTCTTTTAGCAGGAGGCTGAAGTAAATAAATTTGTAAACAAACATCACACTTAAATGCTTTTATATATTCTAAGCTGTTTAGTAGTTAATTAAAAACCAAATTGAATATTAAAGGGATAACATTTTTAAATTATTTTTTAATTTTTTATAAAGACATAGCTGATTTAAAATATATGTTTCAGGTGTACAATAGATGCTCCATTTATAGTTACTGTAAAACATTGTCTGTATTCCCTGTGTTGTAAGATACATCCCTCTAGAGTGTTTACATTACATGTTGCAGTTTGTATAAGAAATTTGGGTAACGCAGAGTCTGGGACGTGGCTGTGGCTGACCCAGGTTCACGCAAACCCTGCCTGTCAAAGCTCAGGCCTTCACTCCTGTCTGCAGGGGAGCGAGTGGAGGCAGCTCTCATCAGCGCTGGCACCACACTCTGAGTGGCAGTGACAGCAGTGACTGTGTGTGGACGTGAAAATTGTTGTTCCAAGAGTTTTACATGCTTTTCTGCATTTAATAATTAAAGCCCTCCTGTGAGGAAGCGTTTTAAGTTTTTAATGAATAATACATTTTATTTTGATACTGATAGACTTCAAAACTCCGGAAAATTTACAGGAGTAGTACAATAAATGCTTAGATACAGTTCACCTTAAAGGACACTATTTGCCCTTTTGTGACGGGCTTATTTTAGCATAAATTTTCAAAGTTCATTCATATTGTAGCCTGAATCAGTACTTTATTCTTTTTGTTTGATAATATCCTTTTCCTTTTTTTTGTTTTTGGTCTATTTAAAAATATTTTCATTGAAGTCTAGTCAGTTTATAGTGTTGCATCAGTTTCTTGTGTACAGCACAAAACTTCAGTTAAATAGGAACATACCTGTATTCATTTTCATATTCTTTTTAAACATAAGTTACTATAAGTTATTAAATATATTCTCGGGTGCTATACAGTATAAACTTGCTGTTTATTGTATACATACTCAGCATCTGCAAATCTTGAACTCCCAATTTATTCCTTCCACACCCTCTCCCCTCTGGTAACCATAGTTTGGTTTCTATGTCTCTGTGTCTGTTTCTGTTCTGTAGATAAGTTTATCTTTTTGTTTCTTTGTTTTTGTTTTTTCTGTTTGTTTGTTTTAGATTCCACATGTGAGCGATCTCATATGGTATTTTTCTTTCTCTTTCTGGCTTATTTCACTTAGAATGACATTCTCCTGGTCCATTCATATTGCTGCAAGTGGCATTATTTTATTATTATTTTATTGCTGAATAGTAGTCTATTGGACATATATACTACAACCTCTTTATCCAGTCATCTGTCAGTGGACATTTAGGTTGTTTCCATGTCTTCATATTGTAAATAGTGCTGCTGTGAACATTGGGGTGAAAGTGTCTTTTTGAATTACGGTTCCTTACGGATATATGCCCTGGAGTGGGATTGCTGTGTCATCTGGGCCCCCAAGGTTTTGTCTTTTGAGGAACCTCTATACAGTTTTCCACAATGGCTCCACCAAACTGCATTCCCACCACAGTGTAGGAGTGTTCCCAATTCTCCACAGCCTCTCCAGCATTTAGTGTCTATGAACTTCTGAATGATGGCTATTCTGACTGGTGAAAGGTGATACTTGTTTGCAGTTTTGATTTGCATTTCTCTGATAATGATATTGAGCATTTTTTCATGTGCCTATTGGCCATTTGTATGTCTTCATTGGAGAAATGTTTCTTTAGGTCTTCTGCCCATTTTTGGATTGAATTGTTTGTTTTTCTTTTTTATCAAGTGTAAAAGCTGTTTACATATTCTGGGAATTAAGCCCTTGTCACTTTCATTGAATGCAACTATTTTCTCCCATTCCATAGGTTGTCTTTTTGCTTTAATTTTTGTTTTCTTTTCTGTGCAAAAGCTTGTAAGTTTAATTAGAACCCACTTGTATATTTTTGCTTGTATTTCTATTGCTTGAGTAGACTGCTCTTGGAAAACATTGTTGAGATATATGTCAGATGTTTTGCCTATGTCTTCTTCTAAGAGGTTTATAGTGTCTTGTCTACAATTTTAAGTCTTTAAGCCATTTTGAATTCATTTTTTTGTATGTTGTGAGGGGGTAGTCTAACTTCATTGATTTACATGCAGCTGTGCAGTTTTCCCTGCACCATTTGCTGAAGAGGCTGTCTTTACTCCATTGTATGTTCTCACCTCCTTTGTCAAAGATTCAATTACCAAAAGTTTGTGGGACTATTCTTGGTAATTTTGTTTATCCATTCATTGATGGATGGATATTTTTAGTGACTTTTAGCTACTCTGAATGATACTGCTATGAATATTGATGTGCAAGTTTTTGTGAGAATACATTTCCATTCTGTTGGCTGTACAGTTGGCCCACCATATCTGTAGTTTCCACTTCATGGATCCAGATGGCTGATTGCAAAAGGACTTGATCATCCTTGGATTATGGTATCCAGGGTGAGGGGTTCCTGAAACCAACCCCCCGAGGACACTGAAGGATGACTCTACATGTAGGAGTGGAATTGCTCAGCCACATAACTCTAACCTTTTGAGGAAACATCGGGCTTTTCCAAAGAAGCTGCCCCATTGCCCCTTTCCAACGGCTGCATATTGAGGGTATCCATTTCTCTGCCTCCTGACTGACACTTGTTATTGTCCATGTTTTGATTATAACCATCCTAGTGAGTTTAAAATGAGATCTCATTTTGATTTTGATTTCGCTAGTGATGCTGAGCATCTTTTCAGATGCTTATTGGCCAATTGTGTATCTATTTAAATCCTTGGCAAATTAAAAAATTGGGTCGATTTTCTTTGTATTGTTCAGTTGTAAGCATTTGTTTTATATCCTGGATACTAGTCTCTTATTAGATATATGCTTTGCAAGATTTTTCTCCTTTTCTGCAGATTGTCATTTCACTTTAATTTTTTTAAACATTAAAACAATTTCTTTATAGGGGAGGTAATTAGATTTATTCATTTTGTTTTTCTTCCTTAGCACGCACTCTATCATTTGAGCTACCCCTTTCCCCTTTCATTTCACACTCTTGATGATGTCCTTTGTAACAAATGATTTTAATTTGATGAAGTCCATTTTATCTATTTTGTTTTATCACTTGTGCTCTTGGTATTGTATCTAGGAAGCCATAGCCTATCCTATGACCACAAAGATTCATACTATGTCTTCTTTTAGAAAGTTCATACATTTAGTTTTTACGTTTCTGTCTGTGATCCATTTTGAATTAATATTTGTTATATAAAATACGGGGTCCAGATTCCAGATACATTCTTTTGCCTTCAGATACCCAGGAGTCTCTGCTCCATTTGTTGAATAGACTATACTTTCAATGGAGTTTTGTTGGCACATTTCTGGAAAACTGACTGTAAATGTATGTTTCCCCCCAGGATTTTTTATTGTGTCTCATAGATTTCTGCATCCAAACTTATGACAGAAGCATAATGACTTGAGTGCTATAGATTTGCTGTAACCTTTGAGTGAGTCCTCCAAATTTGCTCTTCTTTTTCAAGATTGTTTTGGCTGACCTGGGTCCCTTGCTTTCAATATGAATTTTGGGATCACTTTTTCAATTTTTGCAAAGAAGTCAGCTGGAATTTTGATAGGGATTCCATTAAATATGTGGATTACTTTGGGAAGTCTTAACATTTTTAACAATATTTTCTACCATTGCATGATCATGGGATGCCTTCCATATATGAAGATATTTTAAATTTTTTTTGGTGATACTTCAAAATATTCAATGTACAAATCTTGTAAACTTTTGTTAAATGTATCCCGCATTTTATTTTTTATGCTGTTGTAAATGGAAAGGCTTAGCTTCATAAGGGTGGGACTATATATATCAATTTATTTATTCCTAGGATTCCTACATAGCAAATACACTAGGTTTATATTTGCTACATTGATCTATCCACAATTCTTCCCACCCCCGTGTCATAAGAAACCAAGACCCAGCTTAAGCCATCTGAACACCTATGTGGAAGTGAGAAATGAGACCTTTGGGTGGGGTTTGTGTAGATGATACTGAGATCTTATTCAGGATGGCTTCATCTTAATTTCTTTTAAACAATCCTTTCAGAGTATATAGTCAGATACATTAGGAAAATGCTCTTTTGATGTGCAGAGGAGCTAAGACTATAATTTTCAAGTAATTTCTAGTGAGAGTGTTGTACTTGAAACATAATTTGCATCAATCTTTGAAGATTTATGTTTCAGGAGCTTTGAGTAAATAATACCTGTCTTTATTCAATAACTACAACTAAATGCTCAAGCAACATGTAAGAGTTTGAGCAAACTGCTCCCGCCCCGTAGTGCTGGTTGGTTGCAGCTGTAACTGGAGTCAGCGCTTACCTTGCCCAGTACACTTGTGCTGATCTGCCCAAAACAGTTCGTCCAACAGTTTGTCGGTAGTCTTTTAGACAAAGCCATAAAGCATTGATTTAAGGTTGCTGGAATGTAATCTATTCTTATTAATATTAAGTAAGCACATATTGAGTACTTACTGTATGTTGGGAATTGTCCCTCAGCCTCACATGAATATTACTTCTAATAAAACCTCTCATATTTCCCTGTTATTTGCACTTTACAGATAAGGAGACTGAGGATTAGGTCTTCTCTCTTTTGGGGGGAGCTCATTATCAATGATGGGAAGTTGTAAGGAAAAAGATATTGATTCATCCAGAGAAAATATTTTTCTGAGATTCAGTATTGAAGAAGGTAACCACTGAAGAGGGTGATCATTGTTTGAGTGAGACGAGCCCCGGGTTGTACGGAGTCAGCATCCCTGTCCTGGATGCTTCACGTGTAGAGCTGCGTGGTGGGTGAGGTGGCACGGCCGCGCAGGGAAAGCGGATGCCGGGCCGTTGGGCTGTGCTCAGGCCCGGTGGGGCTTTCTCCTAAGAGCAGTGGACCGTCATTGACAGATTTTAAGTAGGCTAGTGCGGTGCTCTCGTAGATCACTTTTGTCTTGTAGAATGCTTAGAAACATTTAGAAGGCTTGGCAGGAGGTGATGTGATGAGTCAGAGTAGGGTGGCTGCGAGGTGTAGCAGTGTTCAATTTTCAAGTGATTTTCAGTCCCAGGTTTGTGGCTCAGTAGCCGTGTCACTTTGGATGACACACCCAAGGAAGTGAAACAATTTATCTAATCAATAGAAGCAGTGATGTACCGAACTCCCAGGACTGCTGTGTAGATCCAGTGAGATAACGTGTGCACAGTGTGCAGCATGGTCCCCAGCACAGAGTCAGTGCTGAGGGAGTGCCAGTGAGTACCTGGTAGGACAGGTGTGGGTGGTGGATCTCGTTGACTGAGGAAATTTGTCCCTGAAGGAGGGGTCTTGTCACATCTGTGAGTGATTGGCCTGAGCTGGGAGAGGCAGGGAGACCTTGTCCCCGACCATGGGCCCTGGGCAGGATGGCTATGGGAGGAACACCGTGAAGTTAGCTCTTGGCAGGTGGAGTTGGAGGTGCCCTTGAGACATCTAAGTGCAGTGTCACAATCACAGAAGTGGTCTGGTCCCGGGCTGTGCATTTTCCTGCCGAGATATTGATCTCTGAACGTGAAGACATACTTTACAGGACAAGTGAATAGTAGTATCATCTCTCATCAAAGCTCACATCTCTTTATTCATCACTCACTTTGCTAATTGGGTACTTACAGAACACACTTCACTGTCCTCCCCTGGGCTCAGGCTCCACAGAAAAGAGCTGGTGAGTCTCCCTCTTTTCCAGAAGAAGACACATTTAGCTGGTAGACTTCTATACCTCGCCAGACTTAGAATTTTAGGTTGTTGATTTAATTCTATTTTCTGTTGGTCATCTCCTGACAGGAGAGACGTTTTACCTCATGGTCAGGTTTCAATTAGCTGTTACTGAGAATTGCTGGTCTGATCCATAGTGTATTTATTCTATTAACTTTGTAGAGTAGTTATCATTTTTCTGTCTTTGCTCTTTAATTTTGTTTGCCCCTTCAATTTTCTATCTTATTTGGGACCTTATTTTATTTTTTAATTAAAAAATGTCTATTAGCAGTTAACAAAACAAAAGCAAAGAAAAAATGCACATGATAGCTAAATTTAGAAAATATCTTGTGTGTTTTCTGTCTCAGCCATGGAGGGTTCTAGAAACTCGTGAAAAGCTTCATTACATAAGTTCCTTTAAATTCTGATTAAGAAATAAAACCTTCCTTCCTCATCTTTCAAGCTGCACAGCTAATTGTCAAGAAAGTGAGGGGAAATTCTCAGAAGCCAAGACAAACCAGAAAGCAGGGATTCTGGGAGATACGTGAGCCTTAGAAGCCCTGAGGTGCTGGTTGGCTCCTGAACTGAGTTTCAGTTGCCCTGGCAGGAGGGCAGGAGGTGAGCCTGTGGCCTCTCACACTGGGAGTTGGATGGCTGTTCTTATGTAAGGCCAAGCACATCCTGAGAATCCTGCTTTATAAAAGGTTGAATTAGAAAGAAAAGAATAAAAGCATTCCTCAAGGCAAGGAAGTAAGGAAAGTAAAATTTTTTGGAAGCGGGAAAAAATAACATATCCAAAGTAAGGATTTAGTTTAAAGCTGTTCTGGCATGAGAGTGACCACAAACCCATGGCAGAAAATCACAGCTCCTCCCGGAAAGAGAAGGTGTGTTTTGAATGAATCAGTGGACAGCCATTCTGAAAAAGGCCTCCAGAGTCTTCTGGATCAAGATACTGGACTCAAACACCTCCCTTCCATGGTCTCATTTAAATAACCAGAAAGGTTTTAAAGGAAAGAAGCCACAATCATATTTCTATTTATTGACATTACTTTATGCTAGGAATTCAAAGGTGACTATGGAGTTGTCTCCTCTTTATGGACCTTACTTTCTATTTGACATAGTTGGGGAACTTGGTGGAGGGTGGTGTTAGTATGTTGCAATTAACCAGGAGAGGAGTTTAAGAAAGCAGTGAAGGGTTGGTGACATTTTTCGCTGAGGACAGTCCTGTTCAGTTGGCTTGTAATTACAGGCTCGTTGAGTTGTCACTGGAGGGAATTAATCTTAAGGAATTTGGACTTAACTCAGGCCTCTTCAGAATGGACAAGTGAACCTGGAGAAAGACAGTCAAATCTGTGCAGACATTGAAGTTCACTTCAACATGCGGTATCCATGAGCCAAAGATAGGACTAGTAGGCAGCACTTCTTGAGGACAGAGGAGTGGTTTTTAAGGTTCTTCAAGAATGAATCCCAAGGTACCGGGATGGCCAGTTGTCAAACTGTGACTTTGCTCTTTGGACAGTGTATCCACCAAGGGTATTGGCCGTTTACAAGTTTATAAGTTTATAAGTTTCCATTTACATGTCAGGTTATGAGGACGTGGGCATAAACGTTTCACACCTTGTCAAGGTGACTTTGGGTACCTGCCTAGAAGCATGGGCACAGTTGCGGCTGCGTCATACATCTTGCCGCACATCCCGCTCCCCGGCTCCGTGATCACGGCAGAGTGGTTCCTTATTGAGCTGTCCATCTCCTCTGTGACATCGTAACCAAACAAAAGACTGGAGAGTATTAGCTTGGCTTTTTTCTTTTCTAACATTCCCTTCAAATTATGATGACTGATAGTGGACCCAGTTACGTTTGCAGATGATTTACAAGTAGGGCTGTCAGTACAAACCTTGTAATCCCCGCTGTGTGATCTAGAGAAGAAAGTTACACTCTTTCCAAATTGTTTTGATGCACTTATGTGGGAAAATGATGTATGTTTGAATATGTATTTCCTCTCTTAATCATCATGGCTAGAGATGAATATTTGTAGACATGGAATGAGTACTCTGTATTTGAACTGTATGGTCCCCTAAATTCTCCCCAGCTTTTTAAAGTCATCACTGGAGTGCTACCTCCAGAGTGCCGCAAAGCATCCAACACTGCCTGCTCTTCGGACACTGTAAGTTTCCAAGTTGGAGAAGGCTGCTGGCTGGTGAGGCATTCTCTCGCACATCTCTGGTTGGGTGATGTGAGCTGAGAACACAAGAATTGGCAGACAGTAACTAACCACGATCACGTCCATTTCTGGAACACTCATGGAGGATTTTACACCTATGCTAGTGGAATACATTATTTCATTTAGTTTTCCCAACAATCATAATTAGATTTTATCACCTGTATTAAAAAGGAAACTGTCAAAGCGAGTGACGTGCAGACTTTGGACTGGAACACGGGTCTTTCTGATCCCTGTCTCTGTTCCCTCCCCGGCCTATCCTTGCAAGTGACCAGGAGACTCTTCCTCAGTCTTGAGTTTCCCTCTGATGTTACCGCTCTCTTTGTTTCTAAGAGAGGAAAACAAGTCTAAACTTACTTTCCAGTCGGAAATGGAATGGAGAGTTAACGTTGGAAGCCGGGAGAATCTGTCCTGTGATGAAGTGGTCTCCGAGCCACTTCCACTGGGATGTCACATCACTGTCTGGGCCCCTTGCTCAGCCTGTGCACAGGTGACAGCGCAGTTGTGCCGAGCAGTCCTCCCGGACAGGGCAGTGGGTTGGAAATGAGTTTGGGGATTTGGTTTCATTACACAAGTTCCTGAGGGCCTTGACCTGGCACTTCGAGTGGGAGCATTCCCTGTCCCACAGACTGTGCTCTGGGCCCATGCAGACCTGACGTGGCCTCAGCGTGAGTCTCAGGGCCCGTGGTGATGAGGAGCATTTTAGCCCAGGGTCTGCCGGAGGCTCTGAGACTACTGGGCTGTGGGACTTTGTCCAGGATGATAATAATTCCTCCCCGAGTTTCAGATTTCCTTGCCTGTGGGCCGGGGTAGTAGTTGTTTCTGAGATGATTGTAATGATTCAGTAACGGGCGCAGCATATGCTGACAGGTAGCTGGGTGCTTTAGGAGCAGAAGTCGCAATCACTCTGTCAGCCTCTCCCTGTGCGCTCTGTGCTTTGAGAAGTTGTGTGTTTGGTGAAAGTCCCGCCCAGACCCTAGGGTCTAGATGAACTGTTGTTCCTTTACTTTCCCTTCCTTTTCCTCTTTCCCTTCTCTGTGTCCCATGTTTAGGTAGCAGATTCCTCTATTTCAGGGAATACGGGCTTTTCTAGTAAAGGGACAGGTGGAATGCGGAGAGGTGGGGCCCAGAGGGGGTCTGGAGTGTCTGCACAGTGCTGCTTCCCTGCGTTTCTGCATCCGGTCCCATCAGTGCACTAAGTCAGCCTTCCTCTTCCTTCCTGTGTCATCGGGTCTCTGTTTTAAGGGAAAACCATTTTTATGGGTCTTTTTTCACTTACGTGTTTCATTCAGATGCTTGTTGCTTTTCTCCCTGTGCTTCAGCGTTCCGAGGAGAGAATTCAGCCGTGCAGCATCCTCTCCGAGCTCTACGAGTTGATCGGCTTCTACTGCAAGTCCACCTTCTTCAAGCGGGTGGCCCCCGTGCGGCACGCGGCCCCCGGCATCCCAGAGCCTGGCGGGAAGGCCTGCTCCCGACTCCTCCTGCAGACGCTTCCTGGCTACAGTCTGTCGCTGGACCTGCAGGACTTCAGCAAATGTGTTGGAACTAAAACATTGCTTCAGTCCCATTAACCATGCCTGGTTTGGGCCCTGCTGTCCTGCCTCATCAGGGTGAATTTTGATTCATTTAGAACAGGGCTCAGCAGACTTTTCCTTTCAAGGGCTTGGGGGTAAATATTTCAGGGTCTGAAAACCTCCTGATCTCTGGTGCAGCTGCTCAGCTCTGCTGTTTAGATGCCAGAACAGCCAGACAGTCCACACACCCATAGAGCTTTATTAACAGCGGTGGCTGGGGCTGGATTGGGTGTATGAACTGCAGTTTGTCCCCACAGCCTCCTCAATATTGACACCTGCAACAGAGTGTACATTTGTGACAATGGGTGAACCTACACTGACACATCATCATCACCCATAGCCCATACTTGACACTAGGATTTACACATTGTGTTGTGCACTCTGTGGGTTTGGACAGATGTACAATGACATGTATCCACCATCACAGCATTATACAGAGTCGTCTGTCTTAGTGACCTTAAAATGCTCCGTGCTGCACCTCATTCATTGCTCTTTCCCCTCTAGCCTCTGGCAGCCACTGATCTTTCAGTCTCTGTGTTTTTCCCTTTCCCAGAACACCATACAGTTGGAATCTGACAGTTGCTGAAACTTCCCAGATTGGCTTCTTTCACTTGGTAATATGCATTTAAGGTTCCTCTATGTCTTTCCATTCCTTGATAACTCATTTCATTTTAGCACCAAATAATAGTCCATTTTCTGGCGGAACCACAGTTTATTTATCCATTCACTTACTGAAGAAGAGCTTAGTTGCTTCTGAATTCTGTTGAGTATGAATAAAGCTGCTATTAACATCTGTATGCAGATTTGTGTGTGAACATAAGTTTCCATTTCATCGAGTAAACACCAAGGAGCACAGTTGCCAGATCAGATGTTAGAATTACGTCTAGCTCTGTAAAAAATTGCCAGAACATCTTCCAAAGTACCTGGGCCATTTTTCATTCCCACCAACAATGCATTAAAATTTCTGGTGCTCCACATCCTCACCAGCATTCGGTGCTGTCAGTGTTCTGCATTTTGGCAGTTCTGACAGGTGTGCAGTGGTATCTCGCTGTTTCAGTCTGCATCCCCTTGATGACAGGTGCTGTGGAGCATCTTTCCAAAGGCTTCTTTGGCATCTAGATTTCTTCTTTGATGAGGTGTGTTTTCAGGCATTTTGCTCATTTTTTAATCAGGTTATTCATCCTTCTTGTTGAGTGTAAAGAAATTTTGGTATATTCTGGATTTCAGCCCTTTATCAGTGTGTCCCTGCCCTTCACCTGCAGTGTCAGAGTTGTCCTTTGGGTCTCAGTGGAGTGTTAGATCTTCAAAGAGATTCCCTGTCTTCCCTCAGCCTAAATACTGTCCTTGTATTTTTCACTTTCATTGACTCATTTTGTTCTTTTTAAATAGCATTTCCCATAATTTGTAAGTACATAAAAGAGAAAAGGGCAATGATTGAACACCGCCTGCCCCACCAGGCTGTGTGCCCTGTGAGAGCAGAGGCCATGTCCCCACTCACCGTTTCCCATGACAGCACATGGCACATGTCCATGTAAAAGTGTGTAACGTGGGGCCAAACCTGATGAGCAGCTATGACGACATGTGTTGTCTAACATTTATTGAGTAGACTTTGTTTCTGATCTTAATTATTAAATCATATGAATGAAACTTGGTTGTTTTGAAAAATAAAACAACAAAGCACACCTCAATGTGATTGGTAATTTCTACTTAGATTTCTGACCCAGGAGGGGATGTTCACCATCATTTTGTGGAGGAGGTTGGGGAGGTAAAGTAAGAGAGTGAGATCAAATAAAGTAAAAATGATAACTGTCAGTTGGCTTTATTTTCACTGACATAAAAGGTACTTTAAACCCAATCTCAGCTGTTGTCCTGTGGTTTTAAATATTTCTCATAGAATTAAATGGAAGCCCACTAAACCCTGAAAGGGAAATTGTGTGCTCAGGTCTGAAAAATGTTTATGTCTATTCCTTGAGATGCACATTTCCCTACTGGTTAAAGAAATTCGAGGCGGGAACACAAAAGTGCACGGTGTGTGTCTGCCGGATTCACAGGCTGCTCAGTGTCATTTTCATTTTCTTGTGTTGCAGTTTATGACGGTTTTCCATGAGATATATTGCTCAGCATTTTCCTGAATGAAGGATTGAATTTTTTACAGGAAATCTAATGACAGAGAGTGACAAGGCACATGGGTTTCCCATAAAGGAATAGTTGATGTAAAAAACTCGCACTATGGTGAATTTTTTAATAAACCAGTTGGAAATTTTATCACTAGGTCATATGGCACAAAAACGTCTTAAGAAAAAAAGATTCAAATTTCATAGAAGAAGCAGTTTGAATGAAGTAGAAATTATGATTTGTACATTATTTGTTGTTAGAACATATACTCAGTCTTATCATAATAGACTGTGGTAGGAACAGGATAATTATTTATTTATTTAAATAAAATACACGAGATGCTATTTGCCCCATTCTTGATGAGGCAGTGCTGTCCTTAGTTAAGTTGGGCCATTTAGGAATCTTAGCTAGGGTTTCCGGACATTGATTTCAGAGACTTTAACTTTTCTACATCTCTTGTTTTGTGTCGGCCTATGGTCCATACATATATATGGGGAGGTAAAAGCTCCAACTCGGTTTTACAGTGAAAACGGCAGGCACTTCAAACCGGGACTAGGAAACACACTGAGAAACCAGAGTACGTGTTTCACCTGCAACCCGTTCCCTTTGTGCTGGATGAGCGAACATCTCTCCACATGCTCAGTTCTGAGAGATAAGTGTGTGTGAAAGCCGTCCTGCACCTAGCTTGAAGGGAACACAAAGTTTCTTTTCAGTTGCCAACTCCACTCCATACATATATATGGGGAGGTACAAGCTCCAACTCGGTTTTACACTGAAAACGGCAGGCACTTCAAACCGGCACTAGGAAACAGACTGAGAAACCAGAGTAAGTGTTTCTCCTGTAACCCGTTCCCTTTGTGCTGGATGAACGAACGTCTCTCCACATGCTCAGTTCTGAGAGATAAGTGTGTGTGAAAGCCGTCCTGCACCTAGCTTGAAGGGAACACAAAGTTTCTTTTCAGTTGCCAACTCCACTCCATAAATATATATGGGGAGGTACAAGCTCCAACTCGGTTTTACACTGAAAACGGCAGGCACTTCAAACCGGCACTAGGAAACAGACTGAGAAACCAGAGAAAGTGTTTCTCCTGCAACCCGTTCCCTTTGTGCTGGATGAACGAACGTCTCTCCACATGCTCAGTTCTGAGAGATAAGTGTGTGTGAAAGCCGTCCTTCACCTAGCTTGAAGGGAACACAAAGTTTCTTTTCAGTTGCCAACTCCACTCCATACATATATATGGGGAGGTACAAGCTCCAACTCGGTTTTAGAGTGAAAACGGCAGGCACTTCACACCGGCACTAGGAAACAGACTGAGAAACCAGAGTAAGTGTTTCTCCTGCAACCCGTTCCCTTTGTGCTGGATGAACGAACGTCTCTCCACATACTCAGTTCTGAGAGATAAGTCTGTGTGAAAGCCGTCCTGCACCTAGCTTGAAGGGAACACAAAGTTTCTTTTCAGTAGCCAACTCCACTCCATACATATATATGGGGAGGTACAAGCTCCAACTCGGTTTTACAGTGAAAACGGCAGGCACTTCAAACCGGGACTAGGAAACAGACTGAGAAACCAGAGTAAGTGTTTCTCCTGCAACCCGTTCCCTTTGTGCTGGATGAACGAACGCCTCTCCACATGCTCAGTTCTGAGGGATGAGTGAGTGTGAAAGCCGTACTTCACCTAGCTTGAAGGGAACACGAAGTTTCTTTTCAGTTGCCAACTCCACTCCATACATATATATGGGGAGGTACAAGCTCCAACTCGGTTTTACAGTGAAAACGGCAGGCACTTCACACCGGCACTAAGAAACAGACTGAGAAACCAGAGTAAGTGTTTCTCCTGCAACCCGTTCCCTTTGTGCTGGATGAACGAACGTCTCTCCACATGCTCAGTTCTGAGAGATAAGTGTGTGTGAAAGCCGTCCTGCACCTAGCTTGAAGGGAACACAAAGTTTCTTTTCAGTTGCCAACTCCACTCCATACATATATATGGGGAGGTACAAGCTCCAACTCGGTTTTACAGTGAAAACGGCAGGCACTTCACACCGGCACTAGGAAACAGACTGAGAAACCACAGTAAGTGTTTCTCCTGCAACCCGTTCCCTTTGTGCTGGATGAACGAACGTCTCTCCACATGCTCAGTTCTGAGAGATAAGTCTGTGTGAAAGCCGTCCTGCACCTAGCTTGAAGGGAACACAAAGTTTCTTTTCAGTTGCCAACTCCACTCCATACATATATATGGGGAGGTACAAGCTCCAACTCGGTTTTACAGTGAAAACGGCAGGCACTACAAACCGGCACTAGGAAACACACTGAGTAACCAGAGTAAGTGTTTCTCCTGCAACCCATTCCCTTTGTGCTAGATGAACGAACGCCTCTCCACATGCTCAGTTCTGAGAGATGAGTGTGTGTGAAAGCCGCCCTTCACCTAGCTTGAAGGGAACACGAAGTTTCTTTTCAGTTGCCAACTCCACTCCATACATATATATGGGGAGGTACAAGCTCCAACTCGGTTTTACAGTGAAAACGGCAGGCACTACAAACCGGCACTAGGAAACACACTGAGTAACCAGAGTAAGTGTTTCTCCTGCAACCCATTCCCTTTGTGCTAGATGAACGAACGCCTCTCCACATGCTCAGTTCTGAGAGATGAGTGTGTGTGAAAGCCGCCCTTCACCTAGCTTGAAGGGAACACGAAGTTTCTTTTCAGTTGCCAACTCCACTCCATACATATATATGGGGAGGTACAAGCTCCAACACGGTTTTACAGTGAAACGGCAGGCACTTGAAACCGACACTAGGAAACAGACTGAGAAACCAGAGTAAGTGTTTCTCCTGCAACCCGTTCCCTTTGTGCTGGATGAACGAACGTCTCTCCACATGCTCAGTTCTGAGAGAAAGGTGTGTGTGAAAGCCGTCCTGCACCTAGCTTGAAGGGAACACAAAGTTTCTTTTCAGTTGCCAACTCCACTCCATACATATATATGGGGAGGTACAAGCTCCAACTCGGTTTTACAGTGAAAACGGCAGGCACTTCACACCGGCACTAGGAAACTGACTGAGAAACCAGAGTAAGTGTTTCTCCTGCAACCCGTTCCCTTTGTGCTGGATGAACGAACGTCTCTCCACATGCTCAGTTCTGAGAGATAAGTGTGTGTGAAAGCCGTCCTGCACCTAGCTTGAAGGGAACACAAAGTTTTTTTTCAGTTACCAACTCCACTCCATACATATATATGGGGAGGTACAAGCTCCAACTCGGTTTTACAGTGAAAACGGCAGGCACTACAAACCGGCACTAGGAAACACACTGAGTAACCAGAGTAAGTGTTTCTCCTGCAACCCGTTCCATTTGTGCTAGATGAACGAACGCCTCTCCACATGCTCAGTTCTGAGAGATGAGTGTGTGTGAAAGCAGTCCTTCATCTAGCTTCAAGGGAACACGAAGTTTATTTTCAGTTGCCAACTCCACTCCATACATATATATGGGGAGGTACAAACTCCAACACGGTTTTACAGTGAAAACGGCAGGCACTTCAAACCGGCACTAGGAAACAGACTGAGAAACCAGAGTAAGTGTTTCCCCTACAACATGTTCCCTTTGTGCTGGATGAACGAACGTCTCTCCACATGCTCAGTTCTGAGAGATAAGTGTGTGTGAAAGCCGTCCTGCTCCTAGCTTGAAGTGAACACAGAGTTTCTTTTCAGTTGCCAACTCCACTCCATACATATATATGGGGAGGTACAAGCTCCAACTCGGTTTTACAGTGAAAACGGCAGGCACTTCACACCGGCACAAGGAAACAGACTGAGAAACCAGAGTAAGTGTTTCTCCTGCAACCCATTCCCTTTGTGCTGGATGAACGAACGTCTCTCCACATGCTCAGTTCTGAGAGATAAGTGTGTGTGAAAGCCGTACTGCTCCTAGCTTGAAGGGAACACAAAGTTTCTTTTCAGTTGCCAACTCCACTCCATACATATATATGGGGAGGTACAGGCTCCAACTCGGTTTTACAGTGAAAACGGCAGGCACTTCACACCGGCACTAGGAAACAGACTGAGAAACCAGAGTAAGTGTTTCTCCTGCAACCCGTTCCCTTTGTGCTGGATGAACGAACGTCTCTCCACATGCTCAGTTCTGAGAGATAAGTGTGTGTGAAAGCCGTCCTGCACCTAGCTTGAAGGGAACACAAAGTTTCTTTTCAGTTGCCAACTCCACTCCATACATATATATGGGGAGGTACAAGCTCCAACTCGGTTTTACAGTGAAAACGGCAGGCACTTCAAACCGGCACTAGGAAACACACTGAGAAACCAGAGTAAGTGTTTCTCCTGCAACCCGTTCCCTTTGTGCTGGATGAACGAACGCCTCTCCACATGCTCAGTTCTGAGAGATGAGTGTGTGTGAAAGCCTTACTTCACCTAGCTTGAAGGGAACACGAAGTTTCTTTTCAGTTGCCAACTCCACTCCATACATATATATGTGGAGGGACAAGCTCCAACTCGGTTTTACAGTGAAAACCGCAGGCACTTCAAACCGGCACTAGGAAACAGACTGAGAAACCAGAGTATGTGTTTCTCCTGCAACGCGTTCCCTTTGTGCTGGATGAACGAACGTCTCTCCACATGCTCAGTTCTGAGAGATAAGTGTGTGTGAAAGCCGTCCTTCACCTAGCTTGAAGGGAACACGAAGTTTCTTTTCAGTTGCCAACTCCACTCCATACATATATATGGGTAGGTACAAGCTCCAAATCGGTTTTACAGTGAAAACGGCAGGCACTTCAAACCGGCACTAGGAAACAGACTGAGAAACCAGAGTAGGTGTTTCTCCTGCAACCCGTTCCCTTTGTGCTGAATGAACGAACGTCTCTCCACATGCTCAGTTCTGAGAGATAAGTGTGTGTGAAAGCCGTCCTGCACCTAGCTTGAAGGGATCACAAAGTTTCTTTTCAGTTGCCAACTCCACTCCATACATATATATGGGGAGGTACAAGCTCCAACTCGGTTTTACAGTGAAAACGGCAGGCACTTCAAACCGGCACTAGGAAACAGACTGAGAAACCA
Organism: Vicugna pacos; assembly: GCF_048564905.1. Classification (NCBI taxonomy): domain Eukaryota; kingdom Metazoa; phylum Chordata; class Mammalia; order Artiodactyla; family Camelidae; genus Vicugna; species Vicugna pacos. The sequence goes on from NC_132997.1 coordinate 2,545,396, forward strand.
GAGTAAGTGTTTCTCCTGCAACCCGTTCCCTTTGTGCTGGATGAACGAACGTCTCTCCACATGCTCAGTTCTGAGAGATAAGTGTGTGTGAAAGCCGTCCTGCACCTAGCTTGAAGGGAACACAAAGTTTCTTTTCAGTTGCCAACTCCACTCCATACATATATATGGGGAGGTACAAGCTCCAACTCGGTTTTACAGTGAAAACGGCAGGCACTTCAAACCGGCACTAGGAAACAGTCTGAGAAACCAGAGTAAGTGTTTCTCCTGCAACCTGTTCCCTTTGTGCTGGATGAAGGAACTTCTCTCCACATGTTCAGTTTAACTCTCAGAATTAAGCATGTGTAAAGACGTTCTTTCATATAGCATTAAGGGAATAGTTAGCAATAGGAACACTTACTCTGGTTTCTCAGTATTTTAACTAGTGCCGGTCTGAACTTCATGCATTTTGCACTTTTGAGCCGACTTGGAACTAGTACCTCCTCATTTATACGTATGTAGTGTATTTCCCCAATCAAAAGTAACTGTGTGTTCCCTGCCATCTAAGTGATAAATGGCTTTTGCACAGAGTCTTCTCTCAGAACTGAGCATGGGGTGAAGCGTTAGTTCATCTAGGATCAAGGGAATGGTTTGCAGTTGAACCACTTATCTGGATTCTCAGTTATGTTTCCTAGTGCCAGTTTGAAATTCATTCAGTTTTCATGTAAAATCGACTTCTGTCTAGTACCTCCCTGTATATATGTATGTAGGTAGTTCGGCACTCAAAAGAAACTGCGTTCCCTACAACCTAAGTGATAGATGGTATTCGCTAGCATTAAACTCAGAACAGAGCATGTGGACAGGCTTTCGTTCGTCTAGTATAAAGGGAATGGGTTGCATTAGAAATAATTACTCTTGTTTCTTAGTATGTTTCCTAGTGTCGGTAAATTTGCTGCAGGTTTCACGGTGAAACAGTTGGACCTAGTACCTCTCCATATATATGAATGTATTGTAGTTTTCCACTCAAAAGAATATGTTTGTATCCAACAAGCTAGGTGACTGTCGGCTTTCACACACACTTAACTCTCAGAATTGAGCATGTGGAGTCTGGTTCGTTCATCTAGCATAAAGGGAATGGGTAGCATAAGGAACACTTACTCTGATTTCTCAGTATGTTTCCTATTGCCGGTTTGAATTTCATGCAGTTTTCACTGTAAAACCGAGTTGGAGCTTGTACCTCCCCATATATATGTATGGAGTGGAGTTGGCAACTGAAAAGAAACTTTGTGTTCCCTTCAAGCTAGGTGCAGGACGGCTTTCACACACACTTATCTCTCAGAACTGAGCATGTGGAGAGACGTTCGTTCATCCAGCACAAAGGGAACGGGTTGCAGGAGAAACACTTACTCTGGTTTCTCAGTCTGTTTCCTAGTGCCGGTTTGAAGTGCCTGCCGTTTTCACTGTAAAACCGACTTGGAGCTAGTAACTCCCCATATATATGTATGTAATGTATTTCCCCAGTCAAAAGAAACTGTGTGTTCCCTACAAGACTACTGATAGATGATTTTGCACACATTCAACCCTCAGAACTGAGCCTGTGGAGAGACGTTCGTTCATCTATGATGAAGGAAATTATTTGCCGTAGAATCACTTACTATGGTTTCTCAGTATGTTTCCTCGTGCCGGTTTGAATTTCATGCATTTTTCACTGTAAAACCGAGTTGGAGCTAGTACCTCCCTATTTATATTTATATAGTGTTATTCCCAACTCAAAAGAAGCTGTGTGTTCCCAAAAAGCTAGGTGATTGACGGCTTTCACGCACACTTAATTCTCAGAAAAGATCATTTTAAGATACGTTCATTCATCTAGCATAAAGGGAATGGGTTGCATTAGAATAACTTACTCTGGTTTCTCAGTTTCGTTCCTAGTGCTGGTATGAATTTCATGCAGTTTTCACTGTAAAGTCGACTTGGAAATATTACCTCCCATAAATATGTATGTATTGTTTTTCCCCACTCAAAAGAATCTGTGTGTTCCCTACAAGCTAACTGATAGATGGCTTTTGAACACATTCATCTCTCAGAACTGAGCATGGAGAGAGCCGTTCATTCATCTAGGATGAGGGCAATGGGTTGCAATAGAAACACTTAATCTGGTTTCTCATTATTTTTCCTAGGTCAGGTTTGAATTTCATGCAATTTCCACTGTAAAACCATGTTGGTGGTAGTATCTCACCCTATAGATATTGTGTAGTTTCCAATAGAAAAGAAACTGTGTTTTCCCAACAAGCTAGTTGTTTGATAGCTTTCACACACATTCAACTCTCAGAATTGAACATGTGTAGAGGCTTTCGTACATGTAGCATAAATGGATTTTGTAACTTTAGAAACACTGCGATTTGTACGTATGTTTTCTAGTGCCGGTTTGAAGTTCATGCAGTTTTCAGTGTAAAACCGTGTTGGAGCTACTACCTATCCATATATATATATGTAGTTTAGTTCCACAGTCTAAAGAAACTGTGTGTTCACAACAAGATAGGTCATTGACCGATTACATGCACATTCAACTCTCAGAATTGAGCATGTGGAGATGCGTTCGTTAATGTAGCATAAAGGGATTGAGGAGCCATAGAAACAATGTGATTTCTCAGTATGCTTCTTAGTGTCAGTTTCAAGTTCATGCACTTTTCTCTGTTAAACCGAGTTGGAGCTAGTACCTCCCCATATATATTTATGTCGTGTATTTTCCCACTGAAAAGAAACTCTGTGTTCCCAACTAGCTAGGTGATTGACGGCTTTCATACACACTCAGCTGTCAGAATTGAGCATGTGGAGAGGCGTTCGTTCATCTAGCATAAATGGAATTTGAAAGAGATTATAGTGACCAATGTTGGTATTAAAACAGTAAAGGGAGGATTAATTTAGAGCCTGTAGAGTTATGGTCAGCATACATGACAGATTTTCATTTTCAGCATAAGATTTCTTTTTTTTAAGGTTCAGAAAACTTAATTCTTTCCTGCAACTGGATATAGATAGTGAATGTTTTAAAGTCTTTGAGCAACTGCTTTAAACTAGAATTGTTACTTTGCTTTTGGTCTTTAACCTAAGGGAATATCCAGAATTCCAGTGGCAGTTCAAAAGCAAGGGCCTGAAATTTGCCTATTACTTGTTTTAAGTACAGTAAGAATAACTGTAGACTAGGGTACTGTGGCTAACTGAAGGGCTGCTTGGATATGTTATATGTAAGCTATATTTTCAAAAATTATTAATATCATGAAAATCAATCAACCTTGGTGATCTATCTGGTATAATTTAATCTTTAATAATGTCGATTTTGATAGCCCTTTTATTTATGTAACTTATGAAAATAAGTTGGCTTTATATAACTACTTTTTAAATAAATGATTAAATTTTGGGGTTTTTTAATCATTTGTTTCTTAAAAATAGGATATTAATTACAAAATATGTATTTTCCTTCAAGTTCATACTTTTTTCCCAAAACTATCTTGACTTGTTTAGATAAGTTAACCCATAGTCTGATTTATTTTAAACACTCAGAATATTCTTATGTATGTTGCTTTATTAGAGAGCAAGAATTTCTTATTATTTTTAATAAAATATACTTGCAGGAAACTATACTGGGATTCTTTCATTCACAGAGTCAAGCAATGATTCCTGTTTTGTTAGATCAGGTGTCTAGTCCTCTCAACTTCCAAAAGATTACATGGACAAAGTTAAAAACGCCATTAATATTCGACTAAGAAAGTTTATTGTGTTCCTTGATTAAAAGTATAAATATGGGTCAGCCTTAAATTCGGATGTAAAGCTGCTATGAATTACATGAGTCTTCTCCAAAATTCTTTTTTTAAACATTTTTTATTGATTTATAATCATTTTACAATGTTGTGTCAAATTCCAGTGTTCAGCACAATTTTTCAGTCATTCATGGACATATACACACTCATTATCACATTTTTTCTCTGTGAGTTATCATAACATTTTGTGTATATTTCCCTGCAAAATTCTTTAATTTGGGCTTTTAACCCTCCAGTAAAATACTGGTTTGAAGGAAGAAGAAAGTCGAGAATTGATTCAATCCAAATTCTATGGGAATAAACAAAGTTAAATGTTTCAGTCATTTTTTGAAGCAGAATAGATATGTTTTCTGCACCATATGATTTTAATATTATTCATCTGAACATACGGTTTAGACACCATGAGACCACAAGCCAACAAACAAGATGTCAGGTAAAGCAAGAAAAACAACTGAGGGGATTTTCTACTGCAAAATTTCCCCTAACTCGAACTGTAATAGAGAACAAATCTGACGCCACATTGGATCTGTTCCTTTTGTTTGAAGCACTGTGCCCTGTTTTCCAGGCTTAATCTTGCTGGCTCTGCACCTTTTGTAAAACAACGTTGCCTTTAGCCTAATACCTACAGGAAAGCCTAATCTCGGGGCTCTGACCTTTAATGATGTTAGCACTTCTGCACTTACGCAGGGATGGCAAGTTGCAAAATAGAGAATAACCTTTGTTTTGTTGGAGATTTACAGGGACACCACAGCCTGACACACATGGATGACTGCAAGAACAAAGAATGCCTGCAGCAAGAAGTTTGCACAGCCAACCACACTCCCTCCCCTTTTTAGCTTAAAAGGGGCCTGAATTCTGACTTGAGCAAGATGATTCTCCAGGACATTAGTCCCCCATCTTCTTGGTCTGCCAGCTTTCTGAGTAAAGTTAATATACATTGCTCCAAAACCTTGTCTCCTGATTTATTTTTTTATCACTGTTGTGTAGCGAGCAGAACAAGTTCAGCCTCGGTATCAGAACCAGCTTTGTCATTCTGTCTGATGTGAAATCTCTCTGGGTGTACAAGTGCTTGCCTGGTGGTGGTGGTGGTGGTGGTAGGCAAAAATATTTCACTTCTCCTGATTTCAATAGGCTAAAATTTCCTGCTATTTATGTCAACTCTAGACTTTTACAGAATCACCTGCAGATGTGTTTCTGGAAGCTAGAAATATTCCAACAATGAAAATAATTATATTGTCTCCAGACAAGATACTTTTCCTCAAAACTGAGTAGCTGTGAGACACACTTCAGGAGTACAGATACATGCAGTGTGCTTCATTTCCCATGTTGTTCCAACACAATTTTCCAGTTGTATCAAAGTAAATTAAAATCTGTCTTCAATAGCAGATGCTCTGGCATGATACAACAATGTCAATTCCACTTATTTATTGAGCCAGAGAAGCTTTAGAGTAAATGATTTTATACCAAACTCCTGCTTGATGTCCTGTCTTCTCCCTGGTGGCTAATTCCTTCTTCTTTCTTCCTAAAAGTTCTCCTGTTATGGGAAGTTAGCCTTTACTGTGCACATTCAATTGGGAAGGCACAAGTTAAATATATGAGGGGATGACATGCATATTTAATTCTTACTTATACATAAATACAAACACACAGGACATGTGTCTTGGAAGGCGTCACTTCCTAATGTGGGCAAGAGGATGGTCAATAGTTCAATCAATGATCTAAAAGCAGTTTTCTAGGATATAATAAAGCAATGCCTGAGTTATAAGACAGAACAACCCCTGGATATGAATCAGTGGCACCAATCAGTGGGGGCACATGTGTGCACACACACGGCCATGCACACTGAGCAGCCTTGGAGACACTCCATCTGTGCTGATGGAGCAAAGTCATGCTGGGGAGATGAGGAAAAAGTGCCTAATACAATCAAACCAGGACACCTGAGGAATGGGTAATAGGAGTCAATTGAATTTTCTGGTTAGCTGAAGGTCAAACAAAAACACTTTTAATTTCAAACGTCATTACTAAAAATTTTCTTAAAGCACAGAAGCCTGTTTTCCTGCCTTGCTTAGTGTCATATGCCATATTAAACATGACAGATTCATTCTTCTCTGACTGTGGAACGGGAAAGGCCTTGCTGTCATATTCTGAACATTAGTCTATGTTTTGCAGCACAGTGGATACTGAAAATGGGGCAAATTGAGTGAATGGGAATGGATGGACATAAACTTGCAGTCATTGACTGTGTGATTTGCCAACTTTCTCCAAAAAGAAGGGGTAGCAAGCAAATCAGATAAATTCAGGGATCTTGGGGTGGGGAGTCTGGTGGGCTGACAGCTGAGTGGTCTCAGGTAGCTGTTTTACTGTGTAAAATAGTGACTATGATCCACAGTGACACATTGTCAAATTCTTGTGCCTGTAGCTGTGATACCTGGCCAAGTCTGTGCAGCCAATTTTATCGATGGTGCATAATGAAAATAACTAACCTTCCCTGAGGACCATCTTATGTGACATCCATTCATTGACTCACTGAATTCCCTAAGCACACTTTTTGGTACATAACAGTCTTAAAATATGAAGCAGGGATTAAATGAAGCTCTGATGTGTTGAAGCCTTGCCCGAAATCATGCAGATGGGAAGACACCATGCTGGGAGCAAATCTTGGGCCAGACTACAGAACCTGAAGGGCCCAGCAAGTCCCCTCACCCAGGAACCTGGCCCACAGCCACTGCCAGGCCCTGTTCTGTTTCTATGAGTGCTCATGGGAAAGTGCCAGGGACTTAGTGTAAATATGACTTGATTAAGGCATTCAAACTGGGATAGCCTTTTCTTGGGGACTATAACCTGGGAGTGAAACTGGCAGTGAAGTAAGGGAAGAAACAGCCCTGGTTGTAAGAACATTTCTAGGGAAGAAGTCTCCCTGATGGGCTGGCATGGGAATCGCTGTGGTTGTGAGGCCCCTGTTGCCCTGTGGGGGTGTGGGCAGGGAAGGAGAGAGACTGTTCAGACTGGTCATAGTCACTACAGTTTGTAAACAGCTGAGTTCTGTTTCCTCACAGAACAGACACATGCAGGACATGAGGAAGCTTAGCTAATGGCCAACAGTGGGTAGCAAAGGCCAAGAGTGGGGTGGGGAGGAGAAATGGGACCACATTCTGGAAGAACCTCTGCTCCAGGGGTCCAGGAATATAATGAATCATTGGGGATGCACAAAGGGTTTGTATGGCCTCATCATGTTTTTCCTACTTTAAACTGATAGTCTGCAATATATGGTAAAATACGGTGGAATGACTGCTCTTATTTTAGGTTCTACAAACTCTTAAATGGATGGATTTCTATCTCCATTATGCAAGCACTGCTGGGAAACCTTTAAAGCCAAGTGAGGATCAAACGAGTGAGTACTTATTAATACTATTACCATGCTTCTACTGAATTAACACTTCAGCAACAGTATAATGGCCACGCTTCTTAACAACTGCTTCTGTAAGAGCTCTTGTATGTCACAAATAATAATTATAAAAAATATTAAAATAATAACAATTACAGTTACAACAAATATGTTGTTTATAGCGATGATAGTGTTAGCATCTCCCTCTCATATTAAACAATACTCAACACTGGATTCCTTAGGAAGCAATGCCTATGCATGTTTGGACTTTTCAAAGTCTTCAGCCCATGAAGCCTTTTTACTCACATTGGTCCACCACAGCCAGAATTGCTGTTCCTTGCATGGTGGGCTGCCATGCTGCGATGTCCTGGGCTTTTTTTGGCACCATGCGTCTATACTGGGTAGTCAAGTTTCCACATAACCACTCTGATTTGCAATATATTGTTCTCCAGAGCCAACAGAGGGGCCACTGGAAAGAGGCCACAGATAAGGTGGTGAACCCAAACTGAATACCTGTTGAAAGAATGGACACACAACATGGAGTGGTGGATGGATGGAAGGACAACAGCAATTCCTCTACTCCTGTAAAGAGAGAGGGGCAAATGGTGAACTAAATCCCAAAGAGAAAAGACACTCATGGTAATAATATTGTTCAACAGTGAAAGAATCCAAACAAAAGGCAAATATAAAATCTCTGGGAAGAAGACTCATTACAACCTGTTTCTTTCACGTATATAACCTTAGTAGGAATAACATACTTAAAAACCTTCAACCAACCATAGTTATTTGCTGGTAATAAACTTGGGAATCTTGAAGCATATTATTCACTCTCAGTGTTGAAATAATACAATCTTGGAAGATGATTTGTCATTGAGGATTAAGAAAAAGAATATTGTGGTTGTATATAAGAATTTAAATCGGAATAAGGAATGTACTTTTGGGAAAGCTCTGCATAGAGAATGTTGGAGGAAATGCACTGAAAATAGGAAAGTGAGCAAGCTCCCTTGAGTCTGGGAAGGTGAGTGCAGCACATTCAGAGAGTCTATGAAGTTATTACAAGTCACAGAAAGGTATGCAATTAAAGTGTCTTCCTTAGCAAAATATCCTTCTTCAGGAATTTTTATCTTGATATTTCTATGGTCTGTGTGGTCACAAGAAGTCAAAGTTATGGTGGTGGCTTAGAAGTTCTTTTCTCTCTGTCTGTAATTTACAGGGCATTGCTACAGATGGGGCAGAAGGGATCTGCATTAAGCTGTTCCATGGGGTGGGGGAGCAGTTAGAAATGATAAGGCCAGAGATCTAAAAGACTTTTAGACCCTAATTGGCAGACATTAAAGTAAACTAGCACAGGTATGTAACTAAGACAGTGGATGAGAGGCAAGTTTGTAGTCCCTTTAGTGTTACTGCTCAGTCAAGGGATAGGGACCACTCTGGGCAGGAACGGCAAGACCGTGGATGGGGTGGATGGGTAGGAGGAGCTGACATTTGCTTCTGACCTGAGAGGCAGGGGTGTGTTGCAGAAAAACCGACAGTGCTGTAAAGATGCCTCATGTCCACAGCCCAAAAGGAGCTGTCATATTCAGGAAGGTCACAGAGAAAGAACCAGAGTTAGTGATGCCACAGTGTCAGCAGTGTGGCAGCAGTGACGTCAGTATCTGTTTCCATAACCCACCTAACCCTACATGAACACATCTGCCTACAGGGGGCAGGTAAGTAGCAGAAATATGTGGAGTGGGTGCAGCCACTGGCAAATTGGCAAGTGGACATCCTAATGAAATGCACTGCTCACAGTCACCATATTGGAAAGAGGGCCCCACACTGTCTGATCCCCTTCTTATTCAAGAGAAACTAGAAATTAAGACTTCATTAGCAATCATCCCTGTTCAAACCCAGAAAAGTTACCATTTATAATGACAACAAAGGCACAGACTCTTCAGAAATAAATTAATGAAAAATGTTAAAATGATTCTGATAAATGACTTAAAAAAAGAGAAAAAAATGATGATTGAATGAACAGTAGAATGCACCATCCTCTTCAGTTGGCAGACTCAAATTTGAGGGACATAGAACATTTTTTCTCCAAAATAAATTTAGTATCTGAATGCAAATTTACTTAATAAACCTGAATGGATTTAAGAAAAAATTCTGAAAGGTGATCCTAAATTTCTTCCAGAAATATACACAAATGTACAAATAAAATAATGAGGAGGGATGTTTGAATTTGTAATATTAGGGACATTCTGGAAAAGGATAAAATAGAACCAATTGTAGGAGGTATTAATCTATGGTCGTGGAAACAGTATAGTAATAGTGCGCTAAGAGTATGAATGAAATAGAATACATTTCAAGAATAGGCATGGATATTTAAGAGATTTTAGTAATATTATAAAACTGACACTTAAAATCAGTGGATTCAGGTACTGGTGTAATTAGCTAAATCACTAGACGGCCTGGTACATTGTCCTCACTTTTGACATTAAAATAAATTCCAGATAATTTTTTAATTAAAAAATAAAACACTAGAAATAACCCAACATGATTTAATCTGTTCAGATATTCAAGCGACAAGAACTTTCTAAAAAGCTTTTGGAACAAAGACCAAGAAGAACAAAGGCCTAGCAACTCAGCAAGGCCAGAAACGCCCCCCTGTAAAACAAAACTGACCCTCGCCCAACCCTCTCTCACTGCCCTGTATTGCTCTCTGTTACTTTCTATACTTTCTTCTTCCCTTTAAAGTTTAGTTTCTTGGAGAAGTGCCTCCGCTGATGACTCCTCCAGGGCTCAGAGCACTGCAACCCCCACGGCCCTCACCTTGGCAATGAGACAGGAGCTGCACTGCCAGTGGCTGCGTGTTTCAAACCAGTGGGCATTTTCAGCTCCTCTTTATTTGATTACCAGGTAGCTTTTGCCGTGGACATATATTTTCCTCTCAGGGGAATATTTTCCCCCCTTAATTTTTGTTTTACTTAAATAAATTTTAAAAGCCCAGGCAGAAAGGTGTGTGTGCACATATGCACACACACAGATACACACAGATCTGTTTTTTAAAGGCTACCTAAGTGTAGTCCTCCTCCACCTTTTCCTCAGTTTAAACAATTAAAAGTGGGATTTAGCCCTTGCTTTTTTGCCCCACACACCCCCCTTTCTCACTATGCTCCTTTTAGTCATTGTTCAAATCCCTCTTAAGCCAGGTTACAGCCTTTTCTGTGTTGCCTCAACTAGTTTTCTCTCAACTGCTCTGCTATTCTTTCCCTTGGTGGATTTCTCTTCTCCCTTTTGCCATGTACATGGCCCTTTTCCCCAGGGCCTCATCTTCAATCCTCCGCCTGGCAGGACTGAATTGCCCCCACGGCCTCACCCACAGCTCCTTTGAGCTCCTGACTGGTGAATCCAGCTTAACAATGGACATCACCCCTTAGATATCCCATAGACACTTCGCACTGAAAATGCCACACACAGAAATATCTCCTCGAAACCAGCTCCTCCCCTTACACTCCCCCTGCAGATCCGCTCCCCGGATGGGTCACTGGAAAGTCACCTGAGCAGCTCTGTGGCCGGCCGCCCTGGCCCTGCTGTCCCCACTGCAGCAGTCACCACTTCTGCCGCCCATGTCTCCCTCCTTCTGCCCAGGGCCTCACTGCAGGCGTGTGCCACTTGTTGTCTGGGTTACCTGGGCTGGTCCCCGAAATATCCTTTCCCCCCAAAATATGGGCCTCCCCCCAAAAATAGTATCTTCCATTCTGCTGCCAAAATAACCAGATATTCTTCAACATAAACGTTATGCAATTCTCTTACTTACAAATATTCCAATATATCCCTGCTTCCTTAAGGATATATTGAAGTCTAAGCACACAAGGCCCATCATGACAGAGGCCTTGTTCACCTGATATTCCCACCTACGTATCCTTTGTTCTAGGCCTACATGTTGTTCTTCAGTCTGGCCAAGCCGCTTCATGCCGTGTACTCTTATATGTCTCTACCTCTCTGCATGTAGTGTCCACTCCCTCTACCACAAAATAGAGAGCTAACTTCCTTTCACCTTTCAAGATTCAGTTCAAATATTTCCAGCTCTAAGAAGTCCAATTTGTTTTCCCCTGCTTAGCAATCCATCAACTACTCGCCATGCCTTGCCTGGCCTGGGGAGTGCAGACACCAAGTCTTACCTGTCTTGGTCCCCCAGCAGCTGATACAGTGTTTGGCATAGCTGTGCTCAATGTTTGTTGGTTGGATAAATGAATGAATCAGTAAAGGGATGAGAGGTCTACCATCCCCCCCAGTTACTCAGCTGCCATTTTGGAAAGTTCATTCTGCGGAGTTAAGGAAATGTCAATGCAGGTGTTGGGCAGACAGAACAGAGGTGAGGGCGTGGGGGAGACAGGCCTGGTCCTGGAGAGCGCAGGAGAGGCGTGGGTGGGAGAGCACTGGAGAGAGAGGGAATGGAGGGGGCAGGTGCAAGGAGATGTTGAAGTACAACTGATATTAAATGCAGTAAATTAAATGGAGAACATAATATATGAAGGGAAGATCAAATTAAGACATCAAGGGTTGAAAAGGCAGTACCAGAAATGAAGAGCTCTCACTTCATCCCTCACAGCATTTCACTTATGGCACCTGCCCTCTGGGAAGGCAGTGTCAAATTCTTGAGAGACTGGTGTTTGTGCTGTGGGTGCTCTAAGTACAAAACGGTATCTTATGGCTTCCAGATTTTAAGACTGATAGATTATTTCTCTTATGTCCCATGTCTGAGTTCTCAGGCAGCAGGATCATTGGCTGGTGGGGGGAGAGATATTGTGGTTAACAACTCAGGGTTACTCTAATAATCTCAAAGGACAGTGGGGAATTCATGAAAACAAAAAAAGAGAAATTTCTCTCAGAAAAAAGCATATGCCATATAGAACCTTGTGGGGGCCTTGGGGACAATTTTACCGCCACCTCATCTAACAGTTGTATGTGAGTGTGTTGAAACTCCAAGCTCAAGTCACTTAAACACGTATGAGAACCTGGGTCCAGGCTGTGGTGCACCAGACATGGACGGGAATATGAAAAGCCTGACTACTGCCTCCGACAGGATCAGTCCATCCGGGGAGCACAATGGACACGGACACGATCACGCACCATCAAGACAGGAATCAAGTGCAATTCATGCCTAGAAAGGAGAGCAGAAAATCTCTAAAAAGTGGAGGGGTTCCTGCCAAGGCTTGGCAAGAGTCCTTCCAGGCAGAAAAGCAGAGAAAGTTACTTCAGGCGAAGGAGACTAGTGTTGTTGGCTGGTTTCGAGGCCAAACGAGGCACGGGTGGAGGGCTCCAGGGTCATCTGTCAGAAGCTGTTCCCCTTCAGCAGCTAAGAGGCATAACTAAAAAGGCAGGTGGGGTGTCATTAATGATCATGGGAAAAACTGGGAGGAGGAAACTGAGGTCAGGAGATCACCACCAAAGGCACTTTATTTTAGAGGAACAAAAAGAATTCAAAAAACACTTGGAAATTCTATCTCCCGTGAATGAAAAGAACACAAAAATAAGTTTCACTCCAGCGTTGAATACAGAATAACAGGCTGCCTACTCTCAGAAATGGATTGAATTTTCTAATTCATCAGGGATTATTTAGATAATAGGAAAATGAATTAATCTGAACAATCTCTCTAGAATAGCTGTTATTCCATCCTGTTATGTAGGGTAGAGTTAGGCTGAATTATTTAATTGGTATTTTAATGAGACTATAAAGTTCTAAAAGTCCTATCAATTTCTCCCAAAAGTGTACAATTTTTCCTTTCATGACCTTTATTTGACTTAATTAGAACAATAACTTTTTTCCAAGGCTTTTTTTTGTGTGTATTAAAATACCAAATGATATGCTGCCCCCAAAATGTTGTTGTTATTACTAATGCTGATAATAGCCCCAATAACACATATTTACAATTATGACTCATTTTGGAATAACAGGTCATTGGCTTAAAGTCCTTTTGAAAATAAGAAGAATAAACGAACATAATTTCTACACCAGGGACAGCAGCTGCACCCTTAATGGAACCTGGTCACTAAACACAACAAAAGCAAAGATGAAACTCAAATCAGACACCAGGCCACAAAGCATAGCTGACTGAAGATGCCACAAGATGACCTTTCATTCACCGAGGGAACCAGATGCATTTCTATGTATAATGTATATTTTTAAAAGCAGTTATTTTATATATAGAATGTAAATTAGGAAAAAGAAAACTCCCTCTATCTGTAGACTTATAAACAGGAAGCACAAAGGGGTGACTTTGCAGGCATGAACCTGCATGCTTAAATGCAAAGCCTATTGACAAAAATCCTTTCCTGTCTCCTAAGCTAAAAAAAAAAAAAAAACAACTACTTCAAGGCAATGGTGAGCTGAAAGGGCTCAGATATAAAACGTGCACATCATCAGCCTTCTAGTAGATAAAAGTGCGCCATGCATAATAGTAAAGATAAAGTTTCCTATGGAAATCTATTTTGAGATGCAACAATTTAAAGGCAACTGAGAGCTCAAAACCAAGTTCAACCAAAGAGAAACAGAGCCCAAGCAAATGTACAGAAATGGACGAAGATATTGGAGAAGGAGGGGTCTGTGTTCTACCGATACTCCAGATCAGCAAATTCATCCTGAAATCAAGCCAGTGATGTGCCATGAGGTCACTCAAGGAATCAGGCAGAAAACATCGGCCAGAAGAAATAGGAACAATATCAAAGACAGGTGTGAGATGTGGAAGGGGTGACCCTGTGAACCTTGCTGCAATGAGGCAGGATGCTTTTGCGGGCTTTCTGCACAGGCTGGCTGGCTCACATGACTCTGTTTAGAAGGATATCAGCCAACAGCTGTGCCACACGGGCTACAGCCCGAGCTGAGTCACATCTAGTAATGGTTCTGAGTTCATCCTTAGACGACATGACCAGAAGGATCTGAGAATCAATGGTGGAGATGTACCTGAATGAGTATTCCATTTCATTCTTTGGCAGTCAATCTTCAGCTTTGTACAACATAAATATTGACAAAGATACACACAGGCACCCTATTTGAAAGCCTGACTGCATAATTGCACCTCATGGAGAAAAGTGGGCTCCGTTTCGGTATGCTAGGTCATTGTTTGGCACGGTAACCGATGCTCCTGGGACCCAAAGCATATTCTAGTATAACCGACAGCACAGAAATCTCCACTGATGACTTACTCATTTCAGGGTATTCATAAAATAACCCCTGTTTGTCCATGGGATACAGATGGTTGTCCCGTTCCCATCGTGGAGTGGTCTGTTCTGCTCCCGAAACTGTGGCACCATTAGATTCATGACCCAGCTGTCAAACAGATCAAATTATAAGGCAGGATATTATCAGACCAAGGTCATAAAAGTATTACTGACATCTCAAGCTGAACACATCATCTTCCCAAGAATTTAATTTCTTGTTTTCAGGATAAATTTCTTTTTATTGCTGCCTCCCTACCCTCAAATATTGTGAAAACTAGTCCTGACTACGCACCTTAGGTTTACCAAAATTGTAACGACTACTACTACTTTATCTCCTACCTCCTTTTCAGGTGGGCATTTTAGATTTTAGAAGATGCCTTCCCTCTTTTGACATTTTTACCCCCATTTCTCTGCTATTATCCACCATGGCCTTTCCAGTCTGAAAATCGTCAGAGAAAATAAGTAAAAGAAAGTAATACAGGGACTTTGAGCTGGTGATAAGTGCTGTGGAGGAAAATAAAGGAGGGTGAGGAATGTGTGCTTGGGAGGAGTGGGGATGGGGCAGTGACCTTTGAATAAGGCAAAGACAGAAGCAAAGGAGTGGGCAGCGGAGGGGCAGAGGGAACAGTGATCACAGGCCTGGAGGACCCTCACGCAGGACAGACAGCATGGAGACTGGTGTGGGCCACAGTGAATAGGAAATAAGTGGTGGTTTTGGGGGTGGAGCCTTAGAGGCTGCCGTGAGGATGTGGGCATCTTTCCCTTTGAAGGAATTGCAGAGCCATGGAGGGTCACCGAGCAAAAAAGTGATACTCTAACGTTGGATAGAACAGGTCTAAAACCCTAATTTAAGCTGAACAAATCAAGGGCCAAAGAAGTGACATGCCACCTCAAATTCAGTGCAGAGCTTGAAAGAAACACAGCCTCGACTCGCAGCCCAGTGCTCTGCCCCCTTCTGGATGCTGTCCCATAGAGCTATCTCTAAGGATTTTTTTTCCTCACTCAGAGGCTTGTGGGTCAACTGAATGCTTCCCCCTTTTTCAAATGGCAATTTGTCCTAAAGGAAATCAGATTTGGCAGTGAAACAAGGCATGGACCTGTGACCTACAGAGCTCTTGTCCCTGAAAGCAACAGCTGGCACGTGGTTTACTCGTGGAGTTCAGCAGAAGAGACAGAGCAACAACAGACAACATAGCGTCTGGCTGAGCTTCGACTGACTGCACTGCACGTTTGGATGGATTTCAAATTTGGACAGTGAGGCGGCTTCACATGAAAGGCAGGTGTATACATCATACATGCCCACACGTCTGTATGCATACACACGTAGACACACACAGAGCATATGATGTGACTTGTAAAGAGCTGCCTCTGCTTGGTTTCCCACGGCCTCTAATCTCAGCATTAACCTTTCACTGGCCATGCTCCCAGGTTTGCTACGAGATTTCTTTGCAATGGAACATGCCCTTCGCTTCACAAACTTTCCCCACTTCTTTCAATGACATTAGGGGAAGAGCAGGGAGCTCTGGGAAGTGCTGGGGATATGGACTCGAGATACCCCTGAATCTGAATCCGCACTTCATGGCTTATTTGTTATTTAACTTTATTTACATTCAAAATGCAATTGTTGCAGATCTCAGAAGGTGACTTACACTCACTGCTATGGCAGAATGTTGCGGTTAGTAGACCCACCACTGGATCCTCTTATTCAACACGTTCTTCCAATATTTCAGATATTACTGTGTCACAAATGCCCATTTCTTTATTTTGATATCTGCTTTTCAGTATAATTATCTTCCTTCTTTATTCTCTAAATCTTATGATTTTAAAACATTTTTCTGAGAAGTGTTCCACAGGCACTTTACATATGATAATTTGATAAAGCGATCCTGGAGATCAAAACCACATTTAAATCCTGAGATAAACTCAACTGTGTCATATATATGGCTAGGTTTAGTCTGCTTACTTTGTTACTTTGTTTAGTAATTTTTGTTTCAAACAACAAAATCCTACTGTATAGCACAGGGAACTACACTCAATAACTTTTAATAGCCTATAGTGGAAATGTATATAACAAGGAATATATATATATATATGAACATATATATATGAATCACTATGCTGTACACCAAAAATTAACACAGTATTGTAATCCAATTATACCTTCAACAAAAAAAGTTGAAATAAAGTTGAGAGATGAAACTTCCACCATCCAGGATGCTATCATGATGAAACGATTCAAAGCAGGCCAGGTATTAGCAACCCCCTGACACAGCAAAACCCCATGTGGGGTCTTCCTTTTGAGCAGCACAGGCTAACCGGCTGTGGTCACCTGTAAATAGGGTTGAAGTCACTTAGATCCTTGGCTTGGGATCACCGTGGCCACAGGGGTGGGGGTCATTGCAGCACCTACGAGAATGACGGGGCCAGCCTGCTGCTGAAGCCGCTCCCCAGGCCGCAGCCCAGAGCGCTGCAGGCAGGTCTGAAGTCCGGCCGGGGGCGCGCAGCTCCACAGCCACTCGGAGCCCTGCGGTGCGGGTGGTGCTGGGACCGCGCTCATCCATCACCCTCCCTGGCAACCAGACTCGGGATTCTCCTGGGGGAATTTTTCTCTGCCTCATACTTCCTGTGTCAGCCACTTGTGGAATCCGGTCCATGCCCCAGCGAAGAAGGGCTTTTACCCTCCGGGACCCAAATCCATCACGGTTTGGATCCAGAATGAAACTTCCATGTTAACTCACCTGGCGCTCCCTTCTTGTGCTGAACTGCCCTCCCACGTCGGTGGAATTAGGTCATATTAGAAGTCCCGACTTGCTTGTCCTTAGCTAAGACTCTGAGCCTCTTGCTCAGTCTTCCTGAGTGGAACCACTCATCAGTGGCAGAAAAGCTTGGGCTGTCATCCACCCATCATTGTCCTCGGTCTTTTGGGTTTTCTGTTGGGTTATGGTTCTCATGCAGGGATATCAATTTGCACATGAGAAGCACCTTTAGACATTTTAAAAAATACAGACACTGGATCCTCCCCCCTCTCCAGCCAAGGCTGGAAGCTTTCTCCCTCTAGCGGGGGTTACACAATCATTTGCTTGGGAATTGACCACACATATTGGCATAATCATAGTAAATTGCCCTTTACTCTGTGCTTGCCACGTGGCATTTTCTACTTCATGTTGTCTTTGTACCTTTATTATCACATTTAATCCCTGAATTATAGATTATCACCATTTCTGTTGAGGACACTCCTACTTGCTAATCTTGAATACAAGTATTTTTGATTCTCTTAATCTATTTCATTCCTGAGTTTCCTGTTCCTGAACTTAAAGAGTGAATTATGGACACATGTATTTAAGATTCTCTTATTATATGTATCTGACTCATCCTCTAACCAAATCATATCTGGAGAAGAGAGATTTTCTCTTTTAATCATTTGATTTTCTTATTATATAGTAGTACATACACACAGTGGAAAATGTAGAAAACATATAAAGTAAGAAAATTACAGCCATACATTAGCTAAACACCAAAAGACAATGCTATGTCATTTTGGGCATTTAACTATTTTTCTTAATATTTTATCATAAAATTTCCCTAGGAAAGTTGCTTAACCCTGGAATTGTACTAGCCTTTTGTCCAGTACAGAATAACATTCCCAGAAATGACCCCAACATCCAAATGGTATGTGAGGCTGGGAAGGCCACAGGGCACTCAGCTTATCCTCTGAGTCCTACAAAGAATGCTGTTAATTCACTGATGTTACGCATTCGATGCCTGTGAGTCAGTCACTCACTCAGCTGGCTCGGACTGAGACCTACGTTATACCAGGTGCCGATCCAAGTGCTGGGGAGACCCCAGAGGGAGCCTGGATCACGGCATCACTGTCCTTCTTTATTTGCTCCCAGAATCCTACTCAAGAACCCTACATGGGATTGGGGGGATGGAGGCAGGTGAGATACAGTGAAATTCATTTCATTATGTTCCTTTAGACATATTTAAATAGCATGAAAATTGTCGCTAATTTTGATAAGTTTTCTTTTCCCTTCCTATGTATTTTTGAGGATGGGTATAGTTTTGGTGCAGCAACAGTAATTGATAGATCTTTGGTATGTTAGGATTTTATATGAAAAATTAAGAAGGAAACTGCACTTATACAAAGAGAAGAGGCAGTGAGGAAAAAACAAGCCACCCTCGAACTTGGCTACAATTCAGAATTCCTGGTTTTCAAAAAAGGGAAACATAATTCAAAATATATTCTCTAAATATTTTAGCCCTTAGTAGAAATACATGGAGGCAAAGTTCAGCTCACTGGAACCTAGAACAATGTGCTTACTTAAGCGAAGGTATAAACAGACCACAGATACTATAATGCATCCTTTATTTTAAACTAGTTCATGTGAGCAAGTTTCATTTCACATAAACTGCTAAGTAGCTGTTTTGGAAATATATCCTTCTTGATTGGTAAAAATAGCTCACGGATTACCAGATTCAACAAAATTTAATATTAAATAATTTACTTATTTCCTTCAGGAAATTCTTTTGAGTAATCTGAGTTAAGTATTTCCTCTATCTGATCTAGTACTTTTCACAGAGAAAAGTAGTATTATTTGCACATGACCTACTTTTACTCCTCTGGAAATATCTGACTGTGAGCTCAGGTTACGGGTTGTCTACTGCACAGTAGGGAAAAAAAAGTTTCATTTCACAGCGAAGATCAGAATCTTTTTTTTGAGGGGCGTGGTGAGCTGGGGGACAAGGGAAATGCCTTTGTTTCGAGACAGACCCCAGTAATCCATACTGAAGCTGAAAGATGGAGCCCATGTGAAGAAACTTGGAAGGACACACTGACACCCAAAGATGTTCACTCGGCAAAAACAGAAAGAAAGAAACAAAGAAAAAATAATTTAACTGCCCTATAAAGAGAATGGACAGAAACTTGGTAATAAGGGAGAGAGAAGGAAGGTTAGGGAAGGGAGGAGAAACAATGAAAAGAAACTTGGATGTGGTGGGCAGAATACCAGGTTTCTGGAGCCTACAATGAAGGATGATAAGAAAAAAAGTAAAGTTTAAAAAAAGTTACAAAGTTTAAAATAGTTTAAAAATTAAAAAACCAAGTTAAAAAAATTAATTTTTTTATAGTGGCATGGAAGATTTTAAAATGATGGAGGTTTTTTATTTCAAAATTCAAGTTGTTTGAGTTTCTCCCCCATGCTACAAACAACAATAAGACCTGCTTGTGTAAGTGGTTTTGGGGGACACCACAGAGAGGGGCGAGCTCTGCAGTTAGGTTGGCCAGGAGCAGAATGCTGGTGTGGAAGGCAAGACAGAAGAGAGATCAACAGTTTCATGAAAACAGAAACTCAAAGCCAGAAATTATCTTAAAAAAGTTAGTGTGGTAGGCAGAAAAATGTTCCCCGCCATTATGTCTATGTCCTTATCCCCAGAACATAGGAAGAGGTCAGATTCCCTGGCAAAGGGGCCTATGGTTGCAGATGTGGTTAAGGTTGCTAACCAGTCAACTCTAAGAGAGACCAGCTGGATTATAGATGTGGGCCCAGTGTAATCACCAGGGTCGTTAAAGGAGGAAGAAGGAGGCAGAAGAGGGGAGAGAGGACAGGAGATCTGACCACAGGATCAGAGTCAGAGGCACACAACCATGCTGACCTTGAGATAGAGAAAAGAGGTCACAGGCCAAGAGACGCAGGTGGCCTCTGGAAGACAGAAAAGTCAAAGATACAGGTTCCCCTGAGGCCTTCAGAAACAGCCGTGCCAACACTTTGACTTCAGCAGGCTTCTGTGTTCAAGAACCCTACAAGGTTAAATTTGTGTTGTTTAGTGGAGACTTTTTCTTTTTTCTTCCTACTACCATGATGTTTGGGGATACTAGTTACAACAGCAACAGAAAGCGAATACAGTAAGCTTCTTGAAATGTTCAGAAATTGCAGATAACACTGGACAGTCCACTTTGATGTGGGATTGTGCTTATGTGAAAATCAAAAGGACAGTGTGACCTTTGCTAACATCTGCTTTTCTCATTTTTAGGAAGAGAACAGTAAGTCAAAACCTCTGTTGTTATTATTTTAGACAAGTGTCTCTTAAAACATTATGTAACCCTGTGCCTTCGGACCCTAAGAGAGTCTCTGTTCTTAGAAGAGCCTGGATTCAGAGAGATAGGGTCTTACATCTGAGTCCCACAGTGGTCTCTTATTGGCAATGAGAGCTTGGGCAAATCAGTTACCCTCTTTAAGCCACAGGATCTTCATTTACAAAAGGAAGATAAGAATAAGGATTCTTTGGGTGATTAAATTGTACACACACACACACGCACACATACATATTTGTACAACATTTAATACAGTGACTAGCACATACTAGGCACTCAACAAATTCCTGTTATGGATTTTTAAATGCATATATAAAAGGAGGAGAAATTTGCAGGAAGTTGTAGGAAAACTTAGTTCATGGACCCAAAAAGGGCCATCTCTCAATGGGCTCTGATCAGTCAGTCCCCAGTGATGTGCTAATAAGCAGAGACTATAGCACTTGAGGATTTATGTTAAACATAAAAAGGAAGGTATTTAAACATAATTATTAAACAGCAGGTACGTTTATAATGTTGGCTGGATCATCTTATCTGGAGAGCTTTAATAAGCAGAGAGTCTCCCCTGTTCTAGAGATGGGCACGCAGGAAAATGACGTGGGTGGGTGAGCCATTCTCACCCCAAGATCACATGACTGAGTACTCACGGAAGTAACACTTCTTTTATGTTATTCCAGATGGACTGTCCTCCCATGATTATTGTCAGCTGTGTCATCAGTTCAAGGAGACAGCCACTTGGGTCACACTGGAATATTAGAAAGAAAATCTCATCTAAATTTTAGATAGCTCTAACATGAAATAAAGTCATTATTTTATGCCTAAAAAAAATCTAAGGAACAGAGAGTAAAGACACTCCTCATTGGGCAACTAAGAGAAAACCTGAAACAGGTTAGACTGTCAGAACACAAAGCTGTATTCACACCTCTTCATTTCTGTATTGTTACAGGCAATACACCAGATCTCACGGATAAGTCACAAATCTGCCCTTAAAGAATGTGATGTAGAAACACGAGGAGTAGTAGTTGACAAAATGGAACAAGAACACCTTCATGGCTGGGTTGTTCTCATAGTCAGTCTGGTCCTTCGGAGCTCTGCAGCTAGAATAAAGAAAAGGTAAGTCTGTAAAACTGTGAACGGCTTTGAGACCCTAATCAAAGCCACGGACACATGAGTTAACACAATAAATATGTATATAAATATATATATTTATATACACACACAATTATATATTATATATTATATATATATTTATATACACACACAATTCACACTGTTTTCATATCAGCTGTTTTGAATTTCTTAACATATCCACTATGTTAAGTCCAACTGTACACATTGTTGTAAGAGTTTCTCCCACTAAGAACGCAATATCCCACAAGGCAAAAAAAAAAAATCACCCGTTCCTTAAAATTTATAAGCACAACAGTATCCAATGGGCAAGAACTGTCCTCTGTCAGGTGTTATTTGAAAGAAAGCTACTTCTAAACATCCTGCTAAATAATATTCTCTTGTCTCCCTGAACGGCAGTAAGGTAGGACTATTGAAGAAGACAAACAAAACACGGGGCAACTTGCTAGAAGCATTTGGGGAACATAAAACGGGTCATCCTCCTAGTTCAGAATTTGAATTGGTCTTAGTATTTTCAGAAGATGACCACTGAGCAGACCACTGGGAGAATCACCCAGCCACATGCAATGTGTGGGAAGCACTTAACTTAGGCTGCTAAGCCGCTGGGTGGGATACAAGCCAGAGAGAAGAAACATTTATTATAGAAGCCACAGCTGATGAGAATGGAGCTACACTAACAGGAAAAGCATGGGGGGAAGACACATAACAGTGTAATTACTTATCCTCTCCGTAACGCACAAGCAAATCTGCCACTGGAGCCACGACCCTCTTCCACTTATTTGCAATACAGAGACTATTTACTTTCAACAGTAGGGTACATTATCTAATGTAATTGAAATTATTATTAAGCACTGACATATTTATCCAGAGCTTGGACATTCTAAAGCTTCCTTTGTCCCTTTTACTAATGCAAAAATGGAGCTAATTCACTTCTCATATAGGCTAGAGAAAATAGGTTTGCACTTGAAGTTAACTAAAGACTATAATGTACTGCAATTGAAGTGCCTAAAAGATAGTCTCTCTTTTGACCTGGTTCTAAAACTGGTGTAGAAATTATCTCAGCTGCTGGAGGAGCTTACCAGAGTCAGTCATCATGATTGCCACTTTCTCATATATGGCGTTCAGGGTCACCATGATGATAAAACTGATGAGGGAAGCAGTGATGGGCATGGCCCACCTGCACAGTCAGGTACTTTTGGATTGGGTCTGTTCCATTCAGGTTCTTGGGAAGTTTTGCAGAAAATGCAATGAACACTGAAAGTCCGTAGACAATTATCCAAATAACTGAAGCAATGGTCAACAGGACCTGACAACCCAAAAACCCAGCAGCATGAGACTCACAAATGATCGTATTTTTACACAGAAAACTTGCCCCCAACCCAGCTTAAACAGAAAACATGCATGTGTTGTAAACTTCACATAAACGTGAGAAGTGATATAAATCGCACGTAAATGCCATAAGAGACGTGAATATCAGGCATGTTAAATTTTAGTGGAGGAGGGATGGAAGATGTCAAAAAGAATGAGTGCATCCACTAATGTAACACGCTGGCAGCAGGAGCAGCTGTGTGCAGGGCATAGGGAATATATGGGAACTCCACTTTCTGTGAATTTTTCTGTAAACCTAAAACTGCACTAAAGAAGGAAGCCTGTTAAGTATATTTTAATGGGTGAAAATGGGGTAACTGGTGGCATGTTCTTTTGGAGGGAAGTCTGTGATAGCAGAACCAATGAAAGTATCCCTTCTACATCTGTAGAATTACTTTGGTTATGAACTAGTTGTAACCCATGAAGGGGATATGCTTCCTTTCAAGGGAGAACCTATCACTGATTCAGGGGTCAGCAGGTGCTAGCTGTCGTCTTCATTCTGAATAGAACCAGTGAAGCTGTGGACATGCCCTGAGGGAAAGAGTGGAAGTGACAGCAGGTCTCTGCTGATGAAAGCTTCACATGCTTTTCATACTCCTTGAGATCTTAAAATGGCAGGTATTCCTACTCCCTGCATTTGCACAAGTTTCATGTCCCTGATCCACTGTAGTTCTGACTGTGTGGACCCAAGGGCAGCGGGGGTGTCTGAAGCCTAATTTGCACGTGGCTAATAGGGTTTCAGTTCCTCACTAGGCAGGTTTTTTTCTGGCCACTGAAGAATGCACATTAAAGATCCCATTTTTAAACAGTTTTCCTTCCATCTACGTTCTTGGTCATAGTCCAGAAGCATGTACTCAGTGTCCCTGGCTGCTCCTGCTGGCTGCCCCAGAGAGAAAGCTACAAAGAATGTGAATTTCAGGACTAAGTGAACCACATCATGTTATTTACAGTAACAGCGGGCGGCTGGCTTGCACCTGCAGGGGAGAGCAGTGGGAGTGTTTAAAAGCCCCTCCTGGAGCCACACTCCTGCATCTGGATCCCAGCTCCGATGCTAGCTGTCCGGCCTTGTGCAAACTTCTTAACCTCTAGGGGCTTCAATCTCCTCACCCATATAATGGGGGGATAAGAATAGCAATTTATAGGACTATTGTGATGAGTCAATTATTTACTAATTGTGAAAACATTTGGAACATTAACCGCAGGCATGTGAAAAACTCTACCTAAGTATAAGCTATGAATACGGTGACCAAAGTCTTAAAAAGGTGTTTTTCTTAGTTTTTAAGCCATCAGTTTGTAGAGAAAGCATTTTATTTTCTCCTCTACTCTCTTTCATCGTCCTTTTCTTCACAGTTAAGTCTTCATGCTTGTGAAAGGAATAACTTTTTGGTGTGTGTGTGATTAAATGTGAAAATTAGTTAAGGCTGAGAAAAATGTATTATAGAAGGTATATTAAGCCTTCCTCTCTTGTACAGCACATATAGGTCATTTAAATAGTAAGCATTTTTTAAAAGCTTGCATAATAATTTTTTAATTATGTATTAAGTAAACATAATATTTAAGAATGCTTAAATGCTTACTATTGCTTCAGCACACATCTATTTTTAAAAATCCTCACAATCGCCCTGTGGGGAAGGTAATATTATATCTCTTTTACAGATGTGGAAATAGAGCCACGTGGAGATGTTGCAATTTGCCCCAAATGAAGCAGCTATTAAGTGAAAGTACTGAAATACTCAAACAGCCCAAAGACACACTAACTGTATATCACTGTCTCCTACATGGTCTGTAAAATCAATTCTAATTCATTTCAGAACTTTTACAAACTTGACACATTTCCATTTTTCTTCCAAGCACTTAATGGGTTCACTATTTCTTAAGAAACAGGAAAGCTTTCCATTCCCCTTCGTCAAGTTTCTTCTTACTTATCATCTTTTCTGATCATAAATTTAACATTTGCTCATTAAAGAAAATTTGAAAGTACTCAGTAGTGGACAGAACTGCTGTCCTGGATCTGTCCCCAGTCTTAGAAGAGGACCCAGAACTGGCTTTAGGATAAATAACCTCCCTTTTGTTTTTAGTCCTGTGATTTAACCTCGATTGACCCACTCTTTCTGAAGCACCAGAAGTAGATCTCAGTTGGTTTAAGACAAATAATACCCCTCATTCTATTGGCCTCGCACATGATTGGAGAATTGACAAATAACTCAGGAAGAGCCACTATTATGTGAGGAGATACATGCTGATGCCCATGTGAATCATAAGCTTCCTCTATCAAGAGAGGAAGCTGCCAAAAGAGACCTGTCTTGGTTTGGATGGATGATCTGGGATGCTGCGTGCCTAGAAGCATCATGCTGAGACATCTTTGGACACAGAATGAAGACAGGACAAAAGCAGCCCTTGACATCATCTGGGCTAGGGTATCTCTCCTTGACTGAAGCCAGACCTCAGACCTGAGGTTTTCATTTACAGGAACCAATAAATCCCATGGATCCTCATTTTTTGGTTGTCGTTTAAACACATTGGAGATTGATTTTGTCACCTACAATCAAAAGACTCCAACTCTGAAAATGAATAAAAAATAATATAAGAATAATGCTTCGACCTATAGACATAATTCCTTCAGAACGGTGCATTGTTTGTATATTACAAATCATTTTATATATTAATTTAATTCTCCAATCTATCATAAGCATAACACTTTGACATGTCATAAAATATTTTCATGGACACACTTTTTCATGACTGCATACTATTCTACTTTGTGAAGAGTT
Source organism: Vicugna pacos (assembly GCF_048564905.1). Taxonomy (NCBI): domain Eukaryota; kingdom Metazoa; phylum Chordata; class Mammalia; order Artiodactyla; family Camelidae; genus Vicugna; species Vicugna pacos. The sequence goes on from NC_132997.1 coordinate 2,571,130, forward strand.
GGAAGAATATTTTGGCTGAGATTTTATATATATATATACACATATAAAAGTATGTCTGTGACTTGCAACCATACTGACTTTTCCCTGCCATTTTGAAATAATTCCTGATTAAAAGTTTTTCAAAGCTGAATTAGTGGATTAAAACATATGAATATTTTTGACTCGATATCAACTGCCAGACTGCTTTCTAAGAAGGCTTGAGAAGTACACCAGAAATTAACACAGCATTGTGAATCAACCATACTTCACAAAAATTATCCAGTAACCTAGGCATGGGATTGGTGATCACTGGCATTTCATCCCCATAAACAGAGCTGTGTCACTTGAGAGGTGGAAAACTATTTCATTTTGATGTGCACTGAGTGAATTACCATTGAAGTGTGCCATCAATTTTTTCTTTTGTGAATGTGTGTTCATCTTCTCTGCCTTCTACGCTTCTGAGATATTTTGATATTACCTTTGAAGTGTTCTGAACTCTCTATGTATTGAAGGAATTAGCCCCTTGTTGGATTTGTAAACAAATAACATTCTCTGGTGTTTTGTTTAAAATTAGGATGCTCTGATGCATGGAAATCTTTGTATACTTTCCTCTGAAATTTACTGTTCATCTAGAGGTTGTATACTCATCCATATTTATTTCTAGTTTTTTTCTAATTGTGTTACTTTTTAAATGTTTCTGGAATTTATCACAATATATGGTTCACTGTATGATTTCAATCTTTTCTTTTCCCCCCAAGTAGCTAACAAGTGTTCCATTCACTGAATAACCTTTATTTATCTCCCTGATTTGTAATGCCTTCCATCTCTTATATTAAATTATTATTGATATCAGAGCCCATATCTGGACTTCCTGCCCTATTTTCTAATCTGGCTATTCTTGAACTAGTAAAACTCTCATTATCTTATTAATTATTATATTACTAATATGATTTTATTCACAATAAACCCAAATCAATTTTATAACTTCTGATATTTTGGAGATATGATCTTTTAATCTAGAATCGTGTGATTAAAGCACCTTTTATATCTTTCAGTAGTTTTTACTTTTATTTTTTGATAGTTCCTACTATCCTTTTGTTAGGCTATTCTTAGACATTTTACCTTGGTTGTTACACTTGGAAAATTTTAGAAATCTTAATGCCTCCATCTGGTCTCTTAATCAGACCCTGGAGAATCCTAAACCACTGATCTGATTTGAACAAATGAGGTGAAAAGAATTGGGAAAGCACTGTGAGCAGAAGAGACTGTGGAACCTCCAGAGCGGTGCCCTGCGTTGGCTCAGATGTTCTCTGGAAAAAGTTTTCTCTATGAGACTACATAGTTCCCAGCTTGACTTTCAGTTTTCTCAGCATTTCACATTAGATTTTAAAAGTCTGTGGCAGGTTCTTACCCAGCAAAAGAGCACTTGCACAAAGGGTTATATGTATACACTATCCCCAGGTGGTAAAGGGAACACGCTCTTCTTCCTAATTAAAAAAACAAGTTTAGTCAATCAAGGGATTACAACAATGAAATGATATTTCTCCTAACTGGTCACTAAATCCTAAAAATAATATAAAAAAAATTTTAAGACATAGCCTCCTTGTTTGTGAATGCATGGGTTTTTTCCTGTTTTTTGTTCCTTTTCTTTCCTGTTAATGATGTCAAACACACAACAAAATATGTACAGTGTTCGTTTAAATACTAGTTTTTGAAAATGCACATGTGAACAGTAAACTGTTTCCCTGCCATGGTCTGAGCACCTGACGAGGCCAAGATTTAAAGCTCTATTCCTTAGCTTGCCTTTGATTTCAGAAGTGAAGGTAGTGACAGCTTAGAGTCTGTGCAGGACAGAAAGTATCACAGGTGTCTGCAGCTAACTGGTGTCCACTGTGTGTTTCTTGGTTGAGCTTTATGTGTTAATTAGCTACAAATATGAAGTTGAAGAGTTTCCATTTTAGAGTTTATATTTAGAATTTTTTAAGAGATGAAATCAGTAAGAATCAAGATTTAACTGGATTATAAAACCAGATATAGTATAATAATAGCTGTAACTAAGTACATGGCCCTTCCTCTGTGCCAGGAAGCCTTCCAAGTAGATTCTATACATTACTTCGACCCGTCCTTACCACTGTCATGAAGAAGCAACACTCTTATTCATATTTTATAGGAAACTATGGCACAGAGAAGTTAAGTTGTCCAAGATCACGCAGGAAGCAAGCTGCTGTGTTCAAATATGAATTTAGGCAACTTCATTCCCAAGATCTCACTACCACAACGCTGGCCTCTCTAAACAATGGAGCATGCTTTCACAAGTAAAGTAAAATACTTCAAATAAGAAACTAAAAAAAAAAAATAATAAGGCAATTTTTTAAATAAGGAAGAACGATAAAGTTAAATGAGTCTTCATCTTCAATTTTTCAACAAGCATGTTCCAATGAAAATTTAAACTTATTAGCTTGCAAATTTAAATTTAAACTTGGCAGTTTAAATGACCAAAAAACTTTTCTTCAGTATTTTTTGTATGCTGTCAATATGATAAGTTTTTGTTTTTCAGGACTCAAAAGCATTATGAACATCTAATTTTGTCTAAGATTCAGCTTTCATCTCTGAATGTACAGTCTTTCACCAACATATGCTTTTACACCCATCTTCAGTTGTAAACAATGGGAACTATTCATAATGGGGATTATTAGAAGCTTATTACATTGTAAAAGACAAATGTCACTTTCTATTGGTAGCTGAACCTCATTTTTTTCCATTTATAAAAAGAGGAGTTTGACTTACTCCCTCCATATCTTTTCAGTGCCAACATTCTGTAGATCTGTGATTCAATTTATTAAATCTATATTTGGAGACATTTTCAGATACTCCTAGTAAAAGCATTTTTTCCCCAAGAGTTATTCATGCTCACAACCTACTCTCCTGCTGCTGCTGACTGCAAGCACCATCAGCTCTAAATTATCTCAGCTGATGGAAAGAAGCAATAATACAAATGACTCAAAAATCATCTTTTCATAGCTCTGGAATGTTGATACAAAGATATACAGTTTTACTTTTTTAATTTTGCAGCAGGAGTGGCAGCAATAAATTTACATTTCCAATTATGTAAAATGACTAGGTCAAACACTGCTCAAACACTGATGGCACCTCAACATATGTTTCCCTGCTTCCTCTACCCTTTCTCTGACTTTAGGATGAGAGCCATGCTTCTTTGTGCACATCCCAATAGGAAGGGGGAGTAGTGACCGGGACTTAGTTCAAGACAAAGGGGCACCTAGTCTATGATGAAAAGGAGGCCTCAATAATGAAGGCGCATGTAAAAAAATGGGAGTCAACTATAAAAACCAATTTGTCTTTCCTTCTACATCTATGTCATTGCAGCTAATTTATATTTTGCATTTTTTATTGGTGTTATGAAAGGATACAAATCAATGCCTCTTTTCATATACAGTTTTACCAGTCTTTTTCTTTTCCCCCTTTTTACAGTTAATATGAAGGAAGGACCTCATTTCTCTTCTGTGTCCACCATTCCAGGCAGTGCTTCTTCAACTTGGCTGCACATTAGAATAACCAGAGGAGCTTTAAAAACTTCCCTATGCCAGAATGCACCGGAGGCCACTAAGTACAATCAGAGTTTGCAGTGATGGAATCCAGGCACCAACATTTTTTAAGGTCCCCTGGTGATTCCAACATGCAGCCAAGGCTGACAAGTCCAGAAGTAAACAGACTCAAGTGCATCTAAACAGCGCCCGCTTTTCCTGGGTAATCTCATCTATATCCACATGGGGACACCGCGCCTCCTATTCTGGCCGGACTTGTTCTTCCTGCTCAACCGTGTCCCATTTGTACTCAAGTTCTGCCTGGCGCCGCTTCCAGAACTCCAAAAGTAAGGTGACTAACAGAGAGACAGAACAGCAGAATGTGGATCTTCAGTGATGACTGATGCTTCAGAAATCTGTACTTAATATTTATTACAATTAACACTTTGGTAAATGGTTAATAAAATCACATTTTATTTATAGGCGATACTAAAGAAAAAAATGAGTTAATACCTTTTTTAAGAAAAAAGAATATGTAGATAATTTATTGAACTTTTGGAAACAGACTAGCTCTCTAGCTCAAGGGAAAGGTATTAACGTGATGGTCAGAGGCAGGTGACTGTGTCTGACGCTAAAGTACCTGCTACCAGCACATTATGCCCTCTAAAAACACAAATATCGGGGGGAAGGGTGGGTATAACTCAGTGATAGAGCACGTGCTAAGCATGTACAAGGTCCTGGGTTCAAGCCCCATTACCTCCATTAAAAAAAGTAAAAAAAAGCACAAGTAACTGTCACAATTTAAAAGCACTGCACGGTGCACCCTCCAAGCCTTCTCCTCACATCCCTCTGTCTCTTCTGTCCAAAGGACCTGAGGGTGGGGAAGGGGATGAGAATGCTTTAGTAGCCCTTGCATTTCTATTTTCCACCACCCCAGTCACACAAACTTAAAATAATATTCTTAAGTATGGAAAACTGCCATTTTTCTCAATCATCGGTAAAGTAATTTTTAGAAATCGTCATTGTGTTTTAAGACTCGTAAGTTTAAATAGTAGACAAAAACAACATGAAATGTTAATTGAAAATGTGGCTTCAGGGTAAATCCCCTAAGCCCTTCTTCCCAACAGACTGTTACCCCTAGGCTCCAACTCTAGAGAAATTGCAGAATAACCACTGTGCCCTCCACCGTTATACCTGAGTCTCTACAATGCTCTGAGAATAAAGAGGAAAAAGACACAGTCCCTGCTTCCGGGAGCTCCTAGGTGCACAGGACTCATCATGAAGTGATGGCTGAGAAGGCGTGTAAAGAGGGCTTGGATAACAGTCAGCAGAGGGTGCTCGGGGCAGAGAGCCGGAACTGTAGCCAAGGCTCTCCCAGAGGAGGGAACCACAGTTGTGAGATCTGAGATGCCCTAGAAGTGATCAGGTGAACGTATAATGTTAAGGCCATTTCTCCCTGGGGAGTTGTGCATGCAAAGGAGGGAGGCCAAACAAAGCCAGGTCCCTTCCAGGAACTGCAAATAGTCTACAAGCGAGCACAGGGTGTGGGAGGCAGATGAGGCAACCAGGTGGAGAGATCACAGGTGCACATCACAAAGGACTCTGTGTGCCTCCAAGGTAGAGGAGACATGCAAAGTGATCTAGAAAGAGACAAGATAGTGTCAGGGAGGACTACTGGCAGGTTCATGTGAAGTCCTGCTGAGGCCCTGCCAGGAGGAGAGAGAAGAAAACATTTCAGCAGGTGGACGGATTGGCCACAGGTGTGATGGAAGGGCAGGAAGAGGTCAAAGATGCCGGCCAGCTTTCTGGCTTTGGCAGTGTCTAAATAATAGTGCCATTCTGTGAAATAAGAAGGGCAAGAACCTCCTAGAGGAAAACATAGGCAAAACATTATCTGACATACATTGCAAAAATTTTCTCCTAGAAGAAATAAAAGCAAGAATAAACAAATGGGACCTAATGAAACTTACAAGCTTCTGCAGAGCAAAGGAAACCAGAAATAAAACAAGAAGAAAACCTATGGAATGGGAGAAAATTTTTGCAAGAGAAACCGACAAAGGCTTGATCTCCAAAATTTATAGGCAGCTCATATGACTCAATAAGAGGAAAATAAACAACCCAATCCAAAAATGGGCAGAAGACCTAAACAAGCAATTCTCCAAGGAAGACATTCAAATGATCAAAAAGCACATGAAAAAATGTTCAATATCACTAATCATCAGAGAAATGCAAATCAAAACTACAATGAGGTATCATCTCACACCAGTCAGAATGGCCGTCATTCAAAAATCCAAAAATGACAAATGCTGGAGAGGCTGTGGAGAAAGGGGAACCCTCCTGCACTGCTGGTGGGAATGCAGTTTGGTGCAGCCACTATGGAAAACAGTGTGGAGATTCCTCAAAAGACTAGGAATAGACTTACCATATGGCCCAGGAATCCCACTCTTGGGCTTGAATCCAGAAGGAAATCTACTTCAGGATGACACCTGCACTCCAATGTTCATAGCAGCACTATTTACAATAGCCAAAACATGGAAACAGCCTAAATGTCCATCAACAGGTGACTGGATAAAGAAGATGTGGTATATTTATACAATGGAATACTACTCAGCCATAAAAACCGACAACATAATGTCATTTGCAGCAACATGGATGCTCCTGGAGAATGTCATTCTAAGTGAAGTAAGCCAGAAAGAGAAAGAAAAGTACCATATGAGATCGCTCATATGTGGAATCTAAAAAGCAAAAACAAACAAACAAACAAAAACAAAGCATAAATACAGGACAGAAATAGACTCATGGACAGAGAATACAGACTTGTGGTTACCAGGGGGTTAGAGGGTGGGAAGGGATAGACCGGGATTTCAAAATTGTAGAATAGATCAATGAGATTATACTGTATAGCACAGGGAAATATACACAAAATGTTATGATAAATCACAGAGAAAAATTGTGACAATGAGTGTGTATATGTCCATGAATGACTGAAAAATTGTGCTGAACACTGGAATTTGACACAACATTGTAAAATGATTATAAATGAATAAAAAATTAAAAAAAAAAAAGAAGGGCAGGAAGAGGGGCAAGTCATGAGAGGAGACAACTGATTCAGTTCTGGCTGGGTGCCTGTGTGCTCCAGGAGAGATGTGCAGTAGGCAAATAAAAGTCTAGAAATCGGGAGAAAGTTCTAGGCTGAGCCAAGTAGTTTTTCTGTTTCAAGAGGCTAATGGGTGTGAGTGGACAAGCTCACAAGAGGTGTATAGGGATAGCTCTCACCCTCCTGCATATGGGAAGAATTTGGGAGCCTTTCAAAAATAGTGCACCACAGCCTGGAGTGGGGCCTTTGTACTGTTTATTATTTTTTAAATACTTCTTTCTTTTTGTGGGGAGTATTGAGCTTTATTTATTTTAATGGAGGTACTGGGAATTGAACCCAGGACCTCTTGCATGCTAAGCACGTGCTCTACCACTGAGCCATACCGTCCCCACCTTTTTTTGTTTTTAGACATTAGCTCTACCGAGCAGTCAGGGTTGAGAATAAACCTGCAGAGAGCAGAGAGCCTTGGGGTTAGAGAACAAGGAGAAGCTGCCCAGAGCCCTGTAGACCCCACCAGGGGCAGCCGGAGACGCAGGGAGCCTCGGAAGTGCTGTGAGGAATGTGAACTCAAAACTCCCCAATAGCGAAGACGACAAACATATTTCAAGCACCCACTTCCCAGCAGTGTTTGTTCTGACTTTACTAGTTTTCCAGTAATACTCAGTGAGAATAGAAATTATCTGGACACAGGGATCAAATTCAAATGCTGATTATGACCATTCTTAGCTGCGTGATTACTGATTAAGTTACTCGTCTGCCACGTGTAAAACGGGGGACCTAGCACCGTGCTCGTGGGCTGCTGTGAGTGTAATGAAATGACATCTATAAAGGCGCTCCTGACTCTCAGAGGTAATTGCTACTATTGTCCCCATTTAGGACACCAAGAAACAGAGTCACAGAAAGCTTCAAACATTTGCCCAAGATGAGGGTTGGGATCAGGAATCAAGCCAATGACTTCTTGGATCCAGAGCCCAGGATCTTCTTACGAACAACACGGCACTGCCCAGGCTCCCTGCTCCAAAACCAGCCTCCCTTTGGCTCAGTTCCATGGCACCTGCGCTGCACAGATGCCCTCACTGCCTGCCCGCCCGCCCGGTGTCTGACCCCGGCACTCCTCCCTCCGTCCCACACAGCGCTTCCTTGGGCACACCATCGCTCACGAGGCCATTGCTGTGGCTACTCGGATGTTTACATGGAAACGCAGGTGGCAGCCCAGGTTTTTGCTATAGATGCTGCTGTCAGTGGAGGCAAAGAGCTCACAGTTGGTGGGGGAGGCCACTTGTGGTCTCCTCCTTGGCTGGAGAGCTGGATGAAATCCAGTTTCCCTTTGCGACTTAGACATCCAGCATGAGAGATATGTAAGGCCATCTGGCCTCTCAACATAGAAATGATGCCCCCGCAGTCGTTCTTAACATTGTAATCTCCTGGCTCCACCAGGGAGCAGGGGCCATGGCCTGTTGTCCACCAAGTTTTGTTTCCTTGCACAACAGCTACAATGGGGTGAGTTAACACCGGACCAGAAAATCTACAAAGCCCTCGTGTACTATTTCCTGACACTTGCAGGTCACCAAAATACCCCAGATCCCCCAAGTAAACAACTAGTAAGAGGAACTGAGCTTGCTCGTCTGTCAGACCCCTGATGGCAGGACTGATTTGGCCTCTCCTGCTCTCCGGATGATCCGTTCTCCTTCTGTGTGCCCTTCCCCGAGTGAAAGGGACAGTTCTTTGTTTATGGGCTAGGGAGTATTTGTGGCTGTCTGACCAGAACCTTCAAAAGTAGAGCTCTTGGTGAGAGTGGAAGCATGGCACCCACGTCTCATGAGCTCAGCTACCCAACAGCCTCATCTAGCCAAGACTGTGGCCAACACCAGGGGTCCATGCTGTTGAGTGTTGGGTCTGGAGAGCAATGCCTCCACCACTGAGAAGCTGCCCCACCACTTGTGCCCTTGTCCCCTTCGAGGGGGAGGTGACGCATCCATGGGATAAAAGCCGCGAGGGCACTAGGTGACTGTGGACCAAGCTGTGACTGGCCGGTCCTGCCCCCCATGTGACCCATGTTAGCCTCAAGTGCAGAAAATCCCCAAAGAGACCCCTGCTTGAGTGAATGGGTCACCTATAAGCCAACTGTCCTCGGGACGCCTAAGAAGCAACACAATATACACAGTGAGACACCCACTCACTGAAGTCCCCAAGGCTCACAGCTCCCTAATGTGACACCAGGTACCCCCAGCAAACAGAAGACCCTTACTTTATAATTGACTTGAGAATTCTACTACCAACACTGCCTTCCACCTTCCACTTATAAAGTTCTTTCCACTCTGTCCCCTGCTCTGCAATTGTGCAATCAGTCCAGAGCTCCTTCATGAGACAGGAGGGAAGGGGGCAGGGCACAGCCATTAAAAGAATGGCACAGCCATTAGCACCGAGACGGTGGAAAAGTCAACTCCCAGTAGATCTTGAGCTTCAATACACACTCACTGAAATACAGCAGGATGCTAAATGGCACTCCTACAGGTGCCAGGACAGGTTCAAGGCTGACCATGAAAGGTCAAAGGGTGAGTGGTGGCCCAATTTCTGGTAATCGCAACACCTTCCCCAAAGCGGTTGGAATATTCCTCCCACTTATTAGCATATGAAGATACTGAGTGCATAAAAACTAACAACCACACCTCGTGGCTGCTCTCTCTGCTGAGGGAGACAGCCCACACTCTGTCTGTGGAGTGTGTATCTACTTTTACTTTAAACTGGAGCACCCAACCCTCACGCCTCATGGCCTTTCTCTTGCCTTCTGAAACAGCGCACTCTGTCTGTGGAGTATATATCTCTCTGAATAAATCTACATTTACTGAATTGTGGCTCTCTCTTGGATTCGTTCCTGTGCAAACCAAGGACCCACACATCACGAGGTGCATCACAGGGACCCAAATAAGACCTGGGATACGGCCATCCTCTCCCCCACATTTTCCTGTATCATACATTCCTTCCCAAAGGATCTCACCTTGTGCACTCCAAAGTAGACAGAACTCATGTGTCCTGACCTGGATCTGCTTCTGCGTTTATCATTTCTTATGTCCACTAGAATGTCATCTTCATGAGGACAGGGATTTGGTTCTGTTCACAAAGAAGCACCAGCACATGACAGGTGCTGGAGAAGTATTAGCTGAATGAATGAGCTCTGGGAAGTCCTGGGAATTCAACCTGGAACTCCTAGCCACTTGGGCCCCAGCTGACTCCAGTTGCTTCCTGCTACTCATGGCTGACCTCTTGCCACCACTCTCTGCTCTGCCATCACCTGAGCCTGGATGAGCTGAGATGAGCACACACCACGGAGAGCATGGTGAATGGTTCACGTCGTTGCAAAACACTCGCCCTCTGACTGCCAGGGGTTACTTAGGATGGACAAACTGAAGGGAGCACCACGTGCACCGCCCTACCCTACAACTCACTTGAAGCACCAGAACTGCACACATGGGAAGCGCTGGCCCTTTCCAACCTAAGGAGAGGGACTATGGGTGAGAAGAGGGTCTCTGTCAACTAACAGTCTCTTTAAAAGCCCAGTCTTAGAAAAGCTCTTTAAAGACACTTTTGGTATCTTCCTTGTGTTTCGGTAATCCCTCTAGATTTTGTCATTTTAATCTATGCATCAGAAATACAGATGCTCTTGAAATCTCTATTGATTTTCAATGAAGAAAATCCTCAAATTCCTTCTCTGCTAGGAAAATTACTGCACTTTATATAAAAAAAAAGCAGCTTCCCTTTTCAAACACCTAATTTCACAAGAATCAGTGAAGCAGGACATGAAAATCTCGCTGTGCTTTATCACCTACTGGTGGGCAGGAATGAAATGAATGAGAACTGATCTCATGAGACGGGAAGGCTGGGGCTGTCTTATTCCTGCTACAGATGGAAGGGTCCATATCTGTGAAGGGGAGGAAGGACCAAGGATGAGAAACCAACATTTACTAACCCATTTCTCTTTTTCAGAGTCTCAGACAAAACACTGTGATTTTATAAACAAAACAAGAACATCTGCACCCTTTTAAAAGCACGTTACAACTTTACTGCTACACACGGCACTCTGTCATTGACCTAAAGGCAAATGACAGACAAGAAATTTGCAGGGATCTTATTCTGTGCTCATCCCTTTTGGTCTTTGGAAACTCAGGAAGTTTGCCTCCTCTCCCTGAGTGTCGTTTTTCTCATCTTTCAAATGGGAGTGTAACAGTCATTCATTTGCTCAGTGTCCATTCGACAACAGGAGACGGCTTATGAAAACAATAATAAAAAAAAGCAAAACAGCAATTCTGATCTGTGCTTCTTCCTCCTCCTCCCTGAACATGAACTTACAGGCTAAAATGGCATCTTTCACTAAATCCCGAACGTAAGGAGCAGTTCTGATAAGGAAGTACAGGACTGCAGGTGTAACCGAGAAATGACCCAGTGAAAAAGAATGAGTTGCCAGCAAATCCTCAAAACCCGTAAGGGTGCAAACCCTGGGAGTTACAGCCATGGGTGGGAGTTCCTTAGTTCCCCATTTCACAAAGCCGAGAACTTTGCAGGGCCCATGAAATACACAGATAGCCCAGTAAAACCACACCATGTTTTGGAGTACACCGGGGCCACATCGCTGCTGACCTGCACTGCTGTGTGTCCCAGAGCAAGAGCCCTGGGAGGGGGTGACTGTGTTTGAGGCTGGACAAGAACTTCCTGTTCTGTCTCTTTTACTCTCTCTCTTCCTGCAATAAAACAACTGGTAGGACTCTGGTGGGGACCACTGCACCCACATTCTCTGGGAAACCACACACCAGACAGCTCTAGCTGATCTGAGAGAGGACTATATATACTCCAAAGTCAGGCAGAAGGCTGCCTGTGGCCTTGGGAATCCAAACTAGCTTGTCCTGTTAATCAGGATATTACACATCTAAAGAAAGTGTGCACCAGATGAAGACGATGCCTTAGACAACATCGGTGGTTATGTCCAGCAGTGTCTAAGGACAAGTCATGCTCTGGTAGACGGGAGCATTTTGGTAGCTTTAAGAGTCTGCTACTGAAGGGCTGGGACATTTCATTGGGACTTGAAACTCCAGACCTCTTTACTCACAAAGGCAGACAAGTTAGGTGAGCCAGGTCAGCCTTTATTCCAACTTCCTAACCAAAAGTCTATGAGGTCGAAAATATATTTCTCAGACACTTCTGCAACAAGGGTTCCAGATGTGGCTTTAAAAATGCCCATCAGAGATTGAGATTTGCAAATATTAACTACTATATATAAAAATAGCTAAAAAACTAAATTTCTTCTGTATAGCACAGGAACAATATTTAATATCTTGTAATAAACTTTAGTAAAAAAATATGAAAAGGAATTCGTACATATATATGTGAATATGAAGGACTGGAACATTGTGCTGTACATCAGAAATTGACACATTGTAACTGACTATACTTCAATTAAAAATATATATATATATAATGCCCATCAGCAGCATCTGAGTGTCACTGAAAGCAGAAACCCAGATGAATGGAGGCAGAGGTGGTTGGAGGAGCTACGTTATTTTGCTGGGGTGGATGCAGCCGGCATGGCAGAGATCTAGAAGGAATGCGCACAACAGCCACTCACTGATCTGAAAGTGAGTTAGTTTAACAGCTTTCTGAAATCCTCACCGCCCCTCCTGATGAGCCAAGTGTCTGGCGTTTCTCTGGAAATCACTAGGCGCAGCCTGGAACTCAAAGGTAAAAATTAAAAAGTGCAGTCAAGTAGCAAAGAGACTGGCAGGACACGCTGGACAAAAGTAGGTCAGAATCAACAAGGAATGGGGAGGGGATAGAACATGTGTTGAGGACCCTGAATTCAGGGGTGGATTGTCTATGTTGAGTACTCTGAGTCAGTATGAGTAGATGGATTGGTGTGGACTATGGACTAAAATGGTGGCCATCGTTCAGATAAGTGTGTGATTTGGAGTACATTTATTTGAGGAGGGTTTTTTTTTCCCCTTCAACATTGATCATTTCTAGGGAGCAGAAAAATACTCCGCCACACAACATCTAAGTGCAAAAGAGATGCTATGGGATGATGGTGGTATGAAAAATTTCAGTACTGCAGTTTCAAGCTTTCCTTAATGAGGTGCACAGCAGTAGGTACTTAAAATAAAATAAGGTACTTATAATAAAGACATCATCATATGTACATATCCTTTAAGATACACATATGGTGCTATAAGTGGGCCTGAAATGTGTTCTGCATTCTAAAATCCGATGAAATAAAATCAGTAGTTCAATATGCCTGTCGGCTCTAAAAACATGATGTAGCTCATGATCACAGAAAGCAAGATCAGCTAGGAAATTTGAGATTTGTCGTTTCCAGTGTCAAAGTTAATATTTTTTGCTTTACTTAAAAAGCATTTTTTTAATTAGGTCTGTCAGCATCCATTGGTATATGGGGTTCAGTAGATGTGTTCAGATGTTCCAGACAGTGAATCAGAGCAAAGGCTGAGGTTTAGACAGTAGTTAAATGCCTCACCCGTGTGATCAGCATCCACAAACTGCTATACTGAAAATCCTTAAAAGTGAGAACTTCATTAAAGAAACGATAAGTGAGGGGAAAAAATAGCTACAGACTAGTGGAAGTTTTGTAACGTGTAAAAATGACAAAAGGCTATTCATGAGCATATTTTTAAAAACCCCTACACTTTAATAAGAAAAACAACAGTCTGACAACAGGTTGTACACTGCTGTAGGAGAATCCATGCAGGTGGACTCTTATGTGAATGGGGCTGGAGCTGTAGAATTAGTTAGTCTTGCAAGTAACTCAGTTAAACACAAATGCAAATGGGATACACTTCTAGAATATCTGAGTAAATATCTTGGAAAACTTACTCCTCTATGAAGCAATGACAATGGCTTTGTAAAATTTGTCAAAATTAACCTCTGTAGAACTCTGGAAATTAAACCAACACTTCCAGCAATCCGGGGAGTCTTTATTTGAGAAAAAAAAACCCAGCTAAATCTCCATAAAGACAGTGAGTTTTGAGGCATTGTAACTTGATCTACCCCATCCCTGTATCCTCACCTAAATGGTGGCCTTTATAAGCAATAGTCTCACAATCAAGGTAGGGGCAGAAGTTATTTAAAGTTACCCAAAAAATCCGCCCCCAGAGAGCTGTCACTATGTGACCTGTCACAAAATCATGCTGTGCAAACAGCCTGTCCCCAGAGTGTGTGTGGGAAACAATCAGCAGTGAGTATCTAACATTACAACTGCCTGAGGCAGTGGGACCAGTAGAGGCTAACTACGTGCTGACTAGGAAACTTAGAAGGCAAAATTGAGTAATGAGACGTTCTGGGGGTGAAGGTAGGGTTAAAAAGCTCCAAAAAATTCTGAGAATTGTAGAAGGCAATATACATGTGTGGCACATGGCAAGGAAAGATCTGAGAAAATCCTAAGCCTTCAACTCTGGCTGAACTTGAGATTCTGCATAAGCAAGAACTAAAGGATACGGAAGAGCTGCTGACTGCATGCCGGTGCTGAGGGCATCCCTCAGCACGTGGACACACAGCCACCTGGCAACAGCTCAAACGATTGTCTCCAGGCATTGAAAGAAATCACTGTCCAATCATTACTACAGTGATGACAACTAGGCTTTCTTCACACACACTGATCTCATGGTCATGCATGATAAAGAAAACAGACTTTACAGAATTTGTTCAGGAAAGTAACTAAATAAATAGCAGCAGCAGCAATGACAATGAAAGCAATGATAAACCCTGGAGATGAGGAAAATCAGGCTTTCAGATCTGCCACATTGTAATATTTTAAATGTCCAGCTTTCAACAGAAAATTACAAGATGTACAAAGAAACAGAAAAGTTTGGTCATAACAGACGGGGAAAAAGTAGTCAACAGAAACTCCCTGAGGTAGCCCAGACACTGGACTTACTAGACAAAGACATAAATAAGCAATTACACATATGTTCAAAATACTAACAGAAACCATGCCTAAAGGATTAAATTATGTGCTCATCTCATTGTACAGAGAATAACAATAAATAAAATTTATAATAAAAACCAACTAGAAATTCTAGAGATACAAATATAATGACTAAAATAAAAACTTCAATAAGTGGTTTCTCTGTAGATATGAACTTGTTGAAGAAAAAGTCAGTTAAATTAAAACTACTGAGATTTCCCTGTCTGTGGAACAGAAAGAAAAAGGAATGAAAAAAAAATGAACACTGTGTCAGAGATAGGTGGGACACCATCAACAATACCAATACACACATAATGGGAGCGCCAGAAGGAGGGAGAGAATAAAGGGGCAGAAAGAATATATAAAGAAATAATGGCTGAAAACTTCCCAAATTTGATGAAAATATTAATTTGTACATCCCAGCAGCTCAACAAACTCCATGTGGTATAAACTTAGAGACATCTAAAATAGGCACATCAGATTCAGTGTGTCAAAAGACAAGAATAAAGTATCTTGACAGCCGAAAGAGAAAAGTGGCTCAACGTATAGAAAGGCTCCTCAGTAAGACAGTTGATTTCTCATCAAAAACCATGGAGACCAGAAGGCAGTGGATGGTATCGTCAAAGAGATAAAAGGAAAAGACTGTCACCAAGTATTTTATAGCCAGCAAAATGATTCTTTAAAAAAATTAAAGTAGAAATTAAGACACTCCTACAAAAACAAAATCTGAAAGAATCCATTGCTAGCAGGCCTGCCCTACAAGAAATACTAAGGATAGTCCAGCAGGTGTAAATGAAAGGACACTCGCCTGAAAAATAAAGAGCACTACTACATGAGTAAAAAAATAAAACAGTATAAATCGAGTATTACATGTAAATGTTTTGTTCTATTTGATGTAAAGGACAACTGCATAAAACAATACTTATGAAACTGTGTAGATGAGCTTATAAATGCATAAAGGTGCAATTTGTATGACAGTGACAGCATGAGGAGGGGGAGGGAAAAGACTGATACCAAAGCAAAGTTTTTGTGTACTGTTGAAATTAAGTTGGTATTCATGTGAACTAGATTGCTTTAAAACAAGATGTTAATTATAATCTCCAGGGCAATGGAAGAGAAGGAGGAGGAGGAAGAGTAGGAAGAGGAGAAGAAAAAGATAAAATAAACAAATTAAAATGGCACACTTGAAAATGCTTACTTTGTACAAAAATGTGTAGTAATTGAGGAATGGGAAAAAAAGACATATAGAAAGTAGACAGCAGTTGTAACTTCAATCTGATAAGAAATTACATTGATGTAAATGAATTAAACATTCTAATCAAAATACTAAAGGCAGAAATAAATGGAATAGACAATAGATGAACAACAGAGAATAATCAACAAAAGGAATAGTTGGTTCTTTGAAAAGATCAATAAAATTGACAAATTTTATCTAGTACTAAAAGAAAAGAAGATTCAAATTACTAAAATGAGAAATGAAAGGAAGGATGTCACTACTGCCCTTACAAAGATAACAAGGAATATAAGGGAATACCATGGATAATTATATAGCCAATAAATGAGATAATGTAAATGAAATGGATAAATTCCTAGAAGGACATAAATGACTGAAGCTAATTCAAGGAGAAATAGAAAACTCAAATAATCCTACAGTAAGTAGTGACTGAAATAGCAATCCAAAACATTCACACAAAGAAATGCTAGGCCCGTATGGCTTTGCTGGTGAATTCCATCAACTACTTAAAGAAAAAACAAAAACAAAAACAAACAAAAAATGCTTCACAAATTCGTCTGAAAATAAAGAGGTGGGCACACTTCCCAATTCATTCAATGAGACTAGTATCACACTGATACGAAAACCAGACAAAGGCATCACAAGAAAACTAAAGACTATCTCTTATGAATATAAATGCAAAAATCCTCAACAGAATAGAAGCAAATCCAAAACAGTAACATATAAAATAGACCACCATTAAGTGGGATGTATCCAGGTATGCAAAGGCAGTACAACATACAAAAGTCTATTCATGTAATACACCATATTAATAGAATAATGGATAAAAACTAGGAATAGAAGAGAACTTCCTCAACCTGACAGAGAACATCTATGAAAAACCTGAAGCAAAGATCATACATAATGCAGAAGCACTGAATTATTCCCTCCCAAAATCAACATTGTACTAGAAGTTCTAGTCAAACCAATCAAAGAAAATAAAGCCTCTAGATTAGAAAGAAAGAAATAAAACTGTTTTGATTCCAGATGACATGATATTATATATTGAAATCACAAGGAATCCACAAAGGAAAAATAGAAAAGAAAAAAAATCCTCTTAGAATTAATAACCCAGTCTGACAAAAATTTTAAGACACAAATGAATATATAAAAAGTAATTACATTTCTATTCAACAGCAGTGAATAATCTAAAAATAAAATGAAGGAAACCTTTTCATTTACTATAGCATCAAAAAGAATAAAATAATTAGTAATATTAAGAAAAATATGTGGAATACTGAGAAAAATATCTGAAACTTGTATATTGAAAACTAAAATACTAGTGATAGAAGTTAAAAATGACCTAAAATAAATGGAAAGCTCTTCCATGTTCATGGATCAGAAGTCTTATTATTTTTAGGATGGCCATTGTCCTCAAAATGACCTATACATTCAATGCAGCTCTGGCTTTTTGGCAGAAATGAACAAGCTGATCCTAAAACTAATATGGAAATGCAAGATACCCAAAATAGTCAAAACAATCTTGAAAAAGAACAAAGTTTTGAAATTTCCAAATTCAAAACTCACTAACAAAACTGTGATCCATACAGTGTGGTACTTGCAGAAAGGACAGAAAAATAGATTGAGAGAAAAGAACTAAGAGACCATAAACAAAGGCTTACACGCAGCCATTTAATTTTTGACAAAGGTGCCATGACAATCCAATGGGGAAAAATAATCTTTACAAAAATGATGTTGGGACACCTGTACATACACCTGGAAAGAAAGAAAACTGAACTTTTATCTTAACACCATTTATGGAAATTAACTCAAAATAAATCACAGACCTGAAACTATAAAACATATAGAAAATGAACAATGAGAAAATCTTCAGGACTTTGGATTATAAATACTTGTAATATATGACACCAAAAGCACAAACAACAAAAGAAAAAAAATCAAGTAAACTGGACTTCAGTAAAATTAAAAACTTCTGTGCTTCAAAGGACTTCATCAAGAAAGTAAGAAGACAATCCACAGGATGGATGAAAATATTTCCAAAATTTTCCCTGATAAGGGACTTTTATCCAGAATAGACAAAGAAGACTTAAAACATGACAATACAAAGACAAATATAATTAAAATGGGCAAAGAATTTAAATAGATGTTTCTCCAAAGAAGACATACGAATGGGAACTAAGCACATAAAAAGATGTTCAACATTAGTAGGCATTAGGGAAACAGAAATCAAAATCACAATGACATACCACTTCATACCAACTAGGATGACAAATATATATGATATATGATATATAAATATGAATCTATAAACCCAGTAATAAAAAGTGTAGATGAGGATGTGGAGAAACTGGACTCCTCATACATTACTTCTGGAAATATACAATGCTTCAGTCACTTTAAAAGCTATATTAGCAATTCCTCAAAATGTTAAAAGTAGAATACATCCCAGCAATTCCATTTTTTGATATATCCTGAAGAGAAGTGGAAATATGTGTTCACACAAAAACTTGTCCATGAGCATTTACAGCAGAATTATTCATCATCAACTGATGGATGGATAAGCAATGTGGTGTATTTATAACTATGGCATATTATTTGAATACAAAAAGGAATTTGGATATTGATATATGCTACACGATGGATGAGCCTTGACAATGTCACACTACATGAAAGACATTAATCAAAAAAGGCAGCATACTGTATGGTTCTACTTATATGAAATGCCTAGAACAGGCAAACCCTTAGAGGCAGAAAGTAGAGTGGTGGCTGTTGAGGGCTAAGGGAAAGGAAGGTTAGGGACTGACTTACTAAAGGGTACTGGTTCCTTTTGGGGGTGATGGCTACACAACCCTGAAATGTACATAAAACCCTAATGCACACTTTCAAAGGCTGCATTTTATGGTATGTGAATTATATCTCCATAAACCTGTTATTCTTGAAGCTTAGCCCACCTATGGAGCAACTTACACAGCACTGACTGTGGCATCCGGACGGGGAGTGACCCACCTGTCCACCGCGAAGGAGAGCAGCACCTGACCCAGTGTTGGAGGGGTGCAATCTTCTTGCCAATGGACACTGTGAGCAGCACAGACCAGGGGGCCAACAGAGCAAGCTGAGTTCATGAAACAGGGCGAAGACACAAAGACCTCTCAATAAAACCATTAAGAGCGTTCAGTCTCTAGGAGAACACATCTTTGTTTTTAAAATCTTTTTATACCTGTTTTATTTTATATGAGCTTTTTAATCTTTACTTTTTAAACAGTTCTATATGTTTACAATTCTCATTTCATTTTTAATTCTCTTGGATTTGATCTGTTATTGATTATTCACAGGTTTTAAATACTGTGTTTTGATTTCTTTCTTCTTTTTGTTAAGGTTTTAAAAAGACATCTCAACTCGATTCCTATTCTTCTTCAACTTGCTCTTCTATTATTGATTATACACTGTCTTCAAACCTTCTTTTCCTCCATTCTTTTAAAATTCTATTTCTCTCTCTCATTTTTAAGTTTTATTCCAGCATAGGCCTTAGATAGATAAAAAAATAAACCCCTTTAAGGGCCACAATAGATAACTGATACTCCTTAAGCCACAGTGCCAGAGAGATATGAGCAGTTGAAGAAGCAGAGGAAGTATTCCCAATTAAAAGAGAAAGAGAAATCCCCTGAAAGAACCATCAATGAAATAGATATTAATGGCCTATTAGATCAAGATTTCTAAAAAGAAGTGATTGAATTACTGAAGGAATTAAAAGAGATAGTGTTTAGAGACATAAAATATGTCAAAAACAAAATAGTAGCTATAAAGAAGAGCCAAGTAGAATTGGTAAACTCATTGGCTGAAATGAGATCTGACCTAAAGGCAGTACAACGCAAGCTAGATAATGCAGAGGAACGAATAAGTGACCTAGAAGACAGGACAACAGAAAGCACACAATCAGAACAGTTGAGAGAAAAAAATAAAAAACAATAAAAACAATATAAGGAATCTATTTGATAATATAAAGCATGCCAATCTATGCATCATAAGAGTTCCAGAAGGGGAAGAAAGAACAAAGGGGATGGAGAAGGTATTTAAAGAAATTATAACTGAAAAATTCCCAAACATAAAGAAAGAATCAGACACCCAAGTACAGGAGGCTCAGAGGTTCCCAAACAGGAAGAGCCTAAAGAGACTCACACCAAGACATAACAAAATCAAGATGGCCAGACTGAAGGATAAAGAAATGATCCTAAAGGCAGCAAGAGAAAAACAAAGAGTGAGTTACAAGAGATGGCTCTCAGCTGATTTCTCTACAGAAACACTACAGACCAGAAGGGAGTGGAAATATATATTCAAATTCCTGAATGAAAAAACAAATGCAGCCTAGGATACTTTCTGCAGCAAGGCTATCCTTTAGAACAGAGGGAGAGGTAATGAATTTCACAGAGAAGAAAAACTGAAAGACTTTAGCAACACTAAACCCATGCTAAAGGAAATATTGTAAGGTACACTCTAAATAAAAAAGAAGCAGGATGATACAGAAATGAGAGCTTATAACTGGAAAGGTGATAACTACCATGAATTACAAATAGAATAAACATGAAATTGTAAAAGAAGACATCTAAATCATTGAGTGGGAGAGGGAAGCAATTAAATATAGAGTATTTTTTCTTTCTTCTATTTTCTTAAATTTTTTGTTCTCGGTAGGATGGGTTTGAGATTGCATTACTATCTGTTTAGTACACACAGTTACAGTAATTGGTTAACAGACTTACAAAAAAGTATAACCACAAGCCAAAAACTTACAAGTGAGTAACAAAAACTAAATACAATCCAAGATAACACAAAGGAAAATTACCATACCACAAAAGGAAGAAGAAAGGAACAAAGAAGAAATATGAAATCAACTGCAAATATAAGTTCAAATAGCAATAAACACTCATTTATCATTAATTACTCTAAATGATAATGGACTAAATGCTCCAGTCAAAAGACAGAGTGGCAGACTGGATAATAAAGCAAGAAACTTCAATAAACTGCATACAAGAGACACACTTTAGGGAGAAGGACACATATAGATTGAGAGTGAATGGACGGAAAAGGATATTCCATGCAAATGGAAACTCCAAAAAAGCAGGTGTAGCAGTTCTGATTTCAGACAAAATAGACTTTAAAACAAGGGCCATAAAGAAAGATAAATAAAGGCATTTTATAATGATTAAAGGAGCAATACAAGATGAGGATATTACAATCATTAATATATATGCATCCAACATGAGCACCTAAGTACATAAAACAACTACTAACAGAGATAAACGGGGATATTGATGGGAATACAATCATTGTCAGAAGTTTTAACACCACATTAACATCACTAGACAGATCTTCCACACAAAAAATAAATACGGCAACAGAGAAATTAAATGATACAATAGAAAAATTAGATTTAGTGGATATTTTCAGAGCATTACAACCCCCCAAAATAGGATATATATTCTTTTCAAGTGTGCGTGGAACATTTTCTAGGATTCATCATGTACTTGGTCACAAAAGAAGCCTCAAAAAGTTTAAGAAGATAGAAATTATCTCAAGCATCCTTACTGACCACAATGCCATTGAAACTAGAAATCAAATTCAGAAAAACAAAGCATGAAAAAAGGAAAGCATAGAGATTATACAACATGCTATTAAAAAAAAAATGGGTCAATGATGAAATCAAAGATGAAAGTAAGGAATACCTTGAGACAAATGAAAATGAAAAAATCCACAAAAAACTTATGGGACAAAGCAAAAGCAGTGCTAAGAGGAAAGTTTAGAGTGATACAGGCCTTCCTCAAAAAAGAAGAACAATATCAAAAAAAAACAATCTAACCCACCAGTTAAAAGAACTAGAAACTGAAGAGTAAAAACACCCAAAAGTCAGCAGAAGGAAGCAAATAATTAAGATCTGGGAGGAAATAAATAAAATAGAGATTAAAAGAAATAGAGAAAATAATCAATCAAACCAAAAGCAATTTTTTGAAAGAGTAAATAAAATCGAGAACCTCTGGCCAATCTCACAAAGAAGAAAAAAGAGAGAGCACAAATTTGCAAAATAAGAAAGGAAAATGGAGAAATTACAACAAATAACATAGAAATATAGAATATCATATGAGAATATCATGAAAAACTACATAAAAAAAGGGATAACCTAGAGGAGATGGACAAGTTTCTGGAAACACACAGTCCACTAAAACTGAATCAAGAAGAAACTGACCACTTGAACAAACCGATCACTAGGAATGAAATCGAATTAACAATAAAAAAAAAATCCCTACAAATAAAATCCAGAACTGGACAGCTTCACCAGGGAATTGTACCACACATAAAAAGAAGTACTCATACCAGTCCTTCTCAAACTCTTCCAGAAGATTGAAAAGAAGGAATATTCCCAAACTCATTCTATGAAGCCACAAACACCCTGATACCAAAACCAGGCAAAGACACCACCAAAAAAGAGAATTACAGACCAATATCACTGATGAACACAGATGCAAAAGAGTCCTTACCAAAATACTAGCAAATAGAATTCTACAGCACATAAAAAAGATTATACAACATGCTCAAATTGGGCTCATCTCAGGGACACAAAGGTGGTTCAACATATGCAAATCAATCAATGTAATACTTCACATCAACAAGAGAAAGTACTAAAACCACATGATCATCTCAATAGATGCATAAAAGCTTTTGATAAAATTCAACACCCATTTATGATAAAAATTCTCACCAAAGTGGGTATTGAGGGAACATAACTCAACATCATGAAAGCTATATAAGACAAACCTACAGCCAGCATAGCACTAAACGGTGAAAACCTCAAAAGCTTCTCACTAAATTCTGGGACAAGACAAGGATGCCACTATCACCACTCCTATTCAACATAGTCTTGGAAGTCCTGACCATAGCAATCAGGCAAGTAAGAGAAGTAAAAGGGGTCTAAATTGGAAAAGAAGAGGTAAAAGTGTCACTACATGCAGATGACACGACACTATATATAGAAAACCCTAAAAGGTCCACACCAAAACTACTAGAGCTGATCGAAGTATTTAGCAAGGTAGCAGGTTACAAGATTAATGTTCAAAAATCAGTTGCATTTCTTTACACTAATGATGAATCAACAGAAAAAGGAAGTAAAGAAATAAAACACTTTAGAATAGCACCCAAAGTAATAAAATTTCTAGGAATAAATCTAACCACAGAGGTGAGAGAATTATACACAGAAAACTATAAACCATTGGTGAAGGTAATTGAAGAAGACTTTAAAAAATGGAAAGGTATCCCATGCTCTTGGATTGCAAGAATCAATATTGTTAAAATGGTCACACTGCCCAGGGCAATATACAGATTTAATGCAATCCCTGTAAAATTACCCAAGACATATTTCATAGAACTAGAACAAATCACAATAAAATTTATATGGAACCATCAAAGACATAGAAATTCCAGGGTATTACTGAAGAAAAAAAAGAAAGAGCCTGGAGGAATAACGCTCCCAGACTTCAGACAATACTATAGAGTTACAGTCATCAAGACAGCATGCTATTGGTACAAAAACATACATATAGACCAATGGAACAGAATAGAGAGCCCAGAAATGAACCCACAAACTTTTGGTCAACTAATCTTCGACAAAGGAGGCAAGAATATACAATGGAATAAAGACAGTCTCTTCAGCAAGATAAACATAAGACAAGATACAATAAACCTCCTAGAAGAAAATACAGGCAAAATATCTGACATACATCTCAGAAATGTTCCCTTAGGGCAGTCTACCCAAGCAATAGAAATAAAAGCAAGAATAAACAAATGGGACCTAAAGAAACTTACAAGCTTCTGCACAGCAAAGGACACCATAAGTAAAAAAAAAAGACAACCT
Source organism: Vicugna pacos (assembly GCF_048564905.1). Classification (NCBI taxonomy): domain Eukaryota; kingdom Metazoa; phylum Chordata; class Mammalia; order Artiodactyla; family Camelidae; genus Vicugna; species Vicugna pacos. Next base: position 2,594,842 of record NC_132997.1, read on the forward strand.
ACAGAATGGGAGAATATTTTTGCAAATGAAACTGACAAACTTGATCTCCAGAATATATAAGCAGCTCAAATGACTTAATAAGAAACAACCAAATAACCTAAACCAAAAATGGGCAGAAGACCTAAACAAGCAATTCTCCAAGGAAGACATACAAATGATCAATGGGCACATGAAAAAATGCTCAGTGTCACTAATTATCAGAGAAATGCAAATCAAAACTACAATGAGGTATCACCTCAAACCAGTCATAATGGCCATCATTCAAAAATCCACAAATCACAAATGCTAGAGAGGCTGTGGAGAAAGGGGAACCTCCTACAATTCTGGTGGGAATGCAGTTTGGTGCAGCCACTGTGGAAACAGTATTGAGTTCCCTCAAATGTCTAGGAATAGACTTGCCATATGACCCAGGAATCCTGCTCCTGGGCATGTATCCTGAAGGAACCCTACTTCAGGATGACACCTGCATCCCAATATTCATAGCAGCACTATTTACAGTAGCCAAGACATGGATACAGCCTAAATGTCCATCAGCGGATGACTGGCTAAAGAAGTGGTATATTTATACAATGGAATACTACTCGGCCATAAAAACTGACAATATAGGGCCATTTGCAGCAACATGGATGCTCCTGGAGAATGTCATTCTAAGTTAAGTAAGCACGGTAACAAGGAATAAAGACAAGTTACCCACATGTACAGCTATTTTGATTAAAATATCCACACAGAAAGCAAGTCACCCCCACGACTGCTGCCAGGAGGAGCATCTGAGTGTAATAGCCCAGCCAAGCAAAGTAGATTCCGAACTTCTCTCCTTAGAATTTCCTGCAGAAAGACAGAAGGAAGTTTCAGAAGACACAAATAATCACTCTGTAGCTTCATCCTCATGTTAATTTATTTTTTCTTTTTTGGGGGGCATAATTAGGTTTATTTATTTGTTTTTAAATGGAGGCATTGGGGATTGAACCCAGGACCTCATGCATGCTAGACATGCACTCTACCACTGAGCTATACGTCCCTCCATCATATTAATTTCTGATTCTAAATCAAGGGGGCCTTAAGTTTAAACCTCCGACTCAATTCACTCTTAAAACATATGCGTTTTCATAGCAGCCCCCAAATTCTACCGTGAAATAAGAAGTGTTTTATGTATCATAGAAATACAGATCACTGGCTCACCTGCTGAAGAGAGATAAATGAGAACAGAGCAAAGGAGGGGACGAGGCTGACTCCAGAGCAGATGCAGGGGATCATCACCACTCACTGGACAGTCTGGCACATTCAACAAATCCCCCCCAAAATCATTCTTAACAGGCTTGACACAAGTGGACATCAACAACTGGCTCAGTCATCTGCTCCTGCCTTATCTCGGGAAAGTCCCTGGAGCAAATGCATCGTAAACCACAGATAATAAGGAAATGGCTGATAATGATAACAACTGGGAGTGCAATGTCTGTCTGACAAAATATTTATAAAACTCATTGTGGGAATGGGAGAGGGCAGGAGGGATGTGACTGAGGAAGGCACTGCCCTGTATTCTTTGTATCTAGCACGTCTTTTGTTCCTAGGTTTTAAAACCTCTTCTCAGTTAATCTGGAGTAGATGGAACAGGCCAGGGAGGCAAGATTAGAAGAAAGGAGGCAGGGCATGAAGTGGTGCCAGGCTGATCCTAAAAGGGAGACCGACACAGACAGGCAGACACAGAGAGTTTAGGGATGAGGTGGAACAATGAGACGGCGGCTCAGGTGTTTCTTGCTTTTGCTGATAATTCCCTCAACTGGCTCACTGCTGACTCGGCAGTGCTGGGTAAAACCTGTGGATTTCCTCAGCTCTGAGTTCTCTCTGAGGCTTCCGGCTCAGTCTGGAGCTGAGATGAGTTCCGTGGGCTTAGCCTAAGGGGGACTCAGCTCTGAGAATAGCCTGGAATCCTGGAAAACTTCACGCAGGAATCCCTTGGGCTGGACCAGCACTCACAGGGCTGCTGTGAGACCAGCTCCATCATCAGAGACATGGGCGTGGACCATTCCATGGGGAAAAGGGCTGAGCCCGATGCCAAATCAGATAGGAGCGACAAAGTGTGTTCATTCTCATGTGACTGGGCTTTGTGGCCTGGATCACGGGTGGCAGGCTCAGGATGGTGTCTGGCAGAGAAAACCCTGGCAATGGGTTTGAGATGTCTTGGACTCTTTCTTGTTAAGCTTTTTGTAATACATTCTTATCAACTATCCATCCTGAAAATGCCAAATTCAAAACTGAAAGAATGTTAGAATTTGCCTGCTCTAACTGCCCAATGGTAAACACACCCTGCTACAGTTACAGAGCTGGTCAGGCAGCCTCTGCCTGGATATTTACAGTGACAGGGAATTCATTACTTCCAAAGGTTACAAGTCGGCAGGAAGGTCAGACAGAATTTTTGAACCTTAAACAGTTGTCTGCCTCCTAGTCCTTGCTGAAAGGCAAGGAATAATGAGGATCCCTTCAAATGTAGTTTTGCTGATTGTTATCTCTCTCTGTCAAAAGCACCCCAATTCTTAACATAAATTTTTCAAAATTCAGCTTTGATTTCTTTTTAGCAAAGTAATGCCATACATTTAATAAAGAGTCAAACAGTTCTCGAACACCGATTGTAAAAAGGAGCAGTTCCCAACAACTGCCCCATTTCCTGGCCAGAAAAAACCACGTTCAGCTCCTACTGCTGACTCTTGGAATACTTACTCCCTTTCTCTGACTAATATCCTTGTAACACAGCCTACTGACTTTTTCAGCTTTATGTATCACCTATTTAACTTTCTATTTTGGAAAATGAGGATTCAGATCTCTTGCAAACCCCATCTCATCTACATACCCAAATCTTTTTTCTTCCAACCTTTTCATACAATTACATTATAATTTTCATCAGTTCAGTATCCTTGCTTTACATTATTATTACTCTGTACAGACTATTCAAAGCTGTAGCAATTTGTGCTAGTCTTACCTTTTCTTCCCTACTTTGTTTTCCTGGAGTTAATAATTGTCTTGGTGGTTCATAGCTTAGATTTCTGTGCACTTAACAATTCAACCTCAGACCTTCTCTTAACGAACAACTTTCACAATACTTTCCAATACATTGTCTACAAATTTCATCTCCTTGAATAAATCTCTTCAGATCTCCTTCCACATGGATTAACGACATGCTAGTCTTGTCACAGAGCTCAAGGGGCCACTAGTGGGAAGTAACAAGGGAATACATGGACCAGGAGCAGGGAAAAGATCAACATAATTGCCTTAGCAATACATACTTAAAATAGTGGGAAAATTGTTTTCTTTACAAACACAAACACACACACAAACCCCAAAAGCCCATAAAGAATGATTAAAGAGCGGTCAAACCCATTGCCCTGCCTTCAAATTCTGTATAACATAAAACAAAAATAACAGAAGGAAGATATCATATAAATATGAATCTCAAGGGGGATTGGGTACACTCAGTGGCAGAGTGTGTGCTCAGCATGCATAAGGTCCTAGATTCAATCTTCAGTACCTCCATTAGAAAAAAAAATTAAAAAGAAAAAAAATTATCAATTTTAAATATTTACATATTAACAAATATCCTCCTTTAAAACTGTGTTCTAAAGGATAACCCGGGTTAAGGAGAAAGTGCCTCTTCGTGACTGATCCTGCTGATAATTGAGGGAGGAAATTAGAGTATGACCACATGAAATAAAATTCCTTATGAAATAATGATCCTGGGTGACAATCATTTTTGGCTGCTGTCATCACAAAAAAGAGAGTCAACTGTAATATTATGTACCTTATGACAGGAGTACAAAACTTCACATAACAAATATTTTTGCATAAAGCTGAACCTCAATCAGACCAAGCTTTTAGGGGAGGATTAAATCACTTAGCTAAAGCCAATACATAGGATGGAGAAACAAGTCTAACACCATAGGGGAGAATGAAATCAGCCAAACAGGAAACAGAGAAACCCCTCAGCAATTTCAAGGAAAATGAGAAACAGGAAAATTATAGATTAGAACGCACTTGAGAGATATGCTAGCTGCAATGCCTGAAGCTTGTCTGGATCTTGATTTCAACCCCAAAACTACTTAAAAGTGTATTCTTGTGACAAGCAGGGAATTATTTTGTAACCCTAAAAAAAAAGGAATATTCCAATTTTATTTGAAAGAGACCTTGTCATTTCACTAATGAAAGGTTAAGCTATGTAGGATTGTCTTCAAAATGACCCCGTAGTGGGGAAAGGGAGGAGATGGAGATGAAAGATGCAACAACAGTGACTCTGAGTTTATAATTCTGGAGCTGGGTGACTGATACAGGCAGGCTGGCTGTACTGTTCTCTCTATTTCTGTACATGTTTGAATCTTTCCATAAAATGTGAAACAACAAATAGACTTCAGTGTTTTTAAACCCTCACTTTGAAGGTTAAGAGGTTTGCCCAAGTAGGTGGGCAACTGCATGGGGCACTGAGAAAAGAAAGAACAGACACCTGGCTCCAGACCGACCTGGGGCTACCTTGACCCTCCTCTTCTCCTAACCATCCACAGCCAGCCCATAACTGAATCCTGTCAGCCCCACTCCCCAAACGCATTCCTCATTGGCTCCCACCATCTCTCATCTGGCCCAATCCAAGAGCCTCCTACCTGGCATCCCTGCTTCCTGGGTCCCTGCCATACATTCTCCACATTATCTTTGCAAAATGTGAGTGAGAGAAAATTACTTTAGTGCTTAAGCTATCATGACTGCTTCTCAGTGCGCTTAGAGTCTACACTCCTTTCCGCGCTCCTGATGCCCTTCTAAACCTCGCGTCTCATCACTCTCACCAGCGCTGGCTCCAGTATCTCCTCAAACCTGCTGAGCACATTTGTGCCTCAGGGCCAATGGACAAGCTGCCTCTATTCCATGGGTGACTTTTCCCAGATCTTCAAATTCCAGCCGCCTTATCGCCATCTCAGCTCACATGTAACCTACTCAAAGATAGCTTTCTTAACTCACTTCCCCCCAAGTCTCCCATCTCAACACTGTGTTATTCATTTCAATCTGACATTGTTTCCTTATTTGCCCGATTATTTTTGTTTTCTCGGTTGTCCTTGGCCTCCATCCCCCCAGCAGCCTTGCCCAAACAGCATAAGCTCCCGGGGAGCAGCCGGCACTGGTGCTCTGAGAAGACACATGCTGAGAGCGACATTACAATCACGTGGTGTAGTGAAACGGTGTCGAACAGCAGATACAGAAAAGCAGTGAGAATTTCTCTCTTATTTTATAATTTAAATGAAATATAACATTTACTCCTATTTAATGAAGAATTTGGTAGGTCTTTTTTCCCAGTTCCTAGGCAGCAACCGCTAAAGCCTTGAAATTTCCCAAGATAGGAGTGTCTTTGCTATTCATGGTGGAACCTTGGATGGCTTGTGTTCATGAGATGACTCAGGATGGGGAGTGGCCAGCCAGAGACACCAACCATGTGATTAGAAGAGTGGGGCTTTAAGCTTTGTGACAAGTGAGTGGCCACCAGGAGAGGAAGGGGCTCAAAGTTTAGGGCTAAGGAAAGGTTTGACTTACAGTTAGGGTTTGGGTTAGCCATGTAGGTAATGACCCAATAAATCATGGCTTTGAAATAAAGCCTGCAGTAAAAACTTGGGGCAACGAAGCTCAGAGCTCCTGTGAACTTCCTGGTTGTTAACACTCTTGGAGGACTGTCACACTCACATGCCATGAGGACAACCCTGAGCCCTTCCCACTGGAGTGCTCTCCACAACAGCTCACCTGATGAGACCTAAGGGCTGCTGCTTGTCTGTGCTTCGAGGAGGAGCCCATTCCCTGTACAGAAGGCCCTGATCGCTGGGGCAGCTGACGTCCTCTGACGGAGGCTGAAGTGGCACTGGGAATCAGAAGCAAACAGGTGAGTGTCACTGTCACAAAATGCTCACATGTTCTGTTGATAAAATTTGGTTCTAACACTTCGTGGTCATTTGTAAATAAGGGGCCCTCACTTGCCAGGAGGGATGGCGGTACCATATAATTTTTCATAATTCTCACCCAGGATTAATATTAACCCCTTGAGGGTCATTTGCAAACGTGATTGGAAAGGAACGCTTGGATGTCACAGTCCTGGGACCACCGTGGGTACCTGGTGAGAGTCTTGCAGATGCTTAATGTACTACAACTGGGCTAGTCTTCCACAGCAAAAATCTAGGCCACCCAAGTGCCCAAACTGCTGCAGTGGAGGGACACCTGATGGTCCAGCCCCCTCTTTGGGCACCCAGAGGAACCTGGACTCTGGCAGGTTAGGAGCAGGGTCAATTCTAAAACCCAGGCATTTTTGTCCCCACAATTCAGTAGTTATTCGGTGACAGCACATGGAATATAAACAACAAAGTAACTTGACATGATGTTATATATTTAGCTTACTCAAGAAACAAAGTTTAAATCCAGTCATTCTTCCCACCTGACCTACTTTCCTTTCTCTTGTACTAGCACCAGATTATTACCCACCCAGCCTTAACATGGGTCCTGACTCCACTTACCTCCCTCCCAAACACCGCATGAGATGATTCCTCAGCCTGGATGTGGGACCAGCAATTACAAGAAGCTTTAGTGGAAAAGAACTGGTTATGCACAGATGCCAACTAAACACTGTAGAATCCTGGTGTCCCGCATTAGTAATCATGACAGCTGTTTGCAAGTGTCCCCAAAGTTCATTTAAGACTCTCACTGCTAATTATGCTGGAACATAAATATGAAACATGTGGACTGCTGGGCTGGACTGCTAAGCTGGGTCTCTAATCCAGGAAGCTCAGTGTCTGCTCCCTGCACCCAGCTCCCTGTTCTGTTCATGCATGTGCATCAAGAAGCTGTTTAGTGTCCATTTTAATATCTTAAACAGTGCATTTCAATATTATCTTCATCCATATATACGTGTACCACACAGTAGTAATGATCAATCTTAGTATTTGCTTTCTTTGGTCTTAGAGAGTCAGATAAACAGATAGCAAAGATAACAAAGTCATAGAGGGCTATAATATAGTATTTCCTTTATTTCAATGACAGGATTTATTTAAAGAGCTTAGATATAACATCCTTGCATTTATGGCATCATTAAGCGTCTGAAGCTGTTACATTATAAAAACTTCATTTCTAGCGAGATGTTATCAGTTAGAGAAGCGCTCCTAAATTTGAGGGGTTGCTGTCATCTCAGACGGAGTCCCTAAAAAATGTCAGCAATCTGCAGTATTGCCATCATGACAAGAACCCAGACAGATGAAATTTGGAAAGCCTTGTGGCTTTCTAGTGCACAGACAGAAAATGGTATTTCAGAGGGAAAAGCCTGAATTACAGAAAGTGATAAATGAAATGGTCTAACATGCATTTCCCTTTCAAAGAACTAATACGTCTTTGGTCGATAATAACATCTGTCAGAAATTATGAAAAGAGCTGACAGATGCATAGTACTTAATATAAGCCAGGGCTGTTGTATCACTGACACAGATTCATTAATCCCCATAGCATCTCTACGAGGTTGGTACTACAATTATCCCCATTTTATTGGTGAGGAACTTGATAGACACAGAGGGTAAATGACATTTACAAGGTCGACAGCGGGAAACCAACACAGGTGTTCCAGCTTGAGTCTACGCTCTTGGCCACTTCTCTTTTTTTTTTTTTGGTGGTGGGGAGATAATAAGGTAATTCTGGTGGGGGGTGGGGAGGTAATTAGGGTTATATGTCTATTTTAGAGGACGTGATGGGGGCTGAACCCAGGACCTTATGCTTGCTAAGCATGCGCCCCATCACTTGAGCTGTGCCCTCCCCTCTAGAGTCTATGCTCTTAGGTTCTAATCCTCACTGTCCCACATGGTAACTGTGGGGGAAGTACAGTTCATTCATTCGCTCGTTAAACTCAGCCTTCCCGGTGCCTGAGATTCAGCAGTGAACAAGACAACATGCTTCCTGCCTTAAATGAGCTTGTCGCCTCCTGATATATTATCTTCATTTTACCCAGGAAGAAACAAGGTCAAGAAGATTAGCCTTTTCCTCTTAACACCGGAGGATACATGAGGTGCTTTATTTCAATTCTGCCATTTGACTTACACCATGGGGAGGGAAAGCTGCCTTGCAAATCCTGGAGCTCACAAACCTGTTAATCCTGAATTTTTTTTAACACTGTCTCTTACTTGATACTTGATCTGAGAAAGGATGAAGCAAACCTAAAAATGTTCTAAGAGAGCTTGTGGTTTATACAAGGTAACTAACCAGCCACTGTTTACTATCCTAACAGGAATCTGTAGGCATATTTCTTTTCTTTCTCTTTTTTCCTTTTTATGGGCAGCTTTTAAAAACCAAATCAAACCAACCAAACCAAATCACTGATAATTCAACAGCAGGTTCTAAATCACCCCCAAGACAGCAGCTAAACTCGGTTTAGACTTACAATGCGGTTTCTGGTGGTTGGATTGGAGAATGTATCTCTATGCTGAATATAAAAGTCATTGACGGAGCTCTTCTCAAATAGGGCAAAGAAAAGCTCTTGTTCCGGTTGTTGATACTTTCATCCATTTGGAGGACTTTCATAAAACATCTGAAGTTATCAAAGGCTGAGGACCGGGTTTTCAGATCATTGGGCTTCAGAGGCAATATTATGTGCAGTATCTCAGCTTATGTACAGAACACCTCCCACAGGGGATGTACTTTTGCAAATACAAGCTTGTCATCCAAAACCTATATTGGGAGAATGAAAACACAAACCGGGAAAGTATTTTCACATTTTTAGTACACAGATTTTTCTTACGTTGCTGGTAGTTAAAGCACTTGTGCAAACACACACATATGTCACACTGGTAAAAGTGAAGATATAATAAAAATAGATTTGCAATCCATCATACATTTTTGCCTTAAAGATAATTTCTTTGTTGAAATTACTGAAAAGTTATTTAAAATCCTTACAGTTCCTTCATAAAATAACCAATGTTTTAGATGAAGAAAAGCAAACTTGTTAATTTTTAGTCCAAATTAGTAACTAAAAATAGAAACACCAAAATATTCTTTGCAGTGGTATTGTAATGACAATTTTTTAAATTTCTGAAACCTAGAACTATTTACATATCTGTTCAATATAGTGTTAAACAGCAATTAAAAGGGATTTAAAAGATTTATATTTATTGATATGGAATATATAATAAAAGGAGAAAGAAAAAAATGTGAAATAATAATTTTCCTTTTTGGATGGGAAAAATATCTACATTTGAACAAAAAAAGTTTAGAAGGATTTTATGATTCTTTATGTATAATTAAGGTACAGATGATTTTTAATTCCACTGTTCTTTCATTTTCAATTTTGGGGGGTAACTTTTTATAATAAAAAAATCTTTAAAAAGTTTCTTGCACAAATACATTAATAGATATATTTATGACTATATTCTCTGGCTATTAAAAAAGATCTCCTAACTGTAGATCTGAAACATACATTCCATAATGCAGATTCTGAGTGACTCGCCTCCCAGCCCACAGCGAAGGCACGGCTAGTGTGACATGTTTCAAATACCATTCCAAGGAACATGCAGGCTCCCAGCCAATGGCTGCAAGGGGACTGACACTGATCCGGTTGCTCCCAGCTGCAGACCATCACAGATGAGTTTAGATCCACAGGCTCATATTTTCTCTGTCAAAAGAAATCAGAAAATGTTAGGCTTTTACTTTCACCAGGGAAAAGAAGTTTTTTTTTATGCAAAAAAATAACAACAAACCAATTTGAACCTGATGAAAAGACATTTACTCAAAACAGCACAGTAGCAATGAAGGTGCTCTGGCAGACAGGGACTTGTTGGATTCCTGTGAGTGCTGGACTCCTCACATGGAATTCCCTTGGCACTCCAGAAGGCCTGTGGTTTTCCTCATGGGTTTGTGGCCATAAGTGGCGCACAAAAGTCTCTGGCTTTGCCACAATTTCAAAGCCTTTTTGGCTTATGAAAGGTTTTGTCCTCAAATGGAGTTTTCTTGAGTCCAGTCACTGATGTCATTTACCAGAGTTACAGTCCAGATCTGATATTCTAGACTCTTAAAATCTTGCAGACATTCAAATGGTTCAGGTTTGGATGTGTATTCACCTCTGCAGGCCTGGACCAAGTCTGATAAAGACACCCGGACAAGTTCAGCAAAATAAAAAGAAATTTTCCTCTCTGCAAGACTGAAATGTCTGTGAAGCTATAAAAACATCTGCACCTACAAAAATAGGGAACCAACTCATCAATAACATATCTATCCATAATGCATGGACATTCAAAATAAATACTGTATTTACTCCTATTAAATTCTATCTGGTTTTTGCCAAACTGTGTCCTAAACTGAAAGGAAAGTATGTAAATGTAGAGAATTTTTTACCTTTTAAAAGAAAAAGGAACCCTCCTACTCGGTTGGTGGGAATGTAAATTGGTGCAGCCTCTATGGAGGACAGAAAAGAGGTTCCATAAAAAAATGAAAATAGACTTCCGTGTGATCCAGCAATCCCATTCATGGGTATATGTTTGGAGAAAAATTTAATTCAAAAAGACACATGCACCCCAATGTTCACAGCAGCACTATTTAAAATAGCCAAGACACTGAAACAACCCAAATGTTCACTGACAGATGACTGGATAAAGAAGTTGTGGTATATTATATATATATATATATATATATATGTATATATACATGTATACATATATATACACACACATATATACCATGAACACACACACAAATGGAATACTGTTCAGCCATTAAAAAATAAAATAATGCCATATTCAATAACATGGATGGACCTACAGGGTATTATGCTAAGTGAAATAAGTCAGAGAAAGATAAACAAATATTCTATATATTAACTTATATGTATATCTAAAAAATAAAACAAATTAATGACTATAATAAAACAGAAATAGTCTCACAGGTACACAGAACAGACTGGTGGTTACCAATGGGGAGAAGGAGAAGAGGGGAGGCAGGAAGGCGTTAGGGGATTGAGAGGTAAAAAGTACTACGTATAAAATGGATAGGTTACAGGGCTGTATCATACAGCACAGGGAAATATAGCCATTATATTATGGTGACTTTAAATGGAATATAATCTATGAAAATGTTGAGCCTCTATTTTGTACACCTGAAACTAATATGATGTAAATCAACTACTCAATTACAAAATTTTTAATCAAAGTTTCCTTTTCATATTATTTGCAATAAGTTAGAAACCAGCACTGTCAATAGAAACATAGTGCAAGTCACAATTTTCCAGTAATTCCATTTAGAAAATAAAAAGGAACAAGTGAAATTAATTCCAGTCATAATTACATTTATCCCAAAATATCCAATACACTATCATTTCAAAAGTGTGATTGACACTTTTAAAACTTATTAAGAATATTTTACATTATTTTTGTTGTACGAAGTCTTGAAAATCTATTATATATTTTCCACTTATAGAACATCTCAATTCACAATAGCCACATGTGGCTCGTGGCTACCATACTAGACAGACCAGATTAAACAATTCACACTTCTGATAAATTAACTGCTCTTTCGTATTTAAAAAACTTGCAGAAAAGGGTTTAGATATGCCCTCTATCAAACAAAGCAACCTTGACGGGTGGGTATTATCTTCATTATAAAGTGAAAAATAAAGGTAAGAGAGCCATGCTTACATGTATGTTAATGTAACAATACCTTCTTAATTCATTCAGGACTTTACAATCTTTCTTCATATGCCAAGGATTCACTGTCACTGCGCAATGTTTTTCACTATTACCATCTTCGTGATTGAGAGGCGTCTGATGACCCTGCTTTGTGCATCTTTACATAAAGTAACAAAACAGAGAAAAAGACCTTATTTAAGATAATTTAGGGGGGAGGGTATAGCTCAAGTGGATGATCATGTTCTTAGCATGCACAAGGGCCTGGGTTCAATCCCCAGTACTTCTTCTAAAAATAAAATAAATAAATAAAAACCTAATTACCACCCCCCAGCAAAAAATTAATTTATTACTTTAATTAAAAGTTAAAAAAAGATAATTTAGTGCAGGCTTATCAGGCTACAAGAGCTACAATGAATGCCCCCACCCATTAATTTAGAAGAAGTCTCACAGTATTTCTCAACATAAAGGCTAAAATATAATTGAGAACACTTCCTGATGGTCAGCATCATTTTAAGAAAAATGTAGATAATTACGTCCCTGGTGTCAAATTTCTGTAAGAGTTGGGCATGGAACATTTAGTAAAAGTGATTTTGCAGCTATCTTTGAAAGAAATGCTGAGAAATGATCTTTTCTGTTGGAAATTAGCCTGCTTTTAAATTCTTCAGTAGGCATACGTGTTTACAAACCAGGCAGGAACTGGATTATATTTTACATATACTTTAGAAACTGATTTGAATTTTGCCCTCTACCTGCAAGGCTAGTTCTTAGATAATAACATAAGCAGGCCACTATACTAAATTTTGTTTCCCTGTTTGCTTAATCCTCACAACAACTCTGTAAGCTGCTATTATTACCCCCATATAACAGATAAAGAGCTTGAGGCAGAAAATAATTTGGGTAACTTGGTAAATGGTGGAGCTGAGTAAGACTGCAGCCAGTCTGACACTCAAGTCCATTCTTCTCACCAATGTCGGATACTACTACCTACATTCAGCAATGACAGCTAATTTCATATTTAAGTGTGTCATTTCAAAAAGTGCAAAGCTATATTAGTACTGCTGTGTAAATTATCCGTTTGAGATGTGATTGCCAAAAAAAAAAAAAAAGAAAGAAAATCAGGGTGCCACTGAGGGGAGGGCAAACTGCATATGGACGGACACAAGGGGACTTTATGAGGACAAAGTTGCACAAATCTAGAAATAGATAAAATGGCTGACTTGTACAATTATAATGTGTGAATTTTATGGCCTGTAAATTACACCTTAATACAGCTATTAAATTAAGAAACTGGGATACCAAATTAAGACTAAAACACATATATATATCACACAAAGAACAGCAGGCAAATATCATTATTTACTGCACCATTTTCCTTCATGCAGCTTCCTATCCTCACCCGTTCCTGAAAGGATGATTCATTTTTAAAATAGTCTTTTAATTTATTCAGCAAATAATTTTTGACTGCCTACTATGTACCCAGGACTAGTCTAGGCACTTGGAATAGATCAATAAACAAAACAAAATTCCTGTCCTCACGGAGCTTGGTTGGAGTCTAGCTGGGATGGGGGTGGAGATGACAATTCACACAACAGAGCAGCAGAGAAGGTGGCATGTTAGGAAAGAGGAACCATGGAAAAATCAAAAAAGGGCAAGGTAAAGAGAGTTGAGGGTATGGGATGTGGGTGATGTTGTATTAAATACCAGAGCAGGCCACACTGAGGACTGAGGTTAGAACTAAGACTTGGAGGTGAGAAGTCCCAGGTGGACGGAATAACCATCACCAAGGGCAGCGCGCACCTCGCATGTTCCAGAATGGGGGCACGGCTGGAGCTGCGGTGAAGGGTCAGTGCAGGTCCTGTATGGCCTTGGAGGACATTGTAAGGACTGTGGCTTTTACCCAGAGTGAAATGGGGAGGCACTGCAGAAGGACGACACAATCTCACTTAGGTTTTCGAGGCTCACTTGACTGCCGGGTGAGAATAGTCGAAACGGGTCAGAGATGAAAGGTGGGAAGCCTCTGAAAAGGGCTGTGCAGGAGGAGAGGACAGTGGCTCAGGGCAGGGAAGCAGCAGTGGAGGCAGGAGCCATGGTGAGAAGTGGCTGGGTTCTGGATATGGTTTAAAGGCAGTGTTAAACCAGATCTATTGACAGAATTCATGTGGTATGTCAGTGAAAGTCAGAATAACTCCAAGTTTTTTAACCCAAGCAGCTGGATGGATTAAGTTTCCACTAACTGAATGGGGGAGGTTGCATGAAGAACCAGTTTGGGGGGGAGGAGAACAAAGAGCTCAGTTTTTACACATGTTGCTTTTAAGATATCAGAGCTTCAATTGAAGATGTCAAATCAGTAGAAGATTGTAAGAGTCCAGAGTTGGAGAGAAAAATTCTAGCAGGAGACAGAAATGTGGGAATCATGGGTCACACAGGTGGCACAGGAAGACATGAAACCGAGGTAGTCAAACATTAAGATAACCTGGCATTAACCATGGAAGTTGTCCTTGAGGGCCTGCCTACTAGGTGTGGATATCAGTCCTATTTCCTGACCACTCGAGTTTTAAAAAGCAACTTACAAATGAATTCGTGCAAGACATTGCCTCCAGTGGGTGGGTCCAGAGCTGGAGTGGGAGAATTAGATGGTGCACGCTACTCCCTACGGTAGAATGTGTGTGTGTGTACACATGTGTGTGTGCGCAGGGGGATGAGATACACCTGGCTTTAAGAAAAAGAGCAAGTAAGTCTAGAAGCTGAAAGATGAAAGAATATCCAGATATGGTAGAGGGAACAGGGGAAACACTGTGTACTGTAAGACATATCCCCATAACGCCATTTCCCACCATCCTTTCATAAGGAACACAGTTGAAAAGGGGGGAATTATGTAGATACGTGTGATGTACACAAACTTTCTGACTATGTAACACTGAATATCTACATATGTAGCAAGTTAATGATATTTATATCTGCTTCAAATTTAAAAACAAGTTCACAACAGAGGGAAAATAAAATACTGAGGACTGGTAGAAGTATCATAGAAGGCCTTTCAATGCTCAGATTGGAAGCAAAAGCAGCTTCACCCCACAAAGAATGTCAATAGGAGTCAAGAATGTTTATATTTGCTTAAGAAATTGAGAGTTACAACTTCCTGCTGTAAAGAATTCACATAAGACAGATACCACACTATAAGCAACGTCTATACTGGAGCTTTCTTAAAGCTATTTTAGTTCCTGCTTGTTCTGATGTACTCCAGACACTCTGCAAAGAAAACCTTCTATTCAAAGGCTTAAAGGAATAAAAAAAGAAATAACACTGCATTCTTTTCAGTGTTCTCTGTACTGAAAGTCAATTGCAAATGCAGCACCCTGCCACAGGTCTACATTTTTAACAATAAAGACCTTTGCGCAATTTTTGAATTGCTATGTGACTTTGGGTCAGTCTCTCACTAAGAAGCAGAATGGAGTACCAGAAAATGACACATCAGGTCTAAAACTACAGATGTGGGAGATGAACCTACACCAGGAAACAGCTAAGTGGGAGGGTAAGGTTTACCTTTTAAGTTACCGTAAGTGCAGTTACACCTGCTCCCTGCTTCCCCTGTGAAGTGAAGAGCTAGTCTTTTCCAGAAAAGCTCTCATTCTGAGAACTGTCTTCTTTAAAATATTCGGAGATTCTCTTTTAAGTTTCTTTCACTTTTAAGCCTTTCCCCAACTCTACATCCTATAACAAGTGTAAAAATTATCCTATAGCCTATTGTTACAGAACATAATCTACAAAAGTTGAGGTTTCCCAGGGTTTGGATCCCAGAACTCTGCTACCAGATAATCCTAAAGCTTTCCTTCCATAACAGACTCTTCCGCCAATTCCCAGCTGCGGGCAAATTCGGCTTCTCAGACCAGGTAACTTTCTAACTCTGCCTACGAACACTCTGCTGCCAGTAAAGGAACTCTCAGACAGAAAGCACACAATGCCTCTAGTGAGGGTTGCCTCCTTCAATCAATCAAGATGCCATCACCAAGCAAATATTTAAACCTACTGCAAAACCTCTGAAGACAACTTACAAACAATATAGTTTGTATAGATGCATACTATTTGCTCTGGAATAGTGATTTCCAATGGAAGGAACAAAGGACCACATGACCCAAGCAATTTTTTAAAACTGCACATAACCATACCTTTTCACGTGAGGATTCAGGCAAACCCGTCTTACAGGCCTAGGTGTAACAGAATGACAGCACCTCTAGGAGTAGGGTGAAAAGCAGCGAGGTAGACTTCTAGTGAAAGGGGGTGATGTAATAGGCCCCATCGCCCACTTACCTACCACCACAGGACAATCATCTCAGATCGAGAACAAACACTTTGGGAAACAGAAGTTGTTTATATTTTTATGGTATTCTGGTGGAAATAATGCCCTGAGTCATGTGAAGTTGTGGCTGCAAAATTGAACAGGGGACTGGACATTTTCACATTCAGGACAAAAATAGCCCCTGGATAGCCACCATATCTGCTCTCCCCTTTGCCTGTTCACCCCAAAAGCTGCAGGACTCTCCTGCTTGCAATGACACCCACCACTTCTCACAAATTCTTGCCAAGTTCACATCAGCAGCTGGTGGTGTCAAAGTCACCATTTGTACTGCTATGAAGTCCCTCCATTACTTTATATCCCTTCTATTTTCTCTGTTGTCTTCCTAGCTACACTTGCATTCACAAGATGGTTACTGCACTAACATTGCCTCTGTAATCAGTCCAGGATATAGGAAGTAGAGATTCAACTGTAACCAGTCCCAGAATACTTGTCATGCCACTCTAGTGTCACAAAAAATACTCTGGCATCCCTCATCTCACTTAAAGAACCACTGCATTACTTAGAGGTTGTAAAATTAGGGGGCTTTCTCTACTGGGAAACACTGTGGCTTGTGGTAGAGTTGTGATTTCAGTTTTTGCAACTACTTACAGGCAAAAAGACATGGCCCGCAAATTTTCTTCAAGCGTTTGGTATTTAAACTTTCATTAGATACAGAGCTGGTGGGCTAACCGTAATCGATGAACATATGGTCATATTATCAAATAATGTTCATGTCTACCTTACAGACATGTAAGGACTTGGATTACACCTGCAGCCTCTAGGCCTTTAGAATTGGATGTGAAGCATCCTGTGAGATAAAAAAAACCTCCTATCCAGACACAGAACACAATTACAGACAACATGACACTAATGTCACTGAATACATTAGTATAGTCCATGTATGGTTAAGTTACATCTCCAATTTCTCAGAGCTGGAAAGGAGATGTCTAGAAAAGCTGGAAAAGCCCAATTACCAAAACAGCTCAAAAGTTAAAGCAGACTCCTGCACCTCCCAGAGCAGAGGGCGGAGGGGGCATTGCCCACCACTCTGTCCTCCCCCAGGACGTGGCATGTGGGGAAGCAGGCAGGAATGGGTGGCTGGGACTCGGAGGTGGAGAGGTGATGAAAGCAAGAGTGGAACTGCTCTGGTCCTAGAACAACAGAGCTGTAAAAAGCTCGGCTTCAGTTCAACCAACTCCCTCTCCCACTTTCCCTCCTACCTACGTGACATACAGAGCACAGCCAGGCACTTTCTGCCCATGACGGTGACTACTAGCAGGAAAGGGACCAGGATAAAAGCATGTCCTATAAAAGATCAGTCTGATTTTAAGGCTATGTTATAAACAATGAACAGCACTGTCAGAGTGGGACACTTGTGAGGCGCTCAAGTAGGGAGGAGGAGGTTGAGGATTCATTTCCAGCACTTCCATGTCTTTTATCACTCCTATTTCTGACCTTCCTTTTGCCACTTTTTGTAGCACTGCCATCACTGGCAGGTAAAGGGGCAGCAATGTGACTTGGCCGTTTGGCTGATGGGGCTACATTTCCCAGCAGTGGAATGAAAAGGCACTGGAAGAGGATCAGCTGGAAGATGTGAACTGCGGTCCTGGCCTGTGCCAAACACTAACCAGGTGACCCTGGGTTAGGCTCTTAGTCTCTCTGGGCTTCCGGCTGTTTACTTATAAAATAAGGTTTTGTCATTGCACAATTATATCCAATATGAAATGTAACGTGAAAGTCAAACATAATGACATCTCACCTGCTTGCCTCAGGGAACTGTACAAGCACTGAACACTATGTGAATGTAAACACAGTCTTAAGAAAACTATTGAGGTAAAGCACTAAACTGAACATGGAGATAAAGTTTTTTGGATTTTCTTGGCTTTCTTTTTTAACTGCAACACTGAATTAATAGTTATTAGCTATAATCCACACCACCACCACTGCGAATAAATAAAGAAGGCAAGCACTGCCTGGATGCCTGTTATTGCCCGATGCTAAGCAGGGTGAGGGTTATAAAGGAGGCTGAACAAGTGAGTCTTCTCCAGTTACCAGCTAAGTGAGGAGACACATTGGAAATCACCCAGGAATGGTACCAAGTCAGTACTCAAATCCAAGATTACAGGCTACTGATCATAAACAGTACAGGAATACAAAGAGGAGCTAGAAGTATTTGGAATAAATAGGGAAGACTCTATGAAGGGGATGGGGCTCCAACTAGTTCTCAGGGCAATTCTAAGCTGTTTTAACTGAGGACTGGATAGGAAAAGGCTGGTGACTCCTGGTTTTTAAGAAGGCACAGGTTACCCTAGGAGGCTAAGTTACATAATGATTGGAACAAATAAGGTAAGTCCAAAATGATGAAGGGTCGAGACTCCCTGGCTGAGATCTGGTTGTGTTAAGTCTTTGACTTGACTGTAGATGTTGGAGCACCAAAACTCTAGGTTGACTGAAAGGGGGGAAGAGAATATCCAAGAATTCAGCAGAAGGAAAAATTCATGTATCAGGGATGAAAGCTCTTCATCAGAGTATCAGCAATCAGAATAGACACTTGAAACCAACAACATACAGTTCAAGAAGCTGACAAAATGTGGAGGGTGGTGAGAGAAAGATAAATCAAAGACCACTCCAAGCCTTTGTGTATTCAAGACCGGAAGAATGATTATCCCACTGAATAAGTGGAGACGCTGCAAGAAAAAAGATTATGAAATCAGCTTTAGACATGTTGAATCTGACGTATGAGCTAAGAGTAGGTTTTCTCTAAGAAGCTCAAAATTCAAAACTGAAGCACAGATGTTGAGTACAGACTTAAGATGCAGATGGACAAGACATGATAAATCTCCTAAAAGAAAACATAGGCAAAACATTATCTGACATAAATCTTAGCAACATTCTCCTAGGGTAATCTACCCAGGCAATGGAAATAAGAGAAAAAAATAAACAAAAGGGACGTAATTAAACTCATAAATTTCTTCACAGCAAAGACAACCATAAGTAAAACAAAAGGAAACAACAACCTATGAATGGGAGAAAATATTTGCAAATGATACGACTAACAGAGGCTTAATTTTCAGAATATATAAACAGCTCATACAACTTAATAACCAAAAAAACAAACAACTCAATCTTAAAATAGGCAGAAGACCTAAAGAAGCATTTCTCCAATGAAGACACAAATGGCCAATAGGCACATGAAAGAATGCTCGATATCACTAATAAACTGAGAAATTCAAATCAAAACTATAATGAAGTATCAGCTCCCATCAGTCAGAATGGCCATCGCTCAGAAGTTCATGAATGATAAATGCTAGAGAGGCTGTAGAGTGAAGGGTACCCTCTTACACTGCTGGTGGGAATCTAGTTTGGTGTAGTCATTATGGAAAGCATGGAAATCCCTGAAAAAACTAAAAGTAGACTTACCCTATGACCCAGCAATCCCACATCTGGGTATATAACTGGAAAGAACTCCAATGTGAAAAGATACCTGCACACCAGTATTCACAGCACCACTGTATACAATAGCCGAGACATGGAGGAAAGCTAAATGTAGCAACAGATGACTGGATAAAGAAGTTGTGGCATATTTATACACTGGAATACTACTCTACCATGAATAGGACAAAATAAAACCATTTGCAGCAACATGGATGGAGCTAGAGATCGTCATTCTAAGTGAAAGCAGCCAGAAACAGAAAAATACCAAATGATACCACTCATATGTGCAATGTAAAAAAAGAGAGAAAAAGACACTGTGAACTCATCTACAGAACAGAAACAGACTTGCAGACTTAGTAAACAGTCAAGGTTACCAGGGAAAGGGGATAGGAAGGGATAAATTTGGGAGTTCGAGATTTACAAATGTCAGCCACTATATATAAAAAGAGATTTTAAGTTAAGTTTCTTCTATATAGCACAGAAACCTATGTTCATTATCTAGCAATAACCTGTAATGAAAAAGCCGATACAGCCACCAACTGAGGAAGCAAGAGAAGAAAGGAGAGTTAGTTATGCTGGGCTAGAGCCCACTTCTAAAATCCTTGTCAGCCACTGAGGCTGCCCCGAGTACACTGAGCTTTCCTCCCAGGGACAGGCTGACATGACATGCGTCCTGCAAACCTGGGGCAGCAGAGGCCGTCCCCAGGTCTGGCCCTAGGGGAGATGGGAGCAAGTCCACCTGCTCCCCTTGGGGCAGCACCCCTCCCTGCAGCCCCCGCCACCTGACTGCACCACGCCTGCCTCTCAGGAAACCACTGACTTGAAAACAAGTGGTCCACGAACCTGGGGCAGCGGCAGGGAGATGGGCAGCGACCTGGCAAGCTGGTAGATTTGCCCCCATCTCCCCCACGGCCTGTCAAGGGCTCGGCCTCTGCTGCTCCAGGCACGGTCCGCAGGTCAGCCTGCTCTCGGGAGGAGGGCACGGTGTGGTCAAAGGCAGTGGCGGGTTATGGGGTCTGCCCATGGGAGCCCTTGGATTTACTTCAAACTCCCCAGCGCATGGCCTGAGCTTGGCCTCTTCTGCCTCAGGTTCGTGGAACTCAGGTTACAGGTCAGCCTGCTCCTGGAAGGCGGGTGCTGTGCTGTCAGGGAAAGGCGGCAGATGCGATGGCGGGATTGGGGCTGCCCTGTGAGAGTGCGGGGGTTGCAACAATTTCCCGCTGCTGCTGCAGCCATCCCAGCACACTGATCGCACCGAGCCCATCTCCCAGGAGCAGACTGACCTGTAACCTGAGTCCCACTAACCTGGGTCTTTAGAGGCCGCCCCCAAGGTCAGGCCGCGGGTAAGATGGGAGCAAATCCAGGGGCTCTCATGGGGCAGTCCCCATTCCATCCGAGGCCCCGCGACGGCACCGCACCCACCTGCCAGGAGCAGGCCATCGTCTGAGGGCCAGTCGGAGATGCTCTGGAACCGTCCGGCGCCCTCCCAACTCCCGGGGCTGTACCTGCTCTCCTAAACCCGGGTAGAAGCGGCGGCAAAAACGCGGTGTTCAGGAACTACTAATACCGGGGTTACCACGAACCGCAGCGGCGGCTGGGACCCGCCTCAGGGTCCTAACGGGACGCGCGGCCGGGACCTCACCTCCGCACCCCTCCCTGGGCGCATCCTCAGCTGCACAGCCCAGGCGTCACCCGCCGGGTCCCCAAGAAGCGCGCCCCCACCAGCGCCCTCTTAACTTTCCGGCAGCGGCAGCCGAGCCGCGGGCAAGCGGCGGCCCAGGCCCCAGGCCGTGTTCCTCTTCCAGGAGCTGGTCCAGGAGCAACCGGCTGCCGCCAGCTTCCACGCGTTCTGGGTGGGTTCCGGCGTCTGCGCGTCTGTCCGTCTGCGCGTGCGCGCCTCTCCTCCTCCCGCCCGCAGCGCAAACTGCTCGGGTGGGTCTCCTGCTTTACCGGCCCTGGCCGCTGGGGCTGGGAGGAGCCAGGTGGGGCCCCTCCTGCTTGTCCCGCCGGGTCTCCATCCCCAGAGCCTTCACCCAGCCACCGACTGGGTCCTGGCACAGAACTAGAACCACGTCTGCCCTAGGCCAGGCCTCACCCACCCAGCCCCACTTCCCCTGATCAACTTCCCCTCCCTGTTACTACCCTCCCACCACTGGCCAGGCCCAGTCTCCCACCAGACCTTGAAGACAGGGCTCCTTCTCCTCACACCATTGTCCCTGCCCTGACACTCCATCCTGCTAGGTCCTAAGCTATGGCCCCTACACCCACAAGCTTACCCCTCATGCCTCAACACAGGACACCCAACAACCTGAAATTATCCCCCTCACCTCTCAGCCAGGTCATTTCCACTCTGATCGGGCCCCACACCTCTCAACCTGTACCCCCACACCATGGGATCCCCTTCAATCTGAGTGCACCCCTACTCTGAGCTCACTCACTCACCCCTCACCCTGTGGTTGGGGTGGGGAAATCCGTGCTCCAGTAATGATGACTACTGCCACCAGTGGGGGATCGAGCCTAGTGTGCACCTTCATAGTTAATGTCTGAGACTACAGGGTGAGGCAGGCTGGGCTGAAGGTGGTTCCAATTCCCGCCTTGGCACCCTGATCCCCGCAGCCTGTGCCTCAACTGACCTGATGGGTCAGGTTGATCCCAGGCTGCCAGCCACTGGCCTTGGGCTTTGGGTGGTTGATGGTACTGATGGTGATCTGGACCCCTAGGGTGGAGGCACTGGGCACGCGGACCTTTGGTGTGGGGGAGTTCAGAGTTTGCACTTGATCCCAGGGTTACACAGCAGATGGTGGGCTGTGTGCATGGGGCTGTGTGCATGGCATGGACTCAGCACAGGTGGGTTCAGGGACCTTGTTCATTCACACCAGGCCAGAGGGAAGAGGAAAGGGAGTTTTTAAAGTGTCAAAGTGAGGAATCCAAAGCTTTAGAGCAAAGTAGGAAGGTGCACTGGCCAGGCCACCATGGATCTCGCCGCGACGCTTGTCTCTTGCATCAGGGGAGACTGGCAGTTGACTGGCCAATGAGACATCCCCTGCTGTGGTATAGTTTACAGGCAATTGAAGGGATTTTGAAAGGTAATTTTAATCCAATAATTGTCAGTTTCTCTGCGGTAGATTAGGTCCAAAATCATGGTGAATCTGGCAGGGATCCTGCCTGAAATCCAGCCTGGGACAGTGGAGGACCCACCCAGGAATCATCCACTTAGCTCTCACCAAAAGTCACTGTAATAGAGAACAACAAATCTGACTCCATATTGGATCTGTTCCTTTTCCTTAACCCTCTGCAGTGTTTTCTAGGCTTAGACTTGCTAGCTCTGCACTTTTTGTAAAACAGTGTTGCCTTTAGCCTGAAATAAACAGGAGAGCCTATTCTCAAAAGTCTGAGCTTTAAGGATATTAAGACTTTGCACTCCTATAAAGATAACAAGTTGCAGAATAGAAAAAGTTAGTTTTGTTGCAGGTTTTGCAGGAACACCATGATCTGACCCACGTGGACAGCTGCAAAGGATTCCAAGAACAAGGAATTTCTACACCAACAAGTTTGCAACAACCAACCACAGCCCCTCCACTTTTTAGCAGAATAGGAGCCTGAAGTTGACATGTGGAAGATGGTTCTCCAAGATATTAGTCCGCCATTATCTTGGTTTACAGCTGTTTACGTAGACCAGGTCATAGTGCCTCTGTAAATCCTCTAACAAAACAAAAGTAGTTTACTATTCTACAACCTGTTGTCTTTATATAAGTGCAAAAGTGTTAATATCCTTAAAAATCAGAGCCTTGAAAGTAGGCTCTCCTGTATATTTAAGGCTAAAGGCAACATTGTTTTACAAAAGGTGCAGAGCTAGTAAAACTAAGCCTAGAAAAGAGGGCAAAGGGTTAAAGCCAAAAGGACAGATCTTCTATGGAGTCAGATTTTTTCTTTTCTATTTTACTATATTCTATTTTTGTTTTAAGTATATAAGAATAAAGTTTAGCCTTTTCCCATTTTAAATTGTGCAATTTTAAGGAGCATTAATTGCATTCACAGTGCTGTGAGACAAGCACCACTTGTTTCAGACTATTTCCTTCCTCAAAGTAAAAGCTTGTATACAAAGAGCACCCCACATCCTACCTCGCCCAGCCCATGACAAGCCCTAATCCCCTTTCTCTCTCTATGTCTTTACCTATCCTGGAAGTTCCCTATCAATGAAATCATATAAAAGGTGGCTTTTTTTTGGTTTGTCTGCCCACATATCTTAAGTAGGGACGGGTGAATTATTTTTTTTCACGTGAATTAGCATTTTTGTATTTTGAGAGGAAAGTCCAGATGGATTAAAGATGAGACGTACCATATGAAGCCCTTTTAGTAACTCTGTGTATAATCTCGGGGTAGGCACTGCTGTTCTAAGTGTGAAATCAGAGCCAGAAGGGAGATGCTTAGCTCTTCTTGTGGCAAAATAAAACCAAACTAAAGCAGAAAACAAAGGCCAAGAAAGACAGCTGGAAAGGCAAACCACAGCCTGGAAAAACCTTTCCTCATGACCCAAGGTCGGAAAAAAGCTTCACATCCCTGTGGTCCAAAAAGCTCTTGAAGCCCAGTGTTCTGAAAAGAAACAAAACACACAGAGTCAGTTCCAACGAGAGGCAGTGCAGGTGGCAGGTTTGTGCTGGAGATGCTCGACCTCTCAGGTGAGGACACAGGCAGACAGACAGACTGCAGAGACAGCATTGGCCACCATCACCCTGGCAGGTCTTTAGCCCGGTGACAACCAGCCCTGGTGACAACGTGAGCAGGCAGAGGCCCCAGGAGGTACCCTGGAAGGAAGAGCAAATGGACGCTCCTCTCCAGCAGAACAAGGTGTAGGATACATCAAAGTGCCACAGGTGCATCCCTTCCCTAGCAGTGCTGAGCCTTAGAGAAGATCCCACCAAAGTGCTTGCACAATTTTCAAAGATAATGTTTCTTCAGTAACATGAATTCAAAATAATCAATATGTCATCAAGGGATTTTCAGAAGTGACCTGCCCTGGACCTGTACAATACACACACATAAATACACACATATACACATAAATATATACACACATACATACAGGAAAAGAGACAGACAGACTGAAACACAGAGAAGCAGGGGGAGACAGAGAAACAGAGAGAGAGACAACTCAGAGAGGCACTGAGAGACAGAGACTGAGAGAAAGAACACTGGAGCTGGTAATGAGTGGAACTCACATACATTTTCACAAGTCAGTCTATGTGTCAGAACCTGGTCCCAAAGTCGATCCACCCTCCAGGGGAGGGTGTGGGGATCCCACAAGGGTGTGGGAACAGAAGGCAAAAAATAGGAAGCCATTGTGGGGCCGCCCACCACAGAGGCCGAGATGGGACACTGGGCCTGTATGTCAACATGACAGAATGACCTAGGAGGTTGTATGCCAGAGCGGATGATGTCAGAGTTGTATTTAATTTCAGTCTCACGACTGGGAGCGGGGAAGCAAGCAGCAAGGAAAGTGACTTTCTCCAGACCCCAGGGCAGACCCCGGCCTGTGTGGGGTGTGCTTTGCACTCTGCCAGCCCTCTGTGGGGTCCTTCCTTTGCTGAGTCTGTGCACGATCTCCCTGTGATGCCAGCCCGTGGGGGTGACAGATGCAATAGGTGTTTCTAGGTCTAGAGACAGGATGGCTTCTCTAGGAAGCAGGGGACAGAATGATCCCCACTGTGCTGATGGGGGATTGGGGAGACCCTGAGAGGCACATGGCTTGTCCAGGATGATAACACTGCTGAGTAGGGGGAGCCAGGTCTGAACCCAGCTGTGTCTTCAGAGCTGCGGCACTGGTTGCATCCAGGCCTCCCCAGGGCTATGGGGGGGGGCTGAGTTGGTGTCACTGTGTGTGGACATGGCATGGAGTGAGAAATGAGAGATTGGAAGCCCAGAAAGGCCCTTGAGGAACTTTGTGTCAGGAGGAAGCTTGGAGAAGTGGACCTCAGGAAGTGACCTCACTTCCCTGGCAATAGAGCCCAACAGAACTTAGAACCGAAGTCACCAGGCACCCACTCTGTAGAGAAGTCCCTACTCAGCTCACCTGGTTGGAGACAGAGGCATGTTCTGCTGCATTCCATTATCCTGAGGCCGCAGGCCCCGGAAAGCCCGCAGCGAGGGTCTCTACCAACGCTGCCGGCACTGGGTCAGGTCTCACCCAAGGCACCTCTGGCCTTTTGGCCAGAGAGACCCAAAGGTAACACAGGGAGGCCCAGGGCAGGCCCCTCCAGGCTGGGCCACCACTCAGATCCCATCCAGGTAGCCACACGGCCCCATCCTGCCTGGTGGAGGTGGAGCAGTCATGTTGGGGATGGGTATCTGCCTCAAGAAAGAGCAGGACAGAGGCCTGGGGGGCCCGGTCACATAGACAGCCCAGGACAAAGCTGGCTGGCTGAGATGTGGAGAGCCCGGGAAGGGTCCTGCTGCCCGAGGTGGAGCCCATGCTCTCTGGGTATGTATTTTCCCTCCCGGATGTCTGAGCTGAACAAGGTTCTGGTCTGATCTAGCAGCAGAGGGTAGAGTCTACAGAATCAGGAGTGTTCCTGGCCAGGAAGGACTCTGAGACTTCCATGCTGGGTCAGCTGCTGGTCACTATCATTGCAGAGCCAGATACCACATATTGAAAAGAAGCTGATGAATAAGAACACCAACGCCCCCTCCCCAACTGAAGGGCTGGTGTGTCACTCTTCTGAGGGCCAGCGCAGACTCCTGGTGGGTCTGGATATGGAGGGGTCCCCACCACCATGGCCCACAAATCAGTGGGGCAGGCCTCCGACCCAGACATCACCCAGGGCTCTCCCAGGGACCTACCCGGGGCTGACGGGTAGCTCAGCACACCCTGGTCTGACCTGGAGCACCGTGCCCACCTCGCTGCAAGTCAGGTGGAGGACCAGGAGCCCCCGAAGCAGAGACCAAAGGTCAAAAAGGCAGGGCTGGTGTATGTGTGTAGGTGAGGGTGGGGCGAAGGCTGGGCCACACAGGGAGGTGTCCCTAGAGGCTACTGTTGGGACCAGAAAAAAGAATGGCCTCAGACCACCTGTCTGGAAAAATTCAGTCACAGAACACATCCTGTGGGCACTTTCTGGGTGGGAGCTGTCTGGAAAGCTCTGGGAAGATTTCTGTCCTTGTAGAGGCACATGGAAAGGGAGGCAGGTGCATAAATTTTTCCTCTCTCACAGCATGAGCTCTTCCACAAGACTTAAAACTCTCTCCACTTCCAATAGTTACAGAGGAGGCAGGGGCAGGGGAAGATGTCAGAGACCAAAAATGGGACGAACTGGATCCTGCAGGAGACCTCGAGCTACCTCCTGCCGCTCCTGCAGCTCTTCCTGAACCTGCATCTGCAGCTGGACTGCTGGGCAACGGAGAACCAGTTCAGGCATCACCACCACCTGGGGTAGAGCCCCCTCTGCACCCACCCACACCGTCTTCTCCAAAATGTTTTCCAAAATCCCACCGTCAGTCCCCCCACAAACTTGACGTCCCTTCCGCTGAAGATGTTTTTGTTTCATTTTCTTTAGTTTCCTTTGCTTGTTTCACATCATTTATGACATCCTTTATTTTTCTTTTTAGAGTTTCATGTAATAAAATATAGACTTTTCCCCTTTTAAATTGTGCAATTCAGGAGCATTAGGGGCATTCACAATGTTGTGCGTCCATCACAACCATCTAGTTTCACACTATTTCTTTCCTCAAAGTGAAACCTTGGATCCAGAGCATGCACTCCCCTCCCTCCTCACCCAGCCCCTGACAACCCCAAGTCCTCTTTCTCTTTGCGTGTCTTTACCTCTACTGGTTGTTCCCTGCCAATGAAATTTTAAAAAAGAATTTTTTCCTTCCTGCCCACATGTTTTCACCTGGGGCTGAGGATTTTTGTTTGTTTTCACTTGAAACAGCATTTTTATTATTTTCAGGGGATATCCAGGGGGATTAAAGATGTGATGCACAAAATGAAGCCCTTTTGGTAACTCTGTGCATAATCTCAGGGTAGACACTGCTGTTCCCCCTGTGACACCACAGCCAGAAGACACAAGGGAGATGCTTAGCTCTTCCTGTGGCAAAAACAAAACCAAACGAATCAAAAAAATTAGTAAAAGCCCAGAAAAATTGCTTGAAAGGCAAACCACAACCTGGAAAATTCATTCCTCATAACCCAAGGTTGGAGAAATTTTTCCCATCCCTGTAGTCCAAAATCCTTTTGAAACTCAGTGTTCTAAACAGAAACAGAACAGGCATGGGCAGTTCCGATGAGAGGCAATGCAGGTGGCCAGTGTGTGTTAGAGATGCTTGACCTCTCAGGTGAGAACAGAGGCAGAGAGAAACACTGCAGAGACAGCATCGGTCACCATCACACTGGCAGTTCTTTAGTCAGGTGACAACCAGCCCTGGTGACAATGTAAGCAGGCAGAGGCTCCAGCAGATCCCCTGGAGGGAAGAGTGAAGGGACGCTCCTCTTCAGGAGAACAGGGTGCAGGATGCATCAAAGGGCCACAGATACATCTCTTCCTCAGAAGATCTGATACTTACAGTTCATCCCATTAAAATCCTTACACACCTATTCAAAGATGCCTTTTCAAGGGTGTCCATCACAGCACTGGTTGAAACAGTTGGAATTAAGGCAACACTAATATTGATGGAGAGGGGATGGGGTCCATTCGTTCTGGTTCATGTGGATGAATGAATGCTGTTCAGTTGGAAAAGTGGGTGCCTGGTCTCAACCCAATGTCAAGGGAGGCCTCAGGGTGGAAGAATGCAGACCCACTCTCTGCATCCAGGGTCCCATCTGCACGACCACATGTGTGTGAAATCAATATAGATGGAAATTGATCTGATTGTGAGTGTGTGAGAGACAGAGATGGAGAGAGACATACTGAGAGACACAGAGACTGAGACATAAGCACCAAATCATTCGTGACAGACACCGCTGTGGGTGGGAATTACAAATCACTTCTTTTTTAGGCAATATTTCAATTTTTGTACTGTGTCTGTATTACTCTACTAATTCTAAAAGGATTAAAATCCTATGCTAATGTGACCCATTCATTACTCATCTATGGAGTAATTAAAGTACATTAATCCTATTTTTAAAAGAATTTAAAGCCTTCTCAGGACTCAGTTCCATGTCAGCTCAGTGGAAGAAGAGGTTCTCCAGGAGGTCGTGTCTCTTCTGAATCAGCATCCAATACAGGTGAGCAAGAAGTACCCGACTTGGACACTGAAGACTACAATAGATGAGAGAGTGTGTTGAGAGAAATTAAGACCTATATTCAAAGAGAATAATCCCATATTCATGGAGCAGAAGGCTTCATTCTACTAAGATGACAAAGGTCCACGAATAGATCTAAGGATTCAAAGAATGCTTACCCAAATCCCAGGTGGTATTTTGCAGGAATTGACAATCAATCTAAAATTCACGTGGAAAATCCAGGAGGTCAGAATACATGAGTGAATCTTGAAAAAGAAGAACAAAGTTCGAGGAATGGAAAGTCAGATGGAACCCACGGTTAATACAAAACCTCTTTAAGCTGAAGATAACTGAGATTCAAAAGATGCAGAAGAAAACCTGTCATGGAAGCCAATTCTCTCCTTTCCCTTTTCCCTATTAAGTTAGGTTGATAAAAAAGCCTTTAACTTTCACCATTTAACATGGTAGTTACTTTTCTGGTTGGCTCCTGCGTGTGCATAAATAAAAAGTTTCTCTCGTTCATCTCCTCTTTACTTCTGTGGGCTCTTTGGGAGGGACTCTGGATTATGGGGACCTGCTCTTTTCTCACCTTCTTTAGTGACATCTTTTGTCCATGGTGAAGTTCTTAAAAAAAAGAAAAGTCTCATTGGTTTTGGGTCAGATTTGGAACATGTATACCTTTGGAGACCCCCTGGAGGAACAAGGGGGTTCAATACTGCCTGGAGAATTCACTTGTCAAAATGCCTAACAAGACGCTATTTGCAAGGGTTTTTTTTTTAAAGATTCTTACCCTAAAACAAATCCCCTATCTAAACCTCTTGGATGATCAAATATAAAGAAAAAAGGAGAATCATGTCTGGCCTAAGAACACTTGCTTAACAAAACGGAAGGACAGAATCAGTTTCAGAGCAAAAATTAAAATGCACTTATACCATCAACCCTCCCACCCTTTTGTACACTGTCCTCATGTAATCTGCCAGATGGCCCCCTGGAGAAGGCCCTTTGCCCGGAACTCGTTCTCATTTTCAGAGCTCGGCCAAGCGGGAGGTTGGTCCCCAGGGCCTGAGAGGGGCTATGTGTGAAATCTTCTCTACTGAGACCCAGCGGACTGAAGGTAACTGTGTTCTCTGAGGGAGAGAGAGCACACCGAGCCTCTGTGGAGGCATCTCTGAGACCCTCCCAAAGGCACAAATCTCTAACTCTGGACACGGGAATTTTTGATTGGCATCTTAGCTGGAAATCTCCTCCTGGATAGAAAGAAGCAGATTCAAGATGTTGCAATTGGATGGGCAGGTCGGCCTCTCGAATTAGTCGATGAGGAGGACATGCAATTCTCTGCAGAAGTAGGAACACCCATCCCTGCTCTGCTGACGTCATGTACAGAGAAACAGACGCGACTCTAGGGGGAATTCAAAACCCACCAAACTTTCTTACCGATGTCAACGTCCCCACTTTATTCTCCTGTCAGGTCTCTGCACAAAAACTGTGGCTCATCCCCAAATATCACATACCCATCACCCTGTACCACTCTGTGTCTGTGTCCAACTCGAGCATTAAGGCCTGTGACCGTTACTGTTAAATCATGTCCCCCTTTCTGCCCGTCTCCCGCCATCATCCCAGTCCAACCTCGGTGTCTCTCTCCAGGTCAGCAGCACTCTTCCCACTGGCTTCCCATCAGCTTACCTTGCCCTGTTTCCATTGCTTATTCCCCATACGTTACCCACAACGGTCTTATTAAAGTATGAATCAGATCAAGTTGTTCCGCATTGCAAAATACTTTCGTGATTTTCCATTGTATTCAGAAGGATATCCAGAGTCCCTACCAAGGCCCTATGTGATCCGGGCCCTCACCGATCTCTGCAGCCTCAGCTCTCACCGTTCTGCTCCAGCCCCTCTTCACTGCCCCGATGGTCCCCACCAGGACAGCTGCGTTTCTAACTCCAAGTCTAGTACTTACACTTCTTCCGGCCTGGGAGGCTTTTCTTGTCTGTTACCTACGTGGCTTATTCTTTTGCTTTATTCAGGACTTTGTTCAAATTATTTACCCTCAGAGAGGACTTATCTGACCAGATTATTTAAAATAGCACACACATATTTCCTATTCAAACATTTTCTCTCCTAATATGCTTTATGTTTCTTTGTGGCAATTATTAGTACCTGGCAGTACATCATATATTTATTTGCTTACTGGTTTGCTGTCTGTCTTTCTTACTAGACCTATATTCATGGAACCACAAATAACTGTTTTAATCAGTAACTTTCAAACCACCTTTAAATGAATTCTTTTATAAGATGAGAATTTCAGAGGCTTCCACGGGTTGCTTAGGGGAAAAAAGAAAAAGGATTCAGGTTGAAATAATTTATTAAGGACCTGAGAGTTGGTTATTTATTTTATACATAGTAGTGTGTACCTGTTAATCCCAAACTCCTAGTCTAGCAAAAGACCTAGCTGACTACTATTTTTAAAGGAATTTTTTCTTTTTAGACTGGGGTTGCTTGAGATCTCTTTTCTTCTTTGTTATTTTTCTTTTTTTAAAGATTTTTTTTATTATTTTTTTACATTGAGGTACCACAAATTGAATCCAGCATGTACTCTACCCCTTGAACTATACCATCCCCTCCAAAGACAATTATTTTTATACTTTGACAATACCATATTGAATTAAGATTTTTGTTCCATTTTCCCTTCATAGAGTTTATAACTGAGGGAGAGAGTCAGAGGAAGCCCTGGGCCAACCCTTCCTTCTCAGCGGGTCACTACACAGCAGAGGAGCTTGGCTGTCTCCAGGCCCAGCTCACCTTTCTGCTCTGAGGGCCGACTCAGGCCACTTCTCTTACAAGCGGCGTGTTAGAAGCAGCAGAAAGCCAACTAGCGAGCAACAATGACAAAACTGACCCACCTGCAGTTGGACATCATCTGGTCTGAAACGTACCTCTTAAATCTCTTCTTCTTATTAGTGGATGGTTTTCAAAAATATTCCCAAGGAGATGAATCTCACTCCATTTTTTCTGGATTTCTTGGGCCTTCTATGACTTTAACTGCAGGCTTCATTTTCTGCACAACATCTGCAGGGAAACCAGGCAGAAAACGTGAACAGACCCTGCAGGCCACGGCTGAGGCCTCCCGTCAAACATCCTTGTTGTGCAGAGCCTACGTTCATGGGACCAGTTTCATTACTGCTGTAATTAGTTCTTGTCCAAGTGTCCCACCGGAAATGTTTCTAGATAGAACGTGGCCTGACGCAGATGAGCAGTGGGGATGTGGGGTGCAGATGACACACAGACTGGAAGGAGAAAAGGGAAATGTTACTTCAGGCTTCAGTTTGGAAGATTACTGATTTTTATATGGACATTAAACTTGGTCAGGCTGAAGCACCATTTGCTCTAAGACGGGGTGATGTACACGTATCCCTACAACTTCAAAAAATATGTTGAAGCTGGGCGTAACAGCCTAGGGGACAGACAGCTTTGAGTGACACCTCCGTTCCAGGATGCCTATGATCTCGGGCTCACAAAGAGGAAAAGAATACACATATTTTGCCTCTGTAGTTCTATGTGAAATTATTTTGACCCTTGCCGGATGGTGTAAGATCAGAGAGCATGTAGTCTTTCGTACATCGCAAAGACGACAAGTCTTCTTGATGAGTCAGCACACTGTTTCTGATGGCCCGGGGTCTATGCCAGACATTAGCTGTCTAGACAAATACCACACAGCCCTCCATCCCTCAAGGAGATCACAGTGTGTCGTGGAAGATACAAATTTAAATAGATTTTCAATACAATGTGGTAAGAGTCACTTTGCATCATATATACTATATGTTCAGAGGGGCTCTTGCACTGCCTGGGGCTGTGTTCTAGAAGATAGGGAAGGTGTCAGAGAGGAAATGCTTTCTGCACTGACATCTGGCGGATTCCAGCAAATCTCTAGACCAGGAGAGTGCATGGTGGGGACGGGATTCTCAGCAGCTTGCGTGTCTCGTGCAGACCCCTGGTCATGTCTAAGAGCACTTTGCACTTAGGGAAGGAACGTCAGTGAGGCTAGAGGCTGTGAGGAACTAACGGAAGCTGAGGCTGAAAAAAAGCAGCAACTAGGTGATGAGAAGGTGTGACGTTAAATCAGGGAGCGTGGACTTCCTCACACACGCAGCGTGGAATTCTTTGGGGTTATAAGAGGACAGTGACACAGATTAGTCATTAAAAGTGAGCAAAGTGGATTGTTCACTCTAAAGTACAGCACTGGGGAGACTAGCAAGGGGGAGAATTAATGCAGTGGGGAGCGAGGAGCAGGGACTTAGTTGGGGGACATTAAGGAATAGAATTATAGTACTGACAGGGGTGAGGGAGTGGAAAAGTAAAGGAAAACTCCCAGATGTTTGGCACAGAAAAGAGATGGGATAGTGATGCCATTGTTTGAAAAAGTAAAACTAGTTCTGAGCGAGTGTAAATCCAGACAAACAGAGCTTGAGATTTTTATGGGCTAATCAAATGTGAATGTCTACTTGTCAATTAGAAGTATATTTCTGGGACTGAACTGAGATGTCCATGCTGGAAAAGATTTGACAGTTAATCATTGGACAGAGAGCAGTTGAAGCCACGGGAATAAATGCCACCCACTGACAGTTTACCAAAGAAAAGGGAAGGAGGGCACTTCTGGTTCAGAAAATATGGCAGACCAGAATCTTGAAGACCCACTCACTTAAGACACATAAAAACGTAGGACAAAATGCTGCCAGTGTTTTCCTGGTTTTTTTAAGGGCACCTTTATTGTGGTATGATACCTGTACAATAAAATACACATATTTCACATGTACTACTTGGTGAATTTGATAAATGTCTACACCCAGAAAACCATAACCACGATCAAGATAGCTAACATTTCCATCACTCCCCAAGAGGGGCACTTTTCGAATCCCCATATTTATCCCTTCCCATCCCCTTCTCTCCCTGTGAACTGTAAGTTTGTTTCTCTATGTCTCTGGGCCTGTTTCTCTTCTGTATTTAAGTTCATTTGTGTCTTTTTTTGATTCCACATATAAGTGATATCATATGGCATTTTTCTATTTTTCTGGTTTACTTCACTTAGAATGACTATCTCTACGTCCATCCATGTTGCTGCAAATGACATTATTTGTTTTTTCATGGCTCAGTAGTATTCCATTGTATAAATATACTACTACTTCTTTATCCAGTCACCTGTCAATGGACATTTGGGTTGTTGCATGTCCTGGCTATTATAAATACTGCTTCTGTGAGCATTGAGGTGCATGTGACTTTTTGAATTAGAGTTTTCTTCTGACATATGCCCGGGAGTGGGAAGGCTGGATCATGAGTTAAGTCCATTTTCAGTTTTTAAAGGAACCTCCACACTGACTTCTCTAGTGACAATGCAGCCCATCTTGTGAAAGCAGAGCCATGCTCAGAAAGTAACGGGTATTTCTAAAGGCCAGACATGATACGCAGTGAGTGTGGCCTGTTCAAGAATCAGAGGGCAGTCTGCCAGGGCTGGAGGAGAGTGACAAGGGAAGTGTGGTACAGGTAGGAGTCAGACCATGTGGGGACATGGCAGGCTGGGATAAGGAGCCTGGACTTCCAGTAATCCCTTGGTAACCATGGGGCACTGGTTCCAGGACTCACCCTGAAGTCAACATCCATGGATGCTGACGCCTCTTGTATAAAATGACATAGGACTTGCATGGGACTCATGTACATCCTCCCATCTACTTTTATATATATATACAAACTTTTTTTATTGAGTTATAGTCATTTTGCAAAGTTGTATCAAATTCCAGCATACAGCACAAGTTTTCAGTTATACATGAATATACACATATATTTGTTGTCACTTTCTCTTTCACTGTGTCCTCCTGTGTACTTTAAATTATCTCTAGATTACTCATGGTATCTAATACAACATGAATGCTATGTAAGTAGTTGCCAGTGTATGGCAAATTCAAGTGTTGCTTTTTGAAACTTTCTTTTCTGTTTTTTCAACAATATTTTCAATCCACTGTTAGTTGAATCTGCTGGATAGGGAGCCCCTAGATACGGAGAAGCCCCAAGCTCCTCCTTCCCACATCCTATATTTTCACTGCAAGCACTGAAGGGGTCCAAACATAGAAGAGACCCATCTACCTGCTGGAAACCCTGAGGAATTCCGTCAGCGTATGTAGCGCAGGAGAGAAGGCTTAGGGCCAACTAGTGGGAAAGGAGGGCCTGCCTGGAGAGGATGGAGGAAGGACAGTAGTGGAAGCCATCACGTACACTTACTGGAACTAGCTGATAGCAGTGAGGAACGCCAAGGAACTGGGTACACGTCACGTGTGGGGCGATCCTGGCCACCAGGTGCAGGGATCACATAGCTGGGACCCAGTTTGCAAGATCAAAATAACAAGGAGGGAAAGGGGCTGCCTCAGTCCCAGGATCCTGACAACGGCCACAGCGACGTGACCCCAGCTAATGCGGTTCCCCTAGTAAGCCAGAAAAAGGAAACTCTGAGCCAAGATATTGCAGATTCCACCGCAGCCACACGGATAACTAGATCTCTAACCTGACAAAATGTAACCACCAGAAACAGGAATCTTTCCTTTTCTCTTCCTTTGGAACTTTGGACAGGGAGTCACACATCTTTGACGGGAACCACCTATAAACCAATAGAGAGCTCACTTTTTCAGGAATAAGCATGGAGAAAAAGAGTGGGGTGATGGTTTAAAGCAGAAGTCAAAGTTGAAGCCCATCTGAGAAATGGTAAAAACATGCTTCTCAATGAATTCGAGTTATGGCAAAAAGAAGGAGGAAGGTTAAGGAAATCTCTATTAATATCCATTCACCATAAAAGACTAGCCAGCCATAAAAAGACAGCACCTTAAATTAATAATTTTTTTTTTTTGGTGATGAAAAACAATGCCTTAATTTAAAACAAGGCTTGGGCCATCAACAACACTCTGAGAGTTGTTGATGAGGAGAACATAAATCTGCATATATAGATATGTAAGTGTTCCAAGTCCACCACTCAAAAACAATTAGTCAATCATGTGTCCAGTTGATTGGGAAATCCCAATAAGTAAATAACTCAAAAGTGGGAAAGACATGGGATTAAATAGTGGTAGTGAGCAATGAAATCCATGATGTATATACCTATATTTTCTTTGTTAATGTAACAAACTTAAAACAACTGCCTAAAAAGTAGTAACTGGAGCACACAAACACACACACACACAATTTAGAACAACAGAGAGGTAAAATATGCTAAGTTTATCGTTATTGAGGGAACAGGATCTAATAGATTATTTCATTTTTGAGACACTTAAAGGAATACTGGTCCAATTGCATATAAATATATGAACTTAGAGATGATTTATAAAGATTTAGAGAGAATTTTCTTTAAGAGGCAATATAGCTTCCAAATCACTGAAGAGAAAATTAACAATAAAAAAATTAATTAATCTAGGTAATATGGAGTAACACTGACCATATTTACCACCCTAAAATAAACCACAAAATGGATAAAATATATGAAGCAATGATTTTTAAGACACGTGGAAACGATCATCCACTAGGACCTTGCCTTGCCACCTCGATACCAAGGCTCCTAGGCCTCCTACTGCCATCACAAAGGATGTCCACCAGGAGGCAACATTTCCTTCCTCTGCTCCTACTGCAGAGCCAGTCCTGAGCAGTCATTTTCCAGGTGTTGGCAGGCAGCTCCCAGAAGTGCTCTCGTGGGCCTTGGTCCCTTTTGGCCACCAGCAAAGGGATCAAGGATTAGCAGTGAGCCTCCTTCCTCATCCAAGACCTAGGAAACTATCTGACTTCTGAGCAGCCCTTCACTCTTGTCTGCTGTCTGGTACTCTCCACTCGGCTTCCCGAGTCCCCGGCACGGGCAGCCTGCACGCTGGCCACAGCCCATCAGAATCTGTTCCCCCGCCAAGAGGCCACGCATGATCGTGAGCAGGGCTCCAGGCCTCTGGAGCAGTGCGGCTTGGACTGGGTCCTGGCCCTGGGCGTGCGAGCTCCATGCCCTTGGTTGAGTCAGTTAACATCTCTAAGCTACAGTTTCCTCATCAGTAAAATGAGGACATAATCAATATGGAAAAAAACAGAATCTGAGGGGGACTAAATTTCTGGTGATTGAAGATAATTTTAATTTTGATTTATACAGCAAAGGACATCATACAATTTTTACTACATCGTATTTCTAAAGGACAGCTTCTACTATTAAAAGTAATGCATGCACATACACACAAACACACGTGCAGACACACTTGCTCTGGTCCACATACATCCCCACGGGCACACACACATGGAGTCATGTACCACCCACACACCCATAACATACACACAACCACACACGTCCTCAGGCGCACACACACACATAACATACAGAACCACATACATCCCCAGGTGCACGTGAGAACACACAAACACACAGTCATGTACAACACACGTCCCCAGGTGCGCGTGTGCACACACACACGTCTTACACACTTTGGCGTTATTCTAAATCAATTTACAATTGAGGGTCCAGTGTCCATTGTTTTATCCACTCAGAAGATCCTGACTTTGGAGCGTGAAGCAGGAGCCCTCCTCTCTGGAGATGGTCTTTACCAATTACAGTCTCAGTAGAGCCAACATAACTGCTCTGGACCTTTGGAAGTGCAGGGCCAGAGCATACCTGGGAACTCACATCCTATACATGTAAACATGTTAAGTGCAGTAGGTTCTAAAGTCCTGCCTTTACAAATATACATTCATTATAAGGGGGAAGGCAAGGTTCAAATTTAGAATTCCAAGACAAAGGGAGTCCGGCAAAGAAAGTGAGCGTGTGGGGAGAGCTGATTCCCAGTCTCTGACCACTAGCCTGATCCTTTTCTTCCCAATGCTGGGTCCATCCCTTGCCACAAGGGGCCTTGGATGTGCACAGGGGAACACTCAAAACTCACATCCGGGATCTGCTCATACCCTCCATACATACAGCTGCCCTTTGGCCTCTCTGTGAGTCCTGGGAATCTGAGCTTCCGGGAGAGCCGGTGCAGGCACTAGGAATGGGTCAGGGGCTGCTGAGACAGCCCATCTGGGGTCCTGGGTTTCTAGAGCACGGGATGAAGCCAATGACCCTGTCCCCTTGGCCCTGCTGACTCCACCCCATGGAGGGCGTGGCCAGAGGAAGTGTCAGGGCCAGAGGGACCCTCTGCAGTGCAGGACCCAGGGCAGCGGGCCCTCTTGCCGGGGTCTAAGAGCAGAAGGCCTAAGGAAAGGTCTGAAGAGGCTGTAAGGTATCTTCATTCCCATTAATTAAACAAAAATAAAAGCATACCACAGGCGTGAGTGGAAAGGGATTTGTTAGAACAAGGGAAGGCACTTGCCAAGGTCTGGCCATAGAGGGCTGGTGGGTTTGTCAGGTTGATGAGGAACCAAGAGGCCGTTAGTCCCCTCTGGGTCTAAACACCTCCTGAATTCCTCCGGGTGACACTGAAATGCAGTGAGACACGGAACTCTCTTAAGTTGTTAAAATCTTCATGGTGAGCCACTCAACTCTCTCCTCATTCTTGGCTGCGAAACCACGGTAAACACAGGCCAGAAACTCATCAGCCTGTTGGTTGGTTCACTATCCGTCTGGCGCCTCCTCTTGTAGGAGCCTTTATCATATCACCCAGGGCTGACCCGGCTCAGGATTATAGCTGAATTTCCGCAGGTGGCATCACTTGCTAGTGACATGAAGCAGGCACGTTAGCCACCTCCCAAACACTGAGGCTCCTCCTGGGAGGAGCCTGCAGACCCCCAGTCCAGCCTCTG
The DNA here is from genome assembly GCF_048564905.1 of Vicugna pacos. NCBI lineage: Eukaryota > Metazoa > Chordata > Mammalia > Artiodactyla > Camelidae > Vicugna > Vicugna pacos. The sequence continues at coordinate 2,633,276 of NC_132997.1, forward strand.
CACCACGATGTTCCTTAGTGTCACTACCGGTTTGCTGCCTTGGCCTCTAGCTTTGACCAGATCCTCGCCAGATTGTCGATAAATATCACCCATATACCACATCTAAGCTTGCGGTCCAGATGTGACCATGGTTCTTATTTTCTTCCCATCGATGGATTGTTTGATCTTTGTGTAATTGTGTCGGCAGCAAGGCCAGTACAGCCCTCTTGAGGCCTCCCCGAGCCGCCTCTGTGTATAACTGTCCTAGCGCCTCAGGGGATCGGGTCTGAAACCTGGCACTCAGAAACGAGGATGTCAGCTGGAGAGACAGGAATCCACTCCTGCTGTGGCTCAATGTGGCCATAAAAATGGATCCCACAGGCCCTGACGTCACTTGACTCACTGCAGGGATGCTCCCACACTGCCGCGTTCCCCCAGAGACTGAGGGCTTTCTGCTTGTTCCGGAAGGTCCCACCCCCGAGGGGACACTGGGTCCATTGGAGCATCCAGCCTGCTTCCCCGCCAGCCCTTAGGGCCTTGGTGGGGCCTGGAACATCAACTAACCTCCCCTTAGAGAACCCTTTGTCCTTTGCAACCAACAGACCTAGGTCATAAGCACTTTAACTCACCTGAGGGTGTTTTCCTCACTTCAGGGGCAGTGAGGACTGGGCTTCTTCACACTCCAAGTGCCCCCGGTCTGGATGCAGACAGTCTGGCTCTCCCCCAGTCCTGCAGGTCCCGGCCACACCTCCTGCTGGTCACGGAGTCTGTGCTGCATTCTCTTCCAGGACAACAGGTGCACTCTGCCCCCCGACCCATCCCCACCAGCGGTGGCAGAGGCGGAGGACAGGCTGGTGAGATTGGGCCTGAGACACTGCCTGGAAATCAGTGCCCCAGAGGCCGCTGGTGACTAGAGGGACCACGGGGAAGAAGGCAGCATGGGATGGGAGGGGGAGGAAGGTTCAGGATAACGAGATGAAAAGGGGAACAGATAGCACCGTGAGGACCTCGACCATGAAAGGGAAGAAGATAGACTGTGACAGCTGGAGTGATGTTGGCGTTAAAAGCTGAGGGCATTTTCATTTAATTTTATTAATTACCATTACATATAGTGACATTTTTATTCGATTAAAGATTAGGTGCCATGTCATATAACAGGATATAGTATATTATTTATTAAATAATACATAATAGCAGATATACTAGCATGTTATGTTCTGTTTATTATCAGATAGTATATAATACATATGTAGTTATTTATATACATAATATATAATTCATGCATCTATATAATATATAACACATAACAATGTAGGATTATGATTAATATATTTTATAACAAGATTACATAACAATAATGATGTAATATTATCCATTGTATATCTTGGCTCATGTCACATTCTCACCTTAGGTGCCTGTCAGAAGTATTTATGTATTAAAATTAATATTATAAGAAACAGTTGTGAACCTATCACCCAGCACCAGAACAGGACTATTGACAGTGACATCCTGTGTCCTATCCTGCCCTAGGCCTCTTCTCACAGGAAGTAACCAGCATCCTGAATCCTGGCTTACACTTGCCTTGTGTTACTTTCACACACACAACATTTAAGATCAGTTAAAACAAATGAACTGCAGGTACATGCAACGAAGTGGATGCATCATACACTCTATGTTAAATTGAAAAAGTAAGCCCAAGAAGGTAGCCTATAGTGTGCTAAGCTTTTAACTGTGTATATATATGTCAAGTAAACTCACTAAATTAAGAACAACTACAGCTAGAGTCCAGGTGGGAGAGGGACAGATAAAAGGTGAGGTGAGCAGATTTGCTGCAGGTGAGCGAGTTCCTTTCCAGTAACATGTCATTCTCTCTGAAGCAGGAGGCAAGGCCATCTGCTGGGAGTCAGGGAAGAGACAGAGGGAAGCTTAGAGGTGTGCAGAGAGCATAGAATGTTGACACCACTGTGTGGCAAGTGGGGAAATGTGCTCACTAGAGAAATCCTGGAGGATTGCCTGGCAGTGGCAACATGCTGGGCATTGATTTGTAGTCTTAGAAATCTGTGCTGGGAGAGCCTGCTGCCGTCAGGCTCAGAACAATTAGAGCTGGGTGAACCGAGATGGAAGTCGTCCTGGTGAGGAAATGAAAAGATCAAGGGTCAAGGGAGTTTTGTTTGTCATAAAGAGAGTGCTGACTGTGGATGCAGAGCTGGAAGGTGGGGAAGTGGAAGTAAGAGGAACATGGACAGGTAGGAAAGCAGAGGAGTCAGTGCATGATGCCCCAGTGAGGGTGAAGGAGGGCCAAGGAGGCTGGTGGAGAAGCAGCTGGATGGCTATAGTTGGGCACATAAAGGAGAGAGGCTGGACCAGGGGTGGAGACACTCCCGGGTATGAGCCCGGGGGTAGGGTGAATGGGAGGTGTCTGGCTCAGTCTGACGGAGAAGAAGACCCTACAATGACCATACTGGGTGGTGGAGGGAGAATCAACATTGAGGTCTTGATGGTAGGTGGTGAGGCAATACAGAGTTGGTGGTCCAGCTGCTCCTGACTGAGGCAGATGAGCAGGGAGGCCAGGGTGGCAGGCACAGATAGGAATGGACTGGGTTTTCCAGGTGTTTCCAAGAGAGGAGGAGAAATCACCTCATGGGGGAAAGTGAGCATAAGAAGGTCAACCCAGGCTCCTGATCAAACGGAGGGTGTGAGGGGGCAAATCGTCAACTCCAGAGATGGTGGCCCAGGAAGCAGGGACCATGGGTGAAGTGAGGGGACACTCAGAGAAGAGAGGGAGAAGAGTCTTCTGGGTGTAGGGGGAAGAGAGGCCCCAGGACAAAGGAGCACAGGGGCACAGTGATGAGGATGGACTGGCTCTGTTGTGACACTGCAGGAATGGCTGGATCTTTGTCCTGAGGGCTTAGTTTGGGGGGGCTACTGGCCTCATGAGGGCCCCCCTCTCAGCAGCCTGGACAGATGCTCCCGCTCCTGATAGCTCTGTGGCCACCACTGTTCCCGGAGGGGCTCTGCCTCCATCTTCTATCAGACATTCCTGCCCAGTCCCCGACTGCCAGCGAGGGAGCCTGGGCCTCACAGCCGTTTGCCGTGGAGGGACACAGGCTCCTCGGAGAAGCAGGCTGATCTTATTTTTCTCCGTAACCCACGGCCTAGCAAAGCGCCAGCCTATGGGTGGGCCATTCAGGGGCTCGGATACTTCTTAAATTAACTCAAAGCAGTAGAATAGCCGAGCTGGAGGAAGTGACCACTGAGCTCACAGAGTTCACTGCCCACACCCCCATTCTACAGATGAAGAAACAGAGGCCAAGCAGTGAAGCAGCCTTGGCCAAGGTCACGCTGCTCTTTAATGCTGGCCTCTGTTGGGCATACCAAGTGATGAGCTGCACTGAAGGGCCTGAGAGGGGGCTCTGGGGCCAGACAGCTTGGGTTCAAGTCCCACCCCTGCCATTTACTAGCTGTGTGATTAATGACTGTCCTTCCTGTAAAGTGCCACCTCATTGGTTTGCCATGAACACAGAGTTCCTGGAACAGCAGGACAGAATTCTTTAAAGGTTTGCTGTTGCTTTTGTTACTATTATCACCAAGTGAACCCTGAAATGAAGAACAAAGACAGCAAGATTTTTTATTTTAAAAGATTTTAAAATATGATGATGACTGTTTGATTTAATCTATTCAAGTTTGCATTTGACCCTTATTAACAACTACACAATGGATGACTTTTGAGGAAATGTTACTTCATGTCTTTAATTCTCACTAACTACACAGGCTATTCAACAGGAAGCAATTTTTTTCCAGGAAGAGGGACAAAAAGTTAACAATATCTCTGTACCTCTCGGTTCCCAGTGAGTTGGTTGTGATCTGTCAACCCAACTTTGGGGAAATGCCCGCTCCTCCTGGGCTCGCTGCACTGCCACGTAGCCTCCAGGGGGAGATTTACCCCCACACGAATCCAGTATCTTGGTTCATATCTTTGCTTCAGATCCCTCAAGGACAGCCCATGCACCAGGGCCCCATCTGCCCCACCAGTCTCACCTGCTGGCCTCCAGGAAACTATCCTGGGTCTCAACCATCCTCTGTTCCTATGCCCGCCCCACTACTCTTCACTTTGTCCTTCAAGTGTGGGCTCCTGTGGCTCGCCACCAAGCAGGGGTCTCCCAGTCCTCCACCTTGGGGAACTGCATCGTCCTGCACAGTGCCTAGCGAACCTGTGTGGAGGCAGGAAGAATAAAGAACAACAGGTGCTCAGAGGGGCTGCCTTTCCCACTGCAGGGGCCCTGGAGAGCTTTCTCCCAGCTGGTTATTCACAGGCGTTGAAGCTGTGGAATCTCGATCTTACCAATTTAAAGGGCATCATCACTAATTACAAAAGAAATCATTTTTTCAGTAGCAAAAGGAGAAAAGACTTTGTGCCCCGTGCCCCCATCTTTCTTCCTCTGCCTTCAGAGGTGATTCTCACTCTCTGGGCAAGGGTAGAAAGCAACAAACAGAATATTATTTTTCAATGATTCTTCTTTCCCACTCTGAAGATTGCATCCCAAGACCGATGAAGGCTAGGATGGTTTGGCTTCCCTGTACTGAGTATTCAGAGGCTCAGGAGGGAGGGGGTTAGGGAGATAATTCAGCATTATGGAACCAAACAGAGACATTAAAAGGTTCTACTCTAAACAGAAAGGAAGCAGGATGCTATAGAAATGGGAAAACCATCATTGGAAATGAAATAACGAGTTACAAGACAATAAACATGAAGATGTAAAAAAGAAAAAGTACATCAAAATACAAAAAGGTGGGAAAGGGAGACGGTAGCAAGAAAAGATAGATTTTTTTTCTCTTTCTTTTTCCTTTTTCTCATTATTCTTAGGATGTGTTGGAGCCTACGTGATTATCAGTCTAAAGGAAATAGATATGATAATAGGTTGATATACTTGAAAAATAGGGTAACCACAAATCGAAAGAATATAATAGAGTTGAAAAAAAAAAACCCAAAAAAGAAACAAACTCTAAATGGCTTAAAGAGTTAAACATTAGACAAGATACTAAAAAACTCTCAGAAGAAAACATAGGCAAAACATTATTTGACATATATATCAGCAGTGTTTTCCTAGGGCAATCCACCCAAGCAACAGAAAATAAAAGCCAAAATAAACAAATGGGACCTAGTTACACCTATCAGCTATTTCAAAGCAATAGAAACCATAAGCAAAACAAAAAGACAACCTATGGAATGTGAGAAAATATTTGCAAAAGATGAGACTGAACATGGCTTAACTTGTAGACTATAAAAATAGTTCATACAAATTTATAAGAAAAAAAAATAAAGAACCCAATCCAAAAATGGGCAGAACAACTAAACAAGCAATTCTCCAATGAAGATATACAAATGGCCAATAGGCATATGAAAAAAAGGCACAATATCGTTAATTATCTGAGAAATGCAAATCAAAACTACAATAAGCTATCATCTCACACTACTCAGAATGGCCACCATTCAAACATCCACTCACCATAAATGCTGGAGAGGCTTGGAGAAAAGGGAACCCTCCTACATTATTGCTGGGAATGTAGTTTGGTGAAGCCAATGTGGAAAACAGTATGGAGATTCCTCAAAAGACTAAAAAAAGACATCATTTGATCCAGCAATCCCACTCCTGGGCATATATCCAGAGGGAACCTTAATTTCAAAATATACCTGCACCCCAATGTTCACAGCAGCATTGTTTTCAATGACCAAGACATAGAAGCAACCTAAACGCCCACTGACAAATGACTGGATAAAGATGTAGTATTTAGATATAAAAGAATATTACTCAGTTGTAACAAAGAAGGAAATAATGCCATTTACAGCAACATGGATGGACTTGGAGATTATCACACTAAAGTGAAATAACTCAGACAGAGAAAGACAAGTAACATAATGATATCACTTATATGTGGAATTTTTAAAAAAGATACAAATAAACTTATTTACAAAACAAAAACAGGCTCACAGACTTAGAAAACAAACTTAGGAGTTTGGGATTAACAATTACAAACTACTACATGTAAAACAGACAAACAGCAAGGATTCACTGTAGAACACAGGGGAAAATGTTCAGTATCTTGCAACCTATAATGGAAAAGAACCTGAAAAAGAATAGACTATGTATATGTACAACTGAATCACTATGCTGTATACCTGAAACTAACAAAACAGCTGTATATCTGAAACTAACTAAACATTGTAAATCAACCACATTTCAATTTAAAAAAAAAAAGATAAGCTCTAAATAGCTGTATTCAAAGAAAATCTTCAACTCTTACCTCCTACAAAAAGTAAAATGGGAATCTTGAGCAGGACCAAATTATACTGAATGAGAGGTTACATACCTTCTCCAGCACGTGGCCCATGGTACACATACATCGTGTTTTCCTTCAGGTAAGAATGGCCCTTACTGCCCAGGGAGCGAGTCCTGCTGGGACAAGGCCTCTGTGGCAGTGGCCTCCTTGTCACCGCTCCATCTCACCAGAAGGCCAGGGTTTTCAGAGGGGAGGGAACACAGAGCTCATACACTTCAGATATATTTCCTGAGAAAAACTGTGGAAAGACCAAATTCACCTGCAGTGCAGGAAACATGAGCACGGCCCCTAAGCAGACTGACAAGCCCGAAGCAAGACGGCCCGATGTTCACATCGGAACCAGAACAAAAACTGTCTGGCCCCAGTTAAACGATCACCATCTCACCTGCAATGAACTGTTCGTACTCAGTGTCAGGGATGTTTCTGTTGAGACTTGAGAGATCAAAAAAGTCAGACCAGGGAATCCGGACCTGGTGGATGTCCAGGCTCTGCCAATGGTAGAGGCGGCCCCAAGAGGGTATCACCAGCACCGACTCCTCCATTTTCAGCAGGGTCTTCAGGAGGAAGGCGATGTGGATACAGACGCCCCTACGGAGGCTGAAGCCCTCCGGAGGGTTGACATAACACAGAAGGTACCTTGCAGGGAGCAAAGGAGAGCGGGTCTTCAGGGCCAGGTCTCTGCACAGGAATCCCGGCTTAGATAGAACAGATACAATGGGAATCTCTGCACAGCACATGGCCTAGACTCAAGACACGTTCAGCAGCTTCTGGTTTGTATAGTGGAGGCACTGCCCACCGATCTCTGTGTGGCCAATTATTTCGAGTCCGGGAGCACATGCAGAAGACATCTTGGCATCTGTCTATCAACGCTAAGCACCTGACTAGTACCTGAGCACCCGTTCTCCAGGAGCTCTCAAACTTCTTGGCCTAAAGACCCCTGTACACTCTTAATTACTGAGGACTTCAAAAGGCTGCTGTTTATGTAGGTTAAATCTATCAATAGTTCCTGTGTTAGAAGTTAAATAAGAACTTTAAAAAATGCTTATGAGTTCACTTAAAAATAATAACAACCTACTACATGATACCATTAATACTCTTAAGCAAAAAATAAGTATATTTTTCTAAACAAAAATCATTAATGAGAGGAATAGCAGTGATTTTAATTTCTGAAAATCTCTTTTGGACTGGTGAGAGCTTAATTCTATCTGCCTCTACATTACCTGTTTTGTGATATCACAGACCAGGTTTTCCCTGGAAAACCCCACAGGAAACTCGGGAGTGCAAGAGTGTGCAAAAGGCAGGTGACTTCCCGGCATTTCTACGAAAATAGTCTTGCATCTCAGGGGCCTCGGACTCACTTTGATAACTGCTGCCCTACCCTAGGCGAGACTCTCCTACACAAGAGCCAGGCAAGTGTCCTGGCTTCTTTAATGAGTTACCGCAGCAACACCCCTCCCTTCTCTGTGTTAATGTTTCCCACAACCTCCATTACTGCAGATGAGGATGTAATCCTCAACTGAGGCCTCTAATCCCAGAAGACTACCAACCTTGAAAGGGAGGGCCCGTCTACCATCTCTACACCCCACACAGTCTATTTTGAGTCAAGCCCTAGATAACTGCTAATTGACACTGACCCTTGTCTTACTCCTGAGTTTTATCGAAGGAGCCAACATCTGGATGGAACTGAAATTTCCCTGCAGATATACAAGGCTGATAAACCACCCTATTCCAACATCTGATTTTGGGGCTCTTCAAAACCCGGGTAAGGCCCCGCTTCATAAATGACGGGTCCTCCACCTGCCCTTCCCAGGGGTTCTGGGAGGCCGCGGCCACGCAGGGCTAGCCGGACTCACGGTCCAAGCCCCAGAGCCCGAGGGGGAGGAAAGCCGGAGGCTGTGCCCCAGCCCTTTCCCCCCCGCCCCAACCCGCTCCCCGGCACCAAAGCCCTCCCCGGCCGCCACACCAACCCGGATCCCACCCCGGTCCATGTCCACTGGCCCCGCCAACGGCGCGGCCGTACGTTTACCGTCTGTGAGACGCCGCCCCAGAAAGGATGTCGGCCGCCGACTGACGCGGCCAGAACTAGTGGCCCGGCCAAGCAAGCCGCCATCCCCAGCAGCAAACACCGCCATGGTCCCGGGCAGCTGCACACTTCCGGAGCCCGCTGCCTGCCCCAGAAGCGCACGCCGGCCCGCGAGGAGCGCGGCGTCTGTATCCATGGCAACGCCGCGGGGCCCTCCCCTAGCGCTTGCGTCTGCGTCCTCCCGAGGCTAGACGTGCTAGGGCAGAAATTTCGGAGCCAATGGGAGCCAGGGCGCGGCCAGGACGGGGGTGGGGGGAGGCTTATGGGGCAGCTGGGCGGGGCCGGGGCGGGCGGGGCCGCGCGGACGTCCTCACCTGCAGGTGGCACCGGCCGGAGGCTGGGGCAGTGCTGCCACCAGTGGGCGGGGCGGCGGGGCAGCGGGGCGGGGGCACCCTCACCTGTCTGTGTGCGGGGCTCAGCCTGGGCTCCGGGGCCTCCGCTTGCACCGGAAGTGGACCCAGGCTACCGGTGGGCAAGATAGAGGACTGAGCCCAGGCAGGCACGGCTGGCCAGGTAGGGCACCTGAAGTGCAGATCCGCCAGGCCGGCTGCCGGCCTTGAATACGCGCTGCAAGGCAGTTTCCAAGAAGACGGGATCTGTCCCAAGAGGGGAGGTAGGGCAGGGTGCCAGATGCCTGGTTGGGTGCGGTCTTACAGGAGAGCCACGTTGAGAGGGTGCAGAGCAGCCCCTGTGTTGGCGGGGCTGGGAATTTGGGGTATAGGGTGGGGATGATGTGTGCCATGCCCTGTGGTCTCCCAAAGAACTCGCACCCCCAAGCAAAGGACCCTGCTCCCTCCACCCTTCACTGCATCCCCTGCCTTCCCCAGCACCACCGCCCCTGCCCCCGGAGTGTCCCATGACCTCTCCCCACACCAGGCACTGTCCCTGTTACAGGTACTTATCTCCTGGTGGTTCCAGCCCAAGGGTGGGGGCTGTATCTGATCAGTTAGGATGCCTGGAGCCTTTGTATGAAACCTCAGACTATAATGCAGGCGTGCACAGAGGCCCCTCAAACAGGATTCCCTGCATTCCCTCCCCACCACGCACCCACAGCGCAGCTGCCACACCAGGCCAAGCCTACCGGAGGACCGCTGTTCCCTCTCCTCCTGTCCCTGATCAAGAGTGCACCGCCCACACTGCTGGGTATTTAGTGGGCCTTAGAAGAGCAGCTGGTATTTTCATGGACAAATATTTGCTCTTTTGGGAAGAGTTGAGTGCAAAGGGATGTAGGGTATGCCTTTTCTGTTATCCTGGAACTGGTGACTAGGATGCAAACTTAAGTCAAAGCAGTTTTTAGAGAGAGCTGCAAAATATCTTACCCAAAGATCACTGTTCCCCAACAAAGGCAACACCACCTGGAGGGTGGGGTCCTGGTCCCTCTTTCTGGAGGTTGGGCTTTGCACCCTCCAGCTGGGACAGAGCCCGAAACAGCTCTGAACACGCTCCAACAGGCTTTCCCAGCACAAACTGCCTTTATTTTGAATCTGGCTGAAGGAAGCAGCTGAGAAATCTGGGTAAATCTTCCTGGGTGTAACCATGCCTTTTGTGCTGAATGAAAGAGCGGCACTCCACATGCTTACATCTTAGAACTGAATGTGTGTCGAAGCCTTCATGCATGTAGCATGTTGGGAACAGCGTTTCATGGTGAGGGGAACTATATAACTTACATGTGTATGGGGACGCCCTCACTCCAACAGGCTTTTCCTGCACAAACTGCCTTTATTTCGAAATTGGCTCTTGCTGAGAAATCTTGGTAAGTGTTCTTAGGTGTAGCCATGCCCATTATGCTGGATGAAAGAGCGGCTCTACACTTGTTCACATCTCAGAAATGAATGTGTGTTGAAGCCGTCATTCATGTAGCGTGTTGGGAACACAGAATTTCGTGGTGAGAACTATGTAAATTACATGTCTATGATGAAGAACTCGCTAGAACCGGGTATTCCAGTGCATACTGCCTTTATTTCGAAACTGGCTTCTCAGAAGCCTGTGGTCTCCACTGCAGGTCTGTCTCCAAACCCAGGGCCAGCATGGTGACTCTGCTCCCCCTGTCTATTCTGGAAGGTCTAGGTGTCCTCCATGGCCCTTCCACCATTTTTTTTTTGGAAAACTCCGCAGATGGAATGGGCCTGAGAACAGGAGAGCTGGATGCCAGAGCCACAGCCCAGTGTGTGGCTCCTGGGAGGGGCATCTCCTCTCCGTGGGCTCTGATCTAACCTCCCCTCTCCCCCACCCCCACCCCTCTCCTCCTGCATTTCCTGATTGATCCCTGGATAATGGTCCATACCAAGAATGACCTGGGAGAGATTTTATGAGTCTTTAAGTGGAAAAAAAAGAAAGAAATCTTTAGACAAGTTACTGAAAGTAACTTCCAGCTTTACCGGGAAAGTCCTCATTCCAATGTTTAAGGCTAGTTGACAGGGTGTCAAATTGCTTAACCACTCACATCTGAGCAAGTGCTACCTCTCTCTCCAGCTCCCCGCAGCATCCACCTGTGGCAACTTGGCCAAAAGAAGGCAAGAAAGCTCTTTCCCCTCGCCAGCAACAGCGTGGCTTTGGAGTCAGTGGAGGCTGAGAGAAAGGGCCCCGCCCTGAAGTTTGGGGGGACTCCAGCTACAGCCAGAGGAGCGGGGGTTTTCAGAGTGGCCCAGCAGGGAAACCAGGCAAGGCCACCTGGCCCAAGTCTTCCCTTCCCAGAGAGCCCCATGAACTGCTTTGGGCCACACTCCCCGTTTGGACCCCCTGCAAAAAGGTACCACGGGAGCCACACCTGAGAAGGCAGAAGGACAGCCCTTTAGCCTGGGGTCCCTGCAGGTGTGTCCTGTGAGACCTGTGGCCACATAAGTTCCTTGTCTCTCCAGGTCACTGAAGGGACTGTGCTGGGCATCTTGGTGGTCAGGGACATGGGAACACCTCTAAACTCTGAAGAAGGACAGAGAGACTCTTCCTGGAAGCAAGGATTCCAGGGAGACACCTTGCCCAGAACTGGAGGACTGTGTCCTGAGTAGACCCCTGGGAGGCAATGTGGGGCTGTGGGGTCCTCTTCTGAGAAGGGAGCAGGTGAGTTTTCCGGGGGTGGGGTCCTGCTTTGTCCAGACATGTCCTTGTGTAAGACTCATTTACAAACACCTCCAAGTCCACCTAGGGGTGGCCCCAGAGGTGGGGGTAGAGGAGGAGAGTGAAGGGTGCAGACTTAGGGCCCCCCGAGCCACCCAGGGAGCCAAGGGTCAGTGGGAACATCTTGGGAGTCTAGTGCAGGGGTGGAGGACGAGCACTAAGAACATGCCAAGTCATGCAATAAAGTGACCTGTGACCACGAGACACAGGTGGCCGTACACCAAAAGAGGCAGATAGAAATTTAGACCCAGGATCTGAGAACCTTGAGAGGGGCTGGAGGGTCCCAGGAACCCTCAGGAACAGCTCTTCTAGGGGCACAGACATCCCAATACACACATTTCTCATGGAAGCTTTTTGGGGTGCAGAGTGAGTTACCAGGATCCTGAACTTAGTATGGAATCCCACCCCCTTGTTCATCACGGTTCCTGGCAATAAATTGCTGTCACTTGTCCCTGGACATGCACAGGGGAGCTGACTGCTGTGGGGGTCACTGCAGGACTAGAATCTTCTGGTGTGTGCTCTGTGACCACAGAAACCCAGGGGGATTTCTCAACGGGAGAACCTGGAGACCATGCCTGCAAGGACCACCCTCATGGGATGGCCAAGGAGCTCGTGGTACCCAGGTCACCAAGTGACGAAGTTGTGAGGTTGCCTGGGGTATCCTGGGGGCATGTAGATTTCTGAGGTCAGCACGTGGGCCCAGCACTGCTGGATGGTCTGCACAAAGAGGGGCCTGCCCTCCTGATGATGGCTCTTAACACCTGCAGGGAAACTGCTCTCAGGGCTCCTGGAGGTCCATATTGAGAGTGTCCTGCCAGCCTTGTGGGGTCACCTTCCCCTGATGCAGAAGTAGACCTCTCTCCCTTGAGGCCCAGGGGACACCTGGCTCAGGTCCCACCTGTGTGCCCTGGACACGCAGAACCCCAGAGCTCTGGCACAGCCTGGGGTGTGGTCGTGTCCGGGCAAGGAAGGCCCTGGGAAGGGGCTCATTCAAGGGCAGAGGCCACTCTGCAGAGATGCTGGACCTGGCAGCAATGCACTGCTTCAGTACTCCCTTGGGTTGGGTTTCCAAGCTGTGGGATGGAAGGGCCTCTCCTTCCTGCGGTGCAGTCGGGGGAACTAGATCCATCGTCAAGGTCAGCCCTGAAAATGGAGGCTACGCTACCTCCATTCCTGGAAAGAAAATCAGTCCCCTCCATTCCAGGTGATTCAGAAAGTCATTCAGCAATGTTCGGGGCCCCCACTTTAGGCTTTGAATTAGAGCTGAGCGGCTTAGGAGGCCAGATCCCTGTCCGTGGCTCCAGGAGCAGGCTTTCTGCTGGGGGACAGGATCCTCACAAACACCTGTGTCTTTGTGGGACACTCCCCTCTGACAAGCTGGGAGGCAGGGTGTGGTTGTGGGAAATCGTGTTTACATGAGCAGAGGGCCACCATGTGGTGGCGGCACAGGAGACTGTGAGAATGAGTCCCACAGCCTTTCTGGAATCAAAAAACTGGCAAATGTGAAAAAGTGCATAATTTGTTTTATTGAACAGGCTGCTTATGTACGTTTGGAGGACCAGGTTCAAGGACTCAGCATCCCTCCAGGACAATAGCCTCAAGAGAAGAACAGACAGAGCAGGAGGAGATCTGGGGTTTCTCCCAGGAATGAGGTGGAACAGGGATTTATGCAGATTTGCAAGGAGTCCCCGACCACTGAGCATGGGGTTACAGCCCCACGAGACCCCTGTCATGTTTGGCTTGGGCTCTGGCTCTGGCCTGCTCATGTATTCTTCCAGCAGAGTTCCAGAAACTCAGAGGGTGGACTTAGAGGGGCTGCGTTTGGAACCTAGTGAGGAGGTGGAGGGTCCTTTATATTGAGTCCCTTCATCCTAATCACCGTAGCTGAAGCCCAACACCCCCCAGGCCCCCATGGTTGCCGTGGAGGGAGAACAAGCCTGGCAGGCGACCTAGGGGTCCCACTACTGTGTCCTTCCCTTGTCTTCGTTCCCTTTCACCGCGGAAGGTGTGATTGTCTCGTGTCATGGTGGCCTCCACAATGTCCCTCCCAGTAATCTCTCTTCTCCATCAGGTGGGGTTCCCAACCCCGCTCAGCCTTCTCTGCATGGATGCTGAAGGACCAGGCCCACCTGAAGTTCTGAGCTTGAGCAGTAAGGTGGAAACAAAGAAACCAATGGAAACAAAGAAGCAAGTGTTTGTGGCAAAGCTCCCCACCACAGAGAAGCTGCCCTGAGTGGAAGGGAGAGTGTGGGCATGCCCGTTTGTTTCCTGTCTCCCAGTGCTCTTAGCTTTCTTATTGCCTACCTGCATGGTTACAACAAAATGATCTGCAAAACTGAAAATATTTACTCTCTCACTTTTACAGAAAAGGCTGGCCAGCCTCTGGTCCGGTACCAGGCAAGAGATTGGAGTTCCTTTCCAGTTTGGAAACATCTTGGTAGGCCCAGGTTTGCAAAGGTCTTTAAGAGTAGTTACGGAGTTTTGCTTTTAAACTTTTTTACGGCTGTATATACTTGTGAGATGTGGTTGTGATGTATAATTCTGAGCCGGGATTTTCTCAAACTGTTTCTCACTTCTTATACCAGGCATTCCTAAATTCCAAGTGGAACTGCATATTAAGGAAGCCATGGAATTTAGCTAAAGGATACAGATTTCATTTCCTTTTAAGCATCGATGTACCTCCATCATGGCAGTATTTGTTATGTGTTATTGTTAGGGGAACTAAGTAGTAAACAGATTAATAGAAAATAGGGGATTTTAGGTACACAGGTTCATCTTTTCAACGTTGTTTGTAATATTTGCAGTTTAAGATGACCATTCCTGAGAAACAGGCAGCCTCTTAGAATGAAATAGCATTTCCTCTGAAATATAATTAATTTTTATTTTATAGACAGCAGGAAGGGTAATAACACATCACACATTTGGGGACGTCAAAGAGAAAATGTAACTTTCTGGGAGCTCACTCCCCCGCCTCCCCCTGCCCTTTTTACTGTCCCATTCTCCCTGGAAGGCTCTTTCTTATCTTCTGCTCATGGCTCCAGTAACTCTTTCTTCCTCCTTGTTCCTCAGCTGGTAACGTTAGTTTTATACTTTGAACAAGCAAACAAGCCAACAGAAGAGAAATTTCACAAGCAACTCCCAGCACATCCGCTCGCCTTCTGATGTCTGTGACCTCACTCTCGGTGCCCCACTGCTTATTAAAATTGGCATCGAAAGCCAGTTCCTCCAAAAGTCCCCGAGGCCCCATCCCTCCCATCTTCTCTGGGTTGTCACTCCCAAAACCATCCTCTCTTTCACTGCCTCATCTATTTTGTTCTCCTGCTAGTTGGCACCATCAGTATATAAATGTCCATCCTCTTAAACAAACAGCACTCCTTGACCCTAATTCACCCCCACCAATTGCCACCCTGTGTCTTTGCAGCAAATCTTTAAGGAGTTGTTTAAACTCACTGTCTGCATCTTCTCTTGAGCCATCCCCTTTTACACCCACTCTGGCTTTTCGCCTGATCCCTCGCTCTATGGAAACTGCCCTGTCAAGGCCATCAGTGACCCCATGTTGCTAAATATAGTGGTCAATTTTGACTCCTCATCATGCTTGGCCCCTCGGCAGCATTTGACCCAGCTCTTCCATCCCTCCTACCCCGTGTTCCTGCTTCATTCAACCTCCAGCCCATCGCTCTGTCTGTTTCTGCTTTTGGCCTGCTGGCTGGTCCTTTGCCAATGTCTCCTGTTTTTTCCAAACATATACTGTGGGTGTTCCCCAGGGTGCGTTCCTGGGCCTCTCCTCTCTCTCTCTGCTATTCCTTTGGTGGAAGCAACCCAGCCTTGGAAATTGGCATGCCATCAATTTCTCGATTTCTCCAAAATTCCCTGATTTCCCCTTTCCATCTGAGCCTTTATCCCTGAGACTCACATCACATTCTTTTCCTTTCATTCATCTTGCTTTCTCATTCATACATATGTTCTACTATGTAATTACTTTTCCAAATTTTGAATCAGTACATATATATCATGTAAAATGCTCAAATATGTATTATTTCCACTAAGATGCTAATTCTACCTTAGAACATTTCTGCACTTCTGTATTTATGTGAATAAAGCGAATAGTATTTCTACAAGCCTCATAGTTAAACACTGTGTTAGTTTGGGGCTATTATGTAACATGAAATAATGGTACATCAACATAGTCGTTTTTCATTTATTTTTATGTAACACCGCGATGAGGTTTTTGCCCTGAAGACTGGTTTTATTGAAATTTTACCTACGTTACGGACAGTCAGTTTATGTGAAAGCCCTCATTTCTCCCCTTTTTTGATATATGTTCCATTTGGCTATATATAACATATACCTTGGCATGAAACAAAATTCCCAAATCATTCACATAATACAATTAATATGTTTAAATTATATTTTTTAAATGTTAAAAAGAAAAAGAAAACAGATTCCTCTACCTATTAGGCACTTCTGTGGCAATATGTAATACACCCCTTAACCATGACATTGAAGAACTGAGCTGATACCAGCCCCTTTCCACCTGCTCAGCCCCACCTTTTCCCATCCCCTTTCCCATCCGGAGAGGACATCCCTCCCATTGTCCAGGCCCAGATGTTGGAACCATGTCCTTTCTCTCTCTTTCTTTTACACTCACAGACAGCAAATCCAGCTTGTTAGAAAATTCTGGATATTCTGTCTTAATTAAATACCTGCTCTCTGCTCCCCGCCCTCCTAAGAGCCACCTTCAGCCCTTCCTGGATACCAATAGCCTCCTGTTTCCATCTTTGCTTTCCTACAATCTCTCATCCACACAGAGTCAGAGGGAGCCTGTAAAAACATACATTGGGGGTGGTGGGTGTAGCTCAGTGGTAGGCCGCATGCTTAGCATGCTTGAGATCCTGGGTTCAATCACCAGCACATTCATTAAAATAAATAAATTACCTCCCCCCAAAAAACACAAACACAAAAGCATAAGTTGGACTACATCATCCCTCCCCTCAAAACTCACTAAGCGGGTCACCATGTCATTAGGAGCCAAAGTCGTCACAAAGGCCTCAGGACCCGGCGTGTTCTGCCTCTCTGCCCACACTCTCCCCCTCACTCTGGGGGCCTCTGGCTCCGGCTCTTCCTTCTTCCTCCGGATCTATTCTGCTTCAAGTTCATTACTCCGTGAGATCTGCCAGGATTGCCTTATTCCCTCCTGCCTGCCTCCCACCCCACCGCCATCACCCGAGTTTGCTCATATCACTCTTTTTTAAAAATTTTTCCAAACTCTTGCTACCCCAACATGCTGCCTGTTTCCTCTGCTAAAATTCTGAGCCCCCAGTGATGGGGAGTGATGTCTATTTTGTTGACTGATAAAGCCCGAGAGCCTTGGGAACGGTCTAGTTAGGAGATTCCCGTACGTAGTAGGAGCTTATACACATTTGCTGAATGAATGTAGGTGCCCTGGTCCAATCCGATGGAGCACTTCTGTGACGTGCTCAAAGAATAACTCTCCTTTCCACCTGAGAGGGGGTGACAACTTCCTTGGTGATTAAAGGCAAGAATTTTTTGCTTTATGCTGTTAACCATAGGCGGGGAGACTGGGGGATCTTCATATATATTTTTAAATTTGGTTCACTCTGCAGTTGGTCTTTGGTCTCTGTATAATTTTGAGAAACTCTTTATGAGTGATCATTCTTTGATCAGATTGAACAGGTTCCAGGGGGAAGGACCAAGCCTGTCCCATCAGCCATCCTATGTGTCATGTCCTGGGACCCAGTGGATGCTCAGCATGTAAGTGAACCGACAGGAGTGAGTGAAGTGATGGGAGCATCTCATTATTGTGGCGGCTCTCTGTCCAATGCCTTGAGATTTGGGGAAGGGTTTACGAGTGCAGAAGGGAGAGGTCAGGTCCTCTGTGCTTTTCCTGAGTGCCCTGGTCTTACCCATTCCCCCAGCCCCCTCTGGGCAGCCAAGCCAAGGAGCTGGGCCACCAGGGGTTGTGCTGATCAATAATCCACCTTCACCCCAAGTCCGGGGGTAGGTACACATGGTTGTAGACACTGGAGTCAGGTCCTTGGAGGAATTCCTCACTGAACTATGTTTTGGACCTTTTATTTTTCTCTAGAACCTCCAGCTGAAGAAGATTGTCTTAGACACATGAAAGTTGAGGACACCTTCTGTCCCCTCGCAACCCAGGGGGGGCTGGGAGTCTGCTGTTTCTATAGCCGGTGGGCTCGTGTTGATTTGGGCATCCCTGTGCCTGAATTCCTGCAGTACACTCGGTGGTAAGGATGGGGGTGCCTGGCAGGGAGGGAAGCGGGTCGGGAGACTGTACAGCTGGGCTGATGTTAACCTGGGGTGAGCGGGAGCCTGCTGATGCATGGCATCTCGGGGCAGGGAACTCTCCACACTCAAGAGGGGTTCCCACTCCCGCAGGGGCCCTTTGATCAGGGTGCTGGGCTGTCAGGGGACCACAGGGGTCCCAGTGAGGATTAGGGTGCCTTCAGGCAATGGGAAGTGTGGGGTCCAGCGGCAATTGAATTAACTGTGCACCCAAACCCAGCCCCCACCTCTTTCAGCCTGTTTCCTAATCTGCAAAACTGGAATGTTTTTAAACATCTCACGGGGTCGTTGATGGGCTGGGACAGACTAGACAGTCAGGAGCTGGAATTCCTCTGTCCCCTGATTGTTTGCCTTCTTTCGGACTCTTTGCTCTCACAAGCTCAGTCTCTCTGTCTCTCGCTCTTTCACTTCTAACTTTCTCTCATGCTCTGGTTTCATTTGATTTCCAACCACCGCCCCTCCCCTCCGCCAATCCCCAGATGAGTGAACTTGATTTCTATGTGTCAGTTCCAAATTCCCAGGAAAGATGCTCTGTCACTCTCTGGATCTGTTGTCCAACCCATGAGTTGTGGCCAGAGGAGCGAGTCCCTCTGGGACCAGCAGATAGTCTCTGCCCAGCCCCCAGCCACCACTGTGGGAGCACATAGCTCTCCGTGGAGGAAGTACTGGCTGTGACCTTGTGTCACTAAGTGTGAATTTATGTCTTCTCTTGAACCACCTTCATCCTCCTAAACAAAGATGAAAATTAAACACTCCCGGGATTTGTGTCATGGAACACTCAGGGTGGGGGCTAATGGGGCTGGAATTTCTGCTGTATTTAAGGGGCTACAGTGAATCCCCAACGAGAGCCTGCAAAGGGAACAGCACCGGCCCCACCCGGCACTTAGGACGCTGAGTCTGCGTGACGTTGAGCCAGGCTTCTGACCACAGCTCAGGGGTCTGGTCTGACCAGTTAGCCTTTGAAACCAACCAGCTTTGGATTCCTCAACCCCACCCTAAGGTTTTACCTGAACCATCAGCTTCTGTATCTCTGAAGACAGATGATGAGGGCCCTTCACGTAAGCCGTTCGCACAGCCCTGTTCAGGCCTTTGTGCTGCACGGTCTGCCCGGCGAGCTGACCGAGGTTGGTATTTTACTGATATTAGAAGTAGTCTGGTTTACCGATGTACTGTTTCACTGAACAAGCAACAGAAGCCACTTCTCGCTGATAAAAGCAGAAAAGGGACATAATGAAAAGATACTGGGAGGGTGTGTGGAGTGGCCAGGACCGGAGCCAACCCAGGAGTTGTAGGAGGTGTTAGGGAGCCCCAGGCACCAGGCTGGGAGGGGTGCTACCGGGCCCCCTGCCACCCCAGAAGGGACCCCCCTCCACCCGACCCTCCACCTCACTCACTGCAGGTTCATGTCCCGGCAGGGCCAGGTCACACTGAAGCCACCAGCACACACCTCAGTGGGGCAGCTGGCCCCGTCTGAGCTGCGGGCGTGCCTGGTGTGGGGAGAGGCCCAGTTAGAGGAAGGCGGTTCCTCTACTGTTCCGAGTTAAGGTGCAAGTCAGTGCCCATCACTCAGGAGAGCCAGGCTGGACGGACCTCATTGTGGTGACTAGGCTGTCTGAGTTCACTTATTACTTTCTATGTTTGAAGTCCCTGGAGGGAGAAAAAGTGAAGGTTCTAGTACTTATTTTGTGTTTCCCACGTACCAGGTGTGGTAAGCAAGCCACTTCAGACAAGGCCCAGAGCAACCACGTAAATAGGCCACGGAGCAAGTCGTGCAGTCAGGCCTCTGTGGTCCCGAAACCCGTTTCCCCATCGGCTCCATAGTTACCAGTGGAAACTAGGTGGATTTATGGGACTGTGTGCTCCTGTGGGGGCTGGGATATGTGTGTTTAAGTCCACATCTTCAGAAACTCGGCTAGAACCATAGCCACTGATTGCACAGTGGCAGAGGAAGGGAGGATTCCAGCCTCTGGTCCAGCTCGTGTGCAGCTCAGAAGTTCTTCCTCCTGTCCTGAAAATAACACCAGATCTGAGGGAGCTGCAAACCCACTGCTCTTCTTAGATCCCAGAAAACTGAGGGGGAAAGCTGCTCCCAACCCAGAGAGGTTGCAAAGGGAACAGCGGGCAGGCTTGGAGAGTCACAGCTCCCAAGGTAGAACCTGCTTTTGTAAGAATCCCGGGGGCAGGTAGATTTAACAGGTCCCTGAGGCCAGCAGGAGGCTCAGTGTGGGGAAATCAGAGTGTGACAACTCCAGGGGGCCAGTCAGAGGGGCCCCATGCTCTTTTTCATGTATTTTACATCCAGGACCGTGTCCTGTTCTCAGAATGAAGGTCAGAGGATAACTCCTCATGCTTCCTGCCTGGAAAGGAGAAAATAACTGTATTGAAATACACCCAGAACATTCCGTTTCACTGGGGGAAGTTGTTTTTTGTTTGTTTGTTTTTTTAATGAGAAATAATTTTACCAGAGCCTAACCAACCTGGGAGAGGGAAATCCCTTCTGTGTCACCCAAATTGGGGTGGGGGGAAAGAGACACACTTGTGGAGGTCACAGCTCAGGGCACAGGCTCAATGAGAACTAATCACAGGACTGCAGATGCCCTGCTCTGTCCCGCTCCCCCAAAACCTTACCTCCATGTCAGTAGGGCCCGTGTGTAATAACAGGAGTAAAACTAAAAGAAGTAAATGTCTCAGGAGTGTCTAGGGAAAACCCAAAGACAGCGGGGAGATCAAAACAAGGACACACAGGCTGTTTTAGCCTCTCACACCAATAGCTGTAGCAAACTACACACAGCCCAGCCCCAGTAGATAAACAGACAACCTCACAGAAGAAATTATTTATTTTGGTTCTCTTACCCAGTGCATTCCATGGTGCATCCTCGCCTAGAATTGAGTGGAAGCAAGTCCATCTCAGAAGGGACATAACTGAAGAGGGATGGCTTCCCAGACTCTGAGGGGCAGAGAGAGCACCAGCCTGGGTTAGAGAAACGTGAGGGGTGGGGTAGGGTGTGGGCTGCCTTCTTCCCCAAATAAGGAACCTTCCTGAGGCCAGCACAGTAGGAGGGAGGGCCATGGGGTGGAAGTTCTCATCCTGAGAACTGATGGGATGCCTCAAAGGGACAATTCAGGTGCCCAAACTGGGCCCTGAGTGTGGGAGCCTGTCGGTCTGACTCAGAGCCCAGGACTGAGGTGGGCGCACAGCAGGCCGGTCTTACTTGGCCGGATCCATTTCACTTCTCCGAAGCCCTGTGTAAAACATGAAGCGTGGACGGCCTGGTGAGCACAGCTCTGCCCTCAAGACCGGTTTCAACTCCTCTCTACCCAGAGAACAGCATCTCTGAACCCATCCTGGGTGACCTCACAGAGATCACCCTAGTGGCCCAGGCTAGTGACCGGGAACATGTACCTTCCTGCAGGCAACCCCTGACGTCCACTGATGCATCATGTACTGGCAAAGAGTGAGTCCCTGTGCATTGGTCTAACAGCAGAGACTCTGCCAAAGGCCCAAGAGGTGGTGTGTGGGACATGCAGGGGTGCAGGAGTGTAAGCAGTGCAAAAGTGTAACTGGTGACAGGGGTGCAGGGGCTGTGGAGGGCGCAGGCATTTCAGGGGATGTGGGGGTGGAGGGATGCAGAATTGCAGAGTGTAGCAGGGGTTCGGAGGTGCAGGGAGTGTAGGGATGCAGGGAGGTGCTCAGGGACGTGGCCAGGATTAGAAGGCAAGTGCACATCCTTGCTGTCAGCCTGACCCCGGGAGGCTATTGCAATGCTTTGGGGCGGCGGCGGCGGCGGCGGCGGTGGCGGTTGGGAGGCTGCCCGGGCAAGCCGGTCGATTTCTTCTCTTCCCTGCAGCCTGGCCTGGGGTGGGGCTTGGCCGGCGGAGATTCGCCAGATGTTGGACTCCAGGTAAGCTTGCTCCTGGGAGGTGGGGCGGTTAGGTCAGCGGGCGGCGGCAGCGGTAGAGGGGCGGAGCGGGGCTACCCCTGGCGAACGGGTGGAATAGCTGCCATTTCCCGGCTGCTGGGCCTGGGAGCGGCCTCTGCTTCCCCAGGTCGCCGGACACTCCTGTCCCACTCAGCTTGCTGAGTGCGGAGTGGGGGCGGGGCCGTTAAGGTGCGGGGCCCACGGGGGGAGGGGGGCTGCCGCGGGGGAGCCGGTCAATTCGCTCCGCTCTCCCCAGCGGCGGAGCGAGGGGCGGCTTCTGCTGCCCTAGAGGCGGGACTCGGTTCTCCAGAAGAGCTTGCTCCTGGGAGGCGGCGGCGGAGGCGGCAGGGGCAGGGGATGTGTTCCAGGGAGCTGCTCCATTTCTTCTCTCCCCCGCGGCCTGGCTTGGGGGCGACCTCTGCCGCCGGAGATTTGCCTGAGGTCCGACTCCACGTGAGCTTGCTCCTGGGAGATGGGTGCGGTGCGGTCAGGGGGCTGGTAAGGTGGTGGCTGCGGGCATAGGGAGGCTGCCCCGGAGGAGCTTGTGGATTAGCTCCATGTCTGCACCGCGTGGCCTGAAGGCGGCCTCTGCTGCTCCAGGTCCCGGGACACCCCTGTCCCACTTTGCCTGCTGGGGGCGGGAGGCAGGGTAGTCAGGGTGCAGGGGTGGCGGTGGTCGGCGGCCTGCAGCGGGGGAGCGGCCCATTTTCTCCCATCTTCCCCGCGTCTTGTCCTGGGGGCGGTCGCTGTTGCCCTGTGTTACGAGACGCGTGTATCCTAGTCGGCCTGACCCCGGGAGTTGGACTTGGTACTTTGGGGGTGGTGGCAGCAGCGGCAGGTTTTCCCATGGAGCTTGTCCATTTGCTCCCACTTCCCCCCATGGTTTGCCCTGGGGGCGGTCTCTGTTGTCCCAAGTTCGCCGGACGTCCATCTCCAGGTCAGCCTGCTCCCTAGAGGAGGCCACTGTGAGGTCATGGGCAAGAGTGGTGGCTGCTGCGGGGGTAGGGGCTGCCTTGGGGAGCTGGTGGATTGGCTCCTGTCTCCCCGATGGCCTGGTGTGGGATTGGCCTCTCCTGCCCCAGATCACCAGACGCACCTGTCCCACTCAGCCTGCTGGGGGAGGGGCGCCCTGGGCGGTGACTTTAAGGTGCGGGGGTGGCGATGGCGGAAGTAGAAGACCTGCAGCGCGGAGCCTGACAATTTGCTCTCCTCTTCCCGACGACCAATCCTGGGGGCGTCCTCTGCTGCCCAAGAAGCCGGATGCCCGTCTCCAGGTCAGCTTGCTCCTGGGAGACGGGCCCGATGCGGTCGAGGGGCAGAAGCAGTTGCGAAGGCCGGCTGCCCCGCCTAATGGGGCCACTTCTTCTCCTCTCCCCTGACCTGGCCTGGGGACATCCTCTCCGGCGCAAGATTCGCCTGACACCCCACACCCGGTCTGATTGCTCCTGGGAGGTGGGCGCAGTGAGTTCAGGAGGTGGAGAGGACAGGGGGCTGCCACTGGAGAGCTGGAGGATAAGCACCAATCTCTCTGGAGGCCTGACGTGGGGGCGGCCTCTGCTGCCCCTCGTTCCCAGGTCACACTTCTTCGGGTCATATTTCCCCGGGGTTGCAGTAGGGTGCGGGGGCCGCGGGGTGTTGGCGGGGGTATGAAGCCTGCCGCTTGGGAGCAGGGGGTTTAGCTCCCATCTTTTCCGCAGCTTGGCCTGAGGGCAGCCTCTCTTGCTCCAGGTCGCAAAGCAGTTTCCCTGACAGCTTAGCCACCAGAGGTGGGCAGGATGGGCTGAGAGCGCTGAGGCAGCCGCCAAGGCAGCGACGGAGGGGGCTGTCCCTGGCCAGCTGATCAATTTGTTCCCATCTCAACATTTGCTGCCCCAGTTTCGCAGAACGCCCTTGTCCAGTTTATTCTTCTCCAGGGAGTTGGGCGCAGTGCATGCAGCCCGAGGTCTGGGCTCTCCCTTGGGAGGGGCAGAAATCTCTTGTTCTCCTTTGTCTTTATTCTTCAGCGAAGTGGTTACTGGACGCAATTCTTAATTCTGAGAAAGTGTATCCTGTGTTACGGAAGAGCTGCTGGACAGTGAGTTTTCTGGGTGGATTTTCATATCAGCTGATGTCCCAGGCAGGCAGGAAAGCTATTACTCAGAGCTTCTTAGTCTGGGGTTGGTGATGGCCCCGCCATCCTCACCATGCTTTTTAAAAATATGTTACTCCCCTCTTTTTCCTAGGTGACATTTTAGGTTATTGGGTCTCAGATTGCTGGCACACTCATCCCTGTTCTCAAACATTTTTAAACTTGGGTGAAGTGATAAGTAGGGGAAGATGATTTACTGAAAGGTAAGACTACTTAAATTCGCATTAAAGCTACATTCTGTCAATCTTTCTCAAATGATTTTTCTCTGATTCTAAGTCCACGACCTAGTGAATGTTGTACTCCTGTGTAAATCATTGATCTTCACATCACATTTCTTGAGTGGTCAACGAGATTTGTTAATTAGATTATTCCTGAAAGGAAAAGTTCAGGCTTTTCAGAATTCCTTGTCTGATGTCACCCAGGCAGTCACAGTAGAAGACAGAGCTGATATAAAAATCCCTCAGCTGCCTGAACTGCAAAGCTTCTGGGATTACTGATCCCTGAAATGCAGGTGACTCTTGATGATAATCTGGGGGATGGTTTATATGATCAGATTCTTCCAGTCCTATAAATGGGTTCCGTGGCCCCAGCCCTGGGAGAACTGGTCATAGGGGCCATATCGTGAGGGGTGGGATGGGAAGACAATGTGTAAGAGCTGGAATCACTGAGATTCCACACTCGCTAAACACAGACTCCAGAGCCTAATTGTTGTCAGGTTCTGTTCTGGATTTGAGAGTGTGTTCATACATGATTCTTGCCCTTCTGGAGTCACTGCCTGGATGGAAGTAACCTTTACATAGATCTGTGGAGGATGACATTTAAGTAGATAGGCTGTTATGGTTCTCAGTGTGCCCAGGCTTGCTCTTCCAGGCACTCGTGGGACTAACGAGAGTCATGTTATTCACTCATTCACTGATTTATTACCCTTGAATTGATCACTCGTCCCACAGTAAGTGAAAGTAGGTATCAGGAAGCTGAGTTTTGTCCCCTGTCCTATCACTGATTGTATCTGTCAGTCGGGCGCCCTGCGTATGCATTGTGAAATGGTGGTATTTCGTGCCCAATGGGGCAGCACTGTCAGTTCTGAGAATCAGGGGAGACACGTGGGTAGGACAGCACCCTGACACACATGGCACCCCCCACCCCGTGAGACAGAATTGTCGATGCTCAGGTGACCCGATGTAGACCGCGGTGCTAAACCTGAGCATGTTTAGTGATCCTGGTGGCTATGAAAATACAGACTACCAGTCGCTACCTCTGGAGACTCTGAGGGTGTGCACCCCAGAATTCTGCATTTTAAGAAGCACTTTAACGAATCCTGATGAAGAGATCTGAGTGTCCCACGGAGAAACACTGGTGTGCGAGACACCAATATTGAGGATTCTCAGGGAACGATGTCTTTTCAGGTTGGTCCAAGGGCCCTCACTTTAGACTTTTGCCTTGGGTTTAATTGTATGTGTTCAGAAGTGATGTCTTTCACTTCCAGTGCATGTCAGTATGCTCTGTGCAGGGATTTGCTCTCAGTAGATGGCAAAAACTGATTCTTCAGGTCACCGAGCTAAAGTGTGAACGATATTTTATTTTGGTTTTCTTTATAGCAATGCAGAGTCTCCCGAGAAGAGATTCAGACTGAACAGCTTTGTGTCAGACTTTGGAAGATGGCTGCTGCCCAAGGTGTTCTCTGGCAGTGCAATCACGAATCTAGGTCCCTCTTTCACTGCTACATCAATGGAGTGGACCACTTGGACAAGGCCAAAGCTGGTATCCCTACCATAGCCCTTTACAGTGATATTCCGCTCCAGGAAGCCATCAGAAGCAGCAGGTGGCCAGAGGAGGAGCCGAACAGACTCATGAAATGTGACATCCCCAACTTTATCAACACGGACCAGAACTCTTCCTTTGTGGAAAATGATTTCCTGATTTTGTAACTACCGATTGTTCTAGAAAATAAGCCAGTTGCCCAGAACTCACACAAAGACTTGAATTGAGAAACGTGCTTTGTCAGGTATCTTTCTGAAGATGCGAAGTCTGTCTTTGTATGGCAGGAAGCCCCCTTTCACAAAACTGAATGTGTTTGTGTCTGAGAGAGGGAAATGGAGACAGAAAGACGAAGAAGCAGAAGAGAGCCCCCTCAGAAGAGAGCTAGTTAAGGTGAGTTTTTGTGCCTTTAAAAAACATTTGGGGTTTTAGGGGGAACAAAGTATTTACACTGTCTTATTGTCCTCGTTGGAAACCTTGGCCCCGTCGTCAGAGTCAGCGGCCTTGAACGGGGGTTTCACGCTGCGTTTCATCTGGCGCTGCCACTTCCACGCTCTGCCTTTAGCACGTTGCTTTGCCTGTCAGGGTTGCCACCCTTTTAACTGTAAGGTGAGGAGTCTGGAGTGGATGATCCACCCCAACTCTGCTGTTTTGCAAATTTCTGATTTCGTATTCAGATGAGGCTGGGATACACCTAGAGCAGTATAAACCAGGCCCTACCTCCTGCCTATTGCTGGGGCATCCCTCAGGCCTGTGCCTTCTACTCAACCCTTTACTGATCCCAGCTTTTGTCAGGAGCCCAAGTGCCTACCGGGATGGCAGGGGACTTGTCTTTCGTGGTCACGGTGGCCAAGGATTCTATTGGTTGTTCTGAAACAACTCTTCCGAGATCCTCCACCCACCCCTGCTCAAACCTAATGACAGCCCTACGGTTCCTTTCCTAGGAGGAGGATCAATCCATGGTGCATTTTATGACAATCCTGTCCCCAGGAATGCACGGAAGTTTATCAGCTGAGTGAGGGGAGGTGCCTCTGTGTCCCTGTATCTCTGTCTGCTCACAGTTCGCGGCCACTGGCTACTGAACAAGAAAAGTGCTATTCACCATGTTGTGTGTTTTCCAAATGTGTAGGTGATGGTCTTGTGGCTCGTGCATGGGCTTTGATTTGGGATGGTGAAGGGCTTATAAATACCTCATCAACATGTATTCGAGATGGCCTGTTGCCACACAGATTTGATTCATGAAGGCGTCAAGCCTGCACACTGGTTTGGAAACAACTTGGTTTTGATCATTCACACTGCATGCATGACTCGCTGCTAATCTCTGGGTGTTTTTTTCATTTCAGATTTATTCACTCCGTGTCTTGCTTAAGCTGAAAAATACATTTGTTTCACCAGAATATCCTCTGATTCTTTGTTTACACACATCCAGTTTTTTTAATTCCTTTAAAAATGATTCTGTGTTTATAATGCCTCCTAATTTCTATCATCTCTGTGTTGCCAGTGGCCTGAGACATGCACCAGATTTGATGCCGGAACTGTTCCACCAAAAGAAATCCCTTTGTCGTAATATCTTTTGAGGAAAATATTATTCTTTAAGGCTCTAACAGTAAATCGTAGAACAAAGCATGGAACATTTCTTGTAGTTAATACATGTTCATGCAAAAAGAAATGATATTTTCATTAAACAATGTTGATTTTAATAACTTTTACAAATGTGAACATTATTATTCATAATTTAAGTAACCAGATAAAACCAGTTATTTATTATGAAGATTGAAAACTATTTACACAGTCTCTTAATTAGAAGTAGCTTTATTAGAAGACTGAAGGGTATTTAAAAGATGGAAAAATACCCATGATGACACCATCATTTTTATTAACTAAATATCAAGAACTGTGCAGGGTTAAGATTTAACCCTCTGCAAACTGCCAAGTTAGCATGAGGTAGTTTGTGGATGCTGCCAGAGGACAGGACACTCCCCCAGGATCAGAGACAAAGGACTTCCAGCCAGCACAGCAGGCAGCCTGTGGTTCAAGTTCATATTGGTTCCTGAGTTCCTTTCCTATTGCTGTTGTAACAAAGGACCACAGACTCAGTGGCTTAAAGCAATACACATTCATCTTCCCACTGTTCTAGGGTGCAGAAGTGCAAGGTCAATGTCAGTTGCTTAAACCAACGAGTGGCCAAGGCTAAGTTCCACACCGAGGCTCTTGGGAGGGATTCGTCTTCCTACCTTTCCCAGCTTGCAGAGGTGCTCACACTCCTTGGCCCAGGGCCCTGTGTCACTGTGACCTCTGCTGCCACTTTACATCCCTGTCTCTGACTATATAGATATAGAGGAAGAGTCTTCTACATCTGGTATGGACCCTTTTTCCTAAATGGACATTGTATCCCTATTTATGTGCAGATGAAAACCCCTTCCCTCCAGGGTGCGGTGGCATCAGCTCACAAGATGACCACTCTGGGCTTTAAGTGTCCTCTTTGTTTTGTCATCAGGGAACTTCTCTCTCCATAGTTAGCTCTGTATTACATTGTTGTTATATTTTACCCGGAATTACTGAAAGTTTTACTTAAAAGAGATCCTGATTAGCTCTGTTTACCTGTTTCCAGAGCTGAAAGCTTCAGTTCTAGAGTATCTGTTTGATTTTTCTTAAAAATACATTCCAGTATATTTCTCTGGTGAAAGTCTCTACCCTGTTATCTATTCTCCCATCATTTCCTTATTTTCTTGAATATATTAAAAGTATTTTATAGCCTTTATTGGTAGCTCTGATGCCTACATCACCTGGGGGTTTGCATCCTTTGTCTAATGCTCCTTATTCTCATGTTATCTGTCATATAGTCTGGACATGTTGCATGTCTAGAAATTCTTTATTACATGGCAGACATTGCAAATGAAAAATCCATGTTATCTTCCGTGAGAGCTTTTCTACCTTCCCGTTAGGCAGACAGTGTGAGGGACTGATCATGTCACTCCAATCAGGCGCTGAGGTGGATCAGGACTAAAGTGCCTTTTTTCTTAAAACAGCTTTGAGGTATACTTGGCAAAATAATTTTCACACGTTTAAAGTGTACAGCTTAATACGTTTTGACATAAGAATATCCCCAAGAAACCATGACCACACTCAAGACAGTGAACATACCCATCACCGACAAAGCTTCTCTCCTGCTTTTTGTTGTCCCTCCCTCCCTCCCCGTCTCTTCCCCTGGGAACCATTGATCTGCTTTCTATCACAACATATTGGTTTGCATTTTCAAGATCCTTATATGAATGGATTCATGCATTATCTACTCTATGTTGTCTGACTTCTTTCATTCAGTGTAATTATTTTGAGAATCATCTGTGTTGCTGTATTAATAGCTTATTTGTCTTATAGTAGAGTATTGTTTAGTGCTGAGTTATTACTGAAGTGTTTAATGTGAGCAGTGTTTGTATAGACCATCATTTCTTTCTGCATTTACTTCTTGATGGATGCATGGGTTATTTACAACTTGAGCTGTTATAAATAAAATAGCAGTGAATATTTGGTTACAAGTCTTTGTATGGACATATGAGTTTCCTTTCTAAAGCACCAGATGAGGAATGTCTGGGTTATATGATACATAGGTGTTTACCTTTTTAAAAGAATCTGTTAAAGACTTTTCTAAAATGGTTGTACTATTGTAAATTCCTCGTGGTGTGTATCAGTTCTGGTTGCTCTACTTCCTTGCCAGCACCTTGTAAGGTCAGTCTTTCTAATCGTATTCTTTCTAGTATGTATGTGAACTAGTATCTTACTGTGGCTTTTAAAAGTATTTCTCTAATGACTAATGACATCTTTAATCAGCATCTTTTCATATGCTTATTATCCATCTGGATATCTTTACTGAAGTGTGTTTTCTGGCCTCATTCATTCATTCAGGTGTTTGAATTATTATTGAATTTTGAGACCTCTTTATTCTGGATCAGATACAAAGAGAGACCTTTATCAGATTTATGATCTGCAAATAGCTTCTGTCTATGGCTTGTCTTTTCATTTGCTTAGCAGTGTTTAGAAGAGCTTTGAAGAGTCTTCATGTTGACAAAGTTCACTCTATCAGTTTCTTTTTAAAATAGATGATACTTTTGGTGTCATAGCAAAGAAATATTTGCCAAACCCAAGGCCGTAAAGCTTAAGCCTATGCTTGTTCTCCTAGCTGTTTTATAGTTTTAGATTTCCTATTAAGATCTATGATCCATTTTGAGGTAAATTTTGTATATTTTGTGAGGTGTGGATCAAAGTTCATTTTTTTTGTGTGTATCACTATCTAATTGTTCCAGCACTACATGTTGAAAAGACCCTTTCTCCACAGCATCCTTTTTGAGAATCAATTGTCTGTATAAGTGTTGGTTTAGTTCTGAACATTCTATTGTGTTCCATTATTCTATTTTCCTGTTTTACACCAACACCATAATTTCTGATTACTGTAGCTTTATAAAATAAAGTCTGAAAATCAGATAGTGCAAGTCTTCCAACTTTGTTTTTCTTGTTCAAAGTTGTTTTGGATATTTGGATCCTTTGAATTTTTATATGAATTTTAGAATAAGTTTTTAAATTCCTTACATCCTGTTCTGCCAAAATTCCACCCATGTCTTTGGCCGTCTCCAAAGCCACATTTTCTGAAGAAGTCTCTCTACATCCCAGGTGAAAGGAATTTCACTTTTGTCTGTGCTCAAATCACATTTGATAATATTTGATTACATTTAATCATATTTGGCTATATGTACTTGTCTGATCTTTCCAGCCATATAGTAAATCTCAAAAGATTAGGAATCTTGACTTGGTTCCCTCTGTGTGCTGAGAAACTAGTTCTATGCTTTGCAGGAGTGAGCCCTGCAGTAAGAGGTATCTGCAGCACACATCTAGCTCATTGCTTGAATATTGTCAAGGAATTCTGCAGATTTAGAATTGTTTATTGATTGTTGTCTCCAAGACGGCTCAGTCTTTTTTATTTCTATTGCTACTGCTGCAGTTTCAAAGAACAATGGGCTAATTATTTTCCAAATATCAAATCATACTCTAATTGTGTTGTCACGCAAGTTATGTGCTGCTGTGTCTTAACAACCTGCTTAGTGTTCACAGGCTCCTTCACTCATGGAACATTTGTGAGAATGTCATATCCTTAGAGATAGCAATGCTGACTTTGGCGACCTGAGCAGCAGTATCTGAACTCACTCCTGCTGTTTTTCCAGTGTCCCCTCTAGCCCTCCTCCAGCCCTCCATGGGGGGCCCTGCAGTTCTGCCCTAGGAAAGCCTGTTGCTTCTCAGGAAGACTTCCCTACGAAACATAATCATGTCCTTCTTGTGGGGACATTCAGTCCAGAGACCTGAAAGCAGGGGAAAATGTTTAGCCTGCTTTTGGTAGAACCTAAATTCTTCCATATTTGTTAGAAGCAATTTCAATGAGGAAACTGTTTTGGCATCTAACAAATCAGCATAAATGACTGATGAGGAAGATCAGCTTCCCCATCCCACTCAGTCATCATGTTGATGTGACACTCACATTGGCAAACATTTTCTCCTATGAGCAATGTAAAGTTCAAGACGTTATGAATGGCTTTTTGTTTTTATTTCTTAGACTTTCCACATTCATTGTGTCTCGTGAGATTATATGAATCCTGCTTATTGTCAGCCCAGCACTAAACTTTTTAAAAGGATCACGTGTTTAAAAGGCAAGTGGGCAATTTTTTAGAAGACAGAAATCCTTAGATTTTGGTCCTAGAGTTGAATCTTGGTTAGTGGTGAATGAAAATTCCCGTTAAAATTTTAAATTCAGTGATATAAAGTCTTAAAAATAGTTAAATATTAGTCAATTTCATTAAACACTATAAGAGTTATTTACCTTTAAGCCTGTTTCTGGGGCAATTTTGCAATGATTCCCTCCCTTTATCGATTCCCTCTTTATCAGAATCCTTGAGAGGCCCCTGTCATCATTGTCACTATCGTCATCATCATCATGGAACTGATTCTTCTGGATGATTCTAGGAAAATAAAGAGATGGACGGGATTATGAGTAGGACAGTGTGTGCATATAGAATAAGAACAGCTGTCAGACATTAGATGCAAGATACCCATTTCATTTAGAGAAGAATGTGGTCATGAAATCCTGATGTGGTGAATGAAGGAAGCGGTGGGAACAGGATAGTCAATGGAAAGGAGGAGGAAGTGAGTGAAGTTGAGAGCATAGGTCCTTGGTTAGTTGATCAGCACATTGGTGAGAATGAGAGGAGTGTGATGGCAGAATCATGTCCCTCCCCGGCCACAGGGTAGCCACCTGTGACATGTTACTGTACATGGCAAAAGGGTTGACAGATATTTTAGGATAAAAATCTTAGAGGATTTCTGTCTCCTAAATTGTCTATTAGTTAGCCTTTTAAACCCATGATACATTATTAAAGATTAGTGCAGGGGCACAAATAAAAAGGATTCATATAATCTCACCAGACATACTGAATGTAGAAAGGATAAGGAAGAAAAACAAAAAGGCACTTATAAGTGCCTTGAACCATAAATTGCTCATGAGAGAAAATGTTACACAAGGTGAATGTCACAGCCACATACATACTGACTGAGTGGGATGGGACAAGGGGATCCTGAGATGAGACAATAGGGTGAGTAGCCCGGATTGTCCAGGTGGGCCCAATGTAATCACAGGTGTCCTTAAAATGGAGGATATTTCCCAGCTGAGTTTAAAATCAGAGGGAGGTGTAGCGATGGAGCAATGTTCAGAAAGGCTGCTGACCATGAAAATGGAGGAAGTTGAGGGGCACAAGCTATGGAAGGTGGGTGACCTCTGTAAACTGGGGGGAAAAAAAGGAAACATTCTCTTCTAGACCCTCTAGAAGGAAGGAACCCTGCTGGTACCTTGAATTTAGCCCAATGAGAACTGTGTTGGATCTCTGACCTACACAGCCATAAGCTGAAAATTCTGTGCTAGTTTAAGCTATTAAGCTTATGGGAATTTGTTACAGTGGTAATAGGAAAATAACATAGTGAGCGGTAGTGTAAGGGATTAAAGGTGTAGGATCGGGTGTGGAGAGAATTCTGACATTTACACCTAAAAAACAACCAGGTGAAGTGGGAAGGTGATTTAAGGAAGACCTACCTGGCAGGGCTGTCAAGCAGACTGGAGCGAGCGAAGCCTTGGAGTTAGAGGAATCAATTAAACCTCTACAAGGAAAATAAGAAATAAAATGTAACAGGGCTTCAGTGTTAGTAGATGTAGGAATGGAAATGGGTAGAGAGATATAAACATTATTTTGAAATTAGCTACAGGTTTGATGACTGCATGTTTGGGAGAGTTAGCCGATGTGTGGATTGAATGCATCCCCTCAAAATCCATCTGTCGATACCTCATCTCCCAGGGTGATGGTACAGGGAGGCGGGGCCTTTGGGAGGTGATTAGTAGGATAAAATGAGGTCATGAGAGTAGAGCCCTCATGAATGGTATTAGTGTTCTTATACAGGGCCCCAAAGTGCTTGCTTCTCTCTCCTCTCTGGGCCATGAAGATAGTGGGAAGACAGCCATCTTCGAGCTGGCAATCCTCTCCCAGATACATTGACCTTGAAAGCCTCAGCCTCCAAACCGTAAGGAATATGCTGGTTGTTTAAGCCACCCGACCCACGGTAATTTGTTACAGAATCCCAGACTGACGAAGACAGTGGAGAATGCCACTGCGTTTGGCACTGATTGCCTGGAGAATGCTGAAACCCAGGGAAGTGGGCAGCACAGACGTTTACTCATTTAATCCTGCCAACACTGTAGGGGATAGAGTCAACATATTCCTCGCTATTTAAAAGGTAAGGAAAAAGAGGCACAAATAATAACAACGACAACGACAACAACAACAACAATAACAATAATTTGTCCAAGATTCACACAGAACTCCCTGGAGGGAGAGTGAGAATTAATACTTATGCAGGCTGGCCCCAGAGCCCCTGCTCATAACTAATAAGTCAGATCACCTTGCTTATTGGGATCAGTTTTTTCAACTGTGATATGAGTGTACTGTGTCCAGTAACTTATAATTTCAAAATACCTCACTGTAAGGGAATCATTAGTTGCAGGCATTACAAACCACAGAAAGCTAGACATACAAAAATAACTTGTTAGGGCAAGATAACCAATAATGTTTTTAAATATTATACCTGCTGACCCTTTGCAATAAAGTGTTTATTTATAATTCTGTCTGGCTACAGAATAACATCATAATCCTGCATGTGGCTGGTGGCTCCCGTGTTGGACAGCATGGGTCTAGAGAATTTAAATAACTTGCCTAGCCTTGCCCAGGAAGCTCGTGGTGGGATCAGAACTATAGTCTGGGACTGTTCCTTCCTATCCAACAAGTCCCTCATGGAAGTTTAGAAGCTTCTCCTTTGGTGCCCAGATGTCTATCCGTACTTATGACATCTTGTCAGGTGCCCCGGCCTGCTCCTGAACATCAGCCAGAACCCACTTCTGCTCTTTTTTGGCGAGGTAATACCTTCTAGCAACTTTCATTACCTTCTTGGCATCAGTTCTTACCTGGAAGGGTAGTGGCTAGAGATGGAAATGTGTCCACATGACAGGTTTTTCAAAAATATAGTAGGAGTGGTCAAGAGAAGAAAACCTCAGGAATACGAGTGGAAGCATGTCATTTAATATACCAAATGCGTACTTTCAATATATGTTTGTGTTTCCGAGTCCAGGCTTGTTCTACTCGTGTATTACAGGCCAACACATCAGGAGACAAGGATTTGGGGCAAGAAAGAGCAGCTTAAATTTGTAAAGCCAGCGGAGAAGATGGTAGACCAATGTCCTGGAGAACCATCATCCCAAATCTGAATTCAGGCTCTTATATTAAAAAGGGGAAGCGGGAATGCTTGGTTGTTGCAAACTTGGTGTATGAATTCTTTGTTGTTAGAATCCTTTGTTCTTGCAGCTCTTCACCTGGGTCAGATCCGTGTAAACCTCCAACAAGCAAACGTTATTTTCTATTCTGTATCTTGTTATCTTTATATGAATGGAAAAGTGTTAATATCCTTCAAAGTCAGAGCCTTGAGAATAGGGTCTCCTGTATATTTCAGGATCTAGGCTACATTGTTTCACAAAAGGTGCAGAAACAACAAGACTAAGCCTAGGACACAGGGCACAGGGTTAAAGTCAAAGGAACAGATCTAATATGGAGTCAGATTTCTTCTTTCCTATTTCAGTAGTGCCATGGGGAAGGCACTTTGGGCAGCTTTCTGTAGGGTCCTGGAGGCTTTCTCTCTCAGCCTCTGTGCACCTCTATTGAAAACCGGTCATCGCTATTGGCCTGCTGGAAAACCACTCCGCCTGTTTTGCCCTGAAGTTGTGTTCTGTTTATAACTCATCTCTACTCCTTGGAAAACAACTCAATAAAGACTCAGTTGGTTTTCCACCAGCCCTGGGCAGGGGTGAGGGATAGCATGTTATTATTTTATAAAAAAATATATAAAAGAAGTTTTAAGACAACACTGGACACATAGGAGAGAGACAAACAATGCTTCCTGGCTTAAATCAAAAGTGATGACTCAGTGAGTCTATGGCTGCTGTATTTGCTGAGCTAGTTACTCCTTTGCTCCATTACACATTTATTTTAACTGAAAAAGAAATATATGCATATGGATAAAAAAATTCAAACAGAGCAAAGAATACTCAAGTGAAAGAACTTTTCCCTCATCCTCTGTTCCTACACGCCTCCCTGGAGATGCCAATGTTTACAATCCTTTGTGTGCTTTTCCAGATATGCTATGCACGTTCCCACCAATGTATGTAAATTCCTTTAAAGTTTTACTTATTTTTAACTTAAAGGGACTTAAATCCTCAAGTGGCTTCTGCCACAGTAATAGAAAAGAAGAAATCTGACTCCATATTAGATCTGTTCCTTTGACTTTAACCCTGTGCTCTGTCTCCTAGGCTTCATCTTGCTTGTAAAACAATGTTGCCTAGAGCCTAAAATATACAGGAGAGCCTATTCGGAAGGCTCTGACCTTTAAGGGTATTTAACACTTTTCCAATCATATAAAGATAACAAGTTGCAGAATAGAAAATAACGTTTGTTTTGTTGGAGGTTTACAGGGATCTGACCCAGGGAGATAGCTGCAAGAACAAAGGATTCTAACCAGAAGGAATTCCTACACCAAGAAGTTTGCAAAAACCAAGCACATAGGAAAGCAGCCTGAATTCTGACTTGGGGAGATGGTTTTCTAGGACATTAGTTTGCCATCTAGGTCTACAGAAACTTGCTATTCCATGCCCCAACACTTGGTCTCCCAACTTACTGGCCTGTCCTGCACTGAGGAGAATGAATTTGGACTCAATAACACTTCTACCTACCTAGCAAGCTGGGTACTGGGACTGAGGGCAGCTCTCCCACACACAGGGGCCTAAGGTGAGCCCTTGATTATTCCCAGAGGTTGGGGTGTGGTTTACCCAGGAGGGATGGGGACTATACACCAACACTCAGGCAGTCTGCTCCTTCTGGGGCTCTGACATTTTACCTCCCGCTCCCTGCCAGCCCAACACTTGGGACAGTGGAGCTAAGGCAGAGATCGTGCCTGCCTGTTTCCCAGCGTGTAAAAGGGGAATATGTACTCTTCCCAAGGTAGTTCTGAGAAACAACACCTGCGGGTGCTTGGTTCCCGGAGCAACAGTAAACCTAGCTCCTTGTGGGGGCAACGGGTGTGATACCCGTAGGGTTTCTGCAGAGACCTTAGCTGGAGGGCTGGGCCAGGGACGTAAAATATGAGCTGTGGGCAATGACGGGTTAGAGAAGGGTGTATAGGCAGGACTGCTGCCTCCTTCGGGATGCCCCAAGAGGTAAAACGCTTTCTCCCCATCTCTGCTACTCCCCTCCCAATTCCAGATAACTGCCTTCTCTCTGCTCCTCCTGTCCATGTGTCTCCCTCCACTTTTCCCCTCCTCCCCTCCTCCTCCCCTCTTCTCCCTCCCTCGGTTCCCCTTCTCTCTCAGGACCCAGAGCAGATCGATGGCCCTCCTGCGCATGCGCAGTCGCTGCCAGCTGGACCGCGGTTTGGAAGCTCCAGCTCCGAGCCGGGGATCGGCCCCAATGGCTTCTCAGCTCTGTCGCCCTGTAGGCCTTTGGCTCCTGCCTGGGGCCGGGGCCTCTGGCTGTGGAAGTGCAAGGTGAGGGGATATCGGGAAAGGGGTGAGGCGGCTGCGGGAGGGCGGTCGGCGTGTCACAGCCCCCCAGGGCGCCAGTCAGCGTGTGTTCAGCTGGATTGCTCGGGCCAGGCCCCTCTGCCCGCGCCACCTGCCCTGGCGCACCGGCCACAGCTGCCCAGGGCCAGGTGTGCCCCTGCCGCCTCTTGACCCAGCCGGGCTCCCCTCAGTCCGCGGCTGGCGTCCCCTTCCCCTCTCCCTCCCTCGAGTCCTCTCCTCCCGGGCTTCCTCTCCTTGGCCGCCGACCCGTCCCCACCACTGGGCGGGCTGTGTCCCGGGCGGGCGGGGTCTGCACACCCGGACGGGGCGGGCGGCTTGGGCTGGGGCTGGGGCTGGCCTCCGAGCGGGGCTGCAGCCCGCGTCCCCCACCCCGCTCTCCCTGCCCCGCGACCCCGGGGCTGCCTTCCTCTCCCTTTCCCGATCCCTGAGGTCAAGATTAGCGGCGTGGGCGCTGCTCCCTGGGCTGAGAGCCCGCGGCGGTAATGCCCAGCTTCTCCTGGTGGAGTCGGGAAAATGGAGCAGCAGTGCTGAGGGAGCTTCTGTCTCCTTGATCAGTATTTCTGCCCCAGGTAAGTACCTTGAACTCTTTCAGGTGTTATGATGGCGGTGCTTGTTGATGTAACGTGTTTTTATACTGAGAGGAATTACAGTGGTGAAAGCAGGGCTTTGTTCAGTTAAAAATGAGCTGAAGGCATGAGGCTGTCTCATCCTCCATCCTTCACTCTCCCAGGGTGAAACGTGAGACCGTTGATCTTAAAAAGATACTTATAGTCCCTAACTAGTCCAGCCCAGCTATTGTGTGTTAACAGGAACAGCACAACCCGAGGCGTTGGAGACCCAGTGACACTGCACTACTAAAGAGCTCCTGGCAAAATCTGGTTTGTTTTGTTTTGTTTTGTTTTTCTTTGTTTTTCTTAAATTGTGGGACAGACTAGTAGTATAGAGGGAAAAATAATTGGCAAGAAGGATTTTTTCATATAACAGCTTTATTGTGATATTGTTCACACACCATGAAGTCCACCCACTTAAATGTTACAATTCAGCAGCTTTTAGCATATTCACATTTGTGCAACCATTATTATTCCAGAACGTTTTCATCACATCAGAAAGACCAGTTGAAATGCATGACCTATCCACCCCTTCCCAGTGGTGGTTCTAAAGAAGTTTCTTGGCTGTTCCTGACCATAAATTAACTTGTTACATTCCATGAAATATCTAGGAGGAATTCTAATCAGAATTGCAATGAATCTGTCTATCAAAGCAGGAAGAATTAATGTCTTTATGGCATAAACTTCTACACATGAATATATCTGGGACCCTATCTTTTCATCTATCCAGAGCCATGCCTATGGGAAATCCTCATTAATTCTTGGGTTTGTGAATGATGAGGCTCAATACATCATTAGATGCAACTGTAGCCTTTCACTGAAGAGAAAAGTAACCTCGTAGAAGCCAAGTGATTCTCTGATGGTTAGAATGAGTGACCGCCAGTGCTGGAGTGTTCGAGTGGACTTGGTGCTTGCAGAGTTCTCCACCACCTACAGCTAAGGGGATTACCGTGTTCTTTTACTTTTTTTTATGGCGTTGCTTTTATTTTTACTTATTATATAAAATTATTTTTTATTGAAGTGTAGTCAATTTACCATGTTAGCTTCAGATGTACAGCAGAGATTCAGTTATAAGCTTATGCATATGTTTATAAATGTTTTTCAGATTGTTTTTAGTACAACTCATTACAAGTAATTGAAAATAGTACCCTGTGCTATATAGTAGGTCCTTGTCATTTATTTTATATTTATTAATGTGTATCTGTTAATCCTCCCTTTCCTGCCTGCTAACAACAGTTTGCTTTCTATGTCCATGAGTCTATTTCTAGCAGCACCGTTTTTGCTAGCAATATATGCTGGTTGGCTCTTTTCTGTTTCAGTAATTCCATCTTATGTGTGGGCGTTTTTCTTCTGGTGGGCCTGTGTGTGGTGTGCACACGTGATAATAGAGATCTGTATTTGGGAGGACTCCAGGCCTTGTGTAGTCCCTCGTATGGAGCGCCCACTGAACTGATGCTTGAACTTGGAAGAAAACAGTAAAAGTTGGAATTTCCACCATGGTTGAGACTTCCAGGTTTCTATAACCTGTTTAGCCCACCTAAATTTTGGCTGCACCCATACTGGATAATTTGGTGGAACTTCATGGTATGGTGGTATAGAGACAGGGCCTTGTATGCTTCTTCTCTTTCCTTTTTCTAACAGTCATTCTCCTGGGCCTTCCAGGTACTCCCCCAGAAGGGCCCAGGGCTGGCTTGGTGCTGCACTTAGGCAATATTTGTTAATAAGTCCCTTTCCTCATCTCTTCTGAGCCTCCATTTCCTTCTCTGCACAATGAGGGCTTAGACTAGATAAGTGCTTTTCAGTTTCTTTTAAAGCCATGTTTCCTTTGAGAAACAGAAAATGCAAATCTCTCCTCCCATCCCAACCCTTTAGATTTTGACACGTCCTCCAAGGAGTCACATAGCTCTTTGTGGTAAATTGATGTGATTGTGATTCCACGTGGCACAGAAAAGACTCTTCAGAGATTGATTGCAGGGAGAGGGCAGGAAAGGGGCAGTAAGTCACACTTTCTTGTGTGAGCACTGGAGCAAAGGCTTGGGTTTAAATACGGTGTCTGATGTGGCATCTCTCTAATCTTGCACAATGTGATAAACCTCTATCCCTAGTTTCTTAATGTGTCAAGTTGGGGTGGTAATATTTTAAGGCTTTTGTGAAACATTATACACATAAGCCATTTGTGTCTCTGTAGATACAAGACCTGCTAGAGAGTCGGAATTTCTTTAAAAATACATATATATTGTCCACAGCACTCTGTCTGTGTGTATTTTGAAGTTCCTGGAGGGTGAGGGTTGAGTGTAATGTCCATTGTGGGACAGGTGGCCCATGGGTCTGTGTGCCTCAGATTTCCCCCTCCTCCCCAGTCCTCTTCCTCTCAGTCCAGGATGAAGTTCCCTAGTAGATTTACACAGAGGTCTTGTGGATATGGCTCTTCATTTTATTGTTTCACCAAGAAGGGCTGCCATCATGATCTCTGTGGCCAGGTTTTGGTG
The DNA here is from genome assembly GCF_048564905.1 of Vicugna pacos. NCBI lineage: Eukaryota > Metazoa > Chordata > Mammalia > Artiodactyla > Camelidae > Vicugna > Vicugna pacos. The sequence goes on from NC_132997.1 coordinate 2,673,224, forward strand.
ACCTGAAGGCTATGCAATTGGGGATTTCTATTTAATAAAAAGAAAAAAAATTACAAATACAAAATTAGACCTAGGTTGGTGGCAAGGGCTTTTGAAAGTGGGGACCATTAGCTTTGTTAGCTTCAGGTGCAGTGGCCTCTGGCCACAAGGACACATCCTCATGCTCTGAAGTTGGAGGGACCAGTGGGTTCAGTGGGAATATTTACTGAGTGCATCTCATGGGCTGCGCATTGTCTTAATTGTACTGTGTGTTCCTTATTTGAGACAGTGAGCTCATTTAAACACAATAGCCTCTTTAAAATATTAGACTTTTTATTTTTAGATGTAATGTAGATTCCCATGTAGTTGTAAGAGATAATATGGAGAGGGCCTATGGACTCTTTGCCCAATTTTCTTTAATGGTTCCATCTTGCAAAGTTGGGGTACTATTCATTCGTGACTCACTAATCCTTTTAGGTTTGTGTTATTGCCCTCATTTCTATTTATGAATAAACTGGTGTTTAGAGAAGCACACAGGTCTGCCCAGGTCAACCACGTGGTTAGTGTAGATTTGGGTGGAATGTGGGCTTGGCATTTCCAAGCAATACCATTATGATGGTCTGTGGCAGGGAGCAGCATTCATTTTGCTTGTTTATTCATTCATTCAACAAACATTTATTGAATAAACTCTGTGGTTCAGATGCTTTCATAGGGTTATCTGATTCTTCAGCAGTATGGAGAATCAGGTAATATTTTCTTTTTTTTTTTAATATGAGAAAAATATCTCTGAGAGGTTATAACCTCCCCAAAGGAAAAATAGCTCATAAATGAGGGATAGTACACTTGTACAGTTCCTTCTTCTTATGCAGGTGGTACCCTAGGCATTTTACATCTGCATAATTCCATAATCCAGATATATTCTTGTAAGGCAAGGAGTTTTTTTTTAATTGAATTATAGTCAAGTTTACAATGTTGTGTCAATTGCAAGGTGGGTTTTTTTTTGAATTTTGAATTGAGAAAATATTTTTTGAGGGGGTTAATTAAGTTTATTTATTTGTTTCATTGTTCTAAAATGAGGTACTGAGGATTGAGCCTAGGTCCTTGAACATGCTAAGCACATGCTCTACCACTGAACTGTACCCTCCTCCCCAAAGCAAGTTTTCTTACCCATTATTCTGCACCTTAGGAGTTCAAATAAATTGGAGTTGAAATCCAGATATTTTGATCCTACTATGGTTCTTTGCATTATATCCTGCTGAGGGGTGGGGAAGCAGTTCCTTTATTCATTCCTTTATTCAGCAGTTTTGAGCACCGACTGCATCAGGGCCTGCCTAGGTGGTTGGAAACAGAAAACAAGAAATGACCCTTTTCTGCAGGGGATGGAAGCCTAGACCAAAAGCTGGGCAATGTGATCTGAGCTTCAGTAGCCATGTGCAGACGCTGAGGACAAACTTATCCACGATTTGCTTGGACTTCCCTTGCCTTCTGGCTGGTGCACACCAGGTCGCTGCAACCCAGTGAGGCCCGCAGCCCACAGCACAGTATGTACATCGATTTACCCTCCCTTCTCGGCAGGGACTGCAACATGAGCGCCCCTGACTACGTGCAGTGTGCTGAGGACCACCAGACTCTCCCCGTTGTCGTCCAACCCGTGGGGATCATCTTAGAGAATTTCTTTTGCATCTATAATGGAATCTCCTTGGTGAGCCAAATCAGCCCGTGCGGCTCCCAGTGGGCACTCTGTATCTACTATAGGTATCACTATGTGCCCGAGAATGGATGGAGTGACTCCCAGACCCACCGCAATGTCGTGGGCCTTGTCACCATTACCAACTGCCTCTTGGCCAAGACCTTCTAGAAGCTCCATGCACAGAGGAGCTGTATGGCACCACGCGCTATGACTCTCGGCTCTTTGTCTTTGTGCTGTATGGGGAGGTGGCCGAGCAGCCGCGCACCGACGTGGCCTTCAATCTACGAGGACTGCAGGCTGGTGGAGAAGAGGATCGACGACTTCACTGAGTCACTCTTCATCTTGCCCAAGTCCAAGTGGCTGGATGGGGCCCCCGAAAATTCTGGGGAGAAGACCCCCCTCCTCTACATCCTATTTGAGTAGGAGGACATCGTGGGACTGGACACAGACAGCAGGCAAGTCAACCTGAAGGCCGGGCCACCCTGGCTGTGTGAAAGATTGCTTCCCTACATCCAGAATGGGATCAGCAAGGAGGAGGGCTGTCTTGTAGCCAAGGCGGGAAGGAGGTGCAGCCCGCCGGTTTTCAGACATTTAAAAGTAAATCTGCTTTTGTTTCAGAGAGATACTTTTAGGGTTAGTGTGGACACTTACTCCCCCTTTTCAGCCAGGAAACTTGGTGGGACCCCTGGAGTTGCTGTCCAATAGAGTAGCCACAGCCACTGATGTTAGGAGTGCTGGGGAGGAGGCTGGTCTGAGCTGAGATGTGCTGTAGGTCAAATGCACATCAGACGCTGAAACTTGTCTAGTAAAAAGAATATAAACTATCTTGTTACTTTCTATATTGATTACATGTCAAAATGATAGTATTTTACATACAGTAGAATAAGTAAGGTCTGTTCTTAAAATCAGTTACTTGTTTTTTTTTTTTTTTACATTTTAAACGTGGCAACTGGGAAACATTATTTACATGACTCTCATTTCATTCCTGTTGGACAGCCTGTCCTGGGACAGTTTCATCCCTTCGCTTATAGATGAGACTCTGATTCCCGAGACGCAGAACGAGGTGCTGGTTGAGCTCGGGGTGGAGCCGGTGTCTCCTGCCTCCCAGGCCCAGCACCAGCACGGCTCAGGCCCTCTCCCCTGCCTGACAGCCGCCATGCCAATTTAGGACATCAGAAACACTGCCAGGGGCATCCGAATGAGCTCCTTATGCAGGGAAAGGCGTGTCACGGAGAATGGAACAGAGCAGGGAAAAATTCGTCCTCACTTTGTCCCTGTGATTATGGCAAAGGCCCCACTCTGCCTTGGAAGGGCAGACGAGCTCTTCTGGGCTGCCTACCCCCTCACCCTCTACTATGTTTCCCTGTGTATCTTTCAAGCTGTCCCTCGGGCAGAAGAGGGTGAGATGTCTTTGCCGAGAGGTGGTCCCCCTTTACTGGGGAGATTGAGGGGAGCTGTGTCCCCCCCGGCCTGCGGTCTCGGGCCTTGAGTCTCGAGAGCGTTCATGGCGGTCCCACAGGTGACGGTCGGAGGACATGACACGTGCTGCCGGGCCCGCTGTGCAGGAGGGGCTCTGTGATTGTCTGATTCTAAGGTCAGATTCTCCTTTCTTGTTGTTGGTAAGATGGAGGAGAAGATGCCAGAGAATTGATAAAAAGAAAATCCACACCAGTCCTGTGAATGACAGACAAAGGGGATCCGTGTCCCACCTGCGTATGGTGCCTGGCGGGCTCTGGATTAATTTTCACTTCCTCCCCGGACATTCCTCTATGGCTTAAGGAAGGGGAGAGGCATGTCGTGGCCATGATCTGTACTTGTCCTCACATGGTCCTGTGATCTACATGCCCACACTACCCTTCTGCTCCTTGGAGATGAGGTGTCAGGTTTAGGAAACTGGGCACTGCTGAGGGCATAGCTGCCAGAACCGTGCTACACCAAGGCTGGCTCCGTTCACCTGACCTGTCACCTCCTGTTGAGTCCCAAGGCATCATTCAAGGTAGGCGCATCGGTGCAATGTAAGCAGGGACCACCTTCTCGCCCTGGACAGACTGGTGGGTGAGCAGTGGAAGCCCGGAGCCCTGCACCAGCCCCCAGGCCAGTGCCTCCTCTTTCGTCAAAGGAGGCACTGGTGACATTTTTGCTCAGCAACTGCTTGGCTTTGAGTCTGCAGACCCACCAGAGAATGCCAGATTGTTTTTGCCTTTTGAAGTCTGCCCTTGGGATTTGGTGGAGTAGCTGGATGTGTGCTTAGCCCATAGTGGTTGACACTGTCACCATTGTTTACCCAGAACCTCGTGTACCAGGCATGGCTCCAGGCATCAAAATACAGCAGCGCATTAAACCTCCCTCCTTGTGGGTCTGTCTGTTTTGGTACCACAAGGGCTCAGCCAGCATCTGAACGTCAGTGAGATAACGCGGCCAGTGAGCTCGGGTCAAGCACGTTCTCCTCCAGTCACTTTTACTCCATAGTTGCTTTTACTATTCCACAGTCATTAATTTTTTAAACAATGCTTTGGTTCAGGAGCAGAACCTAATTCTCCCCTGTTCCTCTTGGTGGGAGTGAGTAACATTGTCCAGCTTGAAGTGTGAACACATTTTGTAGCCCAAAAGCTGTCTACACGCAACTAGGTGAAGTTTTGGTTTGTGGCGCTGACCACGTTGGGGTCCCCCGGCAGCACCGCTCCCCTCAGGCCCCTGCCTTCCCTGGATCAGGAGGTGAGGGTGGGTCTCACCGTCCCCGCGTCCCTGTCCTCATCACACTCACGTAATTTCTTGCAAATGCTGTCAGTTATTTTTGTTCTTGTGTGTTTCTTATTTTCGCTTTTCCTCTTTTCCTTTTTCTATTTTCCTTTTTCTCTTATACCACCCTGTGAGCATGTTGTTGGGTCTGAAAATGTGGGCTGTGCACACCCTGCATTGGAATAGCCAGATCGCCCTCTGTGCTGTCTCCATCGCTTTAAAAAGCAAAAACTTAACAGTTGCCATGATTCATATATTATCCTAGTCATCTTCTTATTTTCTAGTTTTTTGGAATTTTTGCTCTGTTAGCACATCACCCACTGGAGTTTGATACCTGTTAAAGTCCTTGCTTTGAGGAACCTGTTTGTTCCTCCTTATATTTGGTAACAAATGCTCTCTTACTAACTTTGTTTATTTGTTTTGAAGAAGAGAGATGCGAATTGATTTAGGCGGCTGCTGAGGGATTTTTTTCATGGAGTATTTAAACTTGGAAAGTCAAAATCTGCAGCACCTTGCTTGATTCTGGCTTTTACACAAACGTGCTCGGCACACGGTTCCTGGCTGTCGCTGTGTGACGTGCGTGACGGTGCTTCCTGGCCGGCGGTCACCGGTGAGGAAGTGGCCGGCTCGGGGGTGAGCAGCTGCAGTGGACTCTGTTGGAGGAAGCAGTCACCAGTTTTTTGTTTTTCTGGTTTTATTTTTGCATTCACCTTCCCAGAGCCATTTACTTTATTTTGCATTCATAGAGGGGCAGGAGCGGGTCTAAAACCATGCCACTCTTTTGTTCCCTTTATGAGGCTGGTTTTTCTAAGTATCAGGAAAACATTGCCTTGTCCTAAGGAGCTGGTTCACTTGGATCTGGTGGACACAGGGACCGCTAAAGGGGACCGTAGCTTCCTCTCTTCTTCAGCCAGTGGGTATTCAGAGCCGGGTCTGTGGTTTGCCTCAGCAGCCGTGCAGGCCTCCCTGCACCGGCCTTTACTTTTACCCCTTTTTGGCAGTTAATAGCTGACTCTGTGTCTGTTGCAGCTGATGTCCACCACTGACGGCCATGTCGTTATTTTGCGGTAGTGAGTCTCCAACACCCCTGTCAGCCGTGAAGGGACCTTGCATTCTCACCCCGACCCTGTTTCATCTCACCCAGGGGAAGGGTTTGGCCACCACCGTCATGCTGGACATGAGGCCTTGTTTCTCCTTTCATGCTCTGGTCCAAATGTGGACACTTCATCCTTCACTGACTTGGTCTCGCTTGAGACAGTCCAGACTTTCTGAAAGAGTCCATCACATTCTGGGGGGGGAACAGAACAAAAGTAAGAGTCGCAAGTAGGAGTCAAGGCTGTCTGGGTTGGCAAATGCAGGCTGGGATCTGTGATGTCTGGTCTGTGCCCTGGAAACAGGCCTTTCCCGTGGCTCCCGAGAGAAAAGGGGTTGGAGCGAGAACAGACTTGCCTGGGTTCCTACCATCCTCATCTACTCACTGACATGAGTGTCAGCTAACTAGGAGCTCCCCCAAACCTCGGGCCCTTCAAAGCTCAGACCACGGGAGATCCTTGAGTCCCTTCTCCTGGTCCTTCTTTGTGAGAATCCAGTGCCTTCTGAGGTGACCGGCAGCAGGAGATGCCTATCCCTCCAGGGAACTCCCATCGGAGGACTGTGACTCAGTGCACCTTGCTGTGAGCTTAACGGTTTCCATCCGTGCTCCCTGCAGAACCAGACTTGAGACTGGCTTAGCGACAGAAATGACAAGACTGATTCCAGGGCAGGGCCAGGTGGAGGGAACAGTGGAAATTGAATGTGACCTCAAAAACCTAGGTGGGTGATGGGGCTGTTACTAAAATGGGGAGCCTGGGAGGTACCTGCCAGGAATCGAAGTCTAGAGTAAATGGTGGTCATAAGGCTTTTTTTTTTTTTTTTGACATAAGGCATTTTTAAGATGCCATTTGTCATCCAAGTTAGGACTTCCAAGAGGCACTCGGGTCTATGAGCCTGGGGCTCAGGTGAAGGAGCCGGACTAGAGATACACGTTAGGATTCGTCATTCTTAGCTGGTGTTCACAGCCGTGCAAGTGGATCAGCTCATCTCAAGAGGTGCAGACTTTGGCTGGTGGGGGCAGGGCTGTGCCTGGTTTGGAGGAAAGCCCAGACCATGCAGCTTTGGTGTGTCAGTCAGCGGCGTTTGTGATTTTCAGAGCAATGGCATTTATCCTTAAGGTTCTGGGGGGTGGGCAGGGCCACCCAGGAAGAAATCTGAAGGGAGGGTTTTGGCCACGTGTGCACATCTTGGGACGATCCAGAGGCTGCAGGGTCCACAAGGGGAAACTCCTCAGAAGCTGGAGTCGCAGTGGGGAGTTGGGAGAATGTAGTCACACTCTCCTGTGAGGAAGGGAGGGAGGCCTCGGGAGTCCGCACCCTAGCGGACTCTCTTTCCCACGAACAAAAGGCAATCAGACAGATTTGAAGTGAGAAGGGATGGGCGCTGGGAGAGGAGCCAACCTGGAGAAAGGTGGTTGAACAATTCTGGAATAGTCTCCCTGAAAAATAGAGTTAAAAATACCCAGACTCTTAAGAATATTGATAGTGACTGGGGAGGAGGCAGTTGTTTTTCTGGCCTCCTAAGGGTAAGGTATGTATCCAGGGATACACAGAAGAATCGGGCAGTCTGTTCCGGGGGCTTCACCCGTACCAGGGGGAAAAGTGCAAGTTTAAAGGGGGAGAAGGGCAGCTGAGGGAAACTAGCCAGGCCCCGTGTCACGTACCAGTCGGCCGCCCTACTTGCGTGTTGCATTCACATCCATGCCTCCCAAATGGGCGGTGGCAGCCCTGTTTTGAAGATTGGGAAGCCTTCTCAGAGGGGTTAAGGAATTGGTCCATTTAGCGGCTAGTAAATGCTGTAGCAGGATTCAAGCAGGGCCTTGTCAGACTTCAAGGGCATGTTCTCTCTACTAATTCCGGTACCTCCCCGTTGTACCTGAAATGGTGAAGTGAGTCAGTTTCGGAGCCTTTCAGAGAAAGTACGCTTTAAGTGCCTCAGGACTGTTGCACAAAGCTCAGTGTTCTTTGATGGTTCGGAAGCACCGCAGTGCTTTTTGCTCTACAGATGTAAGGTCTTACTCTTTTGACGATGGTGTGGTTGTAAATGATGTACAGGTGCAAAACCACACTTAGCAGCTTCTGAAGGGAAACTCTCCAGTTCTCCCTTGATCCGCTTTCTTCCACGGGATGTAACTGTGCTGCAGCGTAGGCCTGAGCTTTCCGTATGGAGTGAGGGTTTGATATCCAAATTAAACATAAAACAGTCAGATGGAGAAAATCGAAGATGACAATATATTTTCGGGTTTCATTAGACAAGATATACTATCTGTTAATGGCCCATAAAGCGAATGAAATTGAGTACAGAACATTGCATTTCTTACTTTCTACTGAGAGATGTCTTCCAACATAAGATTCTCTGCTTTGGAACTTCAGCTCTGCCACTAGGGCGCCTGTCATTGTGTTGGTGTGATTGCATTTACACAGTGCATGTAATCTGGGCTTCCTTAGCCCCAAACACTCCAGTGCAGAATCATAGGCTGCAGCCATCACTTAGTTATACAAATACTTCTAAAACTATATGATACCAAAAGAAAATAAATAAAAATAGAGAGAGGGAGATTGCCTTTATCAAAGTTCTTTTGGATTTTAACTGCAAAGTGTTGTTGAGCAGCTCTGGTTTCCTTTGGATATGAATATATACATTTCTTTGCATGTAACTTGGATTTTAGGCTTGAACACCAAGCTCTTGTTTTCCATGAGCCACAAAAATCATAGCCAAATGACACACCTATAAAAACATTTTATTCTTTTTATCTGAGACAGAATCCTTGAATTTGGGACTTGAGCTGTGATTTTGCTGTTTGCTCTTCCCACCCCTCTTGTCACCTCACTCCTTTTTCCCACGTGGCCTCCAAGAGTTCATGGTCTCAAAGGAACAGGTGGACAAATACCAGTTGGTCGCCAAGAAGTGCTGCTGTAGACGGAGCCCAGCCAAGAGCTAAAGGACATCATCAGGGAGGACTTCCTGGAAGAAATTGGCTCTACATTCAGTTCTGAGGACAGAGTAAGAGTCAGCCATGAGAAGGAATCAAGAGGGTGACTCAGGAGGCAGGAGCAGCCCGGGTAGAGGCCTGGAGGCTTGTGGGGTGGGGACTCGGGGAGACTGCCCTGTGTGGTCCAGGGTGGTGGGTGACCCTGCTTTGAAGGACACTGGAGAGGGCCTAGGGGTGGAGGGCTTTGGAGGAGCTTGGTTTTTACTAGAACTGACACAGAGGAGGCAGTGAATGGTGTCAGCAGGAAGTGACCCTTAGGAGAGCAGCTCTGCCTGTCCTTTTGAGTCCCACCCCTTCATTCTTTTATTCATAACACACGCAATTCTGAGTGCCTAGGGGAGAGGGGGTGGACCCACAGTAGTAAGCAAAATGTACTTGCTTCTTGAGAGCTTAGCAGTGTCAGAAGTTGACTTAGATTAAAATGTTCTATTAACACAGCAGGGCACCTAATCCAAAGTGCGGAGGTTGGAGGGAAGGAAGGCTTCCTTGACAAACAGTTAAAATGAGCCTGGAGGCTAGTGGGAAGCAGCAGTCACAGGGCCCCTGAGGTCACTGGGGACCTGGTACTGAGGTGAGGATAGGCAAGCAGGGTCGGGGGTGGGGCTAGAACTCTACCAGGGAGCCTCTGAAGGGTTTGAAGTGGGGGAGATGTAATCAAATTTGTGCTTTGGGAAGGCTGCCTTGGCTGTGTGTGTGTGTGTGTAGCAGGGAAGAGGGGGAGGGTGTCACCAACTGGGAGGGTCATTAGAAGACCATTCACAGGCTCGGAGGCCACCAGTGGGAGAGGGGCATCGGGGCTGCTTGGGGACCGCAGGGGCAGTGTGGATGCCGGATTTCCTTATGGGGAGGGCTTGTTAGCGGGGTCGCTCTAGCGACACCTTGTGGCTGGAAGTAAACAGATGGAGGCCGCCAGGTGGACTTACCTCTTCTCTCCTTCCCTGCCTTGTGTGATGATCTTAGCTCTGCCAACATATGGAAAAGAAGAGCTAAGTTCCAGAGTAGCCCAGGACTTTGCTGAGCTCGTTCAAGTGAGATTTGATAGGATTTAGTCTTGTGTTGAGATCTGTAGGTTAACTTAGCTAGAAACGTCCCGTCTTTTGGATTTCCATAGGGGTATTAATTCTTGATAAAGATTGCTTTCTTGGTGAGAGGAAATTTAATACAACTGATGTCTTTCTCAAAAAAATATCTTATCTTTTAAGAAATTTAATATTCAAAGTAATAGGAATATTTTAAAATGATAAACTAAGGCTTTCGTGTAGTTTCTTTGGTTTCTGAGTTGATGTGTAGGTAGACCCTTTGCATTACATAATAGCACATCTTTGTCAGTATTTAAAGAGCTGTTAGTGAGCGCCCTAGACCCCACTTTTGAAAGCATCATTAAAGCTTGCTCTGAAATAGTGAAGTCATATAGGTCTTTTTTGCAGAAGCCAGATATTTGGTTTATAATCTGCAGCATAGCTCCCTTTATAAAATAATAATAGGTTCAAAATTAAGAAAGTGGAAAATAATTGATTTTTTTAAAAACTGAAACATAAACTTTCTTGTGCTAATGTTGCAACTGGAAATTTCGAAAAGAAAAATCCCACTGTAATATCATCTACGTGAAATACATATATGTCTGTCACGTTTGAATAGTAACTGCACAGTGGTTTTTGAAGTCAGGATCATTCCAGCTCAGATACTGGCAGTGATGGTTGCTGGTTTTCAATGGAAGAACCTAAATTTGCTTTCTTAGCTTTATTCTTTTCTTTTTCTTTTCTTTTCTTTTCTTTTCTTTTCTTTTCTTTTCTTTTCTTTTCTTTTCTTTTCTTTTCTTTTCTTTCCTTTTCTCTCTCTCTTTTTTTTTTTTTTTTGGGTAGTGCGAGGGTTGAGTAGTGCTGTGCCAGCATGACTTGGGGGCAATTTGGGGGCAGATGTCGTGCAGCAGCAGTGAGATATTTCCATGCCTTTTACTTTCTGGACATCACCAGGGAACATGTGTGGTTTGTGCCTGCAGGATGCGATGCTGCAGGACTCCCTGGTCCATCAATGTTATGTCTTGGAGCTGCTCCGGTCAGTGAATGATTTTCTGTGGCTTGGAGCTAATGTGGTCTGATGCAGATGATCAGATGTGTAACTGAAGTACTTTTACTTGAAATAAGAGAAAAGCTAGCAAAAATGTCTCTAAAATACAGGATGAGGGAGGAGAATTGGCTGAGCTGCTTGCAGTGGGGAATATTCTCAGGTGACTCCCTCACTGTGTCTCCTGTCACTCTCCCCCACAGCCCTGCACGGCAGTCCTACTGAAGCAACCATGCACTTTCTCAGAAATGCGCTGAATTTCCTTGTGCCTCTGATTGTTCGCTTTTTTTTTTTTTTGAAAGCACATCTTGCCCTTTGCTTAAATGCCGGCCTTGCTAGCCACCACTTACACTCATTCTTCTGGACCTCGTCCATATATAGCTGCTGAATGGATGAACAAAATGTAGTATCTCCATTTAGCGGAACATTATTCAGACATAAGAGTGAATAAAAAAGAAAAAATAAATAAAGGGGAATATGAAAAATCCATCTGCTCTGGGAAGTCCACCCTGACTGCTCAACCCGGCCTTTTCCCTTTGAAACCCCATCCCTTATACCCCTCTCTACTATTTTTGATAGTATTTACCACCTTCTAATAAAGTTTAACATTTTCAAAGGAAAGAGACATGCTGATACCACTTCAACATGGGAAAGCCTTGATAACAGCACGTTAATTGAAAGGAACCAGACACAAACGGCCGCATATTGTTGATTTCAGTGATCTGAAATGCCCAGAATAGGCTCATGCAGTGGCAGAGAGCAGATGATGGTTGCAAGGGGCTGGGTGGAGGAGGGTTGTGGAGTGACTGCTAGTGACAGGGGTGTTCTATTGGGGTGATGAAGTGTTCTGGAAATAGATGGTGGTGAGGGCTGCACAACCGTGAGTATGCAGAAGGCTACTGAGCGCTGTCTCTGGGAGTGCCTGTTGTTGGGGCGGCTTTATTTTGTTCTCATCCTGTAATGTGAAGGGTCATCTTGTGCTGAGATCATTCAACTCCTGTGAGTGGTAAGGCTAAGAGACTTTGCAGAGTCATGTTTCTTTTTTCCCCCTTGCTGAGTGTAGGCAAAAATGGTTTAAGCCTGAGAAAGTGCTCCATATGCAGAAATGTCTTTCAGTTTTGCCTGGTGTAAAAATCTTGAGAGCTTTTTAATCGTTTAGGACAGTCTGTAGGGAGAAACAGCCCGTGAAGCCTGGGTGAGACCTGGAAGAGCCGCTCTTCCCTCCCAGACACGGGTGGGGATTTCACCCCAGTTCAGGCAGTGAAGGGCCAAGACCCGTGAGTGAAGTTGACAGTCGTGAATATTTATGTGTATCCGCTGCTTCATCTTGGATATTAATTTCTAGCTGAGTCATTTTGTGGCGGCAGACTCTTCCTACATCAGGAATTTATAGTATCTGCTCTTTGAGGTGAAGACCTGACAGACTTGATTATTTAACAGTCTATCTTGTATTGATATCTCAAATTCCTTTGTCAATCGCAAAACAGCAGAAATACAGACGTCCTTTAATGCCGATGCGACCTGGAGCAGGTTTAGTTTCTGTGCCTCAGTGGCCTTATCTGCGGGTGGGGAAGTTTATAACAGTGCTTCCCTCAGAGGAGCTGGTGAGAGGAGACTGAGAAGCACAAATGGAAGACTTACACGAGATGCTCATGAATGACAAAATTTAGTGCTGTCAGCCTGGTGAGGCCTCAGGGACAGAGATGTCAGAACAGAGCAGCCCTAGCCGGAGTTCGATCCGCATTGGCAGGTTTTATGATCACTATCACCACTGTGGGTTATCAGGTAGTTTTAAGACTTGGTAATATGAATTCATGAATAATGTTAAAGACTAGACAACTCAGATCCGGTTTACATAGTTCTCAAGATTTCCTGTGAGAAATGGATATTTTTTCCCCATCTTAAATCTGAGTGGATTCTCTAAAAAAATTCCGTAGTCCTCCATCTTTTCCCTTTAATTCTCCTTTTAAAAAAAAAAAGTTTTTAAATGGAATTACTGGGGACTGAACTGAGGGCCTCACGCGTGCTGAGCACATACTATCTCAACTGAGGTATACGCTCTCCCATAATTTTTTTAAACTTTACTTTCTTAGTATGCAGAGGTTAGAGGCCTCTAATTCTTTTTTTGGAGACTTGTCTATAAACCTGTAAATCTAAAATTAATGGACAAAATTTGGTTTATTAAAAAAATCATTAGAACTTTCTTCAATCCATTCAAAAGGAAATGCTTATTGAGTTAAAATGTTTCTCCTTTATGGTGATTTCTAATTTTTGGTCTCGCTTAACTTATTAAAAGTAATCCTCATCATCATAATGACCAAGCTTGCTGTGAGTGGACACCTACCAAAGGCTAAACTGTTTTTCTCATGTTTTACTTCAAAGCAGGTATTTGACGATAGGTATAAATGTCGCCTTTTTGTAGCTGAGGGATTGAGAGGTGGGCAGCTTGTCCCAAATCAAACGCAGCTGGCGGTGCCTAGCTCGGTGCTGGAACCCAGGCTGCACAGGATGCATTCTCAATTTCTCCTCTGATCAGCCTCCCGTTGAGTGGTTTCCAGAACACCTGTGAGTCCATAAATGACCGATTTTGGCGATCTCAGCCTGATGAGGCCTTCAGAGGAGAGACACCATTGAGAATGTGAGACAGAGTGGCATAAATTAAAATTGTACATTTTCACAAATGTTGCATTCTCAGGTAATGACTTAAATAGTTTATGTTTTCTTTATTTTAGTGCTATGTAAGCACTAAAAACAAAACATTAAAAATGATTATAGTGCAAAATAGGAGTGGGCTTTGAAAGTCCAATCATTGCTATTGATGTTGCTTGTTTTTCTCCAGTGGTGCTTTTTGACAGAATAATTTACAGTGACTGAATTTATTTTATGTATGTAGTCTTAGTATGGAGGAAAAGTTTGTCAGTGAATATTGAAAGTAAAATCTTTACTCTTTTCTTTACTGATGATAAATATGTACGTTGTTTCCATGGCTTAAGTATATTTCCTCATTTGTGAAATTTGAGTGATGCCGTTTACCGTGTCTGACTGTGAGAGGTAGATGCCTTGTATACAAAGCATTCAAGAGCTGCTTAGTAAAAATGTGCTGTCACAATGACAGATAGTTTAGAAGGATCAACTGTGAATACTAAAGAGGGTGGCTTGTTTCTGATGCATATTCAATATGGATATATATGAATATGGCTTAAAGTAACAAGGATTCAGGGTTTTGTGTGTGTGTGTGCGTGCAGTATGAAGTTTTAATGAAATCTGTATCATTCTATTGAGACAGGGACTAGTTAAATTGACTGAAGCAGACGACCTTGAAGATTATTTACACAGAATGTGTATTGTTACAACTCAGTGTACATGCTGCCGTGTAACTATACACTCAGACATTTAAATTCGTAGGAATCTGACCAGAAGCATTAAGTTTAGAAAAATCCACATTGATCATTTTCAGGGAATAAGCTTCTCTCTTTTGTGATTAAAGAAAATTTTGATTTATTTTTCTGCACTCTTAATAGGTTTTAAAATATCAAAACATTGATTTGACATGTCAGCTTTTTTAATAGAAAAAAGCTCATGCTGTTTTAATATGTAAATAAATGTTTTTGTATTTCAATACACTTCTATGACTTCCTGGCTCTTTGAGAAGTATTTTGCAAGATACTTAGATTACCTACTGTTGGAAAAAATACAGACATGACATTTATGAATATAGGGCTAGTACAGGTCTGTTGGTTTTTGCTACAGTGCAAGACATGAGGACTAGGAGAGCTTTGCTGCTGATGGCCAGGAGGATAGATCCCAGATCTCAGTCTCCCCTCCTGTAAAATGAAGTGGCTGGACTGGATTCTTTCCACTTCAAAGATGAGTTTCCATGAGCCTGTGTCTTTTGTATATATTCAGGAGTATTAGCAATATCTGATTAAGTACTGAATACCCCTCCCTTTCCTGAAGCGAAGTGCAGTATGTGCTACAAAAGCATTTAGTTATCTGATTCTTGTTTCTGATCCACAGACAATTTTTGTGTTGCATCTTTCCAGGCAACCTGGAAGGCCTTTTAAGCCATAGGTGGCGCTGTTGCACTTTCTTACAGTCTTAACTTTCCTGTTTGTAAAGGAAGTCTTAAACAACGTTATTTTTTTTTTTATTCCTTTGCTTAGTGCTTCAGGGTAGCAAATTGTCCATTATGTCTGACTACCTGGAAATATTATTCTGCTTATGACTTAGTTTTATTCTGTGATCTCGCTGTGAACATTTCAGACTTCCTGTGCAAACAGTGGCAACATCGGACTTTTCTTTTTCTTTTTTTACATTTTTTATTGATTCATAATCATTTTACAGTGTTGTGTCAAATTCCAGTGTTCAGCACAATTTTTCAGTCATTCATGGACATATACACACTCATTGTCACATTTTTTTCTCTGTGATTTATCATAACATTTTGTGTATATTTCCCTGTGCTATACAGTGTAATCTTGTTTATCTATTCTACAACTTTGAAATACCAGTCTATCCCTTCCCACCCTCTACCCCCTCCCCGGTAACCACAAGTCTGTATTCTCTGTCCATGAGTCTATTTCTGTCCTGTATTTATGCTTTGTTTTTGTTTGTTTGTTTGTTTTGGTTTTTTAGATTCCACACAATAGCGATCTCATATGGTATTTTTCTTTCTCTTTCTGGCTTACTTCACTTAGAATGACATTCTCAAAGAGCATCTATGTTGCTGCAAATGGTGTTATGTTGTCGGTTTTTATGGCTGAGTAGTATTCCATTGTATAAACATACCACATCTTCTTTATCCAGTCACCTGTTGATGGACATTTAGGCTGTTTCCATGTTTTGGCTATTGTAAATAGTGCTGCTATGAACATTGGAGTGCAGGTGTCATCCTGAAGTAGATTTCCTTCTGGATTCAAGCCCAAGAGTGGGATTCCTGGGCCATATGGTAAGTCTATTCCTAGTCTTTTGAGGAATCTCCACACTGTTTTCCACAGTGGCTGCACCAAACTGCATTCCCACCAGCAGTGCAGGAGGGTTCCCCTTTCTCCACTGCCTCTCCAGCATTTGTCATTTGTGGATTTTTGAATGACGGCCATTCTGCCTGGTGTGAGGTGATACCTCATTGTAGTTTTGATTTGCATTTCTCTGATAATTAGTGATATTGAGCATTTTTTCATGTGCTTTTTGATCATTTGTATGTCTTCCTTGGAGAATTGCTTGTTTAGGTCTTCTGCCCATTTTTGGATTGGGTTGTTTATTTTTTTTCTTATTGAGATATATGAGCTGCTTATATATTCTGGAGATCAAGCCTTTGTCGGTTACATTTGCAAAAATTTTCTCCCATTCCATAGGTTTTCTTCTTCCTTTACTTCTGGTTTCCTTTGCTCTGCAGAAGCTTGTAAGTTTCATTAGGTCCCATTTGTTTATTCTTGCTTTTATTTCTTCTAGGAGAAAATTTTTGAAATGTATGTCAGATAATGTTTTGCCTATGTATTCCTCTAGGAGGTTCATTGTATCTTTTCTTATGTTAAAGTCTTTAATCCATTTTGAGTTGATTTTTGTATATGGTGTAAGGGAGTGTTCTAGCTTCATTGTTTTACATGCTGCTGTCCAGGTTTCCCAACACCATTTGCTGAAGAGACTGTCTTTATTCCATTGTATATTCTTGCCTCCTTTGTGGAGATGTGTTGATCAAAAGTTTGTGGGTTCATTTCTGGGCTCTCTATTCTGTTCCATTGGTCTATATGTCTGTTTTGGTACCAATACCATGCTGTCTTGATGACTGTAGCTCTATAGTATTGTCTGAAGTCTGGGAGAGTTATTCCTTCAGCCTCTTTCTTTCTCTTCAGTAATTCTTTGGCAATTCTAGGTCTTTGATGGTTCCATATAAATTTTATTATGATTTGTTCTAGTTCTGTGAAATATGTCCTGGGTAATTGGATAGGGATTGCATTAAATCTGTAGATTGCCTTGGGCCGTGTGACCATTTTAACAATATTGATTCTTCCAATCCAGGAGCATGGAATATCTTTCCATTTTTTAAATTCTTCTTTAATTTCCTTCATCAGTGGTTTATAGTTTTCTGTGTATAATTCTTTCACCTCCTTGGTTAGATTTATTCCCAGATATTTTATTACTTTGAGTGCTATTTTAAAGGGGAGTGTTTCTTTACTTTCTTTTTCAGTTGATTTATCGTTAGTGTAAAGAAATGCAACTGATTTTTGAACGTTAATTGTGTAACCTGCTACCTTGCTGAATTCTTCAATCAGCTCTAGAAACTTTTGTGTGGACCTTTTAGGGTTTTCTATATATAGTAACATGTCATCAGCATATAGTGACACTTTTAACTCTTCTTTTCCAATTTGGATCCCTTTTATTTCTTTCTCTTGCCTGACTGCTGTGGCTAGGACTTCCAGGACTATTTTGAATAGGAGTGGTGATAGTGGGCATCCTTGTCTTGTCCAGATTTTAGTGGGAAGCTTTTGAGATTTTCACCGTTGAGTACTATGCTGGCTGTAGGTTTGTCATATATAGCTTTTATTATGTTGAGATATGTTCCCTCTATACCCACTTTGGCGAGAGTTTTTATCATAAATGGATGTTGAATTTTATAAAATGCTTTTTCTGCATCGATTGAGATGATCATGTGGTTTTTGTCCTTTCTCTTGTTGATGTGATGTATTACATTGATTGATTTGTGTATGTTGAACCAGCCTTGTGTCCCTGCGATGAACCTCACTTGGTCATGATGTATAATCTTTTTTATGTGTAGTTGAAGTCTATTTGCTAAAATTTTGGTGAGGATTTTGGCGTTTATGTTCGTCAGTGGTATTGGCCTATAATTCTCTTTTTTTTTGTAGTGTCTTTGCCTGGTTTTGGTATCAGGGTGATGGTGGCTTCATAGAATGAGTTTGGGAGAATTCCCTCCTTTTCAATCATCTGGAAGAGTTTGAGAAGGGCTGGTGTGAGTTCTTCTTTTATGTTTGGTAGAATTCCCTGGTGAAGCCATCCGGTCCTGGACTTTTATTTGTAGGGAGGTTTTTAATTGCTATTTCTATTTCCTTTCTAGTGATCAGATTGTTCAAGTGTTCAGTTTCTTCTTGATTCAGTTTTGGTGGACAGTATGTTTCCAGAAATTTGTCCATCTCCTCTAGGTTATCCAGTTTGGTTCCATATACTTTTTCATAATATTTTCATATGATATTCTATATTTCTATTTTGTTTGTTGTAATTTCTCCATTTTCCTTTCTTATTTTGCTAATTTGTGCTCTCTCTTTTTTCTTCTTTGTGAGTTTAGCCAGAGGTTTGTGGACTTTATTTACTTTTCCAAAAAAAACAGCTTTTGATTCTGTTGATTTTTCCTATGGTCTTGTTAATCTCTATTGTATTTAATTCCTCTCTGATCTTTATTATTTCCTTCCTTCTGCTGCTTTTTGGGGCTTTTCGTTCTTTTTCTAATTCATTCAGGTGTTGGGTTAACTTGTTTATTTGAGATTGTTCTTTTTTGAGGAAGGCCTGTATTGCTATAAGCTTCCCTCTTAGCACTGCCTTTGCTGTCCCATAGGTTTTGAGTGGTTGTGCTTTCATTATCATTTTTCTCAAGGTATTTTTTAATTTCAGCTTTGATTTCCTCATTGATCCATTGTTTTTTCAATAACATATTGTTTAATGTCCATGCTATTCTTTTTTTCTCTTTTGTTTCTCTGTTGTTGATTTCCAGTTTCATGGCATTGTGGTCAGTAAAGATGCTTGAGATAATTTCTAACTTCTTAATATTGTTGAGGTTTCTTTTGTGCCCAAGTACATGATTGATCCTGGAAAATGTTCCATGTGCACTTGAAAAGAATGTATATTCTATTTTTGGGGGGTGTAAAGCTCTGAAAATATCCACCAAATCTAGTTTTTCTATTGTAGTATTTAATTTCTCTGTTGCCTTGTTTATTTTCTGTCTGGAAGATCTGTCTAGTGATGTTAATGCAGTGTTAAAATCTCCAACTATGATTGTATCCCCATCAATATCCCCCTTTATCTCTGTTAGTAATTCTTGTATGTACTTAGGTGCTCCTATATTGGGTGCATATATATTAACGAGTGTAATGTCTTCATCTTGTATCACTCCTTTAATCATTATAAAATGTCCCTCTTTATCTTTCTTTATGGCCTTTGTTTTAAAGTCTATTTTGTCTGAAATCAGTACTGCAACACCTGCTTTTTTGGCTTTTCCATTTGCATGGAATATCCTTTTCCATCCTTTCACTCTCAATCTATATGTGTCCTCCCTAAAGTGGGTCTCTTGTATGCAGCATATTGAAGGTTCTTGCTTTATTATCCACTCTGCCACTCTATGTCTTTTGACTGGAGCATTTAGTCCATTAACATTTACAGTAATTAATGATAGATGTGTGTTTATTGCCATTTTGAACTTATCTTTGCAGTTGAATTGATATATCCTCTTTGTTCCTTTCTTCTTCCTTTTGTGGTTTGGTAATTTTCCTTTCTATTATCATGGATTTTATTTAATTTTTGTGACTCCCTTGTAAATTTTTGACTTGTGATTACCCTTTTTTGTAAATCTATTAACCTATACCCGTTTTTATTAAACTGATAATAACATGATCCCAAACCCATCCTTCTGTTAAAAAAATTTAAAAAAGAAAGAAAAAAAGATTCTATATTTCCCTGCCTCCCTCTCCCACTCTCAGTGATTTGTATGTCTTCTTTTATAATTTCGTGTTTTCTTTATTTGTAATTCATGGGTTATCACCTTTCCAGCTGTACGTTTCTCATTTCTGTAGCATCCTGCTGCTTTTCAATTTAGAATAGCCATTTCAATATTTCTTTTAGCATGGGTTTAGTGTTGCTAAACTCCTGCAGCTTTTTTTTTTTTGTCTGTGAAACTCTTTATTTCTCCTTCTATCCTAAAGGGTGGCCTTGCTGGATAAAGTATCATAGGCTGCATCTTTTTTTCATTCAGGGCTTTGAATATATCTTGCCACTCCCTTCTGGCCTGTAGTGTTTGTGTAGAGAAATCAGCTGAGAGCCTTATGGGGGTTCCCTTGTAATTCACTCTTTGCTTTGCTCTTGCTGCCTTTATAATCATTTCTTTATCCTTGACTCTGGCCATCTTGATTATGATATGTCTTGGTGTGGGTCTATTTGGGTTCTTCCTGTTTGGGACCCTCTGAGCTTCCTGTACTTGTATATCTGATTCCTTCTTTAAGTTTGGGAAGTTTTCAGTAATGATTTCTTCAAAAACCTTTTCAATCCCCTTTGATCCTTCTTCCCCTTCTGGGACCCCTATTATGCGAAGATTGGGATGCTTTATATTATCCCATAGGTCCCTTATGCTATTATCATTATTTTTTATTTGCTTATCTTGTAGTTCTTCTGAATGGGTGCTTTCTGTTGCCCTGTCTTCTAGATCACTAATTCGTTCCTCTGCATTAACTAGTCAGCTTTGCACAGCTGTTAGATCATTCCTCATCTCTGTCAATGAGTTTTCCCATTTTGCTTGGCTCTTCTTTATAGCTTCAATTTCATTTTTGACATATTTTATTTCTCTAAGCACTATCTCTTTTAATTCCTTCAGCAATTTGACCACTCCTTTTTTGAAATTTTGATCTAGTTGGCTATTGAAGTCTATTTCATTGAGCTTTCTTTCAGGGGATTCCTCTTGTTCTTTTAATTGGGAAAGTTTTCTCTGCTTCTTCATCTTGCTCATACCTCTCTGGCATTGTGGTTTATGGAGCATCAATTCTCTATTTTGGATCTTAAGAATTTTATCTATCTAATGCCTATTTAGGAATAGAACTTAGAAAAAAAGAAAAAAAAAGAAAAAAGAAAATAAAGAGAAAAAAGAGAAAAAATAAGAGAGAGAGAGAAAGATTTTTAAAAGAAGGGAGAAAGAGGGCTTGAAAACATTGTATAATGAATAATAGAAGAGCGGGTTGAAGTAGAGTATTAATCGGGTGGAGACGTCCTTTTAAAACCTTTAAAAAATAAAAAAGGGGGGTGGGGAGATGAATATATGTGTTTGAAGCCTGTGTCTAATCAATAACAGGACATCAAAATCCAAGAGAAATAGAAATGAATTAAGAAGTAAAAATTAAGAGAGTAATTCAAAATAGAACAGGTAAAAACAGATTAAAAACAAAACAAAACAAAAACCAAAACCAAAAACCAAAAAACAGAAAACAAAACAAAACAAACAAACAAAAAGGGTTGTTGTCGTTGTTCTCCTGGAGTCTGTGTGCTTTTAATGTGAAGTCCTTCTGTCTTCGTCCTGTTTTGGAAGCTCAGCTTGTTTTCATAGGCCCTCCGTTGGCGCCCTCTTCTGTGCTGCTCCCAGCACTTGTCGGCAAGCAGATCGCGCCTCCTCCTAACACGGGGTCAGATGCAGCTCTCTTTTGCTGCGGGCGGGCGGGTAACTGCCCCTCTGGATGCCGCAGTCAGATGTTGCAGACTGGACAGGCATGATGGCGGGTCGTGCCCCCTCCCAGCACCTCGGTCAGGGGTTGTGTTCCTGCCCGACAGGCGGGGGGCCGCTCTCCCCCTGCCTGCGCCGCCGGTAGCTCCGCTGCTCTGTGCGGCTGCGTGCTCTGCGCCGGCGCTCCGCCCTGGCCGGCGCTCCGAACATCGGACTTCTCTTGCAGTGTTAGAAACCAGTGAGCCGGGATTTTATAAAAGAGCTAGAAGAGGCCTCTGGAGCACCTTAAAGCTGAAAAGTGTACTGAGTTCCCTAAGTATTATCCCCACCGCTGTGTGTCAATGGGTGGTAGGAGATTTGGTACATATACGAAGGGGTGTAGTGTTTTGACTTGGGTTTGCGTGCACGCGCTGCCACTGAGCTAAGTGATCCTGAGTCAGTTCGTTCGGAGTTTTTCCCTCGTCTGTGAGATGGGGACACTCATTTCTGCTTTGTAGAATTGTGAGAATAAGAAATTATGTAAAGTGTTTAGCACAGTGTGTATGTCAAGAGGGCTCATAAACTTAACTGCTGTTTGGTGTGAAGCCATCATTTGAGAGTCTTTGGCAATTACTGAGAAACAGGAAAATAAGGAAAGCTGGTTTTATGATGAAAGATATTTGAGGAAGTTCCATAGTCCCTAAACACATAATTTAGCATCAGCAGAGTCAGGACCGTTACACAGTCGCCCTGAACCAATGTTAAGCCACAGAATTTTTTGTTACTTCATATATGTTGGGGCTTAAGGGGACCCAATACTTATACACATGTTGTGTCCAGCAACCAACTGAGAGATGACAAAGAAGAACAGGCAGGCGATAAATGTCTCCTTTATTACTGATGAAGCTACGTTCTCCATGAAACTCAGGGCTGTGGGAGAGTGAGTGTCATGACACTATGTCCCAGAATTAGAGACTCACGCAGTCCCAGGTAACTCTGGGCCACAGCGAGCATTCCCTTGAGAGGATCTGGCCCATAATGCACAGGAGTGTCTTGCCATGGAGCTGAGCATCCCAGCTGCTTCCTAATGGTGGCCAACACTGGAGGGAAAGGAAAGGTTTCATATGCCCTGCTTGTCTCCCCGGACTCACACCTCAATCTGTTAGTGTGAGGAGGGATAGCCGTGGGCCAGTGGTCAGGGGTGTGAAGGGAGAAGCAGTCTCCCATGGACCAGAGGAGTGGGGAGGAGGGATCCCCTCCCTCAGTTTAAACAGGTGGTGGCTTGAAAGAGAAGGGTGCTCCTCAAGAGTTTATAAGAGGGGAAATAAGGATTTCCTTTGGGACTCAGACTAGCCATGAAACACAGAAGATGATTAGATGGGAGACTTGTAAATCACTTTCTTATTAAATTGACATTTGTTGGGCACCAAAAATATGCTACATTCTTTTCTGAGAGTTTTACAGAAATGAATCCTTCAATCTTCACAACAAGTGAGTAAGAAAGATTTGATTGTTATCCCAGGTTTAAGTGTGGAAATTGAGGCACACAGAGGGTAAGTAATTTGGCCAAGGTAACAGAGCTAGTAAGTGGCAGAGCTGGGGTTTAAACCCTGGCTATCTGGTTTCCAGGCTCCCAGGGATGAGCTTTGGGAGTTTAGAGGTATCTGCACCCCTGGATCTCTGTACCTCTGCATCAGTTAGACCAGAAAGGACAGGGAAAGGGGAGTTATACAGGGGCTCACAGTCGTGTCTCAGCCACTGCCCATGAAGTGTGCCCCGTGATTGGCGTTAATTGTTTTCCAGGCAGTAGATCTGTTCTTATAACAGAAATTTAGTCCATTGAGTTAATCTAGAAACTCTTCCTGCTCTGCTTCTGTCCAAGCTTGCCATGTGACTGCCTGCCCGAGATTGGGCCATGGAGGAGAATCTGTACTCATGGTTGAACTCTGATATTTCAATCTCTTTTGTAGTTTCACATCTCCTGTTACATTAATAAATTGAATTTCTGGTTTTCTTGCATCAGTGTGTCATAAGTTTGGTTAATGTGAAACCAGTCCATGGGAGCCCAGGGGTGCTGACGGTATAATTTCTGAGCATGTGGCATTTCTACCCGTGCAGATATGGCTGGATGATGTCCACCTTCCTCACTGATTTCTCCCAGCAGCAGGGTCCTCTCCCACCCCCGGATGTGAGGATGGGATCTCTCTGAGTAGGTCAGTCAGAGGCCGAGTCCACCAATCAGATGAAGTACCTGGAAGTGGGTTTAATAGAAGAAAAGGGCTTCCAGGTAGTCCGATGGGCTGTTCAAGTCCGTATGGTGAAAAGCTGTCCACTGTCTGTGGTTGAGCTGCTTCTTTGCTGTTTAAAACTCTGTATTACATGAAGGGATTTTAAAATGCAGAAAGGTGTGATTTCAGGTGGTACATCCGCACCGGTGACTAGTGCTGGATGACCGCCTTTGTGAGGAATAGACGGAGTCTTACAAACTTCATAAAACAGCTTTAAAAGCTCTGCATATGGGGTGCACTTCGTATGGGATCCAGTTCATGACTGGTCGCGCTGAGAGGGCACGTAACTGATGATGGCAGAAAGGACACGGAGGCATCAAAAAGGTCTCAGTCATGTTCCGTGTTTAGAGGATGGAGCACAGTGTAATATATTTGAGCTGGTTTTTCACTGAACACTTTAGAGTATTTTCTAGGACTCCCCAATCCCCCAAGGTTCCATGCAGCTGGGTGTCCCCTCAGTGCAGCTCTGTCAGCGCTTTCCCTGGGCTGATGCGGTGTCACGGGGAGCAGGACGGTAAGCGTCCCCGGCTCCTCCGAGCTCCGTCTCCTCATCCGCAGAGCCGGGTTTCTCATGCGTGTCTACTTAGTAGGGTTGCTGAGAATCACACGTGATGGTTGTCAGGTGTGATTTGTGGTTGTCTCTGTGATTGGCGTATAGTCAATATTTGATAGAAACACTTGTTTTTTATTATAATTGTGGCTCCTAGATTGCAGTGGTTTTTAGTCTGCATTTATTTTTTTATATGAATTTATTCTTATTTTTAAATAAACACTTGTATTTATATATTTTCATGAAGGTACTGGGGATTGAAGCCAGGAACATGTGCATGCTCAACAGGTGCTCTACAGCGGAGTAATACCCACCCTCCTTGTCTGCACTTTAAAATAAATATTTCAATACACAAAATATTTCTTAAACACTATCATGGGTCCTATTTTCTGCATAGACAATTGAATACATATGCCATCTCAATACGAATAAATGTCGTAGGGACATACCTTTCTAAATCTTTTAACGTGTTTTAAAACGGTCATAGCTAGTGAAAAACACGAGTCTTGGATCCACTACTTCTTAGGGTCTGCTTTGCCATCATGGGGAATTACATTCTACAGAGAAGGCTAATTGGATCTCATTGATATTTGGATGATTTTGCAATGTTCAAGGCTTTCAAAAGCTGACCGTTTTGTATTTTAAACTAACTACAAAGTTATCTTCTAGAAGTTGTAAGTCCTTAGCTTGTGAAGTGCCCAGTAATTCAGTTTGTATATGTCTGTGTCTCTGTGAACGCGTATGTGTGTGATTTCAGGAATGTAGCAATAAGTTCCATATAGCCTTCTGAAACATTTCTCCTCCAGTTCAAGGTGTAAGTATATATTTACACAAATAAATTTTGTGATTTGGCATATTGGTGGGAATAAGAGGTTCTCATAATTGTTTCAGAAGGGTTGGGGAGCATGAGCTTAGAAAATGAGAGGAGATAGAGGCAGGGAGGTTCTTTAAACTTTGTGCAAGATGAGAAACAGTAGCTTTTCTTTTTTCTTCTAAAGCAAACTGGCACTGAATTGTAAAATACTAATACTCAGAATTGCTTTTCTGATCAGAGACAAGTTCCTCAGATTTTTCAAGGCAACATGAATGATGAAATGTGTTTTAGCAGTTATCTTTAAAAGTAGCTTTATTTTTCAAGTAAAAGGCTATAGCCTGTTCTTTTTTTCCAGCTGTACAAGAATTTCTCATTGATCCAGGTACGTGATCAATGTGTTTAGTTTCTCTGGGTTATTTTTTTTTAAGTGCTTGATTCATTCTGGTGTGAATGAATGTTTAAAATTTCTGGATTTTGATCTTTAAAACTTGCTGATTTATCAGAACTGCTAAAAACCTGATGTTTGTTCCTTGTTTGGTGGGGCAACCTATTGATTTATGTTGTCTGTTATAGAGGGAAATTCTTCCTCTAGCCTGTAGATAATTAAGTGAATGGTTTGCAGTGTGCCTTAAAAATCATTTGAATGCATTGAGCATGTTTGTCCAGTGAATTTTGGATTGAGTCATAATAATGACTTTGCTTTGATTCTGTGGCTTTTGTCCTCTCCACAAGAATTCGAATTCTCTGTTGAATTTTGTATTCGTGTTCTTAACAGGGGAAGGAATTTTGCATATTTTACAGAGGTGGGTTTTCCTATCCCCTCTGAATTCCTTCTGTAATTGATACAGCGAAAATCTGTTATTGCAGTGCTTAATTATTTCATAAAAAATGTTTTGGCTTAATCAGAAACAATGACAAAGAATGATAAGAAAAAATATGAAAACCTTCCTTCCTTTGAAGAATAGAAATGAGGTGTTCAGGCTCACGCGTGCTTTGTACCTGACACACTTACTCTCATGTCATTGTGTATCATGATTCGGAGATGGAGTTGCTTCAGGTTTATAGATTTTTGTTGTAACATTTGTGTTGAATTCATTCTCTAGGCATGATGATTCCTGTTGCCTTTGTGGAAAGTGTAGATGAAGGGAAACAAATGCTTTGTTTTGTTTTCAGGAGGCCTGAGATGTTGATGAGAAAAGAGTAGAGGGTGGGCTGAGGAAAATAGTGACAGACCCTCACCTCCAGGCTGAAATTGATGAGCAAAGAAATCAATTAAGTGTATCGGTATTTGACTAATAGAAGTCAGACAGCCCAGACTGTCTAGTTATGCCCAAAGGAAAGTACTGAATTCACCTGCAGAATTAGGTGCTTTTCCATGTAGAAGCAGCTTAGAGCAATCAGAAAAATCAGTCTTATGATGAGATATAAAAAGAATACAATATCTTTTATTTCTGAAACTTTTCTACGGAAAGTTGTGTAGAGCTAAAATTAATTTTCAAGCACCAGGAGTTAAGAGTTTAGGTGGTTCTGTGGGATCGTTATTCAGGGATGTGTCTAGACCCTGCTGGAGTGGCTGAAGCTGGCAGGAAAAGACCCAGAGCCAGGATTTGTCATCCTAGGATGTCCTCCATAATGGTTCCATGTGGGAGCCCATGATTGGGTTAACAAATTGTAACACATCCCAGCCGACTGTCAACTTTAAGAAGAAAAAATGTGCTTAGTAACTGCTTTAAAGCAAGCACCTGTGCATCCTCACTTCTGTCTCCTTGCCATAAAAAGGAGAGACAATGCCTTGCTTACATATTTGAGGGTATAGATAGCACTCTGCTTATTGCACAGCAATGACCCAGGCCCTCAGCTATAAACGCCGGGCCTGTGTGGTGTTAGATAGTCTATTATCCCCAAAACAGGGACCAGGCTGGTCTGGTGGTCTGCTTTGTAATAAACATGTCTAAAAAATGTATCTTGTTCCCCTCACCCCATGACTTCCCTAAAGGTAAACTAAGCCTTAGTACTCATGGTGGAGTCTACAATCTCTGTCTCATCCCTTCTTTCCCCAAGTTCCTGCCTACTATCTCACAACTGTTAATGACTTTTTCCTTTGATTATACACAATAAATATGGGAGCATTTGAGAGACTCGTGGAGTTGGCTCCCTAATCCCTCTCGCTATCTTTCCTTTTTCCACAGTCTTGAGTAATTCATTCCTTGTCGGTAAGACTTCCGCCAGCCAGAACCCACAGTTCCAGGTGAGAAGGATGCAGGCTTTATCCCTCCTACCCGAGGGAGAGAGAGTAGATAATTGAGATATGCTCCCCTGTGGTCCCTTCCTGCCCCAGGGCCACTCCAGTTCACCTGCAGCCTTTTGGCCTCTGCTCAAAGGGCCTCTGTCCCAGGATTGACTGCAGCCTTTTATTCCCTTGTCAACATTCCCTGTGCCTTTCAGAGGTTGGTCTCTTCTCTGCAATTCAACCCTGGCAGATATGATGGTGGTCAGCATGCTTGTGGGCAGTTACTTGGGGAATCCCAGGAGCCATGCTGATTCTCCTGAGTCATTCGGGGTTACAGAACTGTCAAGCACTGCAGGAAGGCCATTCACGTGAGTTCAACACAGCATTACATCACTTTCATTTTATTTTTGAATTTTCAGTGGAGAAATTATTTGTAGCACACTGTTCCAGATTTTAGGCCGCCTGCTTTCCTCACCACCATTTCCTTGTTGGCTCTGGTGCTTGTTTTAAGAACCAGGTTTCTCCTCTGGTCATTTGTAGCAGCTGGGCTTGCCGAATCCTTGAATTGCATTTGAAGCAGAATGCTTCTTCGTGATGTCAAACTGATTTTCCTTGTCATGACTGAATATTTCGTGTACACTCAGTAACAGTTTCAAGTGAAATGCTCTTGTCCAATTTCGGTTAACTAATATTTGCTGATCTCCTGTTTTCATGCTGAGGGCAGTTTCTTCTTCCTGTAATAAATGTTAACAATTTGCATTTACTATGGAAGGTACTAGCCCAAGGTGCTTTTGTTCTTAATAGTTTTAATACAAATCACCCATTAAAATGTACAGCGGATTTTACTCTATGCCCAGAAATGTGCATCCCAGTCAATCTTAGAACATTTTCATCCCCCCAACAGGAAACCCAGTACGCATAAGCAGACATTATCAACTTCCCCATTCTCCCCAAGCCCCAGGGAGCCACTCTTCTGTCTCTGTGGATTTGCGTGTGCTGAACATTTCATGCAAATCAAGTCACTTCATGTAAGTGGAACCATCTATTTTGACTGACTTCTTTCACACTGAGTAACGTTTTCAATATTTGTCCACGTTGTGGCCCTGGGTCAGTACTCTATGCTTTGCTATTGCTGAATAATATTCCACTGTATGGCTGGGCCCCTCTGTTTACCCATTCATCACGTGATAGACATTTGGGTTGTTTCTGTTTTTTGGCTCTGAAAAGTAATGGAGAAAAGTAATGGTGAAAATTTCTGAAGGAGTTTTTATGTGAACATTTGTTTTCAGTTCTCTTACTTCTGTGCCCAGGAAGCAGAATTGCTGGATCATTCAGAAACCAAATATTCAATTCTCTGAGGACATGCCAGGATGTTTTCCAAAGAGGCCACGCTGTGTTACGTTCTCACGAGCAAGGGCTGCGAGCTCCGCTTCCTCTGTGTCCTCATTAATGCTTGTTAATCTTTTTTTGATTATAATCTATTGTAGTGAGTGTGAAGCGGTTTCTCCTAGTTGTTTTGACTTGATTTCCTTTAGAGCTAATGTTATTCAACATCGTTTCATTGTGCTTATTGGCCATTTGTATATTTTCCTTGAAAATATATTTTCAGATCCTTTATTCATTTTTTAATTGAGTTGTCTTTTTATTGTTGAGCTGTGGAATTTTATTTTTGATACACAAATTCCTTATCAGATAAATGATTTGAAAAAATTTTCTCCTGAGTGTTGTTTTTTCACTTTCTGGATGGTGTCTTTTGAAGCAAAGTTTTAAATTTTAATGAACTCCAATTTATCTCTGTTTTCATTTTTCCTTGTGCTTTTGGGATAATATTAAATATCTGATGTATTTTATTTAAACTTGTATATTTAAAATAACTTAATTCTTAGACTGTTCTAGGAGATGGGTACTGTTGTTGTCCCCAGTCTATGCATCGGAGACTGAGATGCAGAGAATTTCACTGACATATCAGTGTCAAAGCTACCCAGTGCTGTGGGAATTCAGACCCTCATATTTTCCCCTAGCATCTGAGCTCTTCACCACCATGCTCCACTCTTTCCAGGAATCGTTAAAGAAAAAGTCTTTACTTTTTTGATTTCTTGTTAGATTTTTTTCTCATTGGGGACCTCATCTCCTCATTTTACTTTTGGATATCGGTGTAGATTTATTTTAGGTCTCATATATGGAGAAGCATTGCTATCAGTTAACTTCTTTATTACTCACTCTCCAGTGATGATTGTTACTAGTTGACCTAATCAAGTCATGCTTAAGTCTTTCCTGCTCATGACACTAACAGCAGAGTCATGACTTATAGAATGCTCAAAGAAGAAAGTACTTGACTGATTTTATTTTGCTACCCAATCAAATCAATCAAATAAAAACCCCAGTGTTGACACAGACTATAAGCCCTCCAGAATAGGGTCACTGTCTTCCTTGTGTTTCATTTGTTGGGTCACAGTGTCTGGATAGTGCCTTGCTGTCCAGCAGTTTTGTGAGGATACGGTGCTCGTGAATCATTTTAAGGACAGAATTTTGACAATAGACTGCTGTTTATTTCATGAGGGAAAAGGTAGTATAGAATTACTTCTCAGATCTGTTTTAAAATTAAGCTTTGAATTTTGAGACTAGTTCAAGAAACCATAAAAAGATGTTTTTCACTAATTTTAGATCTATCTTAGACACATTATGTTCACATAGCAGAGTAACTTATCAAGTAGATTTGACAAGAGGAGTGTAATATTGATTATTTGTTTTAATTGAAATATTCTACCTGGGATAAAGTAATCAGTGCCTATAAATGAACAAATATGTTTGTATTTCTATGCAACATGGGAGCAGACTTCATATGTTTCTATATAATATATATGACTGTGTGTTTTAATCTTTCTGTCAGTGTTTTAATAGTTTTTCAGCAATTTTGTAACTTTAGAATTCTTCTAAGAAAATCACCCCCGATTCTAGTGCAGTTTGTAATGTGTATCCTGTCTTATGCATGGGATTCCACTGTCCCCTCAGTGAGGAATTTCCTCTCCTATTGTGTTAGTAGCAGGAACTGTGATTTCTAGGCCTTTGCTCTCCATGTGTTTGCAGTTGGCTGTCAGTCACGATTTTCCCTTTCCTGAGTTTTCATTGTTATATTAGGATTTCTGAAAATAACTGTTAATATGTTGCATTGGTCTCCCTAGAAACTTGACGTCTTTGTGCTTTTCAGTTTTCAATTTATGAAAAATGCAAATGCACTCTTGTTTTTAAGTTGTCCTTTTTCACTAGATATTTGTTTATCTCTTTATTGATAAAATAATTTTTTCCCAATGAATGAATCGGTGTGCATGTTTTAAAGGATAACTTATTTTTTATTTTTCTTATTGTAACAGTAATATTCATTGTAGAGAATTTAGTAAATAAGGATAAACACAGTAATAACTTCACAATGGCCTCTAATCTCACCTGGAGGTACAGTTGTAAGGTTTGAAATTGAGAATTACAAGTCCTCTCAAATTGTTCTTTTTCAAGTACGTTTTGTTTACTGAGATCCTCGAATTTCCAAATGAATTGTAGCAGCAGATAGTTTCTGCAGAGGAGCCCGCTGGGATTGTGATCGAGACCACGTTGAATATACGAATCGCTCTGGGGAGCACTGCCATTCCAAGAGCACTGTCTTTTGATAGAGGAATGTGTGTGGAGTGTCTGTCCTTGTATTTAGGTCTTCTTAACTTTTTTTTTCAACAATGCTTTGAGTTTACAGAGTACTATTTTACTTTTTTTATCTTTGCCTTTATACTGAGGACAAGTGTGCAAGTTACCGGGATCAGAAATGTATTTGAGCCCCGCAACTTGCTGCCACCATGGATGCTGCGCTCTTGCTTCGCCCGCTGTACAATCTTGCACAGAATACGACCTCAGTAACTCTCTCTTGAATGAATGATTATATGATTGTTGGATGATGCTTGAGAGTCATTGTGATGATTTTTTCCCCCAGCATTTCCTCAGTTCTTAACTATGCCCTTTCCCTTCCTAAACTCCAGCCTGGGTTTCAGCCTGCCTGTGGCATTGATTTTCCCTGTTTGTGGACTCTTCCTTTCACTAGTTCACGATAAAGTTACATGTGGGCTGTGGAAACTTGCTAGATGTCAAGAAAGAGCAAATCCATTGTATGCTAATATTTTTAGAGTGTGTTATTGTTTTATCGATTGAAATTAAATGAGGCTGCCCCCTGAGCCCTCCCGTGAGCTCTTTTCGCCTTCCTACAGCTGATACTGCTCTAATTGCTGCATGTGCCCTTTCCCCAGCTTTGGTTTTGGAATTGAATAAGTCACCATCACTGGAGCCCTCTCTTTAAAATATAAAGAGAACATTTGCTCCTTCTCCCTGTTTGGGGACTTCGATGAGATGAGATCCCAGATAAAGAATGGAGCCCCACCTCATTCTGACCTCCGCTCTTTCCGTTCATTTCTTCACGGGAAAAGAGTACTATTCAACAGTATAAAGATTAATTGTGAGCTAATGAGATAGACAGGACAACCGATCATTTATTAAATACCCTTTCATGATAGAAACAAATGTATTATACACACAAACAGCACACAAAGCACGGTAGTACCATGGTTACATTCGTGGGACCGAGTTCGATTCCTGCTCTGGAGTGACAAGTCCTGTGTGATGGAGAACTGGTAGGTTGGCTTAGCCTCTCCAGAACTGATTTTCTGTCCTGCAGAGACGGGGCTCGCTAGGCGTCCCGCCCCGTAGAGGTGCTGTGGGGTGTAAATGACGCGCGTGGGCAGCCCGAGCACAGCTGCTCGTTCCTCATAAGTGCAGGGTAGCATAGCTTTTGCAGTGACGGCTTTATGACCGCCCCATGTAGACTGTCAGTGCTCCGAAGGGATGCCTTGTGGTTTGGAGATGGGATTCTCACTTCTGTAAATACCCAAGTATAGTGTTATTGGGCCTTGCTGATTTGAGTCTATTCTTTAGAAAGTACATATTGTAGATATATTTTTCAAGCATGCGTACTTTTTTTCTTTTACTATTTAAAGTTCTACCCTCTCATCTCTTGGTGTTACTTTTCATGGAATCCAGGAAACAGTCCTAAGCTACCTGCCTCTTCACACTTTTCCGTGGTGGTTTCCTTCCCTGATTAGAAGAGGGTTTTGCATAGGAAATTTTATTTTTTCCCCTTTTCGTGGAGTCTCTCTCTCTGTCTGCCCATCTCTCACCTCTCAATCTGTCCATTTCTCAACCCACTGATTCTTCTGACATGTTCCAAAACGCATTTCAGGCAGCTTACAGAAGAACAGATACTAAATAAACAGGTGAGAAAATGGAGCCAAGTTCAGACAGTGAGGCTAGGAGGCGAGCCTGTGTGAGGGTTGCAGGCATGAGACACACGCCTCTGCCCTGTGACTTATAAGAACGACAGCAGCAGTGTGCTTCAAGCTCCCAGCAGACACAGGGAAGCAGGGTTTGTGGGAGATGCTTACTGGCTGTGAAATAAATAAGTGGCTTAGGAGAAGCTCAGCCTTTCCAGCTACTAAGGCTCAGGAGAATATTTTGAGTGTCTTCCAAAATCAGAGTATGGCATCTTTTCTTTTTTCAGAGTTCTATGTATAGTTGGTTACATTCTATACCTGGAAATTTCTCCAAAACTCCTTCCCACGTGAGTCCCATGGCTCGGGAATTGGGTGGTTCTGCTCATTGACGGGGGTTGGCCAGAAACAGAAAATGAGAGCCTCAAAGGAGCCTGGGATTTGTCAGTTATGTTTTGTCAGTGCTGTAGGGTTCAAGAAATGCTTTCACCATTTCTCTCCATCTGAGGCAGCAGCGTGATGTCTTACCAGCATCAGGAGCTCAGGGCCACAAGATGGTGGGGGTTGACTGCACTGCCGTCAAGACAGCTGAGCTAGTCACTGCAGGTGTGGTTCTTTTACATACTGCATTTCATGTTCTTTACTAGAATGTTTCAACAGGGAGTTAATTAACTGAGTTAATTAACATTTAATAAATATGATGCTTTGTTGAAAAGACAGTTATAGGCAGAATATAAGCTGTGAAGTCTTTAAAAACGGTTTCATTACTGAAATTTCATTTGGGTAGATACACAGTTTATCTTATATATGCCTCTCTTTTAAAGTAACAAAGAAACAAGACAGAAAACGCAGAGGATGATTTCTGTTCTTCCTCTTGGCTTGCAGGTGCCCTCACCCCCAGTAGCATCAATCCAGACACCAGCACTGACACTGGCCGTGCTCAGAACTGCCTCAGGCCTGAAGACACTGCTGACAAATAGAAGGGGATCACGCCCTGTTACAGCAGGTGCTCTCAATTTGTGGGTCCTTATGTAACTGCATGGTGTTAATCAGGATCGCCCGTCCTACATTGTGTGATGCTGCTGCCTTGTCTCCTAGTTACTTGTTTCTCTAAGTATTCTTGTATTATTCTCCAATGCGTAGTACTACACACCTAAAAATGCTTTTTTTCAGATGAAAAAGAATGTGCATTTAAAATAATAAGTCTGAAAAAGTGGGCAAAAGAGGCTATCCTTGTCCCGCTATTCAAAGATAATAATTAACACGTTAACATATATTTTCGTCAGTGTGTATCACCTCTGTCATAAAAAACCAGAGAGCACTCTGTGACTGTTTGCTGTGTGGACACCTCCATTTTCCATTCGGCTTTTTATATGTTTTTCTACAATATTCTATCTCCTCTGGCATGATTTTTGATGACCAGTATAGCATTCTGTCTTGTGGAGGCATCGTCCATTTTACTTCGGACTTAAATAAACTTTTAAATTCCAAGTATACTTAACTGAAATACTGAAAAGAGAACTGTGGTGGTACAGGAAGACCCTACCTCCCTTCCCCTTATTTCCGAAGATTAAAAGCTGTTGAAAATTTGGTATATATATTTCATGACCTTTATGCCTATGACATACATATATACACACATATGAGAATTCCATGTATACGTGTGTGTATATAAGCTTTATTTAAAAATGAGACCATACTATATGTTTTTCTGCAGCTCGCTTTGATCACTCAGGTGTATATCATAGACGTCCTCCCACTCCAGACTCACCCGGTCCTTTCAGTAGAGTGGAGGGGTCTCCTGATTTGCGGGTGTGGTCTCTTTCCCACGCACACCTTTGGTGAGAGAATGCTGTGGACAAGGCCCTGGACCACGGCGAAACGCCGGCTCCCTCATTGCTCGCAGCTCGTCGTGATTTACCGCATCATTGTCTTGATGGTGGACAGTTAAGTTTTCTCCATTTTCCACTGTCAGAAAGGATATTTGACTGGCATCCTTCTTGTACAGACATTCCTGTGATCTTTTATGAGTATTCCTTTAGTTAAGGCTTCTGGAAATTTAGTCCCTGGATGTGACATTTACATTCATCACAGACTCCTTTCAAGTGACTCTAGAAATTCCTTCCATAGGGGAATGAAAAGATGCACAATTACTTATGTAACGAATTCTCTATTGCTGGATATGATTTCACTTCAGTTTTTCTTCCCACCATTGTAAACAGTGCTGTGTAAATGCCCTGATGGGTACATCTTTTTGGACTAAATTTGTTTTTTCCTAAAGGAAACGATTTGTAGAAGTGGTGTTGAGTCAGTGTGTACGTACGTTTTTCAGAGTTTACATATCCATTGACATGTCGTCCTCTGAAAATGTCGCTCATGGTTTCTTCTCCCACAGATGGACACTAGCTAGAATATCTTTTAAAAATATTTGCCAATATGATGAGCAAAAGTGCTTTTTCATTGTTTTAGTTTGCATTTGATGACCAGTGAGGTATTGAGCATTTTTCACTCATTAGCCATTTGACTTTTATAAAATGAATGATTCCTTTTATCCTTTGCACACATTTAAGTGGGGGAGCTTCTTGTTGCTTTGTGAAGCTCTTTGTATGTTATGAACATTAACTTCTTGTCTTCAACAACATGTATCACAGAGCTTTTTCTTGTCATTTCTTGCCTTTCATTTTGTTTAGGAGGATTTTTATTTTGGTAGTGTCTCAAAATATTCTTATGATAATAAATGTATTCCTTATGGGTTTTATCTTTGACATTATTCTTAAAAATAATTTCTTATACGGGAATAAATCTCTGTAGGTTTTTTTTTAATCTCTAAGATGGAGATGATAATAGTGCTTGTTAATGTAAGGGTAAGTTGAGTTAATAAGAGCAAAGTGTTGTATTTGCTGTTATTAGTACTTTTTAATATTTACATCACTGTCTGTAATTTATCTTGTGGTCCTTATGAGAGGAATAGTATTTATTCTTTCCAGGTGATTCTCAGATTGTCTCAGGACAATTATTGAAGTCATACTTTTCTCTTTGATTTGAAATCCCACCTTTACAAATTACTTATGTACACTAGAGTCTCTTTTTGACCTCATGGTTCCCTTCTGTCAATCTGTCTTTCTTACTCCAGCACCATAACTTACATATTGTAAAAATTTATTTAATAATTGGCAGTCTGAATTTTTTTTGATTCTTTTCTTCCATCCCAAATTTTCTTGTCTAGTATTATGATTTTATTATTCCTGAAGAATTCCAAAATATTTTGTTCAAGTTAAAAAAAATCAGATTGGAGTTGTCATGGGATTTTTTAGTAAGTTTTGAATTATTCTGATGAGAACTTACATCTTTACAAAACTGCTTTCCTCCATGCAATTTGTTTATGTTTCTACATTCTCACCTCTTACTTTACCCCTCAGTACAGTCCTGAAGTTTCTCCATTTAGAACATGGGCATTATTTTTTAACTTATTCCAGATTATTGTTTCTGTTTTTGTCAATTTTGTAAGTGAAAATTTTTTGCTATTATATTTTTAAACGCTTAAAACTGAAATTTAGAAAGGAAGATTCGGTTTGTAAATACTCACTTTGTAATTTGTCATTTAAAATTGTAAGTATTAAGTAGTTGTTCCAGAATCCTTTCTTTTTTGTTTTTAAAAATTTGTGTCAAAGATTCTCAAAATGGTCATAGCTAAGTAGTATAGGTCGGGAGACAGATGGAGAGAGGTAGTGTGGCTCATGTACAAACTGTGAGCAGTGTCATGGCTGCCTTTAGGCTGGAGAAACCACAGAAGAGCCCAGGTTAGACAAGGAATGGCTTTTTATGCACTTGAAAGCCAGCTTTCCTGCCTGTATGGTGAAGCCTGGTGGGCGTGGCAGGTAGATGATCAAGGTCTGATCAAGGTCATTTGCTGCACAGAGCGCTGTGTCTGTGAGAAATGGTGACCATTGCCATGGGAAATGCTTGGTGCCAGGAACAATGCAGGGGAGCTGGGGAGCCTGTGTTAAGGATTTTCCAGTCCTGGGAGTGGGAAGATCAGACTCTGCATTCAGATCTGTGTTTGAATTAATCCTCTTTAATTTACTGGACCTCTGACTTTTGTCAAGTTATGCAACCTGTTTGAACTCCTGCTTTGTTGTCTCTCAAAACAGGAGAATTGCAGCCTGCTGCTAGAGTGTTTGATCAGGGTAAATGATTTGTGTCTATAAGATGCCACATACAGTCACAAGCTCAGTGAGCAATGAGCTGTCCCCTCTTCTCCTGCAACTCAATGCTCGATAAGTCATCAGCGGAAAGCGAGTCCCTAAATTGTATGTGGTGCAAGGAAGAACAAAACTAACGTCTTGCCTTTCCCTGGCAGTATTCTTACTTCTTTGCTTCATGTACCTCTTTTCTCCTTCACTCTCCCCTTTCACCTCCTCCACCAAGAGCCTGAGACTCTCTCAGAACACTAGATTCAAATTACTTAAATGTTGGCTCATTCCCATGAAATGACAGTGACTTAAAAAAAACTGTACACATCCCAGAATTCATTGTATTTGATTTACACACACACACGTGCACACACACACACATCAGGCTACCTCCCATTTGCTGAGGGAGAAGCACCACTTTTACTGAGTTTTCATTTACTGAGCATGAGAGCAGTC
The DNA here is from genome assembly GCF_048564905.1 of Vicugna pacos. NCBI lineage: Eukaryota > Metazoa > Chordata > Mammalia > Artiodactyla > Camelidae > Vicugna > Vicugna pacos. The sequence goes on from NC_132997.1 coordinate 2,710,019, forward strand.
TCTTAAGCAGAATTTCACCTGGCTTCATACATGGTTTTTTAAATTGGATTTCTGCTTTTTGTCCATAAAAATATTCTCCTATTAGAAGACAGGAAGTGGAGACATAGATATTCTGCTGAGATATTGGTGTTATCATATTTGAGTTTTAATGGACATAAGACAGCATAGAGTCATGAATTTTTATGGATGAGAATCCATGATGATGTACCTTGGACAAGAACCTGGGTCTCCTGCCATCGTGTCCACGCGGGTGAAGAGGAAACTGGGTGGGGGATGGCAGGGAACCTTCTTGCTTGAGTTCCAGGTTCTTGTTAGTTTTCATTGCTCAGCTGCCTTTAGTTTATGTCCATGAGGCCTCTCATGGGAAGGTCACTATGTCCTGAGAGACTGAGTTACTAATCAGTAGAAAGCTCTGGACCCACTCATATTTTCCAGAGTTTTTCTGCTGACCTGCTGACACTTTATATAAATGAGATCTAACAAACTACTGGATATAAAATCCTTATTGTTATCATTTGCCCTCAAGTTCAATAGGAATGGGGTGCTGTCTCAGGCTGTCTAAGGCTAGATCTGAACAAAGATAGGGTGATAGGCTGTGCTGCTGGACCCTCCCCAGTCAAATGGGATTTCCACCTTAGTTTTTAGAATCAGGCAGATGAGTTCAAATCTTGTCTTTATCAGTTATTAGATTTGTGACCTTGGGGAAATAACTACTTTTTTGGTTCCAATTTTCTTTATCTGTAAATAAGTTCAGTATTTATTTTAGGGTTTTTGTTTTAGAATTGAATGAGCTAATTCCCTAATTTATTCCTAAAATACTGATCACATGGTTCTATGCTGGTGCCTTAGTAGTTGATTACTAAGGGACACAACAGTGAGAATGGGGGTGGGGCCCCTGGATCATACAGCTTATATTCCAGGATATGCTTGTAAAAGACAGGATTGCAGTGGATTTTTAGTAAATGTCCATTCCTTTCCTAATCCCCATTGATTGTGTATATATCTTTATACTAATATATGAACAAATTTTTTGCAATTTAAATCTCTTTGTAGTATTTAAAGAATGTAGCTATAACAAAAATACGTGAAATAAAATGACATGACTTTTATTTTCCTTTCAATAAGCAAAACAAAATAAAATAGAAAAGAAAAGAAAAAGTATTGAAGGAGTAGAAATAATTTTATTTCCGTGGAATCAACTCCCTATGTTAGGTTTTTCCATTGTGTTGTTCAACAGCATATAAAATTGACAGGTTGTGACTTCAGTGTTGATAGCTAGGTGAGTATAGTTTCTTTTTGTGGTTGTCTTTGATGAATTATTTGCACTAGATCATAAATGATGTGCATGTTACATATTGGAAACAAGGAAACATTGGAGACATACTACCTCCAATGCAGTCATTTTGTTACCGAGTCCAAACTCGTTCTGCTAGCCGCATGATAGGCCAGTAAACCGGGAGATGAGGTGTTGGAGCAAGGAATAGTGACTTCACTTGCAATGCTGGCAGACCCAGAAGACGGCAGACTGATGTCCTGGAGAACTATCTTCCCCAAGTAAGAATTCAGTCTCCTTTTATACTAAAAAGGGGCGGGGTTGTGGTTGGTTGTTGCATACTTCTTGCTTTATGAATTGTTTGTCCTTTGAATCCGCTGTTCTTGCAGCTGTCCATGTGGATCAAATCATGGTACCCCTGTAAAACCTCTAAAAAAACAAAGGCTATTCTCTAGTATGCAACTTGCCATCTCTACAGAAGTGCAGATGAGCTAACATTTTTAAAGATCAGGGCCAGGAGAATAGGCTTTCCTGTAGATTTCAGGCTAAAGGCAACTTTCTTTTTCAAATGGTGCAGAGCTACCAAGTCTGAGCCTAGGAAACAGGGCACAGGTTTAAACCCAAAGGAACAGATCTAACATAGGGTAAAAACAGTTATATTTTATTACAATTCCCTTTCCAGCTTCATAGATAATTTTAGTAAGAAACATGAGCAATTTTGTATTTTTGCTTCTTAATAACCGATAAGTGGACCAACTATATTTTGTGAGCAGGGATGCTGTGCAGGCATTGGGGTGACAGCAAACTCTTGTTGGGGGTGGCCGACCCTGCAACATCTCTGATGCCCCGTGAGTGTTGGTGAGGGTCCCCGTAGCCAGGGGCTCTCTTCAGGAACCAGCATATGGGCATTGACCTCTGGAGACCTCTTTTTCGGCTGCAGGAAATTTTTTTCAGATATTGAGATTGAAAAATCACTCCAGCTGGGAATAATTAGGGAAAAAAAGAAAAGGAAAAGGGTTTGGAGTAGAGTAGAAGAGTAGGACATAAGATCATGGAGCCTGAGTGCTTGGCAGCGGGGCCTCGGGAGAGAGGGGAGCAGAGGTGGGGAGGGGCCTGGCTCCGGAATCAGCTCCTGTAATTGTCCCCGCGCCCAAGCCACATAGCTTTAAATTGGCCTGGGCCACCTCTCTGGGCTGGATATCACCCTGGGCAGAACCGTGGTATCTGTAAAGTAAAATGACTTCACAACTATTGCACAGAGCTGCAGGTGTAAGAGAGCCTAAGCCTGTCTCAGAGTGCAGTGGACAAGCAGAAAGGAATGGCAAAATTTCCACTGACAGTTGAAATTTTGTTAAATAGCCTGCTACAGTTGTTTGCATCACTTGAATGAATGCAGGCATATTTCTGTGGGCATTTATAGGTTCACTCAACCCCACCAGCCCCTCTTGCCCCCATCGGAGAAGGGCTTTCTCAAGCACAGTGCCCCTCCTGCTTGGGTGGAAAACGGTGCTGGTCCTTGCCTGGGGCCGGGCTGCTGCAGGGCACTGAATCCCCGAGGCACGGACTGTGAGACACGACAGGAACATCTCTGCCCTTGCCTGGGTGCCTCCGTTTCCCCTGCAGTGTAAAAATGCCGGTGACTGAGTTAGAAGCATGCTTCCAAGCTGTCCATGTCCTTGGCATCCAGAAGCAGAGCCTGGAAGCTTCAGAATTTATCCAGAATGCGGTCTACATTCACCTTCAGCAGGTGAGTGTATGTCTTTACACAAGTGGAGGAATTATTGCAGTTTTCCTGGAACTTTCTCACTACAAGTCCATTTGATTTTTCTGTGCTAGGATTCAGTATGGCCTGCTAAAAACTCTGGAGTGAGATCTTGAAACCCTGATGAAGAGCATAATTTATTTCATTTCTCTATATGATACTCTTTTACTTTTAAAATTCAGAATTTTTGGTTGTTTCAGGAATATTTTGGGGGGGCTGGAGAATCATCTTTGCGACCTGTTGCTTTGTGACTCTCACCTGTCTTCTGTCACTTGTGAGGCGGTTCCATTTGTGACCCTGTCCGGGTTGTTCATGTTATAAAACATAAAGCCTGTAAAAGTACAGTCCCTTTTCCTCTGAAGACATTCCACAAATACTCCTTTAACCTGGGTGTGGTTTTAAGAAGACAGAATTTTTAGAACATGTCCTTGCAGGTTGCTAGTGCAAAATCCCAAAATCAATAGTCTAGCTCAACATCTAAAATCTTTCTAATTTACCTTGGACTTGTATGGATAAGTGAAGCAGTTTGCTAAGAACTCAGACCAGGTTTAGAATACAGGCTGGTGTAGCTCAGCAGGTCCTCCCAAGCTGATGCTCTGCCAGAGGGCGGGGCCGAGGGGAGAGGGCGGGTCCTGCCCTCCCTGAGGTGACAATTTCATGGCAAAGACTTTCACCTGGTGAAGAACTTGGAGTTTCTTCTAAGAAGAGTGGGTCTGAAAAGAGTCCAAAAAGCGCGGGAGTGGCACAGTCCCATTTGTCTCAAGTAGGGGAGAGCGGCTGTGGGGCCACTTAGGAGACTCGTGAGTCCAGGTGGGCAGTGTTGGTGGCTTCCACTTGAGCGGTGGGACGGTCAGTGTTTAAAAGCAAACATATTGAAGGCATGTTTAGATGGTAAAAAGGAAAGGATGAAGGCTGTCTGTGAATGCAGGATGGAGTAAGGCCCAGGTTTCTGGGTGGATTAATGAGTTAAATGATGGTCCTTCTGTGCTCTGAGGAGGGAAAGCTGCAGAGGGAGTTCTGTGGAAAACTGATGAGTTCAGCTGTGGGTAAAGTGAAAGGTTGTTAGATGTGTGGTCTGGGAGCTCAGGTGAGAGCCAGTAGTGAATAGGGGGAGGTGAGAGGGACTTTCAAATATTTCTGTCTTGTGAACATACAAATAAGTATGAGTAATGACACAATTAACACCTCTATATTCTGGATTTAAAGCCCAGTAACATTTTGCTATACTGACTGCAGAGGTTCTTAATATTTTTTAATAGAAATAAGTAGAAACAAAATAGTGGAGTTAGTGAGCATCTTAGAGTAGATATGTGTCCTTGTATGTATTTTTATATCTCATCTGTTTATAACCATAATCTACAAAAAGTTATCTTGCTTAGCATAAGAGTTAAACACAGGGACGTGACACACACTGTTGGGGGTTGAAGCTGATCTTCTCGGGCAAATTATGGACCCTCTCTTTGCCTTAGTTGCATCGTCTGTGACTGCCCCAGGGCCCTTCATCACAGCTGATTTCCTAGAGTAGATGTTGGGAGGGAGGCTGCTGAAGGGATTAAGAGGTGGCAACTGCTAGGGATATTGAAGAGAGAGACAAAAACAGATTAAAGCCGATAAACTGAGTACAAATACCATCTAAATAGAAGGAATCCGCAGTGTTTTGAGCCGCTTATCATAAGAGAAAGAAAATCACGTGGATCCAAAGCTCTTGAGCATATGAGTATTGTGGGTGGGAGGGTGTCTTTATAAAAGTGTTGAGAAAAGGCCTCTTTGTTTTCCTTGGCATTACCAGTAAGGATGGGGAGCAGAAGCGAAACCCTCTGCTTCACAGTTGAAGGTGCTGTTTTGTGCAAAACTGACCAAAGTTTGGAAACCAGTCATCAGCGATGCTGGCAAATGAAGAGGCTTCTGGATTGGGTGGGGCACTTGCTGTGACTTCCAGGTGACCTGCTGGCTGGGGGCTGTGAGGCGGGCAGTAGTTTTGCAGGGTGGCCCGGGCATAATCCCTGGCTCTGATGCTGCTGGTCTGATTAACAGATCTGGGCGCACACTGTCCTAATGGGGCAGCTCGGGATGTGGCCTGGGACACCTGCCGTGCTGAGAGCGAGAAGAGGGCTCCCCTGAGGGGGTGTCCCTGCGGAGATTGGAAACCTACACCTGCAGGGGAGGAAGAGCCTCTGAGCAGCGGGCCGGATGCACAGGCAAGACCAGCCTGAGCAATGAGGTTTCCGGGAGCCGGAAGTCATACAGTGGCCCAAACGGCCTTGTTCCTGAGAGACTGGAGGGAATAGATGCTGAAAAGGCAGGCTAGGGTCAGACCCTGTGGTGGGTTATGAGTGACAGGAGAGGATTGTTCAGGCAGGCATGAGAGAACCCTGTGGGCGTCCCAGCTGGGGTGTCACGCCGAAGGGAAGAACAGAGATATAGACTTTGCCACTTATTAGCTGTGTGACTTTGAGCAATATCACCCCACATCTCTCTCTATATATATTCATCTGTAAAGTGACACAGTGACAAGGTCGTGTCATCAGAAGTATTAGCTTAGCTCTGATCCTCTTTGTCCAGTCCTGTCAGTGCTTCCCTGCAAGGTACTGCAACGGCTGCCCTTACCCTGAGACGGGAGGGCATAGAGGGACAATGTAATTCCCGAGGGCAGGAAGGGGTTGCCTTAAAAGCAGACATGTAACCGCCTGCAGCTGCAGACCTGCAGGCAGTTTGGTTGACGGTCCTTGAGAGGACTTTGGAGGCCTTAGCGTCGTCTTAAGTCTTGTTTCCCCTTGGGGACCGGATTTGCCTTTGGGGATTGATGTTGAAGATTTGAGCTTCTGCAAAGCTGTTTTCAGAGATGTGTATATACGTAAAATATCATATAAAATAAAATGATTTATTTAACGTGTGCGACTTTGTAGCTGTTAGGAACAGCTCTGTTGGCCTGGTCTCCACGGAGGACACCAAGGGTGAGCAGAGCGTGCAGGAGGGCAGGCAGCCTGCAGTGCTTCTGTGGGGTGTTCTCCCCAGCAGGGCGCTCTGCTGAGTTGAGTCTTCTATGAGTTTGGTTGCCAGAGGAGCAGACAGCAAATTAATGAGTTCTGGAGGGATTGTATAATGACAGGAAGAAATAGGAACCTGGAGATTTTCCAGACTAAAACACGCTTTTGGTTCCTGATTCAGTGTGTTCCATTACAGAACTGATGAGTTGTGTCTATTCTGGAACATCATTGAAATAAACGTTCAGCCTAAATGTTAAGGGCTTTTTTTATTTGGCTGGAGGACTCGAGCCGGGATGACATCCTCTCACATCACTCTGAGGGACTGCTCCCAAGAGGTAGGGGAGGAGCTAGGATATATAGAAGCATACAACAAGGACCAGGTAATTGGAACAATAAAATATTGCTTGTTATCTAAAGAAAACCAGATATCTCAAGTTCAAGTATTTACTGCTTTTCTATGTATGGTGAGAAGCAAACATCTGGGTCTTTGAATTCATTCTTTTGGCAAGCACCTGGCTATCTAGGGCCAGTATCCTGTCCTTTCTTACTCTGAGTCTGCTCAGAGGGCACCACTGTGAGTGGCTGAGAGGCCGGGCTGCAGGCATGTACTCGCTGGGGGTTGGCAGCAGCCGCTGATGACTTGGATTCAGCATTCTTTGTTTACTGTCATGGATGCAGTATTTTCATTCACATTGTTGTATTTTCATTCACAGTGCTCCCGTTTGGTCCTAAATTCGACCAATATTTTGAGAGACATTTCATGACCAGTTTTGTCCCACGGTGCTAGGATGGCTCATTCCTAGTTCAGGTGAAGAATCTTCTGAGTTGCCATTCAAGGTGTAATTTTTTTTATCAGGCCCTGTTGATAACTAAAAGTTATCTGGATCACCTGTCTTACTAGTCTATTATGATCCAGGAAGTGTTAACCCTTCTTTGCTCATTTCCATACCTAGAATCACACTATTATATTTATTTTATTCAGGGTTATAAATTTTATCTGTTTCTTCAAGATGTTTAGCCATCATCAATCTTGTGGGCCTAGTTACACATTGGGAAATGTAACAGACAACAATTTTATAAAATAGACAGGTTATAAATAATACAGCTAGTAATGTTAATAAAGTCACGAGTAAGAATTTAATAGTCGAGAAGTTGTATTTTTGGGTTAAAATTTTGCTTGTGTTTCTGAGTTTGATCCTATGAGAAAGTTCATATTTATGGTCAGGGTCAGAGCAGGTATTAATTGGCCAGGTGAAATCTCCCACCTTGTAAGATCAACGGTGGCCTAAACAGAACTATAATTTCTTTTTAGAATAACATTTCTGAGGGCTATCTAGTTAGAGCCTTGGAGTAGGGAAACCCACCAAGGTAACACAGAGGTACTAGACAGGTAATTTATCATAAACTTAACAAGTGGAGTAGTTCATAATCAAAGGTTGGAGAAATTATCAAAGTAATTGGTATACAGTCCTGGTCCGGTGTCTTGGGTCAGCTGTCTAGCTCAGATGGCGTCTTCTTCTCATCCTGGTCTGGTAGCTTTTTCTCCATTTGGGCATTGTTTTAAGGTGAGCAGCTCTCGATAGGCCAGTGCACTGCAGGGGATGTTTCTGATAGGAAATGAATCCGAGACTCCGGTTCCTTCAGCTTTGGTTTGTATGGTCTAGCTAAGAGTACCTGAAAAAGGGTCCTTCCATTCAGGTTGGAGACAGTTCTTTAAGTCATGCCTGTTGCAGTATGTATAATCCCCTGGCTGCAGGTCATGAGGCATTGGAACTTTACCCAAGGATAGATTACTGAGCTTCAGAACAAACCTAGAGTATCCTTTTCATAATTCAATTAAACTGTACAGTAATGTGACATAACAGCAAGGAATGATCTGGGAACTGTCTTAGTAAATATGGACCTCAATTAACAAAACTAGAATTTAATATCCACTAAAATATAATTTTTTTCTCTCTTAAGTTACCCTCAGTTTTCTCAAATATAGCCAAATCAAGATTAATTTTTTACAAGTTAAGCTTGATTATTTGATCATATAGGCTTTTTTAAATTGGCTGTGTTGGAAGTTTTAATACAGAGTCTCAGGGTAGAATGCTAAGGTTTTCTAAGGCCAAGAAAGCCACGTCAAGGCTTTTCATGGGTTTCTGCCTTACAGATTTAGGTAAATTCTTTTCTCTTTAAAATCCTTAAAATACCTTTATACTCCTATATCTGTTAGGAGATGATCTCCCTAATTTGTTTGATAAAGCCACTGGGGACCTAAGTGTTTTTAGTCTCTTGAGGGATCAGATAGAGAGAAAAGATAACTGTTCCAAGTGTGATTACATAGGTATAATGTATCAAATTGCTGTGAACCATAACTAGCTTAAGGAGAAGAGATTCTTTATGTCTGGGAAGCAGGTTAAAAGCCACTAGTATTTCAAACAATATCAAAAATTATAACCATATTCAACAGGTTAATCAGTCCCATGTAACTAATTCTTTTAATGAGAGTTTTCATTAGAACTTTAAAATGTCTTACCCAGTTTAGTTCACTGCTATAGTGTGAAATTTATTAGAAATCAGTAAATCTCCTTGAAGAGAAAGCATTTTGCAAAACCATCAGAAGAAAACAATTAACTGTCTATAAATGACAAAAGATTTAAAAGCATGGTTAAACACCATTACACTATAATCAATAAAGAAACATGTTCTCTATACCCATAATTATCACTGGTAACATTTCAGATATACCAGAATTTTAGGGAGTCCATATAATTTCTACAATATCTATATTAATAATATTGGCTCATTCAATATAACCTTAGAAGTTTTATGATTCATTTGACAATTCCATGTTATTTAAAATGCCAAATGAAAATTTATAGTTTAAAGTCTCTCTTTGGGATATTTCAGGGGCCTTCTGTAGCATCCCAAACTTAACTGGAGATTAAAAGAATTTTAATTAATTAAATTAATTTTTATTTAATTAATTAGAATTTTATATTTGGGGAGCTTTTTGAAAGATTTCAGAACACTTGGTCAGATAAACATATAGATCACTGTAAAGTAGTACTAATTCATTAACAAGAAAATACGTCAAATGTAAAGGCAGAACAGATCAGCTAAGTGGTATAAGAAGTTTTACAATCTGTTACTGAAGGTGGATTAACATTTTAAGAAAATTTTTTCCTCTTAACAGAGAGAAAAACAATTCTAATCTTGTACCAGCTTACTTGTAATATTCATTTACGTTGCCCAATTTGTTTCTAAACTTAGCCAATTCTGACCATGTACAAAACTCTTTCCTCGGGGTTCCTTTTCCACAAGCCTTCCACAGCTTTCTATACTTATATTAGTGTGTCCCTTATTTTTCTTCCATTCAGAAGTAACCAGGTTCAGGAGAAAGTCACTATTTTTCATTAACAAAATATAATTCCATTCTTATATCTTCCTTTACATATTTATATTACTTTCCTAGGATACTGAGATCATTCCCTTACTAATAGAGACTATTTCCGTGTGGCACCAACCATATATTAATATTTCTATACACCTTTAGTTTCACTGTAAGAGGAAGTTAAATGTTAAGTAATTCGTATTTCAATGTTATTTTATCTGAAAATGGCATAGCTATTTAATAAAATCTTGTAATTTAACTTAATTTAGCACAACACTAGAATTTAAAGATACCAAACATTTAGAGATTATCTTAAGCATACATTTTAAAAATATATTTTAAATATTTACCCAAAGCTCTCATCTCATTTGCATTTAATTTACTTAAAATTTTACCACAGCACATTACTTTTATTTCTTTTTTGACAAATCTGCAACAGATATAACAGGATCTTATTTGACTTTCATTAAACCTAGGTACAGTAAAGGTATTATACATAATATTGAAGACTTTAAAGATGTCTATATTAATTAGAACATACTTAAACTAAACAATATCAAATATTATCTTAATATTGAATATTTTCCAATTCACAAGACGCTGAAAGTCAATTTGTTCAGTTTTTATTTTAAAAATACTTAATGTTCAAGCTCTTATATTTTTATGTCAATTAAGCAGAGCTCTTTGACTTTGAATTTTTTTTCTTTAGCAGTAGAAATATCTCACTTCTATAATGTGTACACAGGCTTATTATCAGACAAAAGCTAGAGATCTCATAGCTTCACTTTAAAACTTACTTATAAGATAGGTATAATAATAGTTGGAGTAAGCTGAATTTGCTTGCTCAAATCACTAAGGCTTACTATTTATGAAACAGACAGTTAAAATTTCTTCACAAAGTCTGAAGGACCCGTCAGAGTTCTGAGTTCTAATATGCCAAAAATTTCTTGGCCTTAAGTTTTATTTCGTTGAGCTATTTAGGCTCAGTTCTAGGTCACTGTTTGTTGTATTTATATTTCTGATCTGCAAGACAAAGACACTGACTTCCAGGTCCCCAGATAACTGCTCTGTCACCCAGGCCGTATTTTATCTCCTTAATTGGCATTTTTGTATCAGTGAGAAGAGCTGTAAACAAAGAATTCCATGTTTTAAAACTTTAAGGTTTACTTAATTATGTCTTCCAAAACTTGCATAAGGCATTTAGTAAGGTCTCTTTTCCTTGTGTTATAAGTTAAACCCAGGGTAAACCTGTATTTTTTTATTAGCCACTCAAATTAGTTTTTAGTTTTACATTATATTGGAAGGCTTATGTAACTATATTGGTTTATTTTAATTTGTTCAATTAATATTTTCATAGGGACAGATATGTGCCCAGCCTTATAATACCAAGAAGGGGAAACGTTTTTCCTCTGAAACATACGTATCCCACAACATAAGCAAAATTTTGTATAAAGACCATATAATATACCAATTTCACAAACTTTTATCTCAATTTTATTAAATCTTATACCTTTAATTTTTATATTTATTAAGTTTAATCAATAATTCTTATTTCTAGAAGGAGTGCAAGAAACCTTTTTTGTGTGTGTTTGCATTGTATATAATTTTATAGAAGTCTCTAGGATGCCCAAGTTTCAGCCAAAGAGCTTAGGCACTTCTCAGTTTTTAATTTCATTAATTGGTCTGTTATCCCAATTATTGATCAAGTATTTCAGTCTATATATACATATATTTTAAACTGTGGTAAATAAAATGGACTTGTTTGAACTTTAATCTTGGGGGGGAGTAGGCGAACTATTTGGCCCTTTTTTTTTTAACTTTACGTTGTGTAGTATCAAAACCTTGTTTGTAAATCCAAAAATGTCCATTTTATTTATTTGATTCAAAATAACCATATAAAAATATTTATCCTTTTGGGATAAGCCACTTATTATTTTTTTGACATTTTTACAATCATTTTTCCAGTTATTCAACCTAATTAACATTAATTATCCTAAATTTTTATTAGCATATCTAGAAACATTTATCGGGAAGGAAAAACACAAATGTAGCTTTTCAAACCAGTTTTATTTTTTTAACTAAGTTCTTAGGTTAACCATTAGATATATTTTTCTACATTTAAACTTGATTTTAATAGACACCAATAAAACAGCTGTTTATAATGAGATCTCTTTAAACTTTCACCAATTAAAAAGTTTTTCCAAATTAAAAAATCCATCATATGGCCATCAAATTATATACAAATATATATATATATATATATATATATATATATAGTGATTTTAAACCAATAAGATGAAGAGGCCCTTCCACATGAGAGTCGGGGTGTTGCCTAAATGAAATTCAAAGGTTTACTCTCCAAAAGCTAAAAGCCTTTGTGGTCCAAGCTGATGCAACAAAGTTTAAGATGACAAAATATCTGAAAATTGGTACAATCAAAGAATTGCTTAGAATCCCAATTTATTTGCGTGGCCACCATATGTACACAATACTTGAAACTTTTGTATGGCGGAGTCCAAGGTTTCCTTTAAAAAATAAACTAAACATACATATACATACATACACACACTTAAAACACACAAAGATAAAACATTTAAATTTCAAGGACACAGGAAGAGAAATCCAAGTTCCCCCTAAAGGGGATTTTGTTTTTATAAGTTCAGAATTCCAAAAAATGCTTTTATCAGGCCTGGTTAGTTATTTTCAGAGTAAGTTTTTTTTTTTCCTTATTCCCAATTAATGTTGTAAGTTTTGTATGTACATAAGCCTGGCTGGGGTAATAGTTGGAGACTGGCAATCTGTCATTTATTTTTCTTTTCTTTTCTTTTCTGTTCTTTAATTTGTTTGAAAGTTCTATTCCCCATTGTAAGGTCGGGTTCTCAAAATAAATTTGCTAGTAAGATTTCCCACAGGGACAAATCTGTGGCATGAAGTCTTTGTCTCTACCACTCCTGGAAGACTCTCTGTCACCCGAGAAAGCTGTCACCAGCCAGGAGGATGTTCCGAATTTTGGAGTTGAAAGTTTCCTCATAAGAGTTTTACTTTTATCCTGAAAAATTCAATGGAGGTAACCAAATTGAGGAAAATATTAGACCAGAATCTTACCTAACCACTCAGTCCTGAACCCAGTGTCTTCCAACTTGGACTCACTCAGGATGTCTCCACTGGGTGAATATTTTCCTCATATGTTTCCACCAGCCCCACTTTGGACATATCCTTTAGGTGGGTATTTCCTATTTCCTTTCAAACAGGCCCCACACAGTATGTCTCCACTGGGTGGGTAATTCACCTCAGTTTCTTTCAACTGGAGGGCCACGTACCTGGATACACCGCCAGATAAAACTTAGGATCATCAACCAATATGTGAGATCCGAGAACCAGGAGAGACTCACCCAAATTCATCTGGACTCCGCGAGGAGGCGGATGGGCACAAAGGGCCACTGCTGGTACCAAGGCTCCGGTTACTCGGAGAGTTCAGGTGGAGAGAAATCTGCTGTGGTGCTTCATGGTGTCCAAAACTGTTGACTGAAATACATGTGCAGTCTAAAAGTTAAGAGTTATGTTTTATTTGGCGGGAGGACTCGAGCTGAGAGGACAGCCACACAGAACTCTATGAGGGACTGCTCCCAAGAGGTTGAGGAAGAGCTAGGATATATAGGAGCTTTACAACAAAGACCAGGTTGTTGGAACAATAAAAGATTGCTTGTTATCTAAAGAAAGCCAGGTACCTCAAGTTCAAGAATTTAGTACTTTTGTATGTATGAGAGGAAGCAAATATTTGGACTCACTGAATTCATTTTTCAGACAAGCACCTAGCTATCTCGGGCCAGTAGCCTGTCCTTTCTTATTCTGAGTCTGCTCAGACGACACCATTGTGAGTTGCTGTAGCAGCTGGGCTGCAGGCCTGTCCTAGCTGGGGGGTGGTGGCAGCCTTTAATGACTTGGTTTCAGTATTCTTTGTTTACTGTCATGGTTGCAGTATTCTCAATCACATTGTAGTATTTTCGTTCACAGACTGATTATGGATAATCTGCAACCTTGGAAAGCAACCGAGATGGAATTACTGCAGGTACCTTCTGCTTTAATAAGCCGTGTGCAAACATAAACATGGAGGAAGCATGCACTTGGATTTGGTGGTGCAGGGAAGGGTTTCTGCACATTACAGGAGAACGCAATGCAGAAATCCTTAAGTCCACCTTTCTTTACTGTAGTGGATTCTGAGAACATTTTATGGTAATTAACCAACATTGACAAACGGCACAAATTGCATTTAAGAGCTGGCTGGCTGAAACTTGTGTATTGGACAGGTGGAATTCATAGGCAAGTGGTCAGGTGGATTGGAGAGAGATGGAGCCAAGGCCTGGGCCCAGATTCCAGTTTAAATCGCCATTTCTTCAACCTAGGGCCTTGGAATAGAATTCAAATTCTATTAACCTGTTGGTGAATCTGTGAAATTGGCATGATAATATTCGTTTCATTCTGGGATTGTTGTAAGATCTAAAGAGTATTATAGCACACATGAAGCACTTAACGCACTGGCAGTTAGCAGCGTTCACTGTGTGGGGCCGCCCCGCTTAACATGTGTCAGAGCCGTAAATGCAGCATTTGTCTGTTGAGGATGCACTTGTAGCCCCTTGGCTAGGTTATGAATTTGGTGATTTCCTTTAATCCTTGTAACTCTATGTGCCATGGACAGTTATTTTCATGGACAGATGAGGAATCTCATGGTAAAAAGACTGTATAATTTGCCCAAAATCAGACCATAATTTTGGGTTCAGTGGCCTCGGTTCAGCATAGGCCCCTGGGCCTTCTCCCCTCTCTGTTCAGCACCAGAGCCAGATATGGAGTCGGCTGTTTCCCTGCCCAGGGTATCAGGCAGGCCGCAAGACACATCTGGCCCTGTGCTGCTTGAGCAAAAACTCCGAGGAGAGACAGTTACAAAAGGGATAAACATAAAAACAGACGACAGCAAATTGTGATCAGCTCTGAAAAGGAAAGGAACACGTCTCGCCGTGCAGAGCTGGGAGCTTTCCCGTCGGGGCTGGTCTGGGGGTGTTCATCTCAGCTAAACAAGTTCTGCTGCTGCACCAAGGCAGGAAGGCAGGGCGCGTGTGGCCAGGTAGACAGGGTCTCATTGATCGTACTCATTCCCCATTAAGCGGCAGCTTTCACGGGCACTTACCTAGTAAACAGATGTGGGCCATAATCATCACGCACTTTGCTTGGTAGTTTTATTTGCCCCAGCTTTGAGATGAGGTCATTGAACCCGGGGAGTTTGCTGCATGCCCGTGATTACCTTGCAAATACCCCAACTGTTCTTTCAATCTAGACTGGTGTGGCTGTCATGCCCCAGCCCTGTGAATGGCATCGTGTAGCTTCTCCCAAGTGGCCCAAATGACTGACATTGATATGCTTAATTCGTTGGAAATGGTATGTGGCAATAATAGAAAAAGGTAGTAAGAAATTGTTTGGAAAACTGGAAAAAACCTATTCTTCCCCAGCTGGGGGAGCGTAACCTGTATCATTCACCCTACTCACTGCCTGTCACCTCCTCCCTGCCGACTCTGTGTTCAGAAGCCACTCTGAGCCTTGGGAGAACATTTTTCCTCATGACACTTTTGACTAGGACCCGCGACATCTCTGTCCCTGGTTAACTCTCTCTTCAAAGCCATTTAAATTTTTTGCAGGCTCCTCCACTCAGATGAAAGAATAGCCTCTTTAAACTTCTTGATGCAGCTCCTTAATGAAGATCTTGCGATGGAAACCTAACCAAAACTGGGATGTATGCACAGTGACTGCAACCTCAGCACATTGTGAGTTCATAATCAGAGGGGTGGGTGACTCAGGAAAGGCTTTTTTAAGGTAACAAGGGGAAAGTGAAAGGACGCAGGCTGTTTGAGAAAGAAACATCTCGGTCACAGCCAACAAGACACCTGTGTTCAGGATGGGGTGTGGCGAGTGCAGAGTTCTCACAAATAAAGAAGTGATGTGATGGGAGGGAGGACAGCTGGGTACTTTACTGGGGAGAAAAAAGTGGGCTGAACATTTCCTGGTTGAACAAGAGGATTGTGACATGATGTGCTTGTATTTTGGAGAGAAGGGTTTTGTGGGGACAGGCCTAGGATTACGCTGTCTGGCTGGGGAGTCAGCACAACAGAGAAACACAGAGATCCTGGCAGACCCCAAGGCCCAAGCTGGCGAGAGGCTGCCCACAAATTGGAGCCCTGGAGGCTGGTTCTGTCCCTTAGCTGGGGACTCAGACCTCGCTTCACAGCCCAGTCCTGTTGATACAAGAATAAAAAGCGTTGGGCATGAGAAGGGCTGTGCCCCACGCTTTCGTTTAGCCCCTGGGATGTGCCCCAACAGATTTTGTTCTTTGACTTCATGCAGTAAAGAATTCAAGAGCAAGCCAGTGTTGAGTAAAGGTATATATATTCAGAGAGATACATTGAAATGCAAGAGAAACGTCACGAGGTGTGGGGGTTTGATGCACAGATTAGAAGTAGGTACACACTCCACAGACAGAGTGTGGGCCTTCTCCAAAGAGGGAGAGAGAGTGGTGACCGCGAGGTGGCGCTGTGTTGCTTGTTTTCTTGGGCTTGGTGGTTTCATATGCTAATAAGTAGAAGGACCAGCCCTAGGGCAAGGGGCTGGGATTCCCAGGGAGTTGGCCATTTCCCACCCTTTGACCTTTTGTGGCTATCATTGGGACTGCCATGTGCCTGGGGCATGTTATTCACCACGTTACTATTACAATGGGTGTTTACTGAATCTCAAGATCTGCTAGAAGTTAAATCTCTTCATCCTGAGCCTCAAGGCCTTTTGGGGGTTGAATGCTTCACCATTTTGATGTCAATTGCTGTGGCCTTCCTTGAATGGCTGTGCTCTTCCCCCTTCCATCCTGTATCACTGTGATGACACAAAGACAGTAAAGGCTGGGCCCTAACCGTGCTCCTGTATTTAAGGTAGGGAAGTGTGGAATGGGCTTATGATGACTCTGAGTGATGAGAAGGATGTTTCAGATTTTCTCACGTGAGACATGGGGATCTGCCAGCAGCCTCCCCAGATTTATCTCACGGGCATTATCCCTTGTGTTGTTATGGAAACAACAGGCCAGCCAAGAAACAAGAATCACACAGAGGGTTGGAGTACTGAGATTAATTACGCTGGCAGGCTCAGAGAGGTTTCTTTTCCAAAGCTCTGAGCACCTCCAAGATGTGCACATGAGGTTTTATAGGATTAATTACAAGTATGGGGCTATTAGCCAATAAGGCTCAAACAACAAAAAGCAAGGAATCAGTACACTTAAGCTTATCAATTTGGAACAGATCCCGTTACTGACAATTGTTGTCCTTGGATTTACGTGTTAGCTTATTAGCCCAGTAAACTGACACTAAACTTCAGATTTACCAGGTAGCTCAGCAAAACTTAGATCAGTAAACCGACACTTATCACACTTAGATTTGTGACTTAGCTTGTTAGCCCAGCTGGGGTTTTCCTTCACAGTGTCACTTATCTTTTTTATTTTTCTTTTTATCATTTATTTAAGTATTTAATCCAAATTTAATATCAGAGTTTTTTGGGAAAGATATTTCTCTTTATCTTTTCTTTGGGGCTCTTTTGGGGAGCAGGTAATTAGATGTATTTATCTGTTAGTGGAGGCCCTGGGGCTTGAACCCAGGACCCCGTGCACGCTAAGCACACGCTCTACCACCCGCCCCAGCATCTTTTTGCTTTAGCTGCCAAGAATCTTACAGCTGAATTTCTAGTCGGCCTTTAACACTTGCCCTGACTTCATGTAATCCATTTTTATGAGTTTATCTCCCCCTGGTTTCATTTAAGTATTGAATGTCCATTTTCTCTTCACTCTCCGTTTTGCCTTTTTGTTGTTATGGTTGTTAAGCTGTGTTTAAAAAAATGTTTAAATTCTCTTTTAGCAAGAGTCTGATTGTAAATATATATGTAAACAAACAGCACAAATAAATGCTTTTATATATTCTAAGCTGTTTAGTAGTTACATAAAAACCGAATTGAATATTAAAGTGATAACATTTTAAAAATATGTTTTAATTTTTTATAGAGATATAGCTGATTTAAAATATGATATTAGTTTCAGGTGTACAAAAATGCTCCATTTATAGTTACTGTAAAACATTGTCTGTATTCCCTGTGTTGTAAGATACATCCCTCTAGCGTGTTTACATTACATGTTGCAGTTTGTGTAAGAAAGTTGGGTAACGCAGAGTCTGGTACGTGGCTGTGTCTGACGCAGGTTCACGCTCACCCTGCCTGTCAGAGCTCAGGCCTTCACTCCTTTCTGCAGGGGAGCCAGTGGAGGCAGCTCTCATCAGTGCTGGCACCACCCTCTGAGTGGCAGTGACAGCAGTGACTGTGTGTGGACGTGCAAATTGTTGTTCCAAGAGCTTTATATGCGTTTCTGAATTTAATAATTAAAGCCCTCCTGTGAGGAAACGTTTTAAGTTTTTAATGCATAATGCATTTTATTTTGATATTGATAGATTTCAAATCTCCGGAAAATTTACAGGAGTACTACAGTAAACGCTTAGATACAGTTCTCCTTAAAGGGCACTCTTTGGCTTTTTGTGTCTGGCTTATTTTAACATAAAATTTCAAGGTTCATCCATATTGTAGCCTGCATCAGTACTTTATTCTTTTTGTTTGATAATATCCTTTTCCATTTTTTTTTGGTTTTAGTCTATTTAAAAATATTTTCATTGAAGTCTAGTCAGTTTATAATGTTGTGTCAGTTTCTTGTGTACAGCACAACACTTCAGTTAAATAGGAACATACCTGCATTCATTTTCATACTGTTTATAAACATAAGATACTATAAGTTATTAAATATATTCCCCTGTGCTATACAGTATAAACTTGCTGTTTATTCTTTACATACTCAGTATCTGCAAATCTTGAACTCCCAATTTATTCCTTCCCACACCCTCCCCCCTCTGGTAACCATAGTTTGGTTTCTGTGATTCTGTGTCTGTTTCTGTTCTGTAGATAAATTTATCTTATTGTTTCTTTTTTTTTTTTTTAGATTCCACATGTGAGCAATCTCATATGGTATTTTCCTTTCTCTTTCTGGCTTACTTCACTTAGAATGACATTCTCCATGTCCATTGATGTTGCTGCAAATGGCATTATTTTATTATTATTTTATGGCTGAATAGTAGTCTATTGGACAAATATGCTACAACCTCTTTATCCAGCCATCTGTCAGTGGACATTTTGGTTGTTTCCATGTCTTGCTATTGTAAATAGTGCTGCTGCGAAGATTGGGGTGTAGGTGTCTTTTTGAATTAGGGTTCCTTCTAGATATATGCCCAGGAGTGGGATTGCTGGGTCACCTGGGAGGTCAAGGTTTTGTCTTTTGATGAACCTCTATACATTTTTCCACAATGGCTCCACCAAACTGCATTCCCACCACAGTGTAGGAGGGTTCCCAATTTTCCGCAGCCTCTCCAGTATTTATTGTCTGTGAACTTCTGAATGATGGCTATTCTGACTAGTGAGAGGTGATACTTGATAGCAGTTTTGATTTGCATTTCTCTGATAAAGATATTGAACATTTTTTCATGTGCCTACTGGCCATTTGTGCGTCTTCATTGGAGAAATGTTTCTTTAGGACTCCTGCTAATTTTTGAATTGAATTGTTTGTTATTCTTTCTTATTAAGTGTAAAAGCTGTTTACATATTCTGGGAATTAAGCCCCTAGCCGTTTCATTTATTGCAAATATTTTCTCCCATTCCATAGGTTGTTTGTCTTTTTGTTTTGCTTACTGCTTTCTTAGCTGTGTAAAAGTTTGTAAGTTTAATTCGATCCCTCTTGTATATTTTTGGTTGTTTTTCTATTGCTTGAGTAGACTGCTCTAGGAAAACATTGCTGAGATGTATGTCAGATGTTTTGCCTATGGTTGTTTCTAAGAGGTTTATAGTGTCTTGTCTACATGTTTAATTCTTTAACACATTTTGAATTCATTTTTATGTATGCTGTGAGGGAGTAGTCTAACTTCAATGATTTACATGCAGCTGTGCAGTTTTCCCTACACCATTTGCTGAAGAGGCTGTCTTTACTCCATTGTATGTTCTCACCTCCTTTGTCAAAGTTTCAATGACCAAAAGTTTGTGGGCCTATTCTTGGTAAATTTGTTTATCCGTTCATTGATGGATGGATATTGTTAGTAACTTTTGGCTACTCTGAATGATACTGCTATGAATATTGATGTGAAATTTTTTATGAGAATATGTTTTCATTCTTTTGGCTGTACAATTGGCCCTCCATATCTGTAGTTTCCACTACATGGATCCAGATGGCTGATTGTAAAGGGACTCGAACATCCTTGGATTATGGTATCCAGGGTGTGGGGTTCCTGAAACCAACCCCCCAAGGATACTGAAGGATGACTCTTTATGTAGGAGTGGAATTGCTGAGCCATATAACTCTAAGCTTTTGAGGAAATACCAGACTTCTCCAAAGAAGCTGCACCATTGTCCCTTTCCCCTGGCCGCATATGAGGTTTCTCTGCCTCCTGAATTTGTTATTGTCCATGATTTGGTAATAACCATCCTAGTGGGTGTAAAATGAGATCTCATTTTGATTTTGATTTGGCTAGTGATGCTGAGCATCTTTTCATATGCTTATTGGCCATTTGTATATGTATCTAAATTCGTGGTAAATTTAAAAATTGGGTCTATTTTATTGTATTGTTCAGTTGTAAGCATTCATTATATATCCTGGATGCTACTCTCTTATTAGATACATGCTTTGCAAAATTTTTCTTCCATTCTGCACATTGTCTTTCACTATAATTTTTTAAACATTAAAACAATTTCTTTACAGGGGATGTAGTTAGATGTAATGATTTATTTTATTTTTCTTGCTAAGCACGCACTCTCTGACTTGAGACACCCTTTTCCCCCGTCATTTCACTTTCTTGATGATATCCTTTGTAAGAAAAAGGTTTTAATTTTGATGAAGTCCAGTTTATCTGCTTTTTTCTTCTATCAATTGTGCTCTCGGTATTGTATCCAGGAAACCAAAGCCTAACCTAGGACCACAAAGATTTATACTGTGTCTTCTTTTAGAAAGTTTATAGGTTTAATTTTTACATTTCTGTCTGTGATCTATTTTGTTTTAATTTTTATTTGTTATATAAAATATGGGCGTTCAGATTCCAGATTGATTCTTTTGCCTGCAGATACCCAGCTGTCCCTGCACCATTTATTGAATAGACTATTCTTTCAATGGGGTGTTTTTGGCCCCCTAGTGGAAAACTGTCTGTAAGTGTAAGTTTTTCCCCCTGGGTTTTTATTGTGTCTCATAGATTTATTTATCCAAACTTATGCCAGTATCATACTGACATATTACTATAGAATTTTAGTACCCTTCAAAGTGAGTCCCCCAACTTTACTCTTCTTTTGCAAGGTTGTTTTGGCTATCCTGGGCCCCTTGCACGTCCATATGAATTTTGGGATCAGTTTTTCAATTTTTGCAAAGAAGTCAGCTGGAATTTTGCTAGGGATTCCACTGTATATGTAGATCATTTTGAGGAGTCTTAACATTTTTAATAATATTGTCTATCATTCCATGAAAATGGGATGTCTTCCATATATGTAGATCTTTTAAAATTTATTTTGGTGATACTTCAAATATTTCAATGTACAAATCTTGTAAATTTTTGTTAAATGTATCTCTCATTTTATTTTTAATGCTGCTGTAATTGGAAATGCTGAGTTTCTTATGGGTGGGACTATATATCAATCTTCTTATTTCTAGAAGTCCTTAACAGCAAATACCCTAGGTATATATTTGCTACATAAATCTATCCACAACTATTCCCCGCCCCGTGTTATAAGAAACCAAGACCCAAGTTAAGCTACCTGAACACCTATGTGGAAATGTGAAATGAGACCCTTGGGTGGGGCTTTGTGCAGATGATACTGGAGCTTATTCAGAATGGCTTCATCGTAATTTCTTTTAAACAACCCTTTCGGTGTATTTAGTCAGATATATTAAGAACATGCCCTATTGATGTGCGGAGTAGCTAAGACTATGATTTTCAAATAATTTCTAGTGAGAGTATTGATCTTGAAACCTAATTTGCATCAATCATTGAAGATTTAAGTTTCAGGAGCTTTGACTAAAGAACACCTGTCTTTAATCAATAATGACAACTAAATGCTCAAGCAACATGTAAGAGCTTGAGCAAACTGCCCCTGCCCCGTAGTGCTGGGTGGCTGCAGCTGCAACTGGAGTCAGCGCTTACCTCTCCCAGTACGCTTGTGCTGATCTGTTCAAAGGGGATCGTCCAACAGTTTGTCAGTAGTCTGTTGGACAATGTCATAAAACATTGATTGAAGGTTGCTGGAATGCAATATATTCTTATTAATATTAATTAAGCACATATTGAGTGCTTATTGTATGATGGAATTGTCCCTCAGCTTCACATGAATATTATTTCTCATAAAACCTCACATATTTCCTTGTTATTCTCACTTTACAGATAAGGAGACTGACAATTAGGTCTCTCTTTTGGGGGGAGCTCATTATCACTGATGGGAAGTTATAAGGAAAAAGATATTGATTCATCATGAGAAAACATTTTTCTGAGGGTCAGCAAAGAAGAAGATGAACACTGAAGAAAATGATCATTGTTCTAGTGAGACAAGCCCTGGGTTGTGCGGAGTCAGCATCCCTGTCCTAGACAAGGCACGTGTAGAGCTGCGTAGTGGGTGAGGCGGCGCGGCCGCGCAGGGAACGCGGATGCTGGGGCCTTAGGCTGTGCTCAAGCCCGGTGGGGCTTTCTCCTAAAGGCAGTGGACCATCATTGACAGATTTTAAGTAGGAGAGTGGGGTGATCTCGTAGTTCACTTTTGTCTTGTAGAATGCTTAGAAACATTTAGAAGGCTTGGCAGGAGGTGATGTGATGAGTCAGAGTAGGGTGGCTGCGAGGTGTAGCAGTGTTCAAGTTTCAAGTTGTTTTCAGGCCCAGGCTTGTGGCTCAGTAGCCGTGTCAGTTTGAATGACGCACGCAAGGAAGTGAAACAATTTATATAGTCAATTGAAGCAGTGATGTACCCAATTCCCAGGACTGTTGTGGAGATCCAGTGAGATAACGTTTGCAGTGTGCAGCGTGGTCCCCAGCACAGAGTCAGGGCTGAGTGAGTGTCAGTGAGTATCTGGTAGCTCAGGTGTGGGTGGTGGGATTCGGTGACTGAGGATATCTGGGCCCTGAAGGAGGGGTCCATTCACATCTGTGAGTGATGGGCCTGAGTTGGGAGAGGCATGGAGACCTTACCCCCCGACCAGAGGCCCTGGGCAGGACGGCTATGGGAGGAGCACCATGAAGTCAGCTCTTTGCAGGTGGAGTTGGAGGTGTCCTTGTGACATCTACGTGCAGTGTCACGAGCTGAAAGAGGAGGTCTGGGCCCAGGCTGTGCATTTTCCCATAAAGTCAACTCCTGAGGATGCCGAAGTATTGATCACTGAACGGAAGTCATACTTTACAGGACAAATGAATATTAGTATCAGCTCTGTCATCAAAGCTCACGTCTATTTATTCATCACTCAGTTTGCTAATTGGGTACTTACAGAGCTCACTTCACCGTCCTCCCGTGGGCTCAGGCTCCACAGAAAAGAGCTGGTGTGTCTCCCTCTTTTCCAGAAGAAGACACATTTAGCTTGTAGCCTTCTGTACTTTGCCAGACTTAGAATATTAGTTTGTTGGTTTAATTGTATTTTCTGTTGGCCATGTCCTGACAGGAGAGTAATTTTACCTCATGGTCATGTTTCAATAAGCTGTTACTGAGAAGTGCTGATCTGATACATAGTGTATGTATTATATTAAATTTGTAGAGTAGTTATCATTTTTCTGTCTTTGCCCTTTAATTTTGTTTGCCCCTTCAGTGTTCTATCCTTTTTGGGGCCTTATATTTTTTTAATTAAAAAATGTCTGTTAACAGTTAAGAAAACAAAAGCAAAGAAAAAATGCACATGAGAGCTAAATTTAGAAAATGTCTAGTGTGTTTTCTATCTCGGCAATGGAGGGTTCTAGAAACTCGTGAAAAGTTTCATTACACAAGTTCCTTAAAATGCTGGTTAAGAAATAAAACCTTCCTTCCTCATCTTTCAAGCTGCACAACTAATTGTCAAGAAAGTGAGGGGAAATTCTCAGAAGCCAAGAAAAACGAGAAAGCAGGGTTTCTGGGAGATATGCGAGCCTTAGAATCCCTCGGGTATTGGTTCGCTCCTGAACTGATTTTCAGTTGCCTTGACAGGAGGGCAGGATGTGAGCCCCAGGCCTCTCACACTAGGAGTTGGATGGGGGTTCATATTATAGGCCAAGCCCATCCTGAGGATCTTGGTTTACTAAAGGGTGAAAGAGGAAAAAAAAAATTCCTCAAGACAAGAAAGTAAGGAAAGTCAATTTTGTTGGAAGAGGGGAAAAATAACAAATCCAAAATAAGGATATAGTTTAAAGCTGTTCTGGCATGAGAGTGACCACAAACTCCTGGCAGAAAAGCACAGCTACTCCTTGATTGATAAGTTGTGTTTTGAATGAATCAGTGAACAGCCATTCCGAAAATGGCCTCCAGAGTCTTGTGGATCAAGATACTGGACAGCAAACACCTCTCTTCCAAGGTCTCATTCAAATAACCTGAAAGGTTTTAAAGGAAAGAAGCCATAATCATAGTTCTATTTATTGACATTTCTATATGCTACGAATTCAGAGGTGACTATGAAGTTGTCTCTTCTTTTATGGACCTCACTTTCTTTTTGGGGAGATAAAATGACATAGTTGGTTATCTTGGTGAGGGAGGAGTTAGTCTGTTGCAATTAGTCAGGAGAGGAGATTAAGAAACAGTGAAGGGTGGGTGAACTTTTTAGCTGAGGACAGTCTTGTTCACTTGGCTTTTAATTGCAGGCTCAATGAGCTGTCCCTGGAGGGAATAGATCTTACGGATGATGAACTTAGCTCAGGCCTCTTTGGAATGGACAAGTGAACCTGGAGTAAGACAGTCAAATCTGTGCAGACATTAAAGTTCACTTGAACGTGCTCCATCCCTGAGCCAAAGATAGGACAAATATGCAGCACTTCTTGAAGACAGAGGAGTGGTTTTTAAGGTTCTTCAAGAATGAATCCCAGGGAACCGAGATGGCCAGTTGTCAAACTGAGACTTTTTTCTTTGGACGGTGTACCCAGCAAGGGTATTGGACTTTTATATGTTTCCATTTGTCTTTAATACATGTCTGTTGATGAGGACGTGGGCACAAGTGTTTGACACCTTGTCGAGGCGATTTTGGATACCTGCCTAGAAGCACGGGCACAGTTGCTGCTGCGTCATACATCTTGCAGTCCATCCCTTTCTCCGGCTCTGTAATCACGGCAGAGTGGTTCCTTGTTGACCTGTCCATCTCCTCTGTGACATCAAACCCATGAAAAGACCGGAGCATATTAACTTGGCTTTGTTAAAGTCAAAGGTACAGATCAAATATGGAGTCAGATTTGTTCTTTCCTATTTCAGTAGTGCCATGGAGAAGGCAGTTTGGGCAGCTTTTTGTAGTGTCCTGGAGGCATTCTCTCTCAGCTTCTGGGCGCCTCTGTTGAAAACCCTTCATAGCTGTCTGGCCTGCTGGAAAAGCACTCTGCCTGTTTTACCCTGAAGATGTGTTCTGTTTATAAACTCATCTCTACTCCTTGGAAAACAACTCAAGAAAAACTCAGTTGGTTTTTCACCAGCCATGGGCAGGGGTGAGATAAACCGTGTTATTATTCCATAAAATAATAGTAATAATAGTAATATTAATAGTAGTAACAGTATTAGTAGTAATAATAATGCTAATAATAATAATTATATTAAAAGAATTCTTAAAACACGACTGCACATTGGAGAGAGTCAATAAATGCTTTCTGGCTTAAATCAAAAGTGATGACTTAGTGATTCCATGGCTGCTGTATTTGCTATGCTAGTTACTCCTTTGTTCCATTACACATTTTTTTTAACTGAAAAAGAAATACAAGCAAATGGTTAAAAAAAAAAAACTCAAACACAGCACAAAAATACACAAGTGAAAGAAGTTTTCCCTCATCATCTGTTCTTTCAGCCCTCTCTGGAGATGCCACTGTTTGCTATCCTTTGGGTGCTGTTCCAGATATGCTTTGCACATTCCCACATATGTATGTAAATTCCTTTAAAATTTTAGTTATTTTTAACTTAAAGGGATTTAAATCCTCAAGTGGCTTCTGGCCGGGTAATAGAACAGAACAAGTCTGACTCCATATTAGATCTGTTCCTTTGAATTTAACCCTATGCTCTGTCTCCTAGGCTTCATCTTGCTTGTAAAACAATGTTGCCTAGAGCCTGAAATAAACAGGAGATCCGATTCTGAAGGCTCTGACCTTTAAGGATATTTAACACTTTTTCATTCATTAAAAGATAGCAAATTGCATAATAGAAAATAACTTTTGTTTTGTTGGAGGATTGCAGGGATCTGACCCACGCAGATAGCTGTAAGAAGAAAGGATTCTAAGAAGAAGGAATTCCTACACTAAGAAGTTTGCAACAACCAAGCACATAGGAAAGGAGCCTGAATTGTGACTTGGGGAGATGGTTTTCCAGGACATTAGTTTGCCATCTAGGTCTACAGAAACTTGCTATTCCATGCCCCAACATCTGGTCTCCCAACTTATTGTCCTGTCCTGCACTGAGGAGAAAGAATTTCGACTTGGTAACACTCCTATCTACCTAGAAAGCTGGGCACTGGAGCTGAGTGTTATGGAAACAGGCCAGCCAAGAAAAGCACCAATCGGGGTGTTGGTGTACTCAGAAGTATTATGCCGGTGGGCTCAGAGGGGCTCCTGCTCCGAAGTTCTGAGCACCTCCAAGACGTGCACATGAGGTTTTAAAGGCTTAATTACAAGTAAGGGGGAATTAGCCAATAAGGCTCAAAGAACAAAAAGCAAGGAATCAGTACACTGGAGCTTATCAATTTGTAGTAGATCACATTACTGACACTTGTTGAGCTTGGAATTACGAGTTAGGTTGTTAGCCCAATAAACTGACACTAAACTTCAGATATATGAGATAGCCCAGCAGAATTTAGATCATTAAACCGACACTAATCACACTTAGATTTGTGACTTAGCTTGTTAGCCCAGCTGGACTTTTCCTTCACATGAGGACAGCTCTCCCACACCCAGGGAACTACTGTGAGCCCTTGATGTTTCCACTAGGGTTGGGTATGGTTTACCCAGGAGGGATGGGGACTATGCACCAACACTCAGGCAGTCTGCTCTGTCTGGGGCTCTGATCTTGTACCATCCCGCTCCCCGCCAGCCCAACACCTGGGACAGTGGAGCTAAGGCAGTGATCCTGCCTGCCTGTTTCCCAGCGTGTAAAAGGGGATTATGTACCTTTCCCAAGGTAGTTCTGAGCGACAACACCTGCGGGTGCTTGGTTCTCAGAGCAAGAGAAAACCCAGGTCCGCGTGGGGGCAATGGGTGTGATCCCCATAGGGTTTCTGCAGAAGCATCCGATGGAGGGCTGGATCAGGGAGGTAAAACTTGAGCTGCGGGACTTGAAGGGTTACAGAAGGGTACAGAGGCAGGTCTGCCGCCTAGGGGTGCCCCAGAGGTAAAGCTTTTTCTCTCCAACTCCGCTAAGACCCTCCCCTCTCCAGATCCCTCCCTACTCTCTGCTCATCGTGTCCATCTGTATCTCTCCAATTTTCCCGTCCTCTCCACCCGCTCCCATCTTCTCCCTCCCTCCCTGTCCCACCTTCTCTCACAGAACCCAGAGAGGATCGCTGGCCCTCCTGCGCATGCGCAGTCAGTGCCAAGTGGTCCGCTGGTTGGAAGCTCCATATCCTAGCCGGGGATCGGGCCCAAAGTTTTCTCAACTCTGTCGCCCGGTAGGCCTTTGGTTCCTGTCTGGGGCCGGGGCCTCTGGCTGTGGAAGTGCAAGGTGGGGGGCTCCCGGAAAAGTGCTCAGGCGGTTGCGGGAGGGCGGTCCGCCTGTCACAGTCCCCAAGGGCGCCAGTCAGCCCGTGTTCAGATGAATTGCTCAGGCCAGACCCCTCTACCCGCGCCACCTGCCCCGGCGCCCCGGCCACAGCTGCCAAGGGCCAGGTGTGCACCTGCCACCTCTCACCCAGCCGGGATCCCCTCAGTCCGCGGCTGGCGTCCCCTTCCCCTCTCCCGCCCGCGAGTCCTCTCCTCCCTGGCTTCCTCTCCTTGGCCGCCGGCCCGTTCACGCCCCTGGGAGGGCTGTGTCCGGGCGGGCGGGGACTGCGGACTCGGACGGGGCGGGGGGCTGGGGCTGGGGCTGGGGCTGGGGCTGGCGCTGGCCTCCGAGCAGGGCTGCAGCCCCCGTCCCTCCCCTTTCCCTCCCCCCCGGGGCAGCCCTCCTCTCCCTTTCCGGCTCCCGGAGGACCAGCTCAGTGGCGCGGGCACTGCTCCCTGGGCTGAGAGCCTCAGGCTGTAACGCCCTGCTTCTCCAGTTGGAGTCGGGAAAAGGGAGTCTCAGTGCTGAGCGAGCTTCTGTCTCCTCCCTCAGTTTTTCTGCTGCAGGTAAGTACCTTGAACACTTTCAGGTGTTATCATGGCTGTGCTTGTTGATGTCACGTGTTTTTATAGTGAGAGTGATTACAGTGGTGAAAGCAGGGCTTGGTTCTGTTAAAAATGAGCTGAAGGCATGAGGCTGTGACATCCTCCTTCCTTCCCTCTCCCAGGGTGAAAGGAGTGATCCTCGATTTTAAAAAGATAGTTACAGTCCCTAACTAGCCCAGCCCAGCTAGTGTGTGTTAAGAGGAACAGCACCACCAGAGGCCTTGGAGACCCAGGGATATTGCAGTCCTAAAGAGCTCCTGGCACTGTTTGGTTTGTTTTGGTTTTTTGTTTTTCTTAAATTGTGTGATAGACTAGTGGTATAAACAGAAAAATAATTGTCAAGAAATATTTCTTCATGTAACAGTGTTATTGTGATATAGTTCACACACCATGAATTCCATCCATTTAAATGGTACAATTCAGCAGCTTTTAGCATATTCACAGTGGTGCAACCATTATTATTCCAGAACGTTTTTATCCCTTCAGAAAGAGCAGTGGAAATTAATGACCTATCCACCCCTCCCCAGTGGTGGTTCTAAAGAAATTTCTTGGCTATTCTTGACCATAAATTCACTTGTTACATTCCAAGAAAAATCTGGTAGGAATTCTAATCAGAATTGCAATGAATCTGTCTATCAAAACAGGAAGAATTAATGTCTTTAAGGCATAAACTTCTTCTACCCATGAATATATCTCGGACCCTATCTTTTCCTCTGTCCAGAGCCGGGCCCATGGGAAGTCCTCACTACTTGTTGGGCTTGTGAATGATGAGATTCTATACATCGTTAGTTGCAGCTGTAGCCTTTCACAGAAGAGAAAAGTAACCTCAGTGAAGCAAGTGACTCTCTGATGGTCAGAAAGAGTGACAGCCAGTGCTGGAGTGATCCAGTGGACTTGGTGCTTGCAACCAGAATTCTCCACCACCTACAGCTAAGGGGATTAGAGTATTCTTTTACTTTTTCTTAATGGCGTTGCTTTTACTTTTACTTATTTTTTTAAATTATTTTTTATTTAAGTGTAGTCAATTTACAATGTTAGTTTCAGGTGTACAGCAGAGATTCAGTTATAAACATATGCATATGTATATACATATGTTTTAGATTGTTTTTAGTATAACTCATTACAAGAAATTGAATATATTTCCCTGTGTTATATAGCAGGTCCTTGTCATTTATTTTATATTTACTAATTTGTATCTGTTAATCCCCCCTTTCCTGCCTGCTAAACACAGTTTGCTGTCTATGTCCATGAGTCCATTTCTAGGAGCACCGTTTTTCCTAGTAATATATGTTCTTTGGCTGCTTTCGGTTTCAGTAATTCCATTTTATCGGTGGGCGCTTTTCTTCTGGTAGCCTTTATGTGGTTTGCACACGTGGTAATAGAGATCTGTAATTGGGAGAACTCCAGGCCTCGTGTAGTCCCTGGGTACAGAGTGTCCACAGAATTGATGGTTGGACTGGGAAAAAAGCACAGTAAATGCTGGAATTTCCACTATAGTTGAGAATTCCAGGTTTCAATAACCTGTTTAGACAACCTTAATATTGGCTGCACCCATACTGGGTAATTGGTGGAAATTCATGGTATGGTGGTGTAGAGACGGGGCCTTATATGCTTCTTCTCTTTCTATTTTCTAACACTCATTCTCCTGGGCCTTCCAGATCCTCCCCTAGAAGTGCCCAGGGCTGGCTTGGTGCCGCGCTGAGGCAATATTTGTTAATAACGCCCTTTCCTCTTCTCCTCTGAGCCTCCGTTTCTTCCTGTGCACAATGAGGGCTTAGACTAGATAAGTACTTTTCAGTTTCTTTTAAAGCCATGTTTCCTTTGAGAAACAGAAAATGCAAATTTCTCCTATCAACCCAACCCTTTAGATTTTGATAAATCCTCTAAGGAGTTACATAGCTCTTTGTGAAAAATTGATGTGAGTTTGATTCCAGGTGACACAGAAAAGACTCTTCAGGGATTTATTGCAGGGAGAGGGCAGGAAAGGGGCAGTATGTGACACTTTCTAGTGTGAGCACTCGAGCAGGGACTTGGATTTAAATACGGTGTCTGATGTGGCCTCTCTCTAATCTTGTAGAATGTGATAAACTTTTCTACCTCAGTTTCTTGATGGGTCAAGTTGGGGTGATAATATTTTAAGGCTTCTGTGAAACATTATACACATAAGACATTTGTGTCTCGGTAGAAACAAGATCTGCTAGGGATTCAGGGATTTGTTTAAAAAAAACTTCTTGTCCATAGCACTCTGTCTGTGTGTATTTTGAAGTTCCTGGAGGGTGAGGGTGAGTCTAAAGTCCATCGTGGGACAGGTGGCCCCTATTTCTCCATGCCCCAGTTTACCCGCTACTCCCCAGTCCTCTTCCTCAGTCCAGGATGAAGTTCCCTAGTAGATTTACACAGAGGTCTTGTGGAAATGGCTCTTCATTTTATTGTTTCACCAAGAAGGGCTGCCATCATGATCTCTGTGGTCAGGTTTTGAAGGGCTGCCATCATGATATCTGGTAAGAATTCTATGCAATTGGGAGTTTCAATTTAATGAAAAGAAAAAAATTACAAATAGAAAATTAGAACAAGGGTGGTGACAGGGGCTCTTTTAAGTGGACACCATTAGCTTTGTTAGCTTCAGGTGCTGCGGCCTGTTGCCACGAGGACCCATCCTCTTGCTCTGAAGTTGGAGAGACTAGCGGGTTCAGTGGGAATGTTAACTGAGTGTATCTCATGGGCTGGGCATTGTCCTATTTGTACTGTGTGTTCCTTATTTGAGACAGTGAGCTCACCTAACCTCAATGACCTCTTTAAAATATTAGACTTCTTATTTTGAGATGTAATGTAGATTCCCATGTGGTAGTAAGAGATTATATGGAGAGGGCATGTGGACACTTTGCCCAGTTTTCTTAATGGTTCCATCTTGCAGTGTTGGGGTACAATTAATTACTGACTCACTAACAATTTGAGGTTTGTGTTATTGCCGTTATTTCTATTCATGATTAAACTGGGGCTTAGAGAAGCACACAGGCCTGCCCAGGTCACCCACATTGTTAGTGCAGAGTCGGGTGAACATGGGCTTGGGATTTCCAGGCAGTACCATTATGATGGCTTGTGGCAGGGAGCAGCGTTCACTTTGAATATTTATTCATTCATTCAACAAACATTTATTGAGTAATCTCTGTGGGTCAGATGCTTTCTTAGGGTTATCTGATTCTTCAGCAGTATTGAGAATCAGGTAATATTAATATTTTTAATCTGAGAAAATTAGCTCTGTGAGTTTATAACCCACCCAAAGGAAGTATAGCTCATAAAGGAGGGATAGAACATTTGAACAGTCACCTCCTTTTATGCAGGTGGTACCCTAGGCATTTTACATTTGAACACATCTGTAATCCAGATATATTCTTCTAAGGCAAAGATTTTTTTTTAAATGAAGTATAGTCAAGTTTACAATGTTATGTCAATTGCAAGGTGCTTTTAGACTTTTGAATTAAAAAATACATTTTCAGCTGGGTAATTAGGTGTATTTATTTGTTTCATTTTTAAAATGAGGTACTGGGGTTTGAACCCAGGACGTCATACATGCTAAGCATGTGCTCTATCACTGAACTGTACACTCTTCCCCAAGGCAAGTTTTCTTATCCATTATTATGAAGCTTAAGGGTTCAAATAAATTGGATAGAAATCCAGATCTTTTGATCCTACTGTGGTCCTTTTCTTTATATTCTGCTGAAGGGGGTTGGGGAAAGCATTTCCTTTGTTCATTTCTTTATTCAGCATTTTTGAGCAGTGACTTTGCATCAGGGCCTTGCTAGGTGCTTGGAAATATAAAATAAGAACTGACCCTTCTCTGCAGAGGCAGGAAGCCTAGGCCAAAAGCTGGGTAATGTGATCCGAGCTACAGTGGCCATGTGCAGACTCTGAGGACAAACTGTACCGTTGGATTTGCTTTGGCTTCCCTTGCTTTCTGGCTGGTACACACCAGGTCACCGCAACCCAGATGGGCCCGTAGCACACAGCAGATTATGTACCTCGATCTCCTCTCCCCTCTCGGCAGGGCCTGCAACATGAGCATCCCTGACTACGTGCAGTGTGCTGAGGACCACCAGACTCGTCCCGTTGTGGTCCAATCCATAGAGATCATCTCAGAGGAGAATTTCTTTTGCATCTATCAGCTACTCACCTTGGTGAGCCATATCAGCCCATGCGGCTCACAGTGGACACACTGTATGCACTACAGGCACCACTATGTGCCCGACAATGGGTGGAGCATCTTCCAGACCCACCGCAAGGTCGTGGGCCTTGTCACCATTACCGACTGTCTCTCTGCCAAGGCCTTCGAGAAGCTGCACGTGCAGAGGGGCTGTATGGCACCTCGTTCAATGACTCTTAGCTTTTGTCTTTGTGCAGCATGGGGAGGTAGCCGAGCAGCCGCGCACCGAAGTTGCCTTCAAACTAAGAGGACTGCAGGGTGGTGGAGAAGAGGATCGAGGACTTCACTGACTCACTCTTCATCTTGCTCAAGTCCAAGTGGCTGGATGGTGGCCCCAAGATATCTGGGGACAAGATCCCCCTCCTCTGCATCCCGTTTGAGAAGGAGGAATTCATGAGACTGAACACAGAGAGCAGGTAAGTTTACCTGGAGGCCAGCCCACCCTGGCTGTGTGCCGGATTGCTTCCCTACATCCAGAAAGGGATCAGCAAGGAAGAAGTCTGTCTTGTAGCCAAGGGGAGGGGAGGTGCAGCCCGCCGCTTTACAGATATTTCAAAGAGAATCCGCCTTTGTTTCAGAGAGATCCTTTTAGGGTTAGTGTGGACCCTTACTCCCGCTTTACAGCCAGGAACATGGTGGGAACCCTGGAGTTGCTGTCCAAGAAAGTAGCCAAAGCCACGGATGCTAGGAGCACTGGGGAGGAGGCTGGACTGAGCTGAGATGTGCTGTAGGTCAAATGCACATTAGACGCTGAGGCTTGTCTAGTAAAAGTACATAAACTATCCCTTTACTTCCTATATTGATTACATGTCAAAATGATAGTATTTAACATACAGTAGATTAAGTAAGATCTGTTCTTAAAATCACATTCTAGTATTTGTTTTTTGTTTGTTGGTTTGTTTCTTTGTTTAAAATTTTAAACGTGGCAACTGGGAAACTTTCTTTACATGGCTCTCATTTCATTTCTGTTGGGCAGCCTGTCCTGGGACAGTCTCATCCCTTTGCTTATAGATGAGATGCTGAACCCCGAGAGGCAAAACGAGGCGCTGGTTTAGCTGCTGCTGGATCCGCTGTCACCTGCCTCCCAGGCCCAGCACCTTTTCAGCTCAGGCAGTCTCTTCCTGCCCGACAGCCACCATGCCATGTTAGGACATCAGAAACACCGCCAGGGACTTCTGAATGAACTCCTTATGCAGGGAAAGGCGTATCACGGTGTTTGGGACAGAGCAGGGAAATGTTCATTCTCAGTTTGTCCCTGTGATTAAGTCAAAGGCCCCACTTTGCCTCGGAAGTACAGACGAGCTCTTCTGGGCTGCCTTCCCCCCCACCTTCTGCTCTGTTTCCCTGTGTATCTATCGTGCTGTCCCTCGGGCAGAAGAGGGTGAGATGCCTTTGCCGAGACGTGGTCCCCCTTTTCTGGGGTGAGTGAGGGAAGCTGTGTCCCCCTAGCCTACGGTCTCTGTCCTTGAGTCTGGAGAGGGCTCATGGTGGTCCCACAGGTGACGGTCAGAGGACCTGGCATGTGCTACCAGGCCCGCTTTGGAGGAGGTGCTCTGTGATTCTTGAACTTACGTAAGATCAGATCCTACTTTCTGGTTGTTGGTAAGTTGGAGGAGAAGATGCTAGAGAATTGATAAATAGAATGTCTAGACCAGCCCTGTGAGTGAAAAGCACGGGGGACCCGAGTCCCACCTGCGAGAGCCCACCTAGCAAGCTCTGGATGAATATTCTGTTCCTCCCCGGACATACCTCTATGGCTTAAGGAAGAGGAGAGGCATGTCGTGGCCATGATCTGTACTTGTCCTCACAGGGCCCTGTGATCTACATGCCCGCAATCCCCATCTACTACTTGGAGATGAGCTGACATGTTTAGGAGCCTGGGCACTGCTGAGGGCATAGCTGCCAGCACCGTGCTACACAGAGTCTGGCTCCGTTCACCTCATCTGTCAACTCCTGCTGAGGCCCCAGACATTAGTCAAGGTAGGTTCATCAGCGAAACCTAAGCAGGGACCTTCTTCTCCCCCTGGACAGACTGATGAGTGAGAAGTGGAAGCCTGGAGCCCTGCCCCAGACCCCACGCCAGTGCCACTTCTTTTGTCATAGGAGGCACTGGTGACATTTTTGCTCAACAAATGCTTGTCTCTGAGTCTGCAGACCCACCAGAAAATGCCAGCTTGTTTTTGCCTTTTGAAGTCTGCCCTTGGGACTTAGCGTAGTAGCCGGATGTGTACTTAGCCCACAGTGGTTCAGCGCATTAAACTTCCCTCCTTGTGGGTCTGTCTGTTCTGGTACCATAAGGGCTCAGCCAGCATCTGAACGTCAGTGAGATAACGCGGCCAGTGAGCTAGGGTCAAGCATATTCTCCTCCAGTCACTTCTACTCCATTGTTGCTTTTACTATTCCACAGTCATTAATTTTTTAAACAATGCTTTGGTGCAGGAGCAGAGCCTCATTCTCTCCTGCTACTCTTGGTGGAAGTGAGTAAATCTGTCCAGACTGAAATGCGACCAAAATTTGTAGCTCAAAAGCTGCCTCGACGCTTGTAGGTGGAATTTTGGTTAGGGGCGCTGAACACGTTGTGGTCCCCTGGCAGCGCCGCTCCCCTCAGGCCCCTGCTTTCCCTGGAGCAGGAGGTGAGGGTGGGTCTCACCATCCCCACGTCCCTGACCTCACACACTCACGTAAATTCTTGTACATGCAGTCAAAATCATTTTTGTTCTTGTGTGTTTCTAATTTTCTCTTGTTCCTCTTTTCTTTTTTCTTTATTCCTTTTTCACTTGTACTGCCCAGTGAACATGTTGTTGCTTCTGAAAATGTGGGCTGTGCACACCCTGCATTGGAAATAGCCAGATTGCCCTCCGTGCGTCTCCATCGCTTTAAAAAGCAACAACTTAACAGCTGTTTTGATCTATCTATTATCTTAGTCATTTTTTAATTTTCTAATTTTTTGGAATATTTGCTTTGTTAGCTCATCACCCACTGGTGTTTGATACCTGTTGAAATCCTTGCTTTTGAGGAACATGTTTGGTCGTCCTTTTATTTGGTGACAAATGCGCTCTTATTAAATTTGTTTGATTGTTTTGTAGAAGTAAGATGCGATTTGATTTAGGCGGCTGCTGAGGCATTCTTTTCATGGAGTATTTAAACTTGTAAGGTTTAATTCTGCAGCATTTTGCTCGATTCCTGCTTTTACACAAACGTGCTCGGCACGCGGTTCCTGGCTGTCGCTGTGTGACGTGCGTGACGGCGCTTCCTGGCCGGCGGTCACTGGAGAGGAAGTGGCCGCCACGGAGGTGACAGCTGCAGGGGCCGCTGTTGGAGGAAGTGGTCACCGTTTGGTTCTTTAATTTTTTTTTTTTTACATTCAACTTCCCCGTGCCATTTACATTACTTTGCCTTCATAAAGGGGCAGAATTGGGTCTAAAATCCATGCCACTATTTTGTTCCCTTTACGAGGCTGGTTTTTCTGAGTATCAGGACAACATGGCCTTCTCCTAAGTAGCTGGCTCACCTGGATCTGTT
Organism: Vicugna pacos; assembly: GCF_048564905.1. Classification (NCBI taxonomy): domain Eukaryota; kingdom Metazoa; phylum Chordata; class Mammalia; order Artiodactyla; family Camelidae; genus Vicugna; species Vicugna pacos. Next base: position 2,745,772 of record NC_132997.1, read on the forward strand.
GGACACAGGGACTGCTAAAAGGGCCGTAGCTTCCTCTCTGCTCCAGCCAGTGGGCATTCAGAGCTGGGTCTGTGGTTTGCCTCAGCAGCCGTGCAGACCTCCCTGCCTCGGCCTTTACTTTTAACCCATGTTGGCAGTAAAGAGCTGAATCCGTTTCTGTTGCAGCTGACGTCCACCACTGACGGCCGTGTCGTTAGTTTGTGTTAGTCAGTCTCCAACACCCCAGACAACCGTGAAAGAAGATGATTTGGCAGACCTAGGACCTTGGATTCTCACCCCTACCCTGGTTCATCTCACCTGGCGGAATTGTTTGGTCACCACCATCATGCTGAACATGAGGCCTTGTTTCTCCTTTCATGCTCTGGTCCAAATGTGGACACTTCATTTTTCACTGAATTTGTCTCGCTTGAGACAGGCCAGAATATCTGAATGAGTCCATCACATTCTGGGTGGGGAACAGAACAGAAGTAAGTGTCACAAGTAGATGGAGTCTAGGCTGTCCGGGTTGGCAAATGCAGGCTGGGATCTGTGATGGCCGGGCTGTACCTTGGACACAGGCCTTTCCCGTGGCCCCTGAGAGCCCATGAGTTGAAGTGATAACAGCCTTGCATGGGTTCCCTCATCCTCATCTGCTCATTGGCAAGTGTGTCTGCTAATTAGGAGCTCCCCCAGACCTTGGGCCCTTCAAAGCTCAGACCACGGGAGAACCTTGAGTCCCTCCTCCTGGGACTCCTGTGTGAGAATCCAGTGCCTTCTGAGGTGAACAGCGGCAGGAGATGCCTCCCCCTCCAGGGAGCACCCTACGGAGGACTGTTAGTGCACCATGCTGTGAGTTTGTGTGTTTCCGGCCATGGTCCATGCAGAACTACACTTGAGATGGGCTTATTGACGGACTGATTCCAGGGCAGGGCTGGGGGGGACGGAACAGTGGAAATTGAATGTGACCTCAGACACCTCGGTGGGTGCTGGGGCTGTTACTAAAATGGGGAGTCTGGGAGATACCTGCCAGGAATGGAATTCCAGAGTAAATGGTGGACATGAGGCATTTTTAAGATGCCATTTGTCATCCAAGTTAGGACTTCAAAGAGGCACTCGGGTCGATGAGCCTGGGGCTCAGGTGAAGGAGCCGTACTAGAGATACATTCTTAGCTGCTGTTCACAGCCTTGCATGTGAATTAGATCATCTCGAGGGCTGCAGACTGAGGCTGAGGTGGGGTAGGACTGTGTCTGGATTGGAGGAAAGCCCAGACCATGCAGCTTTGGTGTGTCAGTCAGTGGCGTTTGCCATTGTCAAAGCAATGCCAGTTATCCTTAAGGGGCCGGGGGCTGGGCAGGACCAGCCAGGAAGAAATCTGAAGGGAGGGTCATGGCCAAGTGTGCGTCTTGGGAAGGTGCAGAGTCTGCAGGGTCCGGGAGGATAGACTCCTCAGAAGCTAGAGTTGGAGTGAGGAGTGGGGAGAAGTTTGTCACAATCACCTGTGAGGGAGGGAGGGAGGCCTTGGGAGCCCCACCATACCGGACTCGTTTTCCCATGAACAGAAGGCAGTTAGACAGAGGATCTGAGGTGAGAAGGGATGGGAACTGGGAGGGGAGCCAACCTGGAGAATGGTGCTTGGAAAGTTCTGGAATAGTCTCCCTGAAAAATAGAGTTAAAAATACCCAGACTCTTAAGAACATTGTTAGTGACTTGGGAGGAGGCAGTTGTTTTTCTGGCCTCCTAAGGGTAAGGCATGTATCCAGGGATACACAGAAGATACGGGTAGTCTGTTTCAGGGGCTTGATCATTACCGGGGGAACAGTGCAAGTTTAAAGGGGGAGAAGGGCAGCGGAGGGAAACTAGCCAGGCCCCGTGTCAGGTACCAGTCGGCCGCCCTACTTGCGTGTTGCATTCACATCCATGCCTCCCAGGTGGGCGGTGGCAGCCCCCTTTTGCGGTTTGGGAAGCCTTCTCAGAGGGGTTAAGGAATTGGTCCATTTAGCGGCTAGTAAATGCTGTAGCAGGATTCAAGCAGGGCCTTGTCAGACTTCAAGGGCATGTTCTCTCTACTGTTTCCAGTACTTCCCTGTTATACCTGGAATGGTGAAGTGGGTCAGTTTTGGAGCCTTTCAGGAAAAGTATGATTTAAGCGCCTCTGGACCGTTTTACAAAGCTCAGCGTTGTTTGATGGTTCTGAAGCACGCAGTGATTTTCGCCCCACAGAGGTAACGTCTAACTCCTTTGTCGATGTCGTGGTTGCAAATGATGTACAGGTTCAAAACCACACTTCGCAGCTTCTGAAGGGAAACTCTCCAATTCTCCCTTGATCCGCTTTCTTCCACGGGATGTAACTGTGCTGCAGCATAGGCCTGAGCTTTCCGTATGGAGTGAGGGTTTAATATCCGATGTTAGCATAAAACGGTCAGATGAAGAAAATCGACGTTGACAATTTATTTTTGGGTTTCATTAGTCAAGATATACTATCAGTTAATGGCCCATATTACAAATGAAATTGAGTACAGGACATTGCATTTCTTCCTTTCTATTTAGAGTTCTCTTACAGAATAATGTTGCCTGCTTTGGAACATCAGCTGCACCACTCACGGCACCTATCAGTGTGTTGGTGTGATTGCACTTACAGAGTGAATGTAATCTGGGCTTCCTCAGCCCCGAACACTTCAGTGCAGAATCACGGGCTGTAGCCATCTGTTAGTCACGCAAATACTTCTAAAATTATATGATGCTAGAAAAGGAAGAAGAGAGAGAGAGAGATTGCCTTTATCAAATTTCCTTTCAGTTCTAACTGCAAACTGTTGTTGAGCAGCTCTGGTTTCCTTTGGATATGAATATATACATTTCTTTGCATGTAACCTGGGTTTTGGACTAGAACACCAAGTTTTTGCTGTCCCCAAGCCACAAAAATAGTAGCCAAATTGGACCCGTGTGAAATAGTTTATAGTTTTTTCTGAGAATGTATCCTTGAATTTGGGACTTGGGCTGTGATTTTTGCGTTTTGCTTCCCCCACCCGTCTTGTAATCTCTCACTCCTTCCCACGTGGCCCCCAAGGGTTCGTGGACTCAAAGGAGCGGGCAAACACCCAGTTGGTCACCATGTACTGCTGCTATAGATAGAGGCCAGACAAGACCTAAAGGACATTATCAGAGAGGACTTCCTGGAAGAAATGGGCTCTACATTCAGTTGTGAGGACAGAGTAAGAGTCAGCCAGGAGAAGGAGTCAAGAATGTGGCTCAGGTCGCAGGTGCAGCCCGGGTAGAGGCCTGGAGGCTTTTGGCGTGGGGACCTGGGGAGAGTGCCCTGTGCGGTCCAGGGTGGAGGGAGCCCCTGCTGGGGAGGACACTGGAGAGAGTCCGTGGTGTAGGGCTTTGGAAGAAGTTGAGTTTTACTAGAACTGACACAGTAGGCAGTGAAGGGTGTCAACAGCAAGTGACCCTAAGGAAAGGTACTTCTGGTTTTGCTTCAGATATACTACAGACAAAAGGGTCGGGATGGGCGAGAGCAGGTATGTCAGTCCCTTTGAGACCCAACCCGTCATTCATTTATTCATAACACGTGCACTTCAGTGAGTCTAGGGGAGACAGAGTGTAGCCACATTAGTAAGCAAAATGTATTTGCTTCTTGAGAACTTAGCATTGTCAGAAGTTGACTTAGCCTAGAATGTTTTAGGAAGAGAGGAACAAATTGTGGAGGTTGGAGGGAGGGAAGGCTTCCTTGGGAAACAGTCAAAATGAGCCTGGAGGCAAGTGGGAAGTAGGAGCAGGTCTGGGGGCTCCTGAGGTCACTGGGGACCTATGTCCTGAGATGAGACTGGGCGAGCAGGGCCTGGGGTGGGGCTAGAACTCTACCAGGGAGCCTCTGAAGTGTTTGAAGTGGGATTGATGTAATCAAATTTGTGCTTTGGGAAGGCTGTCATGGCTCTGTGTATCTGTGTGTAGCGGGGAAGAGGGGGAGGGTGCCACCAACTGGGGGATCATTAGAAGACCATTCACAGGCTGGGATATGGGCATCGGGGCTACTTCGGGACGGCAGGGGCAGTGTGGATGCCGGCTTTCCTTATGTGGGGCTTGTTACCGGGGCTGCCCTAGAGGCACCTTGTGGCTGGAAGGAAACGGATGGAGGCCGCCAGGTGGACATTCCTCTTCTCTCCTTCCATGCCTAGTGTGATGATCTTAGCTCAGCCAACATTTGGAACAAAAGAGCTAATCTCCCGGGTTGCCCAGGCCTTTGTTGAGCTCCTTCGAGTGAGATCTGGTAGGATTTAGGTTTGTGTTCATATCTGGATGTTCACTTAGCTAGAAACGTCCTGTCATTTTGATTTCCATAGGGGTTTTTATTCCTGATAAAGACTGCTTTCTTGGTGAGAGGAAAATTAATACAGCTGTTGTCTTTTTCAAAAAACATCATATATTTTAAGAACTTTAATATTCAAAAGAATAGGAATATAAAAATATTTAAGGAAGACTTTGGTGTGGTTTCTTTGCTTTCTGAGCTAATGTGGAGTTAGAGCCATTGCATTACTTAATAGCACATCCTTGCCAGTATTTAAAGAGCTGTTAGTGAGCGCCCCAGGCCCCACCTCTCAGAATCGTTAAAGTTTGCTCTGAAATAGTGAGGTCATAAAGGTCTTGTTTTCAGAAATCAAAAGGTTTTAAAATACGCACCATAGCTCCATTTATAAAATAATAATAAGTTCAAAATTAAGAAAGTGGAGGATAATTGATTTTTTTTAAAGCCTAAACATAAACTTTCTTGTGCTAATGTTGCAACTGGAAATTTTGAAAAGAAAAATCCTACTGCAATATCATCTACGTGGTATATATATATCAGTTTCACGCTTGAAAAGTAACTGCGCAGTGGTTTTCAAAGTCAGGAGCATTCCAGCTGAAATACTGGCAGTGGTGGCTGCTGGTTTTCAATGGAAGAGCCTAAATTTGCCTTCTTAGCTTTTTTTTTTTTTTTTGTACTGAGAAGGTTGAGTAGTGCTTTGCCAGCATGATTTTCGGGCAATTTGAGGTCAGATGTCGTGTACCAGCAGTGAGATATTTCCATGCATTTTATTTTCTGGACATCACCAGGGCACATGTGGGGTTTGTGCCTGCAGGCTGGAATGCTGTAGGACTCCCTGATCCATCACCGTTATGTCCTGGTGCTGCTCCAGTCAGTGAATTATTTTCTGTGACTTGGAGGTAATGTGGTCTGATGGAGATGATCAGATGTGCAGTTAAAGTGCTATTAATTGAAATAAGAGTAACCTAGACACATTGCTCTAACAATACAGGATGAGGGAGGAGGATTGGCTGAGCTGCTTGCAGTGGGGTGTCTTCTCAGGTGACTCCCTCACCGTGATTCCTGCCAATATCCTCCCCAGCCCTGCACGGTAGTCCTGCCGAAGCAAGCAAGCACTTTGCTCAGAAACGCACTGAATTTCCTTGTGCCTCTGTTTGTTGGCTTTTTTTTTGAAAGCACATTTTGCCCTTTGCTTAAATGCCATCCATGCTAGTCACCTCTTACACTCATTTTTCTGGACCTCGTCCATAAATAGCTGCTGAATGGATGAACAGAATGTAGTATCTCCATGTAGTGGAACATTATTCACAATTAAGAGTGAGTAAAAAAGAAAAAAAAAGAGGAGAATGAAAAAGCCACCTGTTTTGGGAATTCCACCCTGACTCTTCAACCCACACTTTTCCGTTTGAAACCCAATCACTTATGCTCCACTCTACTCTTTTTGATAGTACTTACCACCTTCTAATAATCTTTAACGTTTCCAAAAAAAAAAAAGAAAGAGATGCTGATACCACTTCAAAATATACAAGCCTTGATAACAGCTTGTTATTTGAAAGGAAGCAGACACAAACGGTCACAAATTGTTGATTTCAGTGATCTGAAATGCCCAGAATAGGCACATGCAGAGGCAGAGAGCAGGTGATGGTTGGAAGGGGCTGAGTGGAGGGGGATTAGGGAGTGAATGCTAGTGATAGGGGGATTCTTTTGGGCTGATGAAGTGTTCTGGAAATAGAAGTTGATGAGGGCTGCACAACCGTGATTGTGCAGAAGACTGCTGAGCGCTGTGTCTGGGAGTGCCTGTCGTTGGGGCATCTTTATTTTGTTCTCATTCTGCAATGTGAAGTGCCATCTTCTGCTGTGGTCATTCTACTCCTGTGAGTGGTGAGGGTCAGAGACTTTGTAGAGTTCTGTTCCTTTTCTCCCTCTGGCTGTGTGTAGGCAAAAAAATTTAAGCCTGAGAAGTGCTCCATCTGCAGAAATGTCTTTCAGTTTTGCCTGGTGTAAAAATCTTGAGAGCTTTTAACCGTTGAGGCTAGTCTGTGGGGGTAAATAGCCCATGAAGCCTGGGTGAGCCCGGGAAGAGCCGGGCTTCCCTCCCAGACACGGGTGGGGATTTCACCCCCTTTCAGGCAGTGAAGGGCCCAGACCCGTGAGCAGAGTTGACAATCGTGAATATTTACGTGTATCCGCTGCTTCATCTTGGATATTAATTTCAAGCTGAGTCAGTTTGTGGCGGCAGCCTCATCCTACATCAGGAATTTATAGTATCTGCTCTTTGAGGTGAAGACCTGACAGACTTGATTATTTAACAGTCTGCCTTGAATTGATATCTCAGATTCCTTTGTGAAAAGCAAAACAGCAGAAATACAGACGTCCTTTAATGCCAATGTGGCCTGGAACAGGTTTAGTCTCTGTGCCTCTGTGGCCTTATCTGTGGGTGGGGAAGATGATAACAGTGCTTCCCTCAGAGGAGCTGGTGAGGGGAGAGTGAGAAGCAGAAATGGAGGACTTACACGAGATGCTCATAAATGACCGAATTTAGTGCTCTCCGCCTGGTGAGGCCTGAGGTGCAGAGATGTCAGAGCAGAGCAGTCCTAGCCGGAGCTCGATACGTGATGGTAGCTGTTATGATCAGTATCACCACTGTGGTTTATCAGGTAGTTTTAAGACTTGGTAATATGATTTCATGAATAATGTTAAAAGACTAGACATCTCAGATCCAGTTTACATAGTCCTCAAGATTTCTTCTGAGAATTGGATGGTTTCTTCCCCATCTTAAATCTGAGATGAGTCTCTAAAAAATTCCCTATTCCTCCATCTTTTTGCTTTAATTCTCTATTTCTTACAAAACAAAGTTTTTAGATGGAGTTACTGGGGACTGAACTGAGGGCCTCATGCATGCTAAGAACATACTCTCCCAAATGAGGTATAATCTCTTCCCTGATTTTTTTTAAAATTTACATCTTAGTTTTCAGAGGTTAGAGGCCTCTAATTCTTTTTCTGGAGACTTGTCCATGAACCTGTAAATCTACAATTAATGGACAAAATTTGGTTTATTAAAAAAAAATCTATAGAATATTCTGCAATCCATCCAAAAGGAAATTCTCATGGACTTAGAATGTTTCTCCTTTAAGGTGATATCTCCTGTTTGGTCGAGCTTAATTTATTAACTGCCATCCTCCTCATCATATGACCAAACTCGCTGTGAGTGGACGCCTAACTGAGGCTAAAATGCTTTGCTCATATTTTACTTCATAGCAGGTGTTTGATTGTAGGTATCAGTGTCTCCTTTTTTGTAGCTGAGGGATTGAGAGATGGGTCAGCTTGCCCCAAATCACACGCAGCTGGCAGTGGCTAGCTCGATGCTGGAATCCAGGCTGCACAGGATGAATTCTCAATTGCTCCTCTAATCAGCCTCCCGTTGAGTGTTTTCCCGAACTCCTGTGAGTCCATAAATGACCGATTTTAGCTATCTCAGCCTGATGAGGTCTTCAAAGGAGAGACACCAGTGAGAATGTGAGGCAGAGTGACATAAATTAAAATTGTACATTTTCACAAATGTTTTATTCTCAGGTAATGACTTTAAAGGTAATATTTTTTTAATTTAGTGCTTTGTGAGAACTAAAAACAAAACATTTAAAATAACTATTGTGCAAGAGAGAAGTGGTCTTTGAAAGTCCAACTGTTGCTAATGATGTTACTTGTTTTTTTCTAGTGGTGTTTATTTACTGAAAAATTTCCAAACACTGAATTTGTTTTATGTAGTCTTAGTATGAAAGAAAACTTTGTCAGTGAGTATTGTAAGTAAAATCCTTACTCTTTTCTTTCCTGATGATGAATATCTTAGTTGTTTACCTGGCTTAAGTATATTTCATCATTTGTGAAATTTGAGTAATATGGTTTACCTTGTCTGACTGTGAGAGCTGGACGCCTTGTATACAAAGCACCGTATAGGTGCTTAATAAAAATGTGCTGTCACAGTGACTGATAGTTTAGAAGTATCAACTCTGAATACTAAAAAGTGTAGCTTATTTCTGATGCATATTCAATATGTATATATATGATATACATTAATATGGCTTAAAGAAACTAGGATTCAGTTTTTTTATAAGTGCAGTATGAAGCTTTATTGAAATCTGTGTCATTCTAGTGAGACAGGGACTACTTAAATTGCCTTAAGCAGACGACCTTGAAGATTATTTACACAGAATGTGTATTGTTACAGCTCAGAATTCATGTTGCCGTGTAACCATCCATCAGACATTTAATTTCTCGGGATTCTGACCAGAACCATTAAGTTTAGAAAAATCCACATTGATTATTTTCAGGGAATAAGCTTCTCTCTTTTGTGATTAAAGAATATTTTGATTTTTTTCTGCACTCTTTTCAGGTTTTAAAATTTCAAAATTTTGATTTGACATGTCACTTTTTTAATAGAGAGAATAAAGCTCATGCTGTTTTAATATGTAAATAAATGTTTTTGTATTTCAACAAACTTGTATCATTTTCTGGCTCTTTGAGAACTATTTTGCAAGATACTTAGATTACCTACTGTTGGAGAAATACAGACGTGACTTCTATGAATATAGGCGTAGTACAGTTCTGTTGGTTTTTACTACAGTGCAAGACATGAGACCTAGGAGAGCTTTGCTGCTGATTGCCAGGAGGACAGATCTCAGGTCTCAGTCTCCCCTCATGTAAAATGAAGTGGCTGGACTGGAATCTTTCCACTTCTAAGATGAATTTCCATGAGCCTATGTATTTTGTTTATATTTAGGAGTATTAGCAATATCAGATTAAATACTGAATACCCGTCCATTCCCCCGAAGCAAAGTGCAGTATATGCTACATAAGCTTCTAGTTACCTGATTCTCGTTTCTCATCCTACAGTCAATTTTTGTGTTGCATGTTTCCCGGCAACCTGGAAGGTCTTTTTAGCCATAGGTGGCGCTGTTGCAACTTTTTACAGTCTTAATTTTTCTGTTTGAAAAATAAGGCTTAAACAATGTGATTTTATTTTGATTTCTTTGCTTAATGCTTCAGAATAGCACAATGTCCATTATGTCTTTCTACCTGGAAAAATTTTTCTGCTTATATCATAGTTTTATTCTGTTATCTCGCTGTGAACATTTCAGACTTGCTGTGCAAACAATGGCAAAATCGGCCTTTTCTTCTAGTGTTAGAAACCAGTGAGCCGGGATTTTATAAAACAGCTAGAAGCTGCCTCTGGAGCACCATAAAGCTGAAAAGTGTGTTGAGTTCCCTGAGTATTGACCCCGCCGCTGTGTGTTAATTGGTGGCAGTTGATTTGGTACATATATGAAGGGGTGTAGTTTCTTGACTTGGGTTTGCCTGCACGTGCTGCCACTGAACCACGTGATCCTGAGTCAGCTCGTTCTGAGTTTTCCCCTTGTCTGTGAGAAGGGGACGCTCATATCTGCTTTGTAGAATTGTGAGAATTAGTAATTATGTAACGTGTTTAACACAGTGGGTACGTCAAGAGAGCTCATAAACTTTAGCTGCTGTTTTGTGTGAAGCCATCATTTTATAGTCTTTGGTAATTACAAAGAAACAAGAAAATAAGAAAAGCTGATTTTATGATGAAAGATATTTGAGGAGGTTCCATAATTCCTACACCCATAATTTAGCATCAGCAGAGTCAGAACTGTTACACAGTCGCCCTGGACCAACGTTAAGCCACAGAAATTTTTGTTACTTCATATATGTTGGGGCCTAAGGGGAACCAATACTTATACACATGTTGTCTCCAGCAGCCAACTGAGAGATGACACAAAAGAGTAGGCAGGCGTTAAATGTCTTCTTTGTTACTGATGAAGCCACGTTCTCCATGAACTTCAGGGCTGTGGGTAAATGAGTGTCATGATACTGTGTCCCAGAAGTAGAGACTCACCCTGTCCCAGGTATCTCTGGGCCACAACAAGCCTTCCCTTGAGAGAATCTGCCCCATCATGCACAGGGCTGTTCTGCCATGGAGCTGAGCATCCAGGGTGCTTCCCTAGGGTGGCCAACACTGGAGGGAAAGGAAGGGTTTCACATGCCCTGCTTGTCTCCCTGGAATCACAACTCAATCTGTTAATGTGAGGAGGGCTAGCTGTGGGCCAGGGGTCAGGGCTGTGAAGGGAGTAGCACTCTGCATGGCCCAGAGGAGTGGGGAGGAGGTATCCCTTCCATCAGTTTAAACAGGTGGTGGGATGGAACAGAAGGGTGCACCCCAAGAGTTTATAAAAGGAGAAATAAAAATTTCCTTTGGGTATTAGTCTAGCCAGGAAACACAGAAGATGATTAGGAAGGAGACTTGTAAACCACTGTAATATTAATTTGACATTTGTTGAGCACCAAAAATGTGCTACATTCTTTTCTGAGCGTTCTACAGAAATGAATCCTTCAATCTTGTCAACAAGCGAGTAAGGAAGGTTTGATTGTTATCCCAGTTTTACAGTGTGGAAATTGAGGCACACAGAGGGTAAGTTGGCCAAGGTCACAGAACCAGTAAGTGGCAGAGCAAGTATTTTCACCCTGGCTGTATGGTATTGTGGCTCCCAGAATGGGCTTTGGGTGTTTAGATGTATCTGCATTCCTCGATTTCTGTACGTCTGTGCCTCAATTAGCCCATAAAGGACAGGGAAAGGAGAGTTACACAGGTGCTCACAGTCGTGTCTCGGCAACTGTCCACGAAGAGTGCACCGTGATTAGCATTAATTGTTTTCCAGGCAGCAGATCTGTTGGTATAACAGAAATTTAGTCCATTGAATTAATGTAGAAATCCTTCCTGCTCTGCTTCTGTCCACACTTGCCATGTGACTGCCTGCCCGTGATTGGGCCGTGGAGGAGAACATATACTCATGGTTGAACTCTGATATTGCAGTCTGGTTCATAGTTTCACGTCTTCTGTTACATTAATAAGTTAAATTTCTGGTTTTCTTGTATCAGTGTCTCATGAGTTTGGTTAATGTGAAACCAGTCCATGGGAGCCCAGGGGTTATGACGGTATAAATTTTTAGCACGTTGTGGCACTTCTAGCCGTGCAGACCTGACTAGGGGATGTACGCCTTTCTCACTGATTTCTCCCAACAGCAGGGTCCTCTCACGGATGTGAGGCTGGGAGCTCTCTGAGTAGCTCAGTCAGAGGCCAAGTCCACCAATCAGAAAATGATGAAGTACCTGGAAGTGGGTTTAATAAAAGTAAAGGGCTTCCAGGTAGTCTGATGGGCCGTTCAAGAAATTTGGTGAAAAGCTGTCCACTGTCTGTGGTTTAGCTGCTTCTTTGCTGTTGAAAAGTCTGGAGTAGATGAAGGGATTTTAAAAAGCAGAAAGGAGTGATTTCAGGTGGTACGTCCACACCGGTGAGAAGTGATGGATGACCGCCTGTGTGAGGCACAGAGTCTTACAAACTTCATAAAACAGCTTCAAATGCTCTGCCATCTGAGTGCACTTCATATGGGGTCCAGTTCATCACTGGTCACGCTGTGAGGGCAAGTAACTGACGATGGCAGAAAGGACACGGAGGCATCAAAAAGGTCTCAGTCATGTTCCCTGTTTAAACAATGTGGCACAGTGTATTATATTTGAGCTGGTTTTTCACTGAACAGTTTTTAGTGTTTTCTGGGACTCCCCAGTGCCCCAAGGTTCCATGCAGCTGGGTGTCCCCTCATAGCAGCTCCGTCAGCGCTTGCCCTGGGCTGATGTGGTGTCACGGGAAGCAGGACGGTCAGCGTCCCCGGCTCCTCTGAGCTCCGTCTCCTCATCCGCAGAGCCTGGTTTCTCATCCGTGTCTACTTAGTAGGGTTGCTGAGAATCACACGTGATGGTTATCAGGTGTGAATTCTGGTTGTCTCTGCGATTGGCAAATAGCCAATAATTGATAGAAACTCTTGTTTTTTTATTGTAATTGTGTCTCCTAGATTGCAGTGGTTTTTAGTCTGCATTTTTTTATAACTTTACTCATTTTTAAATATGCCCTTATTTTATTTATATTTTTTGAGGTACGGGGGACTGAAGCCAGGACATTGTGCATGCTATGCAGGTTCTCTACAACTGAGTAATACCCACCCTCCTTGTCTGCACTTAAAAATAAATATTGCAATACACAAAATAGCTCTTAAACTCCATCATGGGACCTGGTCTCTGTATAGGCAATTGAACACGTATACTATTTCAATAAGAATAAATGCTGTTGAGACATACGTTTCTGAATCTGTTAATGTGCTTAAAAGCGATCATAGCTAGTGATAAACACGAGACTTGGATCCAGTACTTCTTAGGGTATGTTTTGCCATCATGGGAAATTACATTCTACCGAGAAGGCTAATTGGGTCTCTTTGATATTTGGATGCTTTAGCAGGTGATCAAGGCTTTCCAAAGCTGACAGTTTTGTATTTTAGACTAACTACAAAGTTATCTTCTAGAAGATGGAAATCATAACCTTGTGAATTTCCCAGTAATCCAGGGGGTATGTGTCTGTGTCTGTGTCTGTGTGAACGTTTGTGTGTGTGATTTCAGGAATGTAGAAATAAGTTCCATATAGACTTCTGATATCTTTCTCTTCCAGTTCAAGGTATAAGCATTTACTTACACAAATAAATTGATTTTCTTTTGTCATTTGGCATATTGGCGGGAATAAGAGGTTCTCATACTTGTTTCAGAAGGGTTGGGAAGCATGAGCTTAGAAAACGGGAGGAGAAAGAGGCAGGGAGACACTTCACACTTTGTGCAGGATATGAGAAACAGTAGCTTTTCTTTTCTCTTTTCTTCTAAAGCAAACTGGCACTGAATTGTAACACACTATTACTCAGAATTGCTTTTCTAATCAGATACAAGTGCCTCAGATTTTTCAAGGCAACATGAATGATGAAATGTGTTTTAGCATTTATCTTTAAAAGTAGTTTTATTTCTCAAGTAAAAGACTATAGCCTGTTTCTTCCAGCGTCACAAGAAATTCTCATTGATCTATGTACATGTTCTATGTGCTTATTTTCTTTGGGTTTTTTTTTAAGTGCTTGTTTCATTGTGGTGTGAATGAATGTTTAAAATTTCTGGATTTTGATCTTTAGAAAATGCTGATTTATCAGAACTGTTAAAAACCTGATTGTTCTTTGGTCCTTGTTTGGTGGGGCACCCTGTTGATTAATCTTGTCTGTTAAAGAGAGAAATTCTTCCTCTAGCCTGCAGATCATTAAGTATATGGTTTGCAGTATGCCTTTAAATTTCATTGAATGCATTGAACATGATTGTCCAGTGAATTTTGAGTTGACTCATAGTAATGACTTTGCTTTGTTTCTGTGGCTTTTACTCCCCACAAGAGCTTGAATTCTCTGTTGCATTTTGTATACGTGTTCTTCACAGTGGAAGACATTTTTTACAGAGGTGGTTTTTCCTAACACCTCTGAATGCCTTCTGTAATTGATACAACAATAATCTGTTATTTCAATGCTTAATTATTTCATAAACTAGTTTTTGGCTTAATCAGAAACAATGACAGAGTGATAATATAAAATAAGAAAACTTTCCTTCCTTTGAAGAATAGAAATCAGGTGGTCAGGCTCACCCATGCTTTGTGCCTGACACACTTAATCTCATGTCATTGTGTATCATGATTCGGAGATGGAGTTGCTTCAGGTTTATTGATTTTTGTTTTAACATTTGTTTTGAATTCTTTCTCCAGGCTTATGTATCCTGTTGGGTTTGTTGAAACTGTAGAAGGGAAACAAAAGCTTTTTTTGGTTTCCGGAGGCCTGAGTTGCTGATGATAAAGAGTTGAGGGTGGGCTGAGGAACAGAGTGACACTCCCTCTGCTCCCAGCTGAAATTGATGAACAATGAAATCAATTAAGTGTATCGGTATTTGACCAATAGAAGTTAGCGAGCCCAAACTGGCTAGTTATGCCCAAAGAAAGTACTGAATTCACCTGCAGAATTAGGTGCTTTACCAAGAAGAAGCAGCTTAGAGCAATCAGAAAAATCAGTCCTATGATGAGATATAAAATAAATATAATATCTTTTATTTCTGAAACTTTTCTACGTTAAGTTGTGTAGAGCTAAAATTAAGTTTCAAGCACCAGTAGTTAACAGTGTGGGTGGTTCTGTATGATCATTATTCAGGAATGTGCCTAGACTCTGCTAGAGTGGCTGAAGCTGGCAGGAAAAGACCCAGAGCCAGGATTTGTCACCCTAGGGTGTCCTTCATAATGGTTCCATGTGGGAGCCCATGATTGGGTTAACAAATTTTAACAGACCCCAGCCGCCTGTCAAATTTAAGAAGAAAACGTATGCTTAGTAACTGCTTTGCAAGCAGGGCCCTGTGCATACTCACTCCTGTCTCCTTGCCTTAAAAAGCAGAGATAATGCTTTGCTTGCGTAGATGAGGTTTTAGATAGCACTCTGCTCATCGCAAAGCAATGACCCAGGCCCTCAGCTATAAAGGCTGGGCTTGTGTGCAGTTAGATACTCTATTATCCCCCAAACAAGGACCTAGCTGGTCTGGTGGTCTGCTTTGTAATTCACATGTCTAAAGAATGTATCTTATTCCTCTCACACCATGACTTCGCTAAAGATACACTAAGCCTTTGTACTCATGGTGGATTCTACAATCTCTGTCTCATCCTTCTTTCCCCAAGTTCCTGCTTACTATCACTCAACTGTTAATGACGTTTTCCTTTGATTATACACAATAAATATGGGAGCATTTGAGAGGCTCGCGGAGTTGGGTCCCTACGCCCTCTCGCTTTCTTGACTTTTTCCACAGAGTCTTGAGTATTCATTCCCTGTACGTAAGACTTCTGCCAGCCAGAACCCACAGTTCCAGGTGAGAAGGATGCAGGCTTTATCTCTCCTACCCGAGGGAGAGAGAGTAGAAAATTGAGATCTGCTCTTCCGTGGTCCCTTCCTGCCCCAGGTCTACTCCAGTTCACCTGCAGCCTTCTGGCCTCTGCTCACAGGGCCTCTGTCCCAGGACTGACAGCAGCCTTTTCTTCCCTGGTAAACATTTCCTGTGCCTTTTAGAAGTTGGTCTCTTCTGTGCAATACAACCCTGGCAGATGTGATGGTGGTAAGCGTGCTGGTGGGCAGTCACTTGGGGACTGCCAGGAGCCATGCTGATTCTCCTGAGTCTCACATTCGGGGTTACAGAACTGTCGAGCAGCAGAGGAAGCCCTTTAACGTGAGGCCAGCTCAGCATTGCATCACTTTCATTTTATTTTTGAATTTTCAGTGGAGAAATTATTTGTAGCAAACTGTTCCAGATTTTTGGCTGCCTGCTTTCCTCACCACCATTTCCTTGTTGGCTCTGGTGCTTGTTTTAAGAACCAGGTTTCTTCTCTGGTTATTTCTAGCAGCTGGGCTTGCCGTATCCTTGATCTGCATTTGAAGCAGAATGCTTCTTCGTGATGTCAAGCTGATTTTCCTATTTCTGAATATTTCGTGTACACTCAGCAACTCTTTCAAGTGAAATGCTCTTGTCCAATTCTGTTAACCCACATTTGCCGATCTCCTGCTTTCATGCTGAGGGCAGTTTCTTCTTCCTGTAATAAAAGTTAGCAATTTGCATTTACTATTTGAAGGTTCTGGCCCTAGGTGCTTTTGTCCTTAACAGTTTTAATACAATTCACCCATTAAAATGTACAGCGGTTTTTACTCAATGCCCAGAATTGTGCATCGCAGTCAATCTTAGAATATTTTCATCCCCCAACAGGAAGCCCTGTATGCACAAGCAGTCATTCCCATCTTCCTCATCCTCCCCCAGCCCCAGGCAGCCACTGTTCTCTCTCTGTGGATTTGCCTGTGCTGGACATTTCATGTAAAACAAGTTATTTCATGTAAATGGAACTGTCTATTGTGACTGACTTCTTTCACACTGAGTAACTTTTTCAATGTTTTTCCAGGTTGTGGCCTGGGTCAGTACTCTATGCTTTGCTATTGCTGAATTATATTCTACTGTATATCCGGGCCCCACTGTTTACCCATTCATCAGGTGATAGTCATTTGTGTTGTTTCTGCTTTTTGGGTGTGAAGAGTAATGGCGCCGTGAATACTCCTGTAGGAGTTTTTATGTGGACATTTGTTTTCAGTTCTCTTACTTGGGTGACCAGAGAGTAGAAATGCTGGGTCATTCATAAACCAAATGTTCAACTCTCTGAGGACCTGCCAGGCTGTTTTCTAAAGTGGCCACGCTGTGTTACATCCTCACCAGTAAGGGCTGCGCGCTCCGCTTCCTCTGTGTCTTCATTAGTGCTTGTTACACTTTTTTTTATTATAACCTATTGTAGTGAGTGTGAAGCGGTTTCTCCTAGTGATTTTGACTTGATTTCTTTTACAGCTAATGATATTGAACATCGTTTGATTGTGCTTATTGGCCATTTGTGTATTTTCTTTGAAAAATACATTTTCAGATACTTTATTCACATTTTAATTGAGTTCTCTTTTTCTTGTTGAGTTGTAGGAGTTTTTTCTTTTATTTTATCTGAATACTTAATCAGTTAAATAATTTGAAAAAATTTTCTCCTCTCTGTTGTTTTTTCACTTTCTGGATGGTGTCCTTTGAAGCAAATTTTTAACATTTGATGAACTCCAATTTATCACTGTTTTCTTTGTTCCTTGAGCTTTTGGGGTAATATTTAAAATCTGAGGTATTTTATTTAAACTTTTATATAAAAAATAACTTAATTCTTAAGACCGTTCTAGGAGATGGGTGCTGTGGTTGTCCACAGTCTATGGATAGGAGACTGAGGTGCAGAAAATTTCACTGAAATATCAGTGTCACAGCTACCCAGTGCTGTGGGATTTCAGACCCTCATGTTTGTCCCCAGCATTTGTGATCTTCACCACCATGCTCCACTACTGCCTGGAATCGTTAATGAAAAAGTTTTCCTTTTTTGATTTCTTGATTGTTTGTTTTCTCATTGGGGAACTCACCTCTTCATTTTCCTTGTAGAGATCTGTGTAGGTTTATTTTAGGTCTCATGTACTTATTTATTACTCAGGCTCCAGTGATGATTGTGCCTAGTTGATCTAATCAATTCATGCTCAAGTCTTTCCTGCTCATGACACTAAAAAGAGTCATGATTTACATAATGCTCAAAGAAGAGTGTACTTGAGTGATTTTATTTTTCTAACCAATCAAACCAATCAAATAAAAACCCAGTGTTGGAACAGATTATTAGCCCTGCAGAATAGGGTCACTGTCTTCCTTGTGTTTCATTTCTTTTGTCACAGTGTCTGGATAGTGCCTTGCTGTCCAGCAGTTTTGTGAGTATACGGTGCTCGTGAATCATTGTAAGGAAAGAATTTTGACAACAGACTGTGTTGTTCATTTCACGAGGGAAAAGATCATATAGAAATACTGCTCAGATTTATTTTAAAATTAAGCTTGGTGTTTTGAGAAGGGTTCAAGAAACCATACAAAAATCTTTTTCACTAATTTAAAATCTATCTTAGACACATTATGCTTACATAGCAGAGTAACTTATCAACTAGCCTTGACAAGAGGAGTGTATTATTGATTATCTATTTTAGTTGAAATATTCTACCTGGGATAAAGTAATCAGTGCCCATAAATGAACAAATATGTTCGTATTTCTATGCAACATGGGAGCAGACTTCATATCTTTCTATATAATATATATGACTGTGTGTTTTAATCTGTCTGTCAGTGTTTTTATAGTTTTTCAGCAATGTTGTAACTTTAGAATTCTTCTAAGGAAACCACCCCCAATTCTAGTGCAGTTTGTACTGTGTATCCTTTCTTATGCATGGGATTCCACTGTCCCCTCTGTGAGGAATTTCCTCTCCTATTGAGTTAGTAGCAGAGTTAAAGGAACTATGATTTCTAGGCCTTTGATCTCCATGTGTTTGCAGTTGGCTGTCAATCAAGATTTTCCCTTTCTTGAGTTTTCATTGTTCAATTAGAATTTTGGAAATAACAATTAATATGTTGCAACACTCTCCCTAGAAACTTGATGTGTCTGTGCTTTTCAGGTTCCAATTTAGGAAAATGTAAATGCACTCTTGTTTTTAAATAGTCCTTTTTCACTAGATATTTGTTTTCTTCTTTATAGTCAAAATATTTTTTTCCCAATGAATGAATCGGTTTGCATGTTTTAAAAAATACCTTACTTTTTATATTTCTTATTCTAACAGGTATATTCATTGTACAGAATTTAGAAAATAAGGATAAACACAATTATAACTTAAAAATGGCCTCTAATCTCACCTGGAGATACAGTTGTAAGGTTTGAAATTGAGAATTACAAGTCCTCTCAAATTGTTCTTCTATTTCAACTACGGTTTGGTTACTGAGATCCTCGAATTCCCATATGAATTGTAGCAGCAGATAGTCAGTTTCTGCAGAGCAACCCACTGGGATTGTGATCGAGTCAACGTTGAATATATGGATCGCTCTGGGGAGCACTGCCATCCCAAGAATGCTGTCATTTGATCCAGGAATGTGCGTGGTGTGTCTGTCCAGGTATTTAGGTCTTCTTTAATTTTTTTTCAGCATTGCATAGAGTTTACATTGGATTATTTTACTATATTTTTTGCCTTTATACTGAGGACAAGTGTGCAAGGTACCGGGATCAGAAGTGTATTGGAGCTCCGCAACTTGCTGCCACCGGACGCTGTGCTCTTGCTTCGCCCACTGTACAATGTTGCACAAAATAGGACCTAAGTAACTTTCTCTTGAAAGAATGATTATATGATTGCTGGATGATGCTTGAGAGTCCTTGTGATGATGTCTTTTTCCCAGAATTTCCCCTCTTCTTAACTATGCCCTTTCTCTTCCTTTCCTCCAGCCTGTGTTTCAGCCTGCCTGTGGCATTGATTTTCCTTGTCTGTGGACTCTTCCTTTCACTAGTTCATGATAATGTTACATGTGAGATGTGGAAACTTGCTAGATGTCAAGAAAGAGCAAATCCATTGTATGCTAATAATTTTAGAGTGTGTTATTGTTTTATCGATTGAAATTAAATCAGGCTGACCCATTGAGCCATCCCCTGAGCTCTTTTTGCCTTCCTACAGGTGATACTGTTCTCGTTGCTACATGTGCCCTTCCCCCAGACTTGGTTTTGGAGTTGAGTAAGTCACCATCACTGGAGCCCTCTCTTTAAATGATGAAGAGAACATTTGCTCTTTCTCCCTGTTTGGGGACTTGGATGAGATGAGGTAACAGATAAAGAATGGAGCCCCACCTCATTCTGACCCCCGCTCTTTCCGTTCCTTTCTCCAGGGGAAGAGTACAATACAAAAATATAAAGATTGTGAGCTAATGAGATAGACAAGACAACCGATCATTTATTAAATACCCTTTCATGCCAGAAACAAATGTATTATACACACAAAAAGCACATAAAATACGGTAGTACTTTGGTTACAAACGTGGGTCCGAGTTCAAGTCCGGGTCTGGAGTGACAAGTCCTGTGAGATGGAGAATTGGTGGGTCGGCTTAGCCTCTCCTGGACTTGTTTTCTGTCCTGCAGAGATGGGGCTCGCTAGGCGTCCCTCCCCCGTAGAGGTGCTGAGGGCTGTAAAAGACGCGTGTAGGCAGACCGAGTACAGCTGCTCTTTCCTCGTAAGTGCAGGATAGCATAGCTTTTGCGGTGACGGCTTTATGACCACACCGTGTAGACTCTCAGTGCTCCAAAGGGATGCCTTGCGGATTGGAGATGGGATTCTCACTTCTGTAAATACCCAAGGATTGTGTTATTGGGCCTTGCTGATTTGACTCTATTCTTTAGAAAGTACATAATGTAGATATATTTTTCAAACATGCATGCTTTTTTTCTTTTATTATTTATAGTTCTACCCTCTCATCTCTTGGTGTGACTTTTCATGGAATCCAGGAAACAGTCCTAAGCTACCTGCCTCTTCACACTTCTCCGTGGTGGTTTCCTTCCCTGACTAGAAGAGGGTTTTGCATAGGTAATTTTGATTGCTCCCCTTCTCTTGGAGACTCTCTGTTTGTCTGCCCATCTCTCACCTGTCCTTCTGTCCATTTCTCTACCCACTCATTCTTCTGACTTGTTCCAAGAAGCATTTCAGGCAGCTTACAGAAGAACAGATACCAAATAAACACGTGAGAAAATGGGGCCAAGTTCATACAGTGAGGCTAGGAGTTGAGCCTGTGTGAGATTTGCAGGCGTGAGACACACGCCTCTGCCTTGTGACTTATAAGATAGACAGCATCAATGTGCCTGAAGCTCCCAGCAGACACAGGGAAACAGGGTTTGTGGAAGATGCTCATTGGCTGTGAAATAAATAAGTGGCTTAGTAGAAGCCCAGCTTTTCCAAATACTAAGGATTAGGAGAATATTTTAGTGTCTTCCAAAATCAAAGTATTGCATCTTTTCTTTTTCAGAGTTTTATGTATAGTTGGTTTACATTCTATACCTGGAAATTTCTCCAAAACTTCTGCCCACGTGAGTCCCATGACTCGGGAATGGGGTGGTTCTGCTCATTGACGGGTGTTGGCCAGAAACGGAAAATGGCAGCCTCAAAGGAGCCTGGGATTTATCACTTATGTTTTTTCAGTGCTGTAGATTTCAGAAAATGCTTTCACCGTTTCTCTCCATCTGAGGCAGCAGCGTGCTCTCTTACCAGCATCAGAAGCTCAGGGCTACGGGATGGTGGGGTTTGACTGCACTGACGTGAAGACAGCTGAGCTAGTCACTGCAGGCTTGGTGCTTTCACGTAGTGCATTTCATGTTCTTTAATTGGTTTCAACAAGTAGTTAATTAACTGAGTTAATTAACATTTAATAAATATGATGCTTTGTTGAAAAGACAGTCATAGGCAGAATATAAGTTGTGAACACTTTAAAAACGGTTTCATTACTGAAATTTCAGTAGGGAAGATTCAGTTTATCTTATTTACGCCTCTCTTTAAAAGTAACAAAGAAACAAGACAGAAAAAGCAGAGGATGATTTCTATTCTTCCTCTCGGCTTGCAGGTGCCTTCACCTCCAGTGGCATCCATCCAGACATCAGCACTGACACTGGCCGTGCTCAGAATTGCCTCAGCCCTGAAGACACAACTGACAAATAGAAGGGGGGGCGCCCTGTTACAGGGGGTGCTGTCACTTTGTGGGTCCTTATGTAACTGCGTGGTGTTATTCAGGATTGCCCTTTCTACACTGCGTGACGGTGCTGTGGTGTCTCCTAGTTATTTGTTTCTGTAAGTACTCGTGTGTTTTTTCCAATGTGTGGTACTAGACATCAAAAAATGCTTTTTTCAGGTGAAAAATAGTGTGTATTTAATATAAAAGTCTGAAAAAAGTGTCAAAAGTGTCTATCTTGTTCCCAGTACTCAGAGATAATAATTAACACGTTAAAATCTATTTTCTATTCTTTTCATCAGTGTGTATTACCTCTGTCATAAAAATCAGCGAGCACTGTGTGCCTGTTTACTGTATGGAGACCTCCATTTTCCATTCGGCTTATTACACATTTTGCTACAATATTCTATCTCCACTGGCATGATTTTTAATGACCAGTATAGCATTCTGTCTTGTGGAGGCATCGTCCATTTTACTTTGGACTTAAATAAACTTTTAAACTCCAAGTATACTTAACTGAAATACTGAAAAGAGAACTGTGGTGGTACCGAAAGTCCCCTAATTCCCTTCCCCTTATTTCCAGAGAGTAAAAACTGCTGACAATGTGGAGTATGTATTTCATGACCTTTATGCCTATGTCATATATATATACACATACATCACGAATATGAGAAATCTATGTATATGTGAGTGTATATATGCTTTATTGAAAAATAAGTCCATACTATATGTTTTCTGCAGCTCGGTTTATTCACTCAGGTATATATCATTGACTTCTTCCCCCTCTAGACTCACCCAGTCCTTTCAGATAGAGTAGAGGGTTTTCCTGATGTGCAGGTTTATTCTCTTGTGTAAGCACACCTTTCGTGGGAGAGTACTGTGGACAAGGCCTTGGACCACACCGAAACGCCGGAACTTAAGTGCCCACAGCTCGCCGTGATTTACCGCATCATTGTCTTGATGGTAGACACTTAAGTTTTCTCCATCTTCCACTGTCAGAAAGGGTGTTTGACTGGAATCCTTCTTATACAAACATTCCTGTGATCTTGTATGAGTATTTCTTTAGTTAAAGTTTCTGGAAATTTAGTCCTTGGATGTGACAACTTCATAAATCACAGGCTCCTTTCAAGTAAATCTAGAAATTCCTTCTCCTGTGGGGAATGAAAAGATGTAGAATAACTTATGTAACCAATTCTCTATCGCTGGATATGATTTCACTTCAGCTTTTCTTCTCACCATTTTAAACAGTGCTGTGTAAATGCTCTGATGAGTACATCTATTTGAACTGATTTTTTCTAAATGAAACAATTCCTAAAAGTGGAGTTCAGCCTGTGTGTACACACGTTTTTCAGAGTTTACATATCCATTGACATGTCGTCCTCCAAAAGATCGCTCACAGTTTGTTCTCTCAAAGATGGACACTAGCTAGAATATCTTTTAAAAATATGTGCCAATATGATGAGCAAAAGTGCTTTTTCATTGTTTTAATTTACACTTGATGACCAGTGAGGTATTGAGCATTTTTCATTCATTAGCCATCTGACTTTTAAAAAGTGAATGATCTCTTTTGTCCATTGAACACATTTAAGTGAGGGAGCTTCTTGTTGCTTTGTGACAGCTCTATGTATATTATGAACATTAACCCGTTGTCTTCATCAAGATGTATCAGAGAGCTTTTCCTTGTAATTTTTTGCCTTTCATTTTGTTCAGTAGGTTCATTTTTGTTGTGGCCCAAAATAATCTTAAGATAGTAAATGTCTTCTTTTTGGGTTTTATTCTTGATATTATTCTTAGAAATGCTTTCTTATAATGGTATAAATTTCTTCTGTAGGTTTTTTTAATCTCTAAGATGGAGATGATAATGGTACTTGTTATAGTGAGGAGAAGTTGAATTAAAATGAGCAAAGAATTATATTCGCTGTTATTAGTACTTTCTAATATTCACATCACTTTCTGTAATTTTTCTTGCGGTCAATATGACTGGAATAGAATTTGTTCTTTCCAGGGGATTCTCTGATTGTCCCAAGACAATTATTGAATTCATACTTTGCTTTTTAACTTGAAATCCCACCTGTAAAGAATACTTATGTACACTAGAGTCTCTTTTTGAGCTCATGGTTTATTTCTGTCAATCTTACTTTCTTACTCTAGCACTATATCTTACATATTGTAAAAATTTATTTAATATCTGACAGTGCGATTTTTTTGATTCTCTTTACCATCCCAAATTTTCTTGGCTAGTATTATGACTTTATTATTCCTGAAGAATTCTAATATAATTTTTCAAGTTAAAAAAAAAAGAAGTGTTGTCATGGGATTTTTTAGTAATTTTGAATTATCTTTAGGAGAACGTACATTTTTTCAAAACTGCTTTCCTCCATACAAAATGTTGTTGTCTCTACTTTCACACCTCTTACTTTACCCCTCAGTACAGTCCTGTACTTTCTCCATGTACAACATGGGCATTGTTTTTGAGTTTATTCCAGATTATTGTTGATGATTTTGTTAATTTTTTACGTGAGAATTTTTTGCTATTATATTTTTTAACTGTTAAAACTGACACCTAGGAAGGAAGATTCGGTTTGTAAATACTCACTTTGTGACTTCTCATTTAAAATTGTAAGTTTTAAGTACTTGTTACAGAATCCTTTCTTTTCTGTTTTTAAAAATTTGTTTCCAAGATTCTCAAAATGGTCATAGCAAAGTAGTATAGGTGAGGAGACAGATGGAGAGAGGTAGTGTGGCTCATGTACAAACTGTGAGCACTTTCATGGCTGCCTTTACGTTGGAAAAGCTGCTGAAGAGTCCAGGATAAACCAGGGGTGGCTTTGTATGCACTTGAAAGCCAGCTTTCCTGCCTGGTGAAGCCTGGTGGGCATGGCAGGTAGATGATCAAGGTCGAATGGAGGTTATTGGCTGCACAGAGTGCTGTGTCTGAGAACTGGAGAATATCACCATGGGAAATGCTTGGTGCCAGGAACAATGCAGAGGAGCTGGGGACCCTGTGTGTTAAGGATTTTCCAGCCCTGGGAGTGGGAAGATCAGACTCTGCATTCAGATCTGAGTTTGAATTCATCCTCTTTAGTTTACTTGTCCTCTGACTTTGGTCAAGCTATATACCCTCTTTCACTTCCTGTTTTCTTATCTCTCAAAATAGGAGAATTACAGCCTGCTGCTAGATTGTTTGGTCAGGTTAAATAATTAGTGTCTATAAGATGCCATGTACAGTCACAAGCTCAGTGAGAAATGGGCTGTCGGCTGTTCTTCTGCAACTCAGTGCTTGACAAGACATGGGGGAAAGCCAGTCCCTAATTTGTGTGTGATGCAAGTAGGAACAGAATTAATGACTTGCCTTTCCCTAGCAGTACTCTTACAGCTTTGCTTCATTTACTTCTTTCCTCCTTTCCTTTCCCCTTTCCCATCCTCCACCAAAAGAGCCTGAGACTCTCTCAGAATACTAGATTCAAATTAATTTAAAGGTTGGCTCATCCTCATGAAATGATAGTAACATAAAGAAAATCTGTGCACATCCCAGAATACATTGTATTTGATTTACACACACACACGTGTGCGCACACACACACACAATCAGCCTCCCTCCCACTTGCAGAGGGAGAAGGACCACTTTTTCTGAGTTTTCACTCACTGAGCGTGAGAACAGTGTCTTTTACACAGACGTTCACCAGGCTTCGTGCATGGTGTTTTTAATTGAATTTCGGCTTTGTAGCCATAGATATAGTCTCCTAATAGAAGAGAGAAAGTGGAGACTTAGACATTCTGCTGAGATATTGGTGTCATCATATTTTAGTTGGAAAGGACTTAAGACAGAATAGAGTCGTAATATTTTATGGGTGAGAATCCATGATGTTGTAACTTGGACAAGAACTTGGACCTTCTGCCATCTTGTCCACAAGGGTGAAGAGGCAACTGGGCAGGGAATGGTAGGGATCCTTCTTGCTTGAGTTCCATGTTCTTGCTAGTTTTCATTGCTCAGCTGCCTTTAGTTTATTTCCATGAGGCCTCTCATGGGAAGGTCACTCTGTCCTGATAGATTGAGTTTCTTATCAGCAAAAAGCTCTGGAACCACTCATATTTCCCAGAGTTTTCTGCTGACCTGCTGACACTTTATATAATTGAGACCTAAGAAACTACTGAATATAAAATACTTATTGTTATTGTTTGCCCTCGAGTTCCATAGGAATGGGGTGCTGTCTCAGGCTGTCTAAAGCCAGATCCGAACAAAGATAGGGTGACAGGTTGTGCTGCTGTTTCTCCACAGTCGAAGGGGATTACCACCTTAGCTTTATATTCAAGGCAGATGAGTTCAAATCTTGCCTTTACCAGTTATTATCTTTGTGAATTTGGGGAGAAACTGTACTTTTTTGTGTCCAAATTTGTTTATCTGTAAATAAGTTCAGTATTTATTTTAAGGTTTCTGTTTTAGAATTGAATGAGCTAATTCCCTCATTTATACCTAAAATAGCGATCGCATGGTTCTATGCTGGTGCCTTGGTAGTTGATTACTAAGGGACACGGCAGTGAGAATGGAGGTAGGGGGCCCCTGGATAATAGAGCTTATATTCCAGGATATGCTTGTAAAAGACTGGATGTGCAGTGGATTTTTAGTAAATATCTACTCCTTTCCTAATCTGCATTGATTGTGTATATATCTTTATACTAATATATGAACAATTTTTATTGCAATTTAAATATCTTTGTAGTATTTACAATATCTAGCTATAAAAATACGTGAAATAAAATGATTTGAATTTATTTTCTTTTCAATAAGCAAAACAAAATAAAATAGAAAAGAAAAAAGTTTTGAAGGAGTAGAAATAATTTTATTTCTGTGGAATCAATTCCTTATAATAGGTTTTTTGTTCGTGTTGTTAAAAAGCATATAAAATTGATAGGTTGTGACATACTGGAAATGAGGAAACAGTGGAGACATACTACCTCTAAGGCAGTCACTTTGTTACAAAGTCCAAACTCATTCTGCTTGCTGCATGACAGGCCAATAAATCGGGAGATGAGATGTTGGAGTAAGGAAAAGAGACTTCATTTGAAAAGTTGGCAGGCCCAGAAAATGGCATATTGTTATCCAGTAGAACTCTCTTCCCCAGGGCAGAATTCAGTCTCCTTTTATACCAAAAAGGGGCGGGGATGTGGCTGGTTGTTGCAAACTTCTTGTTGTATGAATTGTTTGTCCTTGAAATCCTTTGTTCCTGCAGCTGTCCATGTGGGTCAAATTATGGTGCCCCCGTATAACCTTCAAAAAAAAGAAAGGTTATTCAGTATTTTACAACTTGCCATCTATACATAAGTGTAGAAGAGCAAATATTCTTAAAGATCAGAGCCCGGAGAATAGGCCCTCCTGGATATTTCAGGCTAAAGGCAACTTTCTTTTACAAAAGGTGCAGAAACATCAAGTCTGAGCCTAGAAAACAAGGTACAGGATTAAAGCCAAACGAACACATCTAACATGGAGTGAAATTTGTTCTTTCTATTACAATTTCTTTTTCTCCCTCATAAATAATTTTACTAAGAAACATGAGTAATTTTTTTATTTTTGCTTCTTAATAAAGGGCTACAACTATATTTTAGTGAGCAGGGATGCTGTGCGTGCCTTGGGGTCACAGC
Organism: Vicugna pacos; assembly: GCF_048564905.1. NCBI lineage: Eukaryota > Metazoa > Chordata > Mammalia > Artiodactyla > Camelidae > Vicugna > Vicugna pacos. The sequence continues at coordinate 2,772,756 of NC_132997.1, forward strand.
AAACTCTTATTGGGGGTGGTCGACCCTGCAACATGCCTGATGCCCCGTGAGTGTTGGTGAGGGCCCCCTAACCAGGGGCTCTCTTCAGGAACCACCATATGGGCGTTGACCTCTGGCACCTCTTTTTCAGCTGCAGGAAATTTTTTCAGATTCTATGATAGAAAAATCACTCCAGCTGGGGATAATCAGGGAATAAAGGAAGAGGAAATGGGCTTGAAGTAGAGTAGAAGAGAAGAACAGAAGCTCAGGGAGCCTGGGGGCTTAGCAGCGGGGCCTCAGGGGAGAGAGGAGCAGAGGTGTGGATGGGACCGGCTATGGAACCAGCTCCTGCTGCTTTCCCTGCACCCAAACCACACAGCTTTTAATAGGGCCCAGGACTCTCTCCTGTCTAGATGTCACTCTGGGCAGAACCTTGAGAATCGAAGGTAAGGGGTGGGCAGCACTCACCTAGGGGGTCACTGAGGAATTTGTTCAAGTCCACATTGACTTTTCCAGTCATGTGCCTTCACCTGTTCTTTATCTCAGGATCTGAGAAGCAGAAGCAAGGAACTCAGGGAGAGATCCAGGAAGATATCTGACTGTGTTAAGAGACGACAGTCACAGTGACACTGGGAGGGAAGACACTTGCAGCAAAGTAAAATAAATTCACAACTATTGCATCAGAGCTGCATGTGTGAGAGAGCCTAAGCCTGTCTCAGAGTGCAGGGGACAAGCGGAATGGAATGGTAAAATTAACACTGACAATTGAAATTTTGTTAAATAGCCTGCTACTTTTAATTTTATCACTTGAATGTATGCAGGTGTATTTCTATGAGCATTTATAGGTTCACACAACCCCACCAGCCCCTCTTGCCCCCATGGGGGATGGGATTTCTCAAGCACAGTGCCCCTCCTGCTTGCTTGGGCCACGCTGCGGGTCCTCGCCTGGGGACGGACAGCTACAGGACACTGAGTCCCCGAGGCACGGCCTGGGATACATGACAGGAACATCTGTGCTATTGGCTGACGGCCTCCATTTCCCCCTGCAGTGTAAGAATGCCGGTGACTCAGTTAGAAGCATGCATCCAAGCCATCCTTCCGTGTCATCACCATCTAGAAGCGGTGCCTGAATCTTCTGAATTTCTGCAGAATGTGGTTTACAATCACCTTCAACAAGTGAGTGTGTGTCCTCTTTCAAGTGGAGGAATTACTGCCGTTTTCCTGGAACTTACCACTAGTCCATCTGATTTTTCTGTGCTAGGATTCAGTATGGCCTGATAATAACTCTGCAGTCAGATCTAGAAACCCTGATGAAGAGGATTATTTATTTTCTTTCTTTATATGATAGTATTTTACTTTCAAAATTCTTAGTTTTCAGTTCTTGGAGGAATTTTTTCGGGGGTTGGAGAAACAACTTTGCTCTTACCATCTATGTTACCTTTTGCTATATGCGTCTCACCTGTCTTCTGTCACTTGTGAGGCGGTTCCATTTGTGACCCTGTCCGGGTTGTTCATAGTATAAAACATAAAATCTGTAAAAGTACAGTCCCTTTTACTCCGAAGACATTCCACAAATACTCCTTTAATCTGGGTGTGGTTTTAAGAAGACACAAACATTAGAATATATACTTGCAGGTTGCCAGTGCAAAATCCCCAAATTAATAGTCGAGCTCAACATCTAAAATCTTTCTAATGTACCATGGATTTGTATGGATAAGTGAATTAGTTTGCTAAGAACTCAATCCTCCCAAGCTGATGCTCTGCCAGATGGTGGGGCCGAGGAACGAGGGCGTGTCCTGCCCTTCCTGAGCTGATATTTTCATGGCAAAGACCTTCACCAGGTGAAGAAATTGAAGTTTCTTCTAAGAACAGTGGGTCTGAAAAGAGTCCAAAAAGCGTGGGAGTGACACAATCCCATTTGTCTCAAGTAGGGGAGAGTGGCTGTGCGGCCACTTGGGAGACTCATGAGTCCTGGTGGGCAGTGTTGTTGGCTTCCACTTGAGCGGTGGGACGGTCAGTGTGTAAAAGTGAACATATTGAAGGCATGTTTAGATGGTAAAGAGGAAAGGGTCAATGCTTTCTGTGAAGGTAGGATGGAGTAAGGCCCAGGTTTCTGGGTGGATTAATGAGTTAAATAATGGTCCTGCTGTGTTCTGAGGAGGGAAAGCTGCAGAGGGAGTTCTGGGGGAAAACTGATGAGTTCAGCTGTTGGTAAAGTGAAAGGCTCTTAGATGCGTGGTCTGGGAGCTCTGGTAAGAGCCAATAGTGAGTAGGGGGCGGGGAGAGAGACTTTCAAATCATTTTGTCTTGTGAATATACATATAAGAATGAGTAATGACACAACCCCTCTATATTCTGGATTTAAAAGCCAGTAACATTTTGCTATATTGACTGCAGGGGTTCTTAATTTTTTAATAGAAATAAAATAAATAGAAACAAAATAGTGGAGTTAATGAATATCTTAGAGTTGATGTGTGCCCTTGTATGTATTTTCATACCTCATCTGTTTATAAACATAATCTACAAAAAGTTAACTTGCTTAGCATAAGAGTTAAACAGAGGGACGTGACACACTCTGTTGGTGGTTCAAGGTGATTTCTTAGGCAAATTATGTAGCCTCTCTCTGCCTTAGTTGCATCTTCTGTGACGGCCCCCGGGCCCCTCATCACAGCTTATTTCCTAGACTAGATGTTGGGAGGGAGGCTGCTGAAGGGAGTAAGAGGTGGCAACTGCTAGGGTCACTGAAGAGAGAGACAAAAACAGATTAAAGCCGAGAAACTGAGTGCTAATACCCTCAAAGGAGAAAGAATTCCTCAGTTTTTTGAGCCACTTAGCGTAAGGGAAAGAAAATCATGTGGATCCAAAGCTCTTGAGCATATGAGTATTGTGGGTGGGAGGGTTTCATCAGAAAAGGGTTGAGAAAAGGCCTTTTGGTTTCCCTTTACGTTTCCAGTAAGGATGAGGCGCAGAAGAAAAACCACCCGCTTCACTGTAGAAGGTGCTGTTTTGTGAGAAACTGACCAAAGGTTGGAAACCAGTCATCAGTGGTGCTGGCAAAAGAAGAGACTTCTGGATTGGGTGGGGCACTTGCTGTGACTTCCAGGTGACCTGCTGGCTGGGGGCTGTGAGGCGGGCAGTAGGTTTGCAGTGTGACCTGGGCATAATCTCTGGCATTGAGGCTGCTGTTCTGACTAGCAGAGCTGGGCAGACACCGTCCTAATGGGGCTGCTCGGGATGAGGTCTGGGACACCTGCCGTGCTGAGGGCGAGAGGAGAGCTCTCCTGAGGTTGTGTCCCTGTGAAGATTAGAAACGTCCTCCTGCAGGGGAGGAAGAGCCTCTGAGCAGCATGCCAGATGCACAGGCAAGACCAGCCTGAGCGTGGAGATTTCAGGAAGCCGGAATTCATACAGGCCCGAACAGCCTTGTTCCTGAGAAACTGGAGGGAAAAGATGCTGCAAAAGCATGCTAAGTTCAGACACTGTGGTGTGTCATGAGTGATAGGAAAAGACTGTTCAGGCAGCCACGAGAGAACCCTGTGGGTGTCCCAGTTGGGCGTCACACAGGAGGGAGGAGCAGAGTTATATACTGTGTCACTTATTAGCTGTGTGACTTTGAGCAATATCACCCCACCTCTCTGTATATATATCTACATCTGTAAAGTGACACAGTGACAAGCTCGTGTCATGAGAATGCTTAGTTTAGCTCTGATCCCCTTTGTCCAGTCCTGTCAGTGCTGCCCTGCAAGGTTCTGCAGCGGCTGCTCTTGCCCTGCGATGGGAGGGCATAAAAGGGCATTGTAGCACCCGAGGGCAGGAAGGGGTTGCTTTAAAAGCAGACATGTAGCCTCCTGCAGCTGCAGACCTGCAGGCAGTTTGGTTTATATTCTTGGAGAGGACTTTGGAGGCCTTTGCATTGACTTAAGACATGTTTTCCCTTGGGGACCTGATTTGCCTTTGCAGATTATTGTTGAAGATTTGGGCTTCTGGCAAAGCTGTTTTCAGAGATGGGTATATACGTAAAATATCATATAAAATAAAATGATTTATTTAACGTGTGCGACTTTGCAGCTGTTGGGAACAGCTCTGTTGGCCTGGTCTCCATGGAGGACACCAAGGATCAGCAGAGCATGCGGGAGGGAAGGCAGACTGCAGTGTTTCTGCAGGGGGTTCTCCCCAGCATGGTGCTCTGCTGAGTTGAATCTTCTCTGAGTTTGGTTGCCAGAGGAGCAGACAGCAAAGTAATGAGTTCTGGAGGGATTGTATAATGACAGGAAGAAATAGGAACCTGGAGATTTTCCGGACTAAAACACGCTTTTGGTTCCTGATTCAGTGTGTTCCATTACAGAATTGATGAGTTGTGTCTACGTCATTGAAATAAACGTTCAGCCTAAATGTTAAGGGCTTTGATTTATTTGGCTGGAGGACTCGAGCCGGGATGACAGCATCTCAGATCACTCTGAGGGACTGCCCCCAGGAGGTAGGGGAGGAGCTAGGATATATAGAATCTTTACAACAAAGACCAGGTAATTGGAACAATAAAATTTTGCTTGTTATCTAAAGAAAACCAGATATCTCAAGTTCAAGTATTTACTGCTTTTCTATGTATGGTGGGAAGCAAACATTTGGGTCATTGAATTCATTCCTTTGGCAAGCACCTGGCTATCTAGGGCCAGTATCCTGTCCTTTCTTGCTCTGAGTCTGCTCGGAGGGCACCACTTTGAGTGGTTGAGAGGCCGGGCTGCAGGCATGTTCGCTGGGGGTTGGCAGCAGCCGCTTTTGACTTGGATTCAGCATTCTTTGTTTACTGACATGGTTGCAGTATTTTCATGCACATTGTAGTATTTTCATTCACGGTGTTCCCCCTTGGTCCTAAATTCGACCAATATTTTGAGAGACATTTCATGACTAATTTTGTCCCACGGTGCTAGGATGGCTCATTCCAAGTTCAGGTGAAAAATCTTCTGAGTTGCCATTCAAGGTGTTAGTTTTTTTATCAGGCCCTGTTGATACTAAAAGTTCTCTGGATCACCTGTCTTACTAGTCTATTATGATCCAGGAAGTGTTTAACCTTCTTTGCTCATTTCCATACCTAGAATCACACTATTATATTTATTTTATTCAGGGTTATAAATTTTATCTGTTTCTTCAAGATGTTTAGCCATCATCAATCTTGTGGGCCTAGTTACACATTGGGAAATGTAACAGACAACAATTTTATAAAATAGACAGGATATAAGTAATAAAGCTAGTAACGTTAATAAAGTCATGAGTAAGAATTTAATAGTCGAGAAGTTGTATTTTTGGGTTAAAATTTTGCTTGTGTTTCTGAGTTTGATCCTATGAGAAAGTTCATATTTATGGTCAGGGTCAGGGCAGGTATTAATTGGCCAGGTGAAATCTCCCACCTTGTAAGATCAACAGTGGCCTAAACAGAACTATAATTTCTTTTTAGAATAACGTTTCTGAGGGTTATCTAGTTAGAGCCTTGGAGTAGGGAAACCCACCAAGGTAACACAGAAGTACTAGACATAGGTAATTTATCATAAACTTAACAAGTGGAGTAGTTCATAATCAAAGGTTGGAGAAATTATCAAAGTAATTTTTATACAGTCCTGGTCCGGTGTCTTGGGTCAGCTGTCTGGCTCAGATGTCGTCTTCTTCTCATCCTGGTCTGGAAGCTTTTTCTCCATTTGGGCATTGTTTTAAGGTGAGCAGCGCTCTATAGGCCAGTGCACTGCAGGGGATGTTTCAGATAGGAAATTAATCCGAGACTCCGTTTCCTTCAGCTTTGGTTTGTATGGTCTAGTTAAGAGTACCTGAAAAAGGGTCTTTCCATTCAGGTTGGAGACAGTTCTTTAAGTCATGCCTGTTGCAGTATGTATAATCCCCTGGCTGCAGGTCATGGGGCATTGGAACTTTACCCAAGGATAGATTACTGAGCTTCAGAAACAAACCTAGAGTATTCTTTTCATAATTCAATTAAACTGTACAGTAAAGTGACATAACAGCAAGGAATGATCTGGGAAGTGTCTTAGTAAATATGGACCTCAATTAACAAAACTAGAATTTAATATCCACTAAAATATAATTTTTTTCTCTCTAAAGTTGCCCTCAGTTTTCTCAAATATAGCCAAATCAAGATTAATTTCTTTACAAGTTAAATCTGATTATTTGATCATATAGGCTTTTTAAATTGACTGTGTTGGAAGTTTTAATACGGAGTCTCAGGGTAGAATGTTAATAAGGTTTTCTAAGACCAAGAAAGCCACGTCAAGGCTTTTCATGAATTTTTGCCTTACAGATTTAGGTAAATTCTTTTCTCTTTAAAATCCTTAAAATACCTTTATACTCCTATATCTCTTAGGAGATGATCTCTCTAATTTGTCTGATAGAGCCACTGGGGACCTAAGTATTTTTAGTCTTTTGAGGGATCAGATAGAGAGAAAAGATAACTGTTCCAAGTCTGTATACATAGGTATAATTTATCAAATTGCTGTGAACCATAACTAGCTTAAGGAGAAGAGATTCTTTATGTCTTGGAAACAGGTTAAAAGCCAGTAGTATTTGAAACAAAATCAAAAATTATAACCATATTCACCAGGTTACTCAGTCCCATGTAACTAATTCTTTTAATGAGAGTTTTCATTACAACTTTAAAATTTCTTACCCAGTTTAGTTCAGTGCTGTAGTTTGAAATTTATTAGAAATCAGTAAATCTCCTTGAAGAGAAAGCATTTTGCAAAACCATCAGAAGAAAACAATTAACTGTCTATAAATGATAAAATATTTAAAAGCATGGTTAAACACCGTTACACTATAATCAATAAAGAAACCTGTTCACTATACCCATAATTATCACTGGTAACATTTCAGATAAACCAGAATTTTAGGGAGTCCATATAATTTCTACAATACCTATATTAATAATATTTCTCATTCAATATAACCTTAGAAGTTTTATGATTCATTTGACAATTCCATGTTATTTAAAATGCCAAATGAAACTTTATAGTTAAAAATCTCTCTTTGGGATGTTTCAGGGGCCTTCTGTAGCATCCCAAACTTAACTAGAGATTAAAAGAATTTTAATTAATTAAATTAATTTTAATGTAATTAATTATAATTTTATATTTGGGGAGCTTTTTGAAAGATTTCAGAACACTTGATCAGATAAACATATAGATCACTGTAAAGTAGTACTAATTCATTAACAAGAAAATATGTCAAAGGTAAAGGCAGAACAGGTCAGCTAAGAGGTATAAGAAGTTTTACAATCTGTTACTGAAGGTGGATTAATATTTTAAGAAAATTTTTTCCTCTTAACAGAGAGAAAACCAAATCTAATCTTGTACCAGCTTACTTCTAAGATTCATTTACGTTGCCCAATTTGATTCTAAACTTAGCCAATTCTGACCTCGTACAAAACTTTCCTCAGGGTTCCTTTTCCACAAGCCTTCCACAGCTTTCTATACTTATATTAGTGTGTCCCTTATTTTGTCTTCCATTCAGAAGTAACCAGCTTCAGGAGAAAGTCACTATTTTTCATTAACAAAGTATAATTCCATTCTTACATCTTCCTTTACACATTTATATTACTTTCCTAGGATACTGAGATCATTCCCTTACTAATAGAGACCATTTCTGTGTGGCACCAACCATTGATTAATATTTCTAAACACCTTTAGTTTCACTGTAAGAGGAAGTTAAATGTTAAGTAATTCATATTTCAATCTTATTTTATCTGACAATGGCATAGATATTTAATAAAATCTTGTCATTTAACTTAATTTAGCACAACTCTAGAATTTAAAGATATCAAACATTTAGAGATTATTTTAAGCATACATTTTAAAAATATATTTTAATTATTTACCCAAAGCTCTCATCTCATTTGCATTTAATTTACTTAAAATTTTACCACAGCACATTACTGTTATTTTTTTTTGACAAATCTGCAACAGATATAACAGGATCTTATTTGACTTTCATTAAACCTAGGTACAGTAAAGGTATTATACATAATATTGATGACTTTAAAGATGTCTATATTAATTAGAACATACTTAAACTAAACAATAACAAATATTATCTTAATATTGAATATTTTCCAATTCACATGACGCTGAAAGTCAATTTGTTAAGTTTTTATTATAAAAATACTTAATGTTTAAGCTCGTATATTTTTACATCAATTAAGCAGAGCTCTTTGACTTTGAATTTTTTTTTTTAGCAGTAGAAATATCTCACTTCTATAATCTGTACGCAGGCTTATAAAAAGACAAAAGCTAGAGATCTCATAGATTCACTTAAAAACTTACTTATAAGATATTTATAATAATAGTTGGAGTAAGCTGAATTTGCTTGCTCAAATCACTAAGGCTTACTATTTATGAAACAGATAGTTAAGATTTCTTCACAAAGTCTGAAGGACCCGTCAGAGTTCTGAGTTCTAAAATGCCAAAAATTTCTTGGCCTCAAGTTTTATTTCGTTGAGCTAATTAAGCTCAGTCCTAGGTCACTGTTTGTTGTATTTATATTTCTGATCTTCAAGACAAAGACACTCTCTTCCATGTCCCCAGAGAACTGCTCTGTCACCCAGACCCAATTTTATCTCCTTAATTGGCATTTTTGTATCAGTGAGAAGAGCTGTAAACAAAGAATTCCATGTAATAAAACATTAAGGTTTTCTTTATTATGTCTTCCAAAGCTTGCATAAGGCATTTATTAAGGTCTCTTTTCCTTGAGTTATAAGTTAAACCCAGGGTAAACCTATATTTTTTTATTAGCCACTCAAATTAGTTTTTAGTTTTACGTTATATTGGATGGCTCATGTAACTATATTGGATTCCTTTAATTTGTTCAATTAATATTTTCAGAGGGACAGATATATGCCCAGCCTTATAATACCAAGAAGGGGAAGCGTTTTTCCACTGAAACATATCTATCCCACAACATAAGGAAAAGGTTTATACAAAGACCATTTAAATATACCAATTTCACAAACTTTTATCTCAATTTTATTAAATCTTATAACTTTAATTTTTATATTTATTAAGTTTAATCAATAATTCTTATTTCTAGAAGGAGTGCCAGAAAACTTTTTTTTGTGTGTTTGCATTATATATAATTTTATAGAAGTCTCTAGGATGCCCAAGTTTCAGCCAAAGAGCTTAGGCCCTTCTCGATTTTTAATTTCATTAATTGGTCTGTTGTCCCAATCATTGATCAAGTATTTCAGTCTCCATATAAATATATTTTAAACTGTGGTAAATAAAACGGACTTGTTTAAAGTTTATTGTTGGGGGGGAATAGGTGATCTCTTTGGCCCTTTTTTTTTTAACTTTACATAGTGTAGTATCAAAACCCTGTATGTAAATCCAAAAATGTCCATTTTATTTATCTCATTCAAAATAACCATATAAAAGTATTTATAGTTTTGGGATAAGCTACTTATCTGTTTTTTCGACATTTTTACAATCAATTTTCCAGTTATTCAACCTACATAACATTAATTATTCTAAGTTTTTATTAGCATCCCTAGAAACATTTATCAGAAAGGAAAAACACAAATGTAGCTTTTCAAACCAGTTATATTTTTTTATCTGAGTTCTTAGGTTAACCATTAGATATATTTTTCTGCATTTAAACTTTATTTTAATAGGTACCAATAAAACAGCTGTTTATAATGAGATCTCTTTAAACTTTCACCAATTAAAAAGTTTTTCCAAATTAAAAAATCCATCATATGGCCATCAAATTATATACAAATATATATATATATATATATATATATATATATATATATATATATATATATATATATATATATAGTGATTTTAAACCAATAAGATGAAGAGGCCCTTCCACATGAGAGTCGGGGTTTTGCCTAAATAAAATTCAAAGGTTTACTCTCCAAAAGCTTAAAGCCTTCGTGGTCCAGGCTGATGCAGCAAAGTTTAAGATGGCAAAATATCTGAAAATTGGTACAATCAAAGAATTGCTTAGAATCCCAATTTATTTGTGTGGCCACCATATGTACACAATACTTGAAACTTTTGTACGGCAGAGTCCAAGGTTTCCTTTAAAAACTAAACTAAACATATATATACTTACATACACACACTTAAAACACCCAGAGAAAGATAAAACATTTACATTTCAAGGACACAGGAAGAGAAATCCAAGTTCCCCCTAAAGGGGATTTTGTTTTTATAAGTTCAGAATTCCAAAAAATGTTTTTATCAGGCCTGGTTATTTTCAGAGTGAGTTTTTTTTTTTTCTTATTCCCGATTAATGTTGTGAGTTTTGTATGTACATAAATCTGGCTGGGGTAATAGTTGGAGACTGGCAATCTGTCATTTCTTTTTCTTTTCTTTTTTGTTCTTTATTTTTTTTGAAAGTTCTATTCCCCATTGTAAGGTCGGGTTCTCAGAATAAATTTGCTAGTAAGATTTCCCACAGGGACAACTCTGTGGCATGAAGCCTTTGTCTCTACCACTCCTGGAAGATTCTCTGTCACCCGAGAATGCTGTTACCAGCCAGGAGGATGGTCCGAATTTTGGAGTTGAAAATTTCCTCATAAGAGTTTTACTTTTATCCTGAAAAATTCAATGGAGGTAACCAAATTGAGGAAAATATTAGACCAGCCACTTACCTAACCACTCAGTCCTGAACCCAGTGTCTTTCAACTTGGACCCACTCGGGATGTCTCCACTGGGTGAGTATTTTCCTCATATGTTTCCACCAGCCCCACTTTGGACATATCCTCAAGGTGGGTATTTCCTGTTATCTTTCAAACAGGCCCCACCCAGTATGTCTCCACTGGGTGGGTAATTCACCTCAGTTTCTTTCAACTGGAGGGCCACACACCTGGATACACCGCCAGATAAAACTTAGGATCATCAACCAATATGTGAGATCTGAGAACCAGGAGAGACTCAGCAAAATTCATCTGGACTCCCCGAGGAGGCGGATGGGCACAAAGGGCCAGTGCTGGTAGCAAGGCTTCGGTTACTCGGAGAGTTCAGGTGGAGAGAAATCTGCTGTGGGTCCCTTCATGGTGTCCAAAACTGTTGACTGAAATACATGTGCAGCTTAAAAGTTAAGAGTTTTGTTTTATTTGGCGGGAGGACTCGAGCCGGGATGACAGCCTTTCAGAACTCTCTGAGGGACTGCTCCCAAGTGGTTGAGGAAGAGCTAGGATACATAGGAGCTTTACAACAAAGACCAGGTTGTTGGAACAATAAAAGATTACTTGTTATCTAAAGAAAGCCAGGTGTCTCAAGTTCACGAATTTAGTGATTTTGTATGAATGGGAGGAAGCAAATATTAGGACTCACTGAATTCATTTTTTAGACAAGCACCTAGCTATCTCAGGCCAGTAGCCCGTCCTTTCTTATTCTGAGTCTGCTCAGAGGGCACCATTGTGATTTGCTGCTGTGGCTGGGCTCCAGGCCTGTCCTCGCTGGGGGGTGACGGCAGCCTTTAATGACTTGGTATCAGTATTCTTTGTTTACTGACATGGTTGCAGTATTCTCAATCACATTGTAGTATTTTCGTTCACAGACCGATTATGGATAATCTGCAACCTTGGAAAGCAACCGAGATGGAATTACTGCAGATACCTTCTGCTTTAATAAGCCGTGGGCAAACATAAACATGGAGGAAGCATATACTTGGATTTGGAGGTGTAGGGAAGGGATTCTGCACATTAAAGGAGAACGCAATGCAGAATTCCTTAAGTCCACCTTTCTTTACTGTAGTGGTTTCTGAGAACATTTTATGGTAATTAAACAACATTGACAAATGGTGGCACACATTGCATTTAAGAGATGGCCGGCTGCAAACTTGTATATTGGACAGGTGGAATTCATAGGCAAGTGGTCAGGTGGATGGGAGAGAGATGGAGCCAAGGCCTGGGCCCAGATTCCGGTTTAAATCGCCATTTCTTCAACATAGGGCCTTGGAACAGAATGCATACTCTCTTAACCTGTTGGTGAATCTGTGAAATTGGCATGATAATATTCGTTTCATCCTGGGATTGTTGTAGGATCTAAAGAGTATTATAGCACACATGAAGCATTTAACACGCTGGCACTTAGCAGTGTTCACTGTGTGGGGCCGCCCCGCTTAGCGTGTGTCAGAGCCGTAAAGGCAGCATTTGTCTGTTGAGGATGCACTTGTAGCCCCTTGGCTAGGTTGTGAATTTGCTGATTTCCTTTAATACTTGTAACTCTGTGTGACATGGGCAGTTATTTTCATGGACAGATGAGGAATCTCAGGGTAAAGAAGACTGTGTAATTTGCCCAAATTCAGACCATAATTTTGGGTTCAGTGGCCTCGGTTCAGCATGGGCCCCTGGGCCTTCTGCTCTCTCCGTTCAGCACCAGAGCCAGAAATGGAGTTGGCTGTTTCCCTGCCCAGAATATCCAGCAGGCCGCAAGACACCCCTGGCCCTGTGCTGCTTGAGCAAAAACTCCGGAGGAGAGGCAGTTACAAAAGGGATAAACATAAAAATAGACGACAGCAAACTGTGATCAGCCCTGAGAAGGAAAGGAACACGTCTCGCCGTGCAGAGCTGTGAGCTTTCCCTTCTGGGCTGGTCTGGGTGCGTTCATCTCAGCTAAACAAGCTCTGCTGTTGCAGCAAGGTAGGAAGGCAGGGCGCGTGTGGGTAGGTAGACAGGGCCTTATTGATCGTACTCATTCCCCATTAAGTGGCAGCTTTCACGGGCACTTACCTAGTAAACAGATGTGGGCCATAATCATCACGCACATTGCTTGGAAGTTTTATTGACCCCAGCTTTGAGATGAGGTCATTGAACCCGGGGAGTTTGCTGCATGCCCGTGATTACCTTGCAAATACCCCAACTGTTCTTTCAATCTAGACTGGTGTGGCTGTCATGCCCCAGCCCTGTGAATGGCATCGTGTAGCTTCTCCCAAGTGGCCCAAATGACTGACATTGATATGCTTAATTCGTTGGAAATGGTATGTGGCAATAATAGAAAAAGGTAGTAAGAAATTGTTTGGAAAACTGGAAAAAACCTATTCTTCCCCAGCTGGGGGAGCGTAACCTGTATCATTCACCCTACTCACTGCCTGTCACCTCCTCCCTGCCGACTCCGTGTTCAGAAGCCACTCTGAGCCTTGGGAGAACATTTTTCCTCATGACACTTTTGACTAGGACCCGCGACATCTCTGTCCCTGGTTAACTCTCTCTTCAAAGCCATTTAAATTTTTTGCAGGCTCCTCCACTCAGATGTAAGAATAGCCTCTTTAAACTTCTTGATGCAGCTCCGTAATGAAGATCTTGCGATGGAAACCTAACCAAAACTGGGATGTATGCACAGTGACTGCAACCTCAGCACATTGTGAGTTCATAATCAGAGGGGTGGGTGACTCAGGAAAGGCTTTTTTAAGGTAACAAGGGGAAAGTGAAAGGACGCAGGCTGTTTGAGAAAGAAACATCTCGGTCACAGCCAACAAGACACCTGTGTTCAGGATGGGGTGTGGCGAGTGCAGAGTTCTCACAAATAAAGAAGTGATGTGATGGGAGGGAGGACAGCTGGGTACTTTATTGGGGAGAAAAAAGTGGGCTGAACATTTCCTGGTTGAACAAGAGGATTGTGACATGATGTGCTTGTATTTTGGAGAGAAGGGTTTTGTGGGGACAGGCCTAGGATTATGCTGTCTGGCTGGGGAGTCAGCACAACAGAGAAACACAGAGATCCTGGCAGACCCCAAGGCCCAAGCTGGCGAGAGGCTGCCCACAAATTGGAGCCCTGGAGGCTGGTTCTGTCCCTTAGCTGGGGACTCAGACCTCGCTTCACAGCCCAGTCCTGTTGATACAAGAATAAAAAGCGTTGGGCATGAGAAGGGCTGTGCCCCACGCTTTCGTTTAGCCCCTGGGATGTGCCCCAACAGATTTTGTTCTTTGACTTCATGCAGTAAAGAATTCAAGAGCAAGCCAGTGTTGAATAAAGGTATATATATTCAGAGAGATACATTGAAATGCAAGAGAAACCTCACGAGGTGTGGGGGTTTGATGCACAGATTAGAAGTAGGTACACACTCCACAGACAGAGTGTGGGCCTTCTCCAAAGAGGGAGAGAGAGTGGTGACCGCGAGGTGGCGCTGTGTTGCTTGTTTTCTTGGGCTTGGTGGTTTCATATGCTAATAAGTAGAAGGACCAGCCCTAGGGCAAGGGGCTGGGATTCCCAGGGAGTTGGCCATTTCCCACCCTTTGACCTTTTGTGGCTATCATTGGGACTGCCATGTGCCTGGGGCATGTTATTCACCACGTTACTATTACAATGGGTGTTTACTGAATCTCAAGATCTGCTAGAAGTTAAATCTCTTCATCCTGAGCCTCAAGGCCTTTTGGGGGTTGAATGCTTCACCATTTTGATGTCAATTGCTGTGGCCTTCCTTGAATGGCTGTGCTCTTCCCCCTTCCATCCTGTATCACTGTGATGACACAAAGACAGTAAAGGCTGGGCCCTAACCGTGCTCCTGCATTTAAGGGCGGGAAGTGTGGGGTGGGCTTATGATGACTCTGAGTGGTGAGAAGGATGTTTCAGATTTTCTCACGTGAGACATGGGGATCTGCCAGCAGCCTCCCCAGATTTATCTCACGGGCATTATCCCTTGTGTTGTTATGGAAACAACAGGCCAGCCAAGAAACAAGAATCACACAGAGGGTTGGAGTACTGAGATTTATTACGCTGGCAGGCTCAGAGAGGTTTCTTTTCCAAAGCTCTGAGCACCTCCAAGATGTGCACATGAGGTTTTATAGGATTAATTACAAGTATGGGGCTATTAGCCAATAAGGCTCAAACAACAAAAAGCAAGGAATCAGTACACTGAAGCTTATCAATTTGGAACAGATCCCGTTACTGACAAATGTTGACCTTGGATTTTCGGGTTAGCTTCTTAGCCCAGTAAACTGACACTAAACTTCAGATTTACCAGGTAGCCCAGCAAAACTTACATCACTAAACCGACACTTATCACACTTAGATTTGTGACTTAGCTTGTTAGCCCAGCTGGGGTTTTCCTTCACAGTGTCACTTATCTTTTGTATTTTTCTTTTTTTCTTTTTTTAAATATTTAATCCAAATTTAATATCAGGGTTCTTTGGGAAAGAAATTTCTCTTTTTCTTTTCTTTGGGGCTCTTTTGGGGGGCAGGTAATTAGATGTATTTATCTGTTAGTGGAAGCCCTGGGGCTTCAACCCAGGACCCCGTGCACGCTAAGCACACGCTCTACCACCCGCCCCATCATCTTTTCTTTTTGGTTTAGCTGCCAAGAATCCTACAGCTGAATTTCTAGTCAGCCTTTAACACTTGCCCTGACTTCATGGAATCCATTTTTATGAGTTTATCTCCCCCTGGCTTCATTTAAGTATTGAATATCCATTTTCTCTTCACTCTCCGTTTTGCCTTTTTGTTGTTATGGTTCTTAAGCTGTTTATAAAAGAATTGTTTAAATTCTCTTTTAGCAAGAGGCTGAATGTGAATAAATATGTAAACAAACAGCACAATTAAATGCTTTTATACATTCTGAGCTGTTTAGTAGTTACTTAAAAACTGAATTGAATATTAAAGTAATAGCATTTAAAAAATATTTTTTAATATTTTATAAAAATATAGCTGATTTAAAATATGATATTAGTTTCAGGTTTACAATAGATGCTCCATTTATAGTTACTGTAAAACATTGTCTGTATTCCCTGTGTTGTAAGATACGTCCATCTAGCGTGTTTACATTACATGTTGCAGTTTGTATAAGAAAGTTGGGTAACGCAGAGCCTGGGACGTGGCTGTGTCTGACCCAGGTTCACGCTCATCCTGCCTGTCAGAGCTCAGGCCTTCACAACTGTCTGCACGGGAGCGAGTGGAGGCAGCTCTCATCAGTGCTGGCACCACCCTGTGAGTGGCAGTGACAGCAGTGATTTTGTGTGGAGGTGCAAAGTGTTTTTCCAAGAGCTTTATATGCGTTTCTGCATTTAATAATAAAAGCCCTCCTGTGAGAAGCGTTTTAAGTTTTCAATGTATAATACATTTTATTTTGATATTGATAGATTTCAAACCTCTGGAAAATTTACAGGAGTAGTAAAATAAATGCTTAGATAGAGTTCACTTTAAAGGGCACTATTTGGCTTTCTGTGTCTGGTTTATTTTAGCATTAAGTTTCAAGGTTCATCCATATTGTAGCCTGAATCAGTTCTTTATTCTTTTTGTTTGATAATATCATTTTCAATTTTTTTTCGTTTTTGGTCTATTTAAAAATATTTTCATTGAAGTCTTGTTAGTTTATAATGTTGTGTCAGTTTCTTGTGTACAGCACAACACTTCAGTTAAATAGGAACATACCTGTAGTCATTTTCATACTCTTTTTAAACATAAGTTACTATAAGATATTAAATATATTCTCCTGTGCTATACAGTATAAACTTGCTGTTTATTCTTTACATACTCAGTATCTGCAAATCTTGAACTCCCAATTTATTCCTTCCCACACCCTCTCCCCACTGGTTACCATAGTTTGGTTTCTAAGTCTCTGTGTCTGTTTCTGTTCTGTAGATATTCTTTTTTCTTTCTTTCTTTTTTTTTAGATTCCACATGTGAGCAATCTCATATGGTATTTTCCTTTCTCTTTCTGGCTTACTTCACTTAGAATGACATTTTCCAGGTCCATTGATGTTGCTACAAATTGCATTATTTTATTATTATTTTATGGCTGAATAGTAGTCTATTGGACAAATATGCTACAACCTCTTTATCCAGCCATCTGTCAGTGGACATTTCGGTTGTTTCCATGTCTTGCTATTGTAAATATTGCTGCTGTGAAGATTGGGGTGTAGGTGTCTTTTTGAATTAGGGTTCCTTCTGGATATATGCCCAGGAGTGGAATTGCTAGTTCATATGGGAGGTCAATATTTTGTCTTTAGAGGAACATCTATACAGGTTTCCACAATGGCTCCACCAAACTGCATTCCCACCACAGTGTAGGTGTGTTCCCAATTCTCCAGAGACTCTCCTGTATTTATTGTCAGTGAACTTCTGAAAGATGGCTATTCTGACTGGTGAGAGGTGACACTTGATTGCAGTTTTGATTTGCATTTCTCTGATAATGATATTGAACAATTTTTCATGTGCCTACTGGCCACTTGTACGTCTTCATTGGAGAAATGTTGCTTTAGGACTTCCGTAAATTTTTGAATTGAATTGTTTGTTTGTTTTTCTTATGAAGTATAAAAGCTGTTTACATATTCTGGGAATTAAGCCCCTAGCAGTTTCATTTATTGCAAATATTTTCTCCCATTCCATAGGTTGGTTGTCTTTTTGTTTTGCTTACTGTTTTCTTAGCTGTGTAAAAGTTTGTAAGTTTAATTAGATCCCTCTTGTATATTTTTGGTTGTTTTTCTATTGCTTGAGTAGACTGCTCTAGGAAAACATTGCTGAGATGTATGTCAGATGTTTTGCCTATGGTTGTTTCTAAGAGGTTTATACTATCTTGTCTACATGTTTAAGTCTTTAACACATTTTGAATTCATTTTTGTGCATGCTGTGAGGAAGTAGTCTAACTTCAATGATTTACATTCAGCTGTTCAGTTTTCCCTACACCACTTGCTGAAGAGGCTGTCTTTACTCCATTCTATGCTCTGACCTCCTTTGTCAAAGTTTCAATGACCAAAAGCTTGTGGGCCTATTCTTGATAATTTTGTTTATCCGTTCATTGATGGGTGGATATTGTTAGTAACTTTTGGCTACTCTAAATGATACTGCTATGAATATTGATGTGAAATTTTTTATGAGAATATGCTTTCATTCTGTTGGCTGTACATTTGGCCCGCCATATCTGTAGTTTCCACTACATGGATCCAGATGACTGATTGTAAAGGGACTCGAACATCCCTGGATTATGGTATCCAGGGTGTGGGGTTCCTGAAACCAACCACCCAAGGGTATTGAGGGATGACTCTACATATAGGAGTGGAATTGCTGAGCCATATAACTCTAAGCTTTTGAGGAAATACCAGACTTCTCCAAAGAAGCTGCACCATTGCCCCTTTCCTCTGGCTGCATAAGAGGTCACTCTGCCTCCTGAATGACATTTCTTATTGTCCATGTTTTGGTTATAACCATCTTAGTGGGTGTAAAATGAGATCTCATTTTGTTTTTGATTTCCCTAGTGATGCTGAGCATCTTTTCATATGCTTATTGGCCATTTGTATATCTATTTAAATTCGTGGTAAATTTAAAAATTCGGCTTATTTCCTTGTATTGTTCAGTTGAAAGCATTCGTTATATATCCTGGATACTACTCTCTTATTAGATAAATGCTTTACAAAATTTTTCATCTATTCTGCACATTGTCCTTTCACTATATTTTTTTTAAACATTAAAACAATTTCTTTACAGGGGAGGTAGTTATGTAATGATTTATTTTATTTTTCTTGTTAAGCATGCACTCTCTCACTTGAGATACACATTTTCCCTGTCATTTCACTTTCTTGATGATGTCCTTTGTAAGGAAAAGGTTTTAATTTTGATGAAGTCCAGTTTATCTGCTTTTTTCTTCTATCATTTGTGCTCTTGGTTTTGTATCTATGAACCAAAAGCTTATCCTAGGCCCACAAAAATTTATACTGTGTTTTCTTTTAGAAAGTGTATAGGTTTAATTTTTACATTTCTGTCTGTGATCTATTTTGAATTAATTTTATTTGTTATATAAAATATGGGTGTTCAGATTCCAGATTGATTCTTTTGCCTGCAGACACCCAGCTGTCCCTGAACCATTTGTTGAATAGACTATTCTTTCAATGGAGTGTTTTTGGCCCCCTAGTGGAAAACTGTCTGTAAATGTAAGTTTTCCCCGTGGGTTTTTATTGTGTCTCTTAGATATATTTATCCAAACTTATGCCAGTATCATACTGACTTAGTACTATAGCATTTTAGTACACTTTAAAGTGAGTCCTCCAACTTTATTCTTCTTTTTCAAGGTTGTTTTTGCTGTCCTGGGCCCCTTGCACGTCCATGTGAATTTTGGGATCAGTTTTTCAATTTTTGCAAAGAAGTTAGCTGGAATTTTGATAGGGATTCCACTGAATATATAGATCACTTTGAGGAGTCTTAACATTTATAATAATTTTGTCAATCATTCCAAGAAAATGGAATGTCTTCCATATATGTAGATCTTTTAAAATTTATTTTGGTGATACTTCAAAAAGTTCAATGTACAAATCTTGTAAATTTTTGTTAAATGTATCTCTCACTTTATTTTTAATGCAAAGGCTGAGTTTCTTATGGGTGGGACTATATATCAATCTTCTTATTTCTAGAAGTCCTTCACAGCAAATACCCTAGGTATATATTTGCTACATAAATCTATCCACAACTATTCCCCGCCCCATGATATAAGAAACCAAGACCCAAGTTAAGCTACCTGAAAACACATATGTGGAAGTGAGAAATGAGACCCTTGGGTGGGGCTTTGTGCAGATGGTACTGAGAGCTTATTCAGAATGGCTTTTTCTTAATTTCTTTTAAACAACCCTTTCAGTGTATTTAGTCAGATACATTAAGAAAATGCCCTTTTGATGTGTGGAGTAGCTAAGACTATAATTTTCAGATAAATTCTAGTGAGAGTGTTGTACTTGAAACCTAATTTGCATCAATTTTTGAAGATTTATGTTTCAGGAGCTTTGACTAAAGAACACCTGTCTTTATTCAATAACGAGAACTAAATGCTCAAGCAACATGTAAGAGTTTGAGCAAACTGCCCCCGCCCCGTAGTGCTGGGTGGCTGCAGCTGTAACTGAGTCAGCGCTTACCTCTCCCAGTATGCTTGTGGTGATCTGCTCTAAGGGGCTCGTCCAACAGTTTGTCAGTAGTCTGTTAGACAATGTCATAAAACATTGATTGAAGGTTGCTGGAATGCAATATATTCTTATTAATATTAAGTAAGTACATATTGAGTGCTTACTGTATGATGGAATTGTCCCTCAGCCTCACATGAATATTATTTCTCTTAAAACCTCTCATATTTCCTTGTTATTCTCACTTTACAAATAAGGAGACTGAGAATTATGTCTTCTCTCTTTTGGGGGGAGCTCATTATCAATGATGAGAATTTGTAAGGAAAAAGATATTGATTCATCATGAGAAAATATTTTTGTGAGAGTCAGCAATGAAGAAGATGAACACTGAAGAAAGTGATCATTGTTCGAGTGAGACAAGCCCTGGGTTGTGCGGAGTCAGCATCCCTGTCCTGGACACGGTATGTGTAGGGCTGCGTGGTGGGTGAGGTGGCGCGGCCACGCAGGGAACGCGGATGCTGGGGCCTTAGGCTGTGCTCAAGCCCGGTGGGGCTTTCTCCTAAGGGCAGTGGACCATCATTGACAGATTTTAAGTAGGAGAGTGGGGTGCTCTCGTAGTTCACATTTGTCTTGTAGAATGCTTGGAAACATTTAGAAGGCTTGGCAGGAGGTGATGTGATGAGTCAGTGTAGGGTGGCTGCGAGGTGTAGCAGTGTTCAATTTTCAAGTGGTTTTCAGGCCCATGCTTATGGCTTAGTAGCTGTGTCAGTTTGAATGACACAGGCAAGGAAGTGAAACAATTTATCTAGTCAATTGAAGCAGTGATGTACCCAATTCCCAGGACTGTTGTGGAGATCCAGTGAGATACACTGTGCAGTGTGCAGCATGGTCTCCAGCACAGAGTCAGTGCTGAGTGAGTGCCAGTGATTATCTGGTAGGTCAGTTTAGGGTGGTGGGACTCGGTGACTGAGGATATCTGGTCCTTGAAGGAGGGGTCCATTCGCATCTGTGAGTGATGGGCCTGAGTTGGTAAACGCAGGGAGACCTTACCCCCCGACCAGAGGCCCTGGGCAGGACGGCTCGGGAGGGGCACCGTGAAGACAGCTCTTTGCAGGTGGAGTTGGAGGTGCCCTTGAAACATCTACGTGCAGTGTCACGAGCTTAAATAGGAGGTCTTGGCCCAGGCTGTGCATTTTCCTAAAATCTCAAGTCCTGAAGACGCCAAAGTATTGATCACTGAAAGTGAAGTCATACTTTAAAGGACAAATGAATAGTAGTATCATCTCTGTCATCAAAGCTCACGTCTATTTATTCATCACTCAGTTTGCTAATTGGGTACTTACAGAGCTCACTTCACCCTCCTCCCGTGGGATCAGGCTCCACAGAGAAGAGCTGGTGAGTCTCCCTCATTTCAAGAAGTAGACACATTTAGATTGTAGCGTTCTGTACCTTGCCAGACTTAGGATATTAGTCTGTTGGTTTAATTGTATTTTCTGTTGGCCATGTCCTGACAGGAGAGTAATTTTACCACATGGTCATGTTTCTATTAGCTGTTACTGAGATTTGCTGATCTGATACATAGTGTATGTATTATATTAACTTTGTAGAGTAGTTACCATTTTTCTGTCTTTGCCCTTTAATTTTGTTTGCCCCTTCAGTGTTATATCCTTTTTGGGGCCTTACTTTTTTTTAATTAAATAATGTCTGTTAGCAGTTAAGAAAACAAAAGCAAAGAAAAAATGCACATGAGAGCTAAATTTAGAAAATATCTAGTGTGGTTTCTGTCTCGGCAATGGAGGGTTCTAGAAACTCTTTGAAACCTTCATTAGACAAGTGTTATAAAATGCTGATTAACAAATAAAACCTTCCTTCCTCATCTTTCAACCTGCACAACTAATTGTCAAGAAAGTGAGGGGAAATTCTCAGAAGCCAAGACAAACGAGAAAGCAGGGATTCTGGGAGATACGTGAGCGTTAGAAGCCGTGGGGTGCTGCTTGGCTTCTGGACTTATTTTCAGTTGCCTTGACAGGAGGGCAGGAGATGAGACCCAGGCCTCTCAAAATAGGAGTTGGATGGGTGATCATATTATGGGCCTAGCCAATCCTGAGTATCTTGGTTTACTAAAGGGTGAAAGAGGAAAAAAAATTCCTCAAGGCAAGAAAGTAAGGAAAGTCAATTTTGTTGGAAGTAGGGAAAAATAACAAATCCAAAGTAAGGATATAGTTTAAAGCTGTTCTGACATTAGAGTGACCACAAACTCCTGGCAGAAAGCCACAGCTACTCCTTGATTGATAAGTTGTGTTTTGAATGAATCAGTGAACAGCCATTCTGAAAAAGGCCTCCAGAGTCTTGTGGATCAAGATACTGGACAGCAAACACCTCCCTTCCAAGGTCTCATTCAAATAACCAGAATGGTTTTAAAGGAAACTATCAATAATCTGAGTTCTATTTATTGACATTACTATATGCTAGGAATTCAGAGGTGACTATGTAGTTGTCTCCTCTTTTATGGACCTTACTTTCTCTTTGGGGAGACAAAATGACATAGTTGGGTATCTTGGTGGAGGGAGGTGTTAGTCTGTTGCAATTAGCCAGGAGAGGAGATTAAGAAAACAGTGAAGGGTCTTGTTCACTTGGCTTTTAATTGCAGGCTCAATGAGCTGTCACTGGAGGGAATAGATCTTACGGAGGATGGACTTAGCTCAGGTCTCTTTGGAATGGACAAGGGAACCTGGAGTAAGACAGTCAAATCTGTGCAGACATTAAAGTTCACTTGAACGTGCTCCATCCCTGAGCCAAAGACAGGACAAATATGCAGCACTTCTTGAGGACAGAGGAGTGGTTTTTAAGGTTCTTCAAGAATGAATCCCAGGGAACCGAGATGGCCAGTTGTCAAACTGAGACTTTGCTCTTTGGACGGTGTACCCATCAAGGGTATTGGCCTTTTATATGTTTCCATTTGTCTTTAATACATGTCTGTTGATGAGGACGTGGGCACAAGTGTTTGACACCTTGTCGAGGTGATTTTGGATACCTGCCTAGAAGCACGGACACAGTTGCCGCTGCATCATACATCTTGCAGCCCGTCCCTTTCCCCAGCTCCGTAATCACGGCAGAGTGGTTCCTTGTTGACCTGTCCATCTCCTAAGTGACATCATAACCCATGAAAAGACCAGAGCATATTAACTTGGCTTTGTTAAAGTCAAAGGTACAGATCAAATATGGAGTCAGATTTGTAATTTCCTATTTCAGTAGTGCCATGGAGAAGACAGTTTGGTCAGCTTTTTGTAGTGCCCTGGAGGCATTCTCTCTCAGCTTCTGGGCGCCTCTGTAGAAAACCCTTCATAGCTGTCTGGCCTGCTGGAAAAGCACTCTGCCTGTTTTACCCTGAAGATGTGTTCTGTTTATAAACTCATCACTACTACTTGGAAAACAACTCAATAAAAACTCAGTTGGTTTTCCACCAGCCATGGGCAGGGGTGAGGTAAACAGTGTTATTATTTCATAAAATAATAGTAATAATAGTAATTGTGATATTAGTAGTAGTAGTAGTAGTAATAATAATAATAATAATATTAAAAGAAGTCTTAAAACAGGAATGAGCACATTGGAGAGAGTCAATAAATGCTTTCTGGCTTAAATCAAAAGTGATGACTCAGTGATTCCATGGCTGCTCTATTTGCTAAGCTAGTTACTCTTTGCTCCATTACACATTTTTTTAAGTGAAAAAGAATTACAAGCAAATGGTTAAAAAAAAACTCAAACAGAGCACAAAAATACACAAGTGAAAGAAGATTTCCCTCATCCTCTGTTCTTTCAGCCTTCTCTGGAAATGTCACTGTTTACTATCCTTTGGGTGCTTTTCCAGATATGCTTTGCACATTCCCACCTATGTATTTAAATTAGTTTAAAATTTTAGTTATTTTTAACTTAAAGGGATTTAAATCCTCAAGTGGCTTCTGGCCGGGTAATAGAAAAGAACAAATCTGACTCCATATTAGATCTGTTCCTTTGAATTTAACCCTATGCTCTGTCTCCTAGGCTTCATCTTGCTTGTAAAACAATGTTGCCTAGAGCCTGAAATAAACAGGAGATCCTATTCTGAAGGCTCTGACCTTTAAGGATATTTAACACTTTTTCATTCATTAAAAGATAGCAAATTGCATAATAGAAAATAACTTTTGTTTTGTTGGAGGATTGCAGGGATCTGACCCACGCAGATAGTTGCAAGAACAAAGGATTCTAAGAAGAAGGAATCCCTACACTAAGAAGTTTGCAACAACCAAGCACATAGGAAAGGAGCCTGAATTGTGACTTGGGGAGATGGTTTTCCAGGACATTAGTTTGCCATCTAGGTCTACAGAAACTTGCTATTCCGTGCCCCAACATCTGGTCTCCCAACTTATTGTCCTGTCCTGCACTGAGGAGAAAGAATTTCGACTTGGTAACACTCCTATCTACCTAGAAAGCTGGGCACTGGAGCTGAGTGTTATGGAAACAGGCCAGCCAAGAAAAGCACCAATCGGGGTGTTGGGTGTACTCAGAAGTATTATGCCGGTGGGCTCAGAGGGGCTCCTGCTCCGAAGTTCTGAGCACCTCCAAGACGTGCACATGAGGTTTTAAAGGCTTAATTACAAGTAAGGGGGAATTAGCCAATAAGGCTCAAAGAACAAAAAGCAAGGAATCAGTACGCTGGAGCTTATCAATTTGTAATAGATCACATTACTGACACTTGTTGAGCTTGGAATTACGAGTTAGGTTGTTAGCCCAATAAACTGACACTAAACTTCAGATATATGAGATAGCCCAGCAGAATTTAGATCAGTAAACCGACACTTATCACACTTAGATTTGTGACTTAGCTTGTTAGCCCAGCTGGACTTTTCCTTCACATGAGGACAGCTCTCCCACACCCAGGGAACTACTGCGAGCCCTTGATGTTTCCACTAGGGTTGGGTATGGTTTACCCAGGAGGGATGGGGACTATGCACCAACACTCAGGCAGTCTGCTCTGTCTGGGGCTCTGATCTTGTACCATCCCGCTCCCCGCCAGCCCAACACCTGGGACAGTGGAGCTAAGGCAGTGATCCTGCCTGCCTGTTTCCCAGCGTGTAAAAGGGGAATATGTACCTTTCCCAAGGTAGTTCTGAGCGACAACACCTGCGGGTGCTTGGTTCTCAGAGCAAGAGAAAACCCAGGTCCGCGTGGGGGCAATGGGTGTGATCCCCATAGGGCTTCTGCAGGAGCATCGGTTGGAGGGCTGGATCAGGGAGGTAAAACTTGAGCTGCGGGACTTGAAGGGTTACAGAATGGTACAGAGGCTCGTCTGCCACCTCTGGGTGCCCCAGAGGTAAAGCTTTTTCTCTCCAACACCGCTACCACCCTCCCCTCTCCATATCCCTCCCTAGTCTCTGCTCATCCTGTCCATCTGTATCCCTCCACTTTTCCCCTCTGCTCCACCCACTCCCATCTTCTCCCTCCCTCGCTGTCCCACCTTCTCTCGCAGAACCCAGAGAGGATCGCTGGCCCTCCTGTGCATGCGCAGTCAGTGCCAAGTGGTCAGTGCCCTGAAGACACAACTGACAAATAGAAGGGGGCCGCACCCTGTTACAGCGGGTGCTTTCACTTTTTGGGTCCTTATGTAACTGCGTGGTGTTATTCAGGATCACCCATTCTGAACTGTGTGATGGTGCTGCGGTGTCTCCTAGTTATTTGTTTCTGTAAGTACTCATGTATTTTTTCCAATGTGTGGTACTAGACATCTAAAAATGCATTTTTCAGATGAAAAATAATGTGTATTAAATATAAAAGTCTGAAAAAAGGGTCAAAAAGGTCTATC
This sequence comes from Vicugna pacos, assembly GCF_048564905.1. Lineage (NCBI taxonomy): Eukaryota > Metazoa > Chordata > Mammalia > Artiodactyla > Camelidae > Vicugna > Vicugna pacos. Next base: position 2,798,396 of record NC_132997.1, read on the forward strand.
CTTTTCCCAGTATTCAGAGATAATAATTAACACTTTAACATCTATTTTCTGTTCTTTTCATCAGTGTGTATTAACTCTGTCATAAAAACCAGCGAGCACTGTGTTCCTGTTTGCTGTATGGAGACCTCCATTTTCCATTCGGCTTATTACAATTTTTTTTACAGTATTCTATCTCTGCTGGCATGATTTTTAATGACCATTATAGCATTCTGTGTTGTGGAATCCCCGTCCATTTTACTTTGGACTTAAGTAAACTTTTAAATTCCAAGTAAACTTAACTGGAATACTGAAAAGAGAACTGTGGTGGTACCGAAAGTCCCCTACTTCCCTTCCCCTTTATTCCTGAGAGTAAAAACTGCTGACAATGTGGAGTATATATTTCATGACCTTTAGGCCTATGTCATATATATATACACATACATAAATGTATATGAGTAATCTATGTATATGTGTGTGTATATAAGCTTTATTGAAAAATAAGGCCATACTATATGTTTTCTGCAGCTCGGTTTATTCACTAAGGTATATATCACAGACGTCCTCTCCCTCCAGACTCACCCGGTCCTTTCAGATAGAGTAAAGGGGTCTCCTGATGTGCAGGTTTGGTCTCTTGTGTAAGGACACCTTTCGTGGGAGAGAACTGTGGAAAAGGCCTTGGACCACGCAGAAACACCGGAACTTTAGTGGCCACAGCTCACCGTGATTTACCGCATCATTGTCTTGATGGTGGACACTTAAGTTTTCTCCATTTTCCACTGTCAGAAAGGGTGTCTGACTGGCATCCTTCTTGTACAAACATTCCTGTGATCTTGTATGAGTATTCCTTTAGTTAAGGTTTCTGGAAATTTAGTCCTTGGATGTGACAACTACATAAATCCCAGGCTCCTTTCAAGTGAATCTAGAAATTCCTTCTCCTGTGGGGAATGAAAAGATGTAGAATAAATTTTGTAACCAATTCTCTATCGCTGGGTATGATTCCACTTCAGCTTTTCTTCCCACCAATGTAAACAGTGCTGTGTAAATGCTCTGATGAGTACATCTTTTTGAACTGATTCTTTTTGTAAATGAAACGATTCCTAAAAGTGAAGTTCAGCCTGTGTGTACACACGTTTTCCAGGGTTTATATATCCATTGACATGTCGTCCTCCAAAAGATCACTCCCAGTTTGTTGTCTCAAAAATGGACACTAGCTGGAATATATTTTACAAATATTTGGCAATATGATGAGCAAAATGATTTTCATTGTTTTAGTTTGCACTTTATGACCAGTGTGGTATTGAGCATTTTTCACTCATTAGCCAGCTAACTTTTAAAAAGTGAATGATCCCTTTGTCCTTTGCAAATATTTCAGTGAGGGAGCTTGTTGCTTTGTGACAGCTCAATGTATATTATGAACATTAACCCCTTGTCTTCATCAACATGTATCACAGAGCTTTCCCTTGTCATTTTTTGCCTTTCATTTTGTTCAGTAGGTTCATTTTTGTTGTGGCCCAAAATAACCTTTAGATAGTAAATGTCTTCTTTTTGGGTTTTATTCTTGATATTATTCTTAGAAATGCTTTCTTATAATGGTATAAATTTCTTCTGTAGGTTTTTTTAATCTCTAAGATGGAGATGATAATGGTACTTGTTACAGTGAGGAGAAGCTGAATTGATATGAGCAAAGAGTTGTATTTGCTCTTATTAGTACTTTCTATTATTTACATCACTTTCAGTAACTTTTCTTGTGGTCATTATGACTGGAAAAGAATTTGTTTTTTCCAGGGATTCTCTGATTGTACCAAGACAATTATTGAATTCATACTTTGCTTTTTAATTTGAAATCCCACCTGTAAAAAATACTTATGTACACTAGAGTCTCTTTTTGAGCTCATGATTTATTTCTGTCAATCTTACTTTCTTACTCTAGCACTATATCTTACATATTGTAAAAATTTATTTAATATCTGACAGTGCGATTTTTTGATTTGCTTTTCGATCCCTATTTTTCTTTGCTATTATTATGACTTCATTTTTCCTGAAGAATTCTAATATAATTTTTTCAAGTTAAAAAAAGGATAAGTGTTGTCATGAGATTTTTTAGTAATTTTGAATTATCTTTAGGAGAACGTACATCTTTACAAAACTGCTTTCCTCCATACAAAAGGTTGATGTCTCTACTTTCATACTTCTTACTTTACCCCTCAGTACAGTCCTGTACTTCCTCCATATACAACATGGGCATTGTTTTTGAGTTTATCCCAGATTATTGTTGATGTTTTTGTTAATTTTTTAAGTGAGAAATTTTTGCTATTATATTTTTTAACTGTTAAAACTGACACCTAGGAAGGCAGATTCAGTTTGCAAATACTCACTTTGTAACTTCTCATTTAAAATTGTAAGTATTAAGTACTTGTTACAGAATCCTTTCTTTTCTGTTTTTAAAAATTTGTTTCCAAGATTCTCAAAATGGTCATAGCTAAGTAGTATAGGTGGGGAGACAGATGGAGAGAGGTAGTGTGGCTCATGTACAAACTGTGAGCACTTTCATGGCTGCCTTTACGTTGGAAAAGCTGCTGAAGAGTCCAGGTTAGACCAGGGGTGGCTTTGTATGCACTTGAAAGCCAGCTTTCCTGCCTGTATGGTGAAGCCTGGTGGGCGTGGCAGGTAGATGATCAAGGTCGAATGGAGGTTATTGGCTGCACAGAGCGCTGTTTCTGAGAACTGGAGACCATCGCCATGGGAAATGCTTGGTGCCAGGAACAATGCAGAGGAGCTGGGGACCCTATGTGTTAAGGATTTTCCAGCCCTAGTAGTGGGAAGATCAGACTCTGCCTTCAGATCTGAGTTTGAATTCATCCTCTTTAGTTTACTTGTCCTCTGACTTTGGTCAAGCTATATACCCTCTTTCACTTCCTGTTTCCTTGTCTCTCAAAGTAGGAGAATTACATCCTGCTGCTAGAGTGTTTGATCAGGTTAAATAATTTGTGTCTATAAGATGTCACGTACAGTCACAATCTCAGTGAGAAAAGGGCGGTTGCCTGTTCTTCTGCAACTCAGTGCTTGACAAGACATGGGGGAAAGCCAGTCCCTAATTTGTGTGTGATGCAAGTAGGAACAAAATTAATGTCTTGCCTTTCCCTAGCAGTACTCTTACAGCTTTGCTTCATTTACTTCTTTCCTCCTTTCCTTTCCCCTTTCCCATCCTCCACCAAAAGAGCCTGAGACTCTCTCAGAATAATAGATTCAAATTAATTTAAAGGTAGGCTCATTCTCACGAAATAATAATAACATAAAAAAAACTGTGCACATCCCAGAATAAGTTGTATTTGATTTACACACACACACGTGTGCACGCACACACACACACACACACAATCAGGCTACCTCCCACTTGCAGAGGGAGAAGGACCACTTTTTCTGAGTTTTCACTCACTGAGCGTGAGAACAATGTCTCTTACACAGACGTTCACCAGGCTTCGTGCATGGTGTTTTTAATTGAATTTCGGCTTTGTAGCCATAGATATAGTCTCCTAATAGAAGAGAGAAAGTGGAGACATAGACATTCTGCTGAGATATTGGTGTCATCATATTTTAGTTGTAAAGGACTTAAGACAGCATAGAGTCATAACATTTCATGGGTGAGAATCCATTTTGTTGTCACTTGGACAAGAACCTGGATCTTCTGCCATCTTGTCCACGTGGGTGAAGAGGCAACTGGGCAGGGGATGGCAGGCATCCTTCTTGCTTGAGTTCCATGTTCTTGCTAGTTTTCATTGCTCAGCTGCCTTTAGTTTATGTCCATGAGGCCTCTCATGGGAAGGTCACTCTGTCCTGATAGAATGAGTTTCTTATCAGCAAAAAGCTCTGGAGCCACTCATATTTCCCAGAGTTTTCTGCTGATCTGCTGACACTTTATATAATTGAGACTTAAGAAAATACTGAATATAAAATCCTTATTGTTATTGTTTGCCCTCGAGTTCCATAGGAATGGGGTGCTGTCTCAGGCTGTCTAAAGCTCGATCTGAACAAAGATAGGGTGATAGGTTGTGCTGCTGTACCTCCAAAGTCAAAGGGGATTTCCACCTTAGCTTTTAGAATCAGGCAGATGAGTTCAAATCTTGCCTTTACCAATTATTATCTTTGTGTCTTGGGAGAGAAACTGTACTTTTTTGTGTCCAAATTTGATTATCTGTAAATAAGTTCAGTATTTATTTTAAGGTTTCTGTTTTAGAATTGAATGAGCTAATACTCTCATTTATACCTAAAATAGTGATTGCATGGTTCTATGCTGGTGCCTTGGTAGTTGATTACTAAGGGACTCCGCAGTGAGAATGGGGGTGGGGGACTCCGGGGTAATAGAGTTTATATTCCAGGATATGCTTGTAAAAGACTGGATGTGCAGTGGATTTTTAGTAAATATCTACTCCTTTCCTAATCTGCATTGATTGTGTATATATCTTTCTACTAATATATAAACAATTTTTATTGCAATTTAAATATCTTTGTAGTACTTACAATATGTAGCTTTAAAAAATACGTGAAATAAAATGATTTGACTTTTATTTTCTTTTCAATAAGCATAACAAAACAAAAGAAAAAGAAAAAAATGTTTGAAGGAGTAGAAATAATTTTATTTCTTGGAATCAGTTCCGTATAATAGGTTTTTTGTTCGTGTTGTTAAACAGCATATAAAACTGATAGGTTGTGACATTCTAGAAATGAGGAAACAGTGGAGACATACTACCTCTAATGCAGTCACTTTGTTACCAAGTCCAAACTCGTTCTGCTTGCTGCATGACAGGCCAATAAATCGGGAGATGAGATGTTGGAGTAAGGAATAGTGACTTTATTTGAAAATCTGGCAGACCCAGAAAATGGCATATTGATATCCAGTAGAACTCTCTTCCCCAAAGCAGAATTCAGTCTCCTTTTATACTAAAAAGCGGCGGGGATGTGGCTGGTTGTTGCAAACTTCTTGCTGTACGAATTGTTTCTCCTTGGAATCCTTTGTTCCTGCAGCTGTCCATGTGGGTCAAATTATGGTGCCCCCGTATAACCTCCAAAGAAAAGAAAGGTTATTCTCTATTTTGCAACTTGCCATCTGTACATAAGTGTAGAAGAGCTAATATCCTTAAAGATCAGAGCCCGGAGAATAGGCCCTCCTGGGTATTTCAGGCTAAAGGCAACATTCTTTTACAAAAGGTGCAAAAACATCAAGTCTGAGCCTAGAAAACAAGGTACAGATTTAAAGTCAGACGAACACATCTAACATGGAGTGAAATTTGTTCTTTTCTATTAGAATTAATTTTTCTACCTCATAAATAATTTTAGTAAGAAACATGAGCAATTTTTAAATTTTTGCTTCTTAATAAAGGACTAAAACTACACTTTAGTGAGCAGGGATGCTGTGCGTGCTTTGGGGTCACAGAAAACTCTTGTTGGGGGTGGTCGACCCTGCAACATGTCTGATGCCCCGTGAGTGTTGGTGAGGGTCCCCCTAACCAGGGGCTCTCTTCAGGAACCACCACATGGGCATTGACCTCTGGAGACCTGTTTTTCAGCTGCAGGAAAATTTTTCAGATTTTGTGATGGGAAAATCACTCCAGCTGGGGATAATCAGGGAATAAAGGAAGAGGAAAAGGGCTTGAATTAGAGTAGAAGAGAAGGACAGAAGATCAGGGAGCCTGGGGGCTTGGCAGCGGGGCCTCGGGAGAGAGAGTAGCAGAGATATGGAAGTGACTGGCTACGGAACCAGCTCCTGCACCTTTCCCCGCACCCAAGCCACACAGCTCTTAATTGGGCCCAGGAATCTCTCCTGTCTGGATGTCACTCTGGGCAGAACCTTGAGAATCGAAGGTAAGGGGTGGGCAGCACTCACCTAGGGGGTCACTGAGGACTTTGATCAAGTCCTCATTGACATTCCCAGTCATATGCCTTCACCTGTTCTTTATCTCAGGATCTGAGAAGCAGGAGCAAGGAACACAGGGAGAGATCCAGGAAGATATCTGACTGTGTTAAGAGACGACAATCACAGCGACACTGGGAGCGAAAACACTTGTAGCAAAGTAAAATAAATTCACAACTATTGCATCAGAGCTGCATGTGTGAGAGAGCCTAAGCCTGTCTCAGAGTGCAGGGGACAAGAGGAAAGGAATGGTAAAATTAACACTGATAATTGAAATTTTGTTAAATAGCCTGCTACAGTTAATTCTATCACGTGAATGTATGCAGGTTTATTTCTATGAGCATTTATAGGTTCACACAACCCCACCAGCCCGTCTTGCCCCCATCGGGGATGGGATTTCTCAAGCACAGTGCCCCTCCTGCTTGCGTGGGCCATGCTGCGGGTCCTCGCCTGGGGCCGCACTGCTACAGGACTACTGAGTCCCCGAGGCACGATCTGGGATACATGACAGGAACATCTGTGCTCTTGGCTGAGGGCCTCCGTTTCACCCTGCTGTGTAAGAATGCCGGTGACTCAGTTAGAAGCATGCATCCAAGCCGTCCTTCCGTGTCATCACCATGTAGAAGCGGTGTCTGAATCTTCTGAATTTCTGCAGAATGCGGTTTACAGTCACCTTCAACAAGTGAGTGTGTGTCCTCTTTCAAGTGGAGGAATTACTGCCGTTTTCCTGGAACTTACTCACCACTAGTCCATCTGATTTTTCTGTGCTAGGATTCAGTAAGGCCTGCTAATAACTCTGCAGTCAGATCTAGAAACCCTGATGAAGAGGATTATTTATTTTCTTTCTTTAGATGATAGAACTTTATTTTCAAAATTGTGAGTTTTCTGTTCTTGGAGGAATTTTTTCGGGGGTTGGATAAACAACTTTGCTCTTACCATCTTTGTGACCTGTTGCTATATGCGTCTCACCTGTCTTCTGTCACTTGTGAGGCGTTTCCATTTGTGACCCTGTCCTGGTTGTTCATGTAATAAAACATAAAATCTGTAAAAGTACAGTCCCTTTTACTCCGAAGACATTCCACAAATACTCCTTTAATCTCTGTGTGGTTTTAACAAGACACAATCATCAGAACATATACTTGCAGGTTGCCAGTGCAAAATCCCCAAATCAATTGTCTAGCTCAACATCTAAAATTTTTCTAATCTACGTTGGATTTGTATGGATAAGTGAAGTTGTTTGCTAAGAACTCAAGACCAGGTTTATAATACAGGCTGATTTAGCTCAGCAGGTCCTCCCAAGCTGAAGCTCTGCCAGAGGGCGGGGCCAAGGGGAGAGGGCGGGTCCTGCCCTCCCTGAGCTGACAGTTTCATGGCAAAGACCTTCACCAGGTGAAGGAATTGAAGTTTCTTCTAAGAAAATTGGGTCTGAAGATTCCAAAAAGCGTGGGAGTGACACAATCCCATTTGTCTAATGTAGGGAAGAGTGGCTGTGGGGCCACTTGGGAGACTCGTGAGTCCAGGTGGGCAGTGTTGGTGGCTTCCACTTGAGCGGTAGGACAGTCAGTGGGTAAAAGCGAACAGATTGAAGGCATGTTTTGATGGTTAAAATGAAAGGATCAATGCTGTCTGTGAAGGTAGGATGGAGTAAGGCCCAGGTTTCTGGGTGGATTAATGAGTTAAATAATGGTCCTGCTGTGTTCTGAGGACGGAAAGCTGCAGAGGGAGTTCTGGGGGAAAACTGATGAGTTCAGCTGTGGGTAATGTGAAAAGGTATTAGATGTGTGATCTGGGAGCTCTGGTGAGAGCCAGTAGTGAGTAGGGGGCGGGGAGAGAGACTTTCAAATCATTTTGTCTTCTGAACATACATATAAGATTGAGTAATGACATAACCCCTTTATATTCTGGATTTAAAACCCAGTAACATTTTGCTATATAGGCTGCAGGGGTTCTCAATTTTTTAATAGAAATAAAACAAATTGAAACAAAACAGTGGAGTTAATGAACATCTTAGAGTTCATGTGTGTCCTTGTATGTATTTTGATTTCTCATCTGTTTATAAACATAATCTACAAAAAGTTAACTTGCTTAGCATAACTTTTAAATAGAGGGACGTGACACACTCTGTTGGTGGCTCAAGGTGATTTCTTGGGCAAATTATGTAGCCTCTCTGTGCCTTAGTTGCATCTTCTGTGACTGCCCCCGGGCCCCTCATCACAGCTGATTCCCTAGAATAGATGTTGGGAGGGAGGCTGCTGAAGGGAGTAAGAGGTGGCAACTGCTAGGGACACTGAAGAGAGAGACAAAAACAGATTAAAGCCGAGAAACTGAGTGCTAATACACTCAAAGGAGAAAAATCCCGCAGTGTTTTGAGCCACTTAGCATAAGGGAAACAAAATCACGTGGATCCAAACTCTTGAGCATATGAGTATTGTGGGTGGGAGGGTGTCATCAGAAAAGGGTTGAGAAGAGGCCTTTTGGTTTCCCTTAACGTTTCCAGTAAGGATGGGGCACAGAAGCGAAAACCACCCGCTTCACAGTAGAAAGTGCTGTTTTGTGCAAAACTGACGAAGGTTGGAGACCAGTGATCAGTTGTGCTGGCAAATGAAGAGACTTCTGGATTGGGGCACTTGCTGTGACTTCCAGGTGACCTGCTGGCTGGGGGCTGTGAGGCGGGCAGTAGGTTTGCAGTGTGACCTGGGCATAATCCCTGGCTCTGAGGCCCCTGCAAGTTTCTGCAGCGGCTGCTCTTGCCCTGCGATGGGAGGGCATAAAAGGGCATTGTAGCACACGAGGGCAGGAAGGGGCTGCTTTAAAAGCAGACATGTAGCCTCCTGCAGCTGCAGACCTGCAGGCAGTTTGGTTCATTGTCGTGGAGAGGACTTTGGAGGCCTTAGCGTCGTCTTAAGACTTGTTTTCCCTTGGGGACCAGGTTTGCCTTTGCATATAAATATTGAAGGTTTGGGCTTCTGGCAAAGCTGTTTTCAGAGATGGGTATATACGTAACATATCGTATAAAATAAAATGTTTTTATTTAATATGTGGGACTTTGCAGTTGTTGGGAACAGCTCTTTTGACCTGGTCTCCACGGAGGACACTAGCGGTCGGCAGAGCGTGCGGGAGGGCAGGCAGCCTGCAGTGCTGCTGCGGGGGGTTCTCCCCAGCATGGTGCTCTGCTGAGTTCACTCTTCTCTGAGTTTGGTTGCCAGAGGAGCAGACAGCATAGTAATGAGTTCTGGTGGGATTGTATAATGACAGAAAGAAAGAGGGAGCCGTAGTTCTTCTGGACTACTACACTCTTTTGGTTCCTGATCCAGTGTGTCCCATTACAGAATTGATGAGTTGTGTCTATTCTGGGACTTGATTGAAATAAACGTGCAGCCTGAATGTTAAGAGTTATGTTTTATTTGTCAGGAGGACTCGAGCCAGGATGACCGCCTCTCGGAACACTCTGAGGGACTGCTCCCAAGAGTAGGGGAGAAGCTGGGATTATATAGGAGCTTTACAACAAAGACCAGGTAGTTAGAACAATAAAACATTGCTTGTTATCTAAAGAAAGCCAGGTATCTCAAGTTCAAGAATTTAGTGCTTTTCAATATATGGGAGGAAGCCAACATTTGGGCTCACTGAATATATTCTTTAGACAAGCACCTAGCTATCTAGGGCCAGTAATCTGTCCTTTCTTATTCTGAGTCTGCTCAGAGGGCACCGTTGTGAGTGGCTGCAGGCCTGTTTTCACTGGGGTGCGGCAGCAGTCGCTGATGACTTGTTTTCAGCATTCTTTGTTTAGTGACATGGTTGCAGTATTTTCATTCACATTGTAGTATTTTCGTTCACAGAAAATTATGATATTACCCTGATTATGGATAATCTGGAACCTTGGAAAGGAACCGAGATGGAATTACTGCAGGTAACTTCTACTTTTATAAGCCGTGTGCAAACATGAACACGGAGGAAGCATACAAAAGGATTCGGTGGTGAATGGGAAGGGTTTCTGCATGTTACAGGAGAAGGCAAGGCAGAATTCCTCTTCTTTGTGGGCAGGGACGTGAGTCCATCTTTCCTTTCTGAAGTGCTTTCTGAGAACTGTTTATGGTAATTAAGGAACATAGACAAACGGTGGCACACATTGCATTTAAGAGCTGGCCGGCTTCAAACTTGGGTATTGGACAGGTGGATTTCATAGGCAAGTGTTCAGGTGGATGGGACAGAGATGGAGCCGAGGCCTGGGGCCATATTCACGTTGAAATCGCCATTACCTCACCATAGCGCCTTGGACTAGAATGTAACCACTCTTAACCTTTTGGTGAATCTGTGAAATGGGCATGATAATATTCGTTACTTCCTGGGATTGTTGTAAGTTCTAAAGGGTATTATAGCACACATGAAACACTTAACACACTGGCACTTAGCAGTTTACACTTTGTGCGGCCACCAAGCTTGGCGTGTGTCAGAGCCGTAAAGGCAGTATTTATCTGTTGAGGATGCACTGGTAGCCCCTTGGCTAGGTTGTGAATTTGGTGATTTCCTTTAATACTTGTAACTCTGTGTTCCATGGGCAGTTATTTTCATAGACAGATGAGGAATCTCAGGGTAAAAAAGACTATGTAATTTGCCCAAAGTCAGACCATAATTTTGGGTGCAGGGGCCTCGGTTCAGCATGGGCCCCTGGGCCTTGTGCCTTCTCCGTTCAGCACCAGAGCCAGATGTGGGCTCGGCTGTTTCCCTGCCCAAAATATCCGGCAGGCCGCAAGACACAACTGGCCCCGTGCTGCTTGAGCAAAATCTCCGGAGGAGAGGCAGTTACAAAAGGGATAAACATAAAAACAGACGACAGCAAACTGTGATCAGCCCTGAGAAGGAAAGGAACACGTCTCGCCCTGCAGAGCTGGGAGCTTTCCCGTCGGGCTGCTCTGGGGGCGTTCATCTCAGCTTAACAAACTCTGCTGCTGCACCAAGGCAGGAAGGCAGGGCGCGTGTGGCCAGATAGACAGGGCCTCGTTGATCTTACTCATTCCCCATTAAGCGACAGCTGTCTCGGGCACTTAACTAATAAACAGATGTTGGCCATAATCATCACGCATTTTGACTGGTAGCTTTATTGGCGCCAACTTTGAGAGGAGGTCATTGAAGCTGGGGAGTTTGCTGCATGCCCGTGATTACCATGGAAATATTCCCACTGGTCTTTCAACCTTGACTGGTGTGGCTGTCATGTCCCGGCCCTGTGAATGGCATCGTGTAGCTTCTCCCAAGTGCCACAAATGACTTACATTGATATGCTTAATTCGTAGGAAATGGTATGCGGTAATAAGGGAAAAAAGGCAGTAAGAAATTGTTTGGAAAACTAGAAAAAAACCTATTCTTTCCCGGCTGGGGGAGCGTACCCTGTATCACCCACCCTAATCACTGCCTGTCACCTCCTTCCTGCCGACTCCATGTTCAGAAGCCACTCTGAGCCTTGGGAGAACATTTTGCCTCATGAAACTTTTGACTAGGTCCCGTGACTTCTCTGTCCCTGGTTAACTCTCTCTTCAAAGCCATGTAAATTTTTTGCAGGCTCCTCCACTCAGATGTAAGAATAGCCTCTTTAAACTTCTTGATGCAGCTCCGTAATGAAGATCTTGCGAAGGAAACATAGCCAAAACCTGGGAGTTATGCACATAGTGACTGCAACCTCAGCACTTTGTTAGTTCAGAATCAGAGGGGTGAGTGACTCAGGAAAGGCTTTTTTAAGGTAACAAGGGGAAAGTGAAAGGACGCAGGCTGTGTGAGAAAGAAACATCTCGGTCATAGCCAGCAAGGCACCTGTGTTCAGGATGGGGTGTGGCGAGTGCAGAGTTCTCACTAAGAAAAGAGTGGTGTGATGGGAGCGAGGACAGTTGGGTACTTTATTGGGGAGGAAAAAAAGTGGGCTGTACATTTCCTTGTTGAACAAGAGGATTGTGACATGATGTGCTTGTATTTTGGAGAGAAGGGTTTTGTGGGGACAGGCCTAGGAGTACGCTGTATGGCTGGGGAGTCAGCACAACAGAGAAACACAGAGAACAGGGCAGACTCCAAGACCCATGCTGGGGGAGAGGCTGCCTGCAAGCTGGAGCCCTGGAGGCTGCTTCTGTCCCTTAGCTGGGGTCTCAGACCTCCCTTCACAGACCAGTCCTGTTGATAGAAGAATAAAAAAACGTTGGGCATGAGAAGGGCTGTGTCCCAGGCCTTTGTTGAGTCCCTGGGATGTGCCCCACCAGATTTTGTTCCTTGACTTCATGCAGTAAAGAATTCAAGAGCAAGCCAGTGTTGAGTAAAGGTATATTTATTCAGAGAGATACATTGACAGGCAAGAGAAACTTCACGAGGTGTGGGGGTTGGATGCTCAGATTAGAAGTAGGTACACACTGCACAGACAGAGTGTGGGCCTTCACCAAAGAGGGAAAGAGAGTGGTGACCGCGAGGTGGCGCTGTGTTGCTTGTTTTCTTGGGCTTGGTGGTTTCATATGCTAATAAGTAGAAGGACCAGCCTTAGGGCAAGGGGCTGGGATTTCCTGGGAGTTAGCCTTTTCCCACCCTTTGACCTTTTGTGGCTATCATTGGGACTGCCATGTTGCCTGGGGCATGTTATTCACCACGTTACTATTACAATGGGTGTTTACTGAATCTCAAGATCTGCTAGAAGTTAAATCTCTTCATCCTGAGCCTCAAGGCCTTTTGGGGGTTGAATGCTTCACCATTTTGATGTCAATTGCTGTGGCCTTCCTTGAATGGCTGTGCTCTTCCCCCTTCCATCCTGTATCACTGTGATGACACAAAGACAGTAAAGGCTGGGCCCTAACCGTGCTCCTGCATTTAAGGGCGGGAAGTGTGGGGTGGGCTTATGATGACTCTGAGTGGTGAGAAGGATGTTTCAGATTTTCTCACGTGAGACATGGGGATCTGCCAGCAGCCTCCCCAGATTTATCTCACGGGCATTATCCCTTGTGTTGTTATGGAAACAACAGGCCAGCCAAGAAACAAGAATCACACAGAGGGTTGGAGTACTGAGATTTATTACGCTGGCAGGCTCAGAGAGGTTTCTTTTCCAAAGCTCTGAGCACCTCCAAGATGTGCACATGAGGTTTTATAGGATTAATTACAAGTATGGGGCTATTAGCCAATAAGGCTCAAACAACAAAAAGCAAGGAATCAGTACACTGAAGCTTATCAATTTGGAACAGATCCCGTTACTGACAAATGTTGACCTTGGATTTTCGGGTTAGCTTCTTAGCCCAGTAAACTGACACTAAACTTCAGATTTACCAGGTAGCCCAGCAAAACTTACATCACTAAACCGACACTTATCACACTTAGATTTGTGACTTAACTTGTTAGACCAGCTGTGGTTTTCCTTCACAGTGTCACTTATCTTTTCTATTTTTCTTTTTTGCTTTTTTTAAGTATTTAATCCAAATTTAATATCAGGGTTTTTTGGGAAAGAAATTTCTCTTTTTCTTTTCTTTGGTGATCTTTTATGGGGGCAGGTAATTAGATGTATTTATGTGTTAGTGGAAGCCCTGGGGCTTGAACCCAGGACCCCGTGCACGCTAAGCACACGCTCTACCACCCGCCCCATCATCTTTTCTTTTTGGTTTAGCTGCCAAGAATCCTACAGCTGAATTTCTAGTCAGCCTTTAACACTTGCTCTGACTTCATGGAATCCATTTTTATGAGTTTATCTCCCCCTGGTTTCATTTAAGTATTGAATCTCCATTTTCTCTTCACTCTCAGGTTTGCCTTTTTGTTGTTAAGGTTGTTAAGCTGTTTTTAAAAGAACTGTTTAAATTCTCTTTAGCAAGAGGCTGAATGTGAATAAATATGTAAACAAACAGCACAATTAAATGCTTTTATACATTCTAAGCTATTTAGTAGTTACTTAAAAACCGAATTGAATATTAAAGTGATAACATTTTAGAAATATTTTTTAATTTTTTAGAAAGATATAGCTGATTTAAAATATGATATTAGTTTCAGGTGTACAATAGATGCTCCATTTATAGTTACTGTAAAACATTGTCTGTATTCCCTGTGTTGTAAGATACATCCCTCTAGCATGTTTACATTTCATGTTGCAGTTTTTATAAGAAAGTTGGGTAACGCAGAGCCTGGGACATGGCTGTGTCTGACCCAGGTTCACGCTCACCCTGCCTGTCAGAGCTCAGGCCTTCACTCCTTTCTGCAGGGGAGAGAGTGGAGGCAGCTCTCATCAGTGCTGGCACCACCCTCTGAGTGGCAGTGACAGCAGTGATTGTGTGTGGAGGTTCAAAGTGTTTTTCCAAGAGCTTTATATGCGTTTCTGAATTTAATAATAAAAGCCCTCCTGTGAGGAAGCGTTTTAAGCTTTTAATGTATAATACATCTTATTTTGATATTGATAGATTTCAAACCACCGGAAAATTTACAGGAGTAGTAAAATAAAAGCTTAGATACAGTTCACCTTAAAGGGCACTATTTGACTTTTTGTGTCTGGCTTTTTAGCATAAAGTTTCAAGGTTCATCGATATTGTAGCCTGAATTAGTACTTTATTCTTTTTGTTTGATAATATCATTTTCCTTTTTTTCGTTTTTGGTCTATTTAAAAATATTTTCATTGAAGTCTAGTCAGTTTATAATTTTGTGTCAGTTTCTTGTGTGCAGCACAACACTTCAGTTAAATAGGAACATACCTGTATTCATTTTCATACTCTTTTTAAACACAAGATACTATAAGATATTAAATATATTCTCCTGTGCTATACAGTATAAACTTGCTGTTTATTTGTTACATACTCAGTATCTGCAAATCTTGAACTCCCAATTTATTCCTTCCCACACCCTCTCCCCTCTGGTAACCATAGTTTGGTATCTATGACTCTGTGTCTGTTTCTGTTACGTAGATAAGTTTATCTTTTTGTTTCTTTCTTTTTTTTTTAGATTCCACATGTGAGCAATCTCATATGGTATTTTCCTTTCTCTTTATAGCTTACTTCACATAGAATGACATTCTCCAGGTCCATTGATGTTGCTACAAATGGCATTATTTTATTATTATTTTATGGCTGAATAGTAGTCTATTGGACAAATATGCTACAACCTTTTTATCCAGTCATCTCTCAGTGGACATTTCGGTTGTTTCCATGTCTTGCTATTGTAAATAGTGCTGCTGTGAACATTGGGGTGTAGGTGTCTTTTTGAATTAGGGTTCCTTCTGGATATATGCCCCAGAGTGGCATTGCTAGTTCATATGGGAGGTCAATTTTTTGTCTTTAGAGGAACATCTATACACTTTTCCACAATGGCTCCACCAAACTGAATTCCCTCCACAGTGTAGGAGTGTTCCCAATTCTCCGCAGCCTCTCCAGTATTTATTGTCAGTGAACTTCTGAATGATGCCTATTCTGACTGGTGAGAGGTGATACTTGATTGCAGTTTTGATTTGCATTTCTCTGATAATGATATTGAACATTTTTTCATGTGGCTACTGGCTATTTGTACGTCTTCATTGGAGAAATGTTTCTTTAGGACTTCTGCCAATTTTTGAATTGATTGTTTGTTTTTTTTCATATTAACTGTAAAAGCTGCTTACATATTCTGGGAATTAAGCCCCTAGCAGTTTCATTTATTGCAAATATTTTCTCCCATTCCATAGGTTGGTTGTCTTTTTGTTTTGCTTACTGTTTCCATAGCTGTGCAAAAGCTTGTAAGTTTAATTAGATCCCTCTTGTATATTTTTGGTTGTTTTTCTATTGCTTGAGTAGACTGATCTAGGAAAACATTGCTGAGATGTATGTCAGATGTTTTGCCTATGGTTGCTTCTAAGAGGTTTATAGTGTCTTGTCTACATGTTTAAGTCTTTAACACATTTTTAATTCTTTTTTGTGTATGCTGTGTGGCAGTAGTTTAGCTTCAATGATTTACATGCAGCTGTTCAGTTTTCCCTACACCATTTGCTGAAGAGGCTGTCTTTACTCCATTGTATGTTGTCACCTCCTTTGTCAAAGTTTCAATGACCAAAAATTTGTGGGCCTATTCTTGGTAATTTTGTTTATCCGTTCATTGATGGATGGATATTGTTAGTAATTGTTGGCTACTCTGAATGATACTGCTATGAATATTGATGTGAAATTTTTTATGAGAATATGTTTTCATTCTTTTGGCTGTACATTTGGCCCACCATATCTGTAGTTTCCACTACATGGATCCAGATGGCTGATTGTAAAGGGACTCGAACATCCTTGGATTATGGTTTCCAGGGTGTGGGGTTCCTAAAACCAACCACCCAAGGGTATTGAGGGATGACTCTACATATAGGAGTGGAATTGCTGAGCCATATAACTCTAAGCTTTTGAGGAAATACCAGACTTCTCCAAAGAAGCTGCACCATTGTCCCTTTCCCCTGGCTGCATATGAGGTTTCTCTGCCTCCTGAATGACATTTGTTATTGTCCATGTTTTGGCTATAACCATCCTAGTGGGTGTAAAATGAGATCTCATTTTGTTCTTGATTTTGCTAGTGATGCTGAGCATCGTTTCATATGCTTATTGGCCGTTTGTATATCTATTTAAATTCATGGTAAATGTAAAAATTGTGTCTATTTCCTTGTATTGTTCAGTTGAAAGCATTCGTTATATATCCTGGATACTACTCTCTTATTAGATACATGCTTTGCAAAATTTTTCTTCTATTCTGCAAACTGTCTTTTCGCTATATTTTTTTTAAACATTAAAACAATTTCTTTACGGGGGAGGTAGATAGATGAAATGATTTATTTTATTTTTCTTGCTAAGCACGCCCTCTCTGACTTGAGATAACAATTTCCCCTGTCATTTCACTTTCTTGATGATGTCCTTTGTAATAAAAAGATTTTAATTTTGATGAAGTCCAGTTTATCTGCTTTTTTCTTCTATCACTTGTGCTCTTGGTTTTGTATCTAGGAAACCAAAGCCTATCCTAGGCCCAAAAAGATTTATACTGTGTCTTCTTTTAGAAAGTTTATAAGTTTAATTTTTACATTTCTGTCTGTGATCTGTTTTGAATTAATTTTATTTGTTATATAAAATATGGGTGTTCAGATTCCAGATTGATTCTTTTGCCTGCAGATACCCAGCTGTCCCTGCACCATTTGTTGAATAGACTATTCTTTCAATGGAGTGTTTTTGGCCCCCAGTTGGAAAACTGTTTGTAAATGAAAGTTTTCCCCGTGGGTTTTTATTGTGTCTCTTAAATTTATTTATCCAAACTTATGCCTGTTTCATACTGACTTAGTGCTATAGAATTTTAGTACACTTTAAAGTGAGTCCTCCAACTTTACTCTTCTTTTTCAAGGTTGTTTTTGCTGTCCTGGGCCCCTTGCACGTCCATATGAATTTTGGGTTCAGTTTTTCAATTTTTGCAATGACGTTAGCTGGAATTTTGATAGGGATTCCACTGAATATATAGATCATTTTGAGGAGTCTTAACATTTTTAAAAATATTGTCAATCATTCCATGAAAATGGAATGTCTTCCATATATGTAGATCTTTTAAAATTTATTTTGGTAATACTTCAAAAAGTTCAATGTACAAATCTTGTAAATTTTTGTTAAATGTATCTCTCACTTTATTCTTAATGCTGTTGTAAATGGAAAGGCTGAGTTTCTTATGGGTGGTACTATATATCAATCTTCTTATTTCTAGAATTCCTTCACAGCAAATACCCTAGGTATATATTTGCTACATAAATCTATCCACAACTATTCCACGCCCCGTGTTATAAGAAACCAAGACCCAAGGTAAGCTACTTGAAAACACCTATGTGGAAGTGAGAAATGAGACCCATGGGTGGGGCTTTGTGCAGATGATACAGAGAGCTTATTCAGAATGGCTTCTTCTTAATTCCTTTTAAACAACCCTTTCAGTGTATTTAGTCAGATACATTAAGATTATGCCCTTTTGATGTGTGGAGTAGCTAAGACTATAATTTTCAAATAAATTCTAGTGAGAGTGTTGTACTTGAAACCTAATTTGCATCAATCTTTGAAGATTTATATTTCAGGAGATTTGACTAAAGAACACCTATCTTTATTCTGTAACGAGGACTAAATGCTCAAGCAACATGTAAGAGTTTGAGCAAACTGCCCCCGCCCTGTAGTGCTGGGTAGCTGCAGCTGTAAATGGAGTCAGCGCTTACCTCTCCCAGTACGCTAGTGCTGATCTTCTCAAAGTGGTTCGTCCAACAGTTTGTCAGTAGTCTTTTGGACAAAGTCATAAAACATTGATTGAAGGTTGCTAGAATGCAATATATTCTTACTAATATTAAGTAAGCACACATTGAGTGCTTACTGTATGATGGAATTGTCCCTCAGCCTCACATGAATATTATTTCTCTTAAAACCTCATATATTTCCTTGTTATTCTCACTTTACAGATAAGGAGACTGAGAATTAGGTCTTCTCTCTTTTGGGGGGAGCTCATTATCAATGATGGGAAGTTGTAAGGAAAAAGATATTGATTCATCATGAGAAAACATTTTTGTGAGAGTCAGCAATGAAGAAGATGAACACTGAAGAATGTGATCATTGTTCGAGTGAGACAAGCCCTGGGTTGTGCGGAGTCAGCATCCCTGTCCTGGACACGGCACGTCTAGAGCTGCGTGGTGGGTGAGGCAGCGCGGCCACGCAGGGAACGCGGATGCTGGGGTCTTAGGCTGTGCTCAAGCCCGGTGGGGCTTTCTCCTAAGGGCAGTGGACCATCATTGACAGATTTTAAGTAGGAGAGTGGGGTGCTCTCGTAGTTCACATTTGTCTTGTAGAATGCTTGGAAAAGTTTAGAAGGCTTGGCAGGAGGTGATGTGATGAGTCAGAGTAGGGTGGCTGTGAGGTGTAGCAGTGTTCAATTTTCAAGTGGTTTTCAGGCCCAGGGTTGTGGCTTAGTAGCCGTGTCAGTTTGAATGACACACGCAAGGAATTGAAACAATTTATCTAATCAATTGAAGCAGTGATGTACCCAATTCCCAGGACTGTTGTGGAGATCCAGAGAGATACACTGTGCAGTGTGCAGCGTGGTCTCCAACACAGAGTCAGTGCTGAGTGAGTGACAGTGAGTATCTGGTAGGTCAGTTTAGGGTGGTGGTACTCTGTGACTGAGGATATCTGGTCCCTGAAGGAGGGGTCCATTCACATCTGTGAGTAATGGGCCTGAGTTGGGAGATGCAGGGAGACCTTACCCCCCGACCAGAGGCCCTGGGCAGGAAGGCTATGGGAGGAGCACCGTGAAGTCAGCTCTTTGCAGGTTGAGTTGGGAGTGCCCTTGAGATATCTAGGCAGAGTCACGAGCTTAAATAGGAGGTCTGGGCCCAGGCTGTGCATTTTCCTAAAATCTCAACTCCTGAGGACGCCGAAGTATTGATCACTGAAAGTGAAGTCATACTTTAAAGCACAAATGAATAGTAGTATCATCACTGTCAACAAAGCTCACGTCTATTTATTCATCACTCACTTTGCTAATTGGGTACTTACAGAGCTCACTTCACCCTCCTCCCGTGGGCTCCGGCTCCACAGAGAAGAGCTGGTGTGTCTCCTTCTTTTCCAGAAGAAGACACATTTAGCTTGTAGCCTTCTGTACCTTGCCAGACTTAGGATATTAGTGTGTTGGTTTAATTGTATTTTCTGTTGGCCATGTCCTGACAGGAGAGAAATTTTACCTCATGGTCATGTTTCAATTAGCTGTTACTGAGACTTGCTGATCTGATACATAGTGTATGTATTATATTAACTTTGTAGAGTAGTTACCATTTTTCTGCCTTTGCCCTTTAATTTTGTTTGCCCCTTCAGTGTTATATCCTTTTTGGGGCCTTACTTTTTTTTAATTAAATAATGTCTGTTAGCAGTTAAGAAAACAAAAGCAAAGAAAAAATGCACATGAGAGCTAAATTTAGAAAATGTCTAGTGTGTTTTCTGTCTCGGCAATGGAGGGTTGTAGAACCTCTTGGAAACCTTCATTAGACAAGTTTCTTAAAATGCTGATTGAGAAATAAAACCTTCCTTCCTCATCTTTCAAGCTGCACAACTAATTGTCAAGAAAGGGGAAATCCTCAGAAACCAAGACAAACGAGAAAACAGGGATTCTGGGAGATAAGTGAGCGTTAGAATCCGTGGTGTGCTGGTTGGCTCCTGAACTGATTTTCAGTTGCCTTGACAGGAGGGCAGGAGGTTAGCCCCAGGCCTCTCACATTAGGAGTTGGATGGGTGATCATATAATGGGCCTAGCCCATCCTGAGAATCTTGGTTTATTAAAGGGTGAAAGGGGAAAAAAAAAATTCCTCAAGACAAGAAAGTAAGGAAAGTCAATTTTGTTGGAAGAGGGGAAAAATAACAAATCCAAAATAAGGATATAGTTTAAAGCTGTTCTGGCATGAGAGTGACCACAAACTCCTGGCAGAAAAGCACAGCTACTCCTTGATTGATAAGTTGTGTTTTGAATGAATCAGTGAACAGCTATTCCGAAAAAGGCCTCCAGAGTCTTGTGGATCAAGATACTGGACAGCAAACACCTCTCTTCCAAGGTCTCATTCAAATAACCAGAATGGTTTTAAAGGAAAGTAGCAATAATCTGAGTTCTATTTATTGACATTACTATATGCTAGGAATTCAGAGGTGACTATGTAGTTTTCTCCTCTTTTATGGACCTTACTTTCTCTTTGGGGAGACAAAATGACATAGTTGGGTATCTTGGTGGAGGGAGGTGTTAGTCTGTTGCAATTAGCCAGGAGAGGAGATTAAGAAAACAGTGAAGGGTGGGTGAACTTTTTAGCAGAGGACAGTCTTGTTCACTTGGCTTTTAATTACAGGCTCAATGAGCTGTCCCTGGAGGGAATAGATCTTACGGAGGATGGACTTAGCTCAGGTCTCTTTGGAATGGACAAGGGAACCTGGAGTAAGACAGTCAAATCTGTGCAGACATTAAAGTTCACTTGAACGTGCTCCATCCCTGAGCCAAAGATAGGACAAATATGCAGCCCTTCTTGAGGACAGAGGAGTGGTTTTTAAGGTTCTTCAAAAATGAATCTCAGGGAACCGAGATGGCCAGTTGTCAAACTGAGACTTTGCTCTTTGGACGGTGTACCCATCAAGGGTATTGGCCTTTTATATGTTTCCATTTGTCTTTAATACATGTCTGTTGATGAGGACGTGGGCACAGGTGTTTGACACCTTGTCGAGGCGATTTTGGATACCTGCCTAGAAGCACGGGCACAGTTGCCGCTGCGTCATACATCTTGCAGCCCATCCCTTTCCCCAGCTCCGTAATCACGGCAGAGTGGTTCCTTGTTGACCTGTCCATCTCCTCTGTGACATCATAACCCATGAAAAGACCGGAGCATATTAACTTGGCTTTGTTAAAGTCAAAGGTACAGATCAAATATGGAGTCAGATTTGTTCTTTCCTATTTCAGTAGTGCCATGGAGAAGGCAGTTTGGGCAGCTTTTTGTAGTGTCCTGGAGGCTTTCTCTCTCAGCTTCTGGGCGCCTCTGTTGAAAACCCTTCATAGCTGTCTGGCCTGCTGGAAAAGCACTCTGCCTGTTTTACCCTGAAGATGTGTTCTGTTTATAAACTCATCTCTACTCCTTGGAAAACAACTCAAGAAAAACTCAGTTGGTTTTTCACCAGCCATGGGCAGGGGTGAGATAAACCGTGTTATTATTTCATAAAATAATAGTAATAATAGTAATATTAATAGTAGTAGCAGTAGTAGTAGTAATAATAATAATAATAATAATATTAAAAGAATTCTTAAAACACGACTGCACATTGGAGAGAGTCAATAAATGCTTTCTGGCTTAAATCAAAAGTGATGACTTAGTGATTCCATGGCTGCTGTATTTGCTATGCTAGTTACTCCTTTGTTCCATTACACATTTTTTTTTAACTGAAAAAGAAATACAAGCAAATGGTTAAAAAAACTCAAACAGAGCACAAAAATACACAAGTGAAAGAAGTTTTCCCTAATCTTCTGTTCTTTCAGCCCTCTCTGGAGATGCCACTGTTTGCTATCCTTTGGGTGCTGTTCCAGATATGCTTTGCACATTCCCACATATGTATGTAAATTCCTTTAAAATTTTAGTTATTTTTAACTTAAACGGATTTAAATCCTCAGGTATCTTCTGGCCGGGTAATAGAACAGAACAAATCTGACTCCATATTAGATCTGTTCCTTTGAATTTAACCCTATGCTCTGTCTCCTAGGCTTAATCTTGCTTGCAATCAATGTTGCCTGGAACCTGAAATATACAGGTGAGCCTATTCTGAAGCCTCTGACCTTTAAGGATATTTAACACTTTTTCATTCATTAAAAGATAGCAAATTACAGAATAGAAAATAACGTTTGTTTAGTTGGAGGATTGCAGGGATCTGACCCACGCAGATAGCTGCAAGAAGAAAGGATTCTAACAAGAAGGAATTCCTACACTAAGAAGTTTGCAACAACCAAGCACACAGGAAAGGAGCCTGAATTGTGACTTGGGGAGATGGTTTTCCAGGACATTAGTTTGCCATCTAGGTCTACAGAAACTTGCTATTCCGTGCCCCAACATCTGGTCTCCCAACTTATTGTCCTGTCCTGCACTGAGGAGAAAGAATTTCGACTTGGTAACACTCCTATCTACCTAGAAAGCTGGGCACTGGAGCTGAGTGTTATGGAAACAGGCCAGCCAAGAAAAGCACCAATCGGGGTGTTGGGTGTACTCAGAAGTATTATGCCGGTGGGCTCAGAGGGGCTCCTGCTCCGAAGTTCTGAGCACCTCCAAGACGTGCACATGAGGTTTTAAAGGCTTAATTACAAGTAAGGGGGAATTAGCCAATAAGGCTCAAAAAACAAAAAGCAAGGAATCAGTACGCTGGAGCTTATCAATTTGTAGTAGATCACATTACTGACACTTGTTGAGCTTGGAATTACGAGTTAGGTTGTTAGCCCAATAAACTGACACTAAACTTCAGATATATGAGATAGCCCAGCAGAATTTAGATCATTAAACCGACACTAATCACACTTAGATTTGTGACTTAGCTTGTTAGCCCAGCTGGACTTTTCCTTCACATGAGGACAGCTCTCCCACACCCAGGGAACTACTGTGAGCCCTTGATGTTTCCACTAGGGTTGGGTACGGTTTACCCAGGAGGGATGGGGACTATGCACCAACACTCAGGCAGTCTGCTCTGTCTGGGGCTCTGATCTTGTACCATCCCGCTCCCCGCCAGCCCAACACCTGGGATAGTGGAGCTAAGGCAGTGATCCTGCCTGCCTGTTTCCCAGGGTGTAAAAGGGGATTATGTACCTTTCCCAAGGTATTTCTGAGCGACAACACCTGCGGGTGCTTGGTTCTCAGAGCAAGAGAAAACCCAGGTCCGCGTGGGGGCAATGGGTGTGATCCCCATAGGGTTTCTGCAGAAGCATCCGATGGAGGGCTGGATCAGGGAGGTAAAACTTGAGCTGCGGGACTTGAAGGGTTACAGAATGGTACAGAGGCAGGTCTGCCGCCTAGGGGTGCCCCAGAGGTAAAGCTTTTTCTCTCCAACTCCGCTAAGACCCTCCCCTCTCCAGATCCCTCCCTACTCTCTGCTCATCCTGTCCATCTGTATCTCTCCAATTTTCCCGTCCTCTCCACCCGCTCCCATCTTCTCCCTCCCTCCCTGTCCCACCTTCTCTCACAGAACCCAGAGAGGATCGCTGGCCCTCCTGCGCATGCGCAGTCAGTGCCAAGTGGTCCGCTGGTTGGAAGCTCCATATCCTAGCCGGGGATCGGGCCCAAAGTTTTCTCAACTCTGTCGCCCGGTAGGCCTTTGGTTCCTGTCTGGGGCCGGGGCCTCTGGCTGTGGAAGTGCAAGGTGGGGGGCTCCCGGAAAAGTGCTCAGGCGGTTGCGGGAGGGCGGTCCGCCTGTCACAGTCCCCAAGGGCGCCAGTCAGCCCGTGTTCAGATGAATTGCTCAGGCCAGACCCCTCTACCCGCGCCACCTGCCCCGGCGCCCCGGCCACAGCTGCCAAGGGCCAGGTGTGCACCTGCCACCTCTCACCCAGCCGGGATCCCCTCAGTCCGCGGCTGGCGTCCCCTTCCCCTCTCCCGCCCGCGAGTCCTCTCCTCCCTGGCTTCCTCTCCTTGGCCGCCGGCCCGTTCACGCCCCTGGGAGGGCTGTGTCCGGGCGGGCGGGGACTGCGGACTCGGACGGGGCGGGGGGCTGGGGCTGGGGCTGGGGCTGGCCTCCGAGCAGGGCTGCAGCCCCCGTCCCTCCCCTTTCCCTCCCCCCCAGGGCAGCCCTCCTCTCCCTTTCCGGCTCCCGGAGGACCAGCTCAGTGGCGCGGGCACTGCTCCCTGGGCTGAGAGCCTCAGGCTGTAACGCCCTGCTTCTCCAGTTGGAGTCGGGAAAAGGGAGCCTCAGTGCTGAGCGAGCTTCTGTCTCCTCCCTCAGTTTTTCTGCTGCAGGTAAGTACCTTGAACACTTTCAGGTGTTATCATGGCTGTGCTTGTTGATGTCACGTGTTTTTATAGTGAGAGTGATTACAGTGGTGAAAGCAGGGCTTGGTTCTGTTAAAAATGAGCTGAAGGCATGAGGCTGTGACATCCTCCTTCCTTCCCTCTCCCAGGGTGAAAGGAGTGATCCTCGATTTTAAAAAGATAGTTACAGTCCCTAACTAGCCCAGCCCAGCTAGTGTGTGTTAAGAGGAACAGCACCACCAGAGGCCTTGGAGACCCAGGGATATTGCAGTCCTAAAGAGCTCCTGGCACTGTTTGGTTTGTTTGGGTTTTTTGTTTTTCTTAAATTGTGTGATAGACTAGTGGTATAAACAGAAAAATAATTGTCAAGAAATATTTCTTCATGTAACAGTGTTATTGTGATATAGTTCACACACCATGAATTCCATCCATTTAAATGGTACAATTCCGCAGCTTTTAGCATATTCACAGTGGTGCAACCATTATTATTCCAGAACGTTTTCATCACTTCATAAAGACCAGTAGAAATGAATGACCTATCCACCCCTCCCCAGTGGTGGTTCTAAAGAAATTTCTTGGCTATTCCTGATCATAAATTAACTTGTTACATTCCAAGAAAAATCTGGTAGGAATTCTAATCAGAATTGCAATGAATCTGTCTATCAAACCTGGAAGAATTAATGTCTTTATGGCATAAACTTCTTCTACCCATGAATATATCTGGGACCCTATCTTTTCATCTGTCCAGTGCCTGGCCCATGGGAAGTCCTCACTAATTGTTGTACTTGTGAATGATGAGATTCTATACATCGTTAGTTGCAACTGTAGCCTTTCACAGAAGAGAAAAGTAACCTCAGGGAAGCAAGTGACTCTCTGATGGTCAGAAACAGTGACAGCCAGTGCTGAAGTGATCTAGTGGACTTGGTGCTTGCAACCAGTATTCTCCACCACATACAGTTAAGGGGATTAGAGTGTTCTTTTTTTTTTCTTAATGGCGTTGCTTTTATTTTTACTTATTTTTTTAAATTATTTTTTATTTAAGTGTAGTCAATTTACAATGTTAGTTTCAGGTGTACAGCAGAGATTCAGTTATAAACATATGCCTATATATATATATGTTTTAGATTGTTTTTAGTATAACTCATTACAAGGAATTGAATATAGTTCCCTGTGTTATACAGCAGGTCCTTGTCATTTATTTTATATTTACTAATTTGTATCTGTTAATCCCCCCTTTCCTGCCTGCTAAACACAGTTTACTTTCTATGTTCATGAGTCCATTTATAGGAGCACCGTTTTTCCTAGTAATATATGCTCTTTGGCTGCTTTCAGTTTCAGTAATTTCATCTTATCTGTGGGTGCTTTTATTCTGGTGGCCTTTATGTGGTTTGCACATGTGGTAATAGAGATCTGTATTTGGGAGAAATTCAGGCCTCTGTAGTCCCTGGTACAGAGTGCCCACTGAATTGATGCTTGAACTGGGAAAAAGGCACAGTAAATTTTGGAATTTCAACTATGGTTGAGAATTCCAGGGTTCTATAACCTGTTTAGACAACCTTAATATTGGCTGCACCCATACTGGGTAATTTGGTGGAAATTCATGGTATGGTGGTGTAGAGACAGGGCCTTGTATGCTTCTTCTCTTTCTGTTTTATTACACTCATTCTCCTGGGCCTCCCAGATCCACCCCCAGAAGGGCCCAGGGCTGGCTTGGTGCTGCGCTGAGGCAATATTTGTTAATAAGGCCCTTTCCTCTTCTCATCTGAGCCTCCGGTTCTTTCTCTGCACAATGAGGGCTAAGACTTGATAAGTACTTTTCAGTTTCTTTTAAAGCCATGTTTCCTTTGAGAAACAGAAAATGCAAATCTCTCCTCTCAGCCCAACCCTTTAGATTTTGATAAGTCCTCCAAGGAGTGACATAGCTCTTTGTGGAAAATGAATGTGATTGTGATCCCAGGTGAAACAGAAAAGACTCTTCAGAGATTGATTGCAGGGAGAGGGCAGGAAAGCGGCATTATGTCACACTTTCTAGTGTGAGATCTGGAGCAGGGGCTTGGATTTAAATATGGTGACTGACGTGGCCTCTCTCTAATCTTGTAGAATGTGATAAACTTCTCTACCTCAGTTTCTTGATGTGTCAAGTTGGGGTGATAATATTTTAAGGCTTTTGTGAAACATTATACACATAAGCCATTTGTGTCTCGGTAGAAACCAGACCTGCTAGGGATTCAGGGATTTGTTTTTAAAAAAATCTTGTCCATAGCAGACTCTCTGTGTGTATTTTAAGTTCCTGGAGGGTGAGGGTGGGTCTATAGCCCATCATGGGACAGGTGGCCCATAGTTCTCTGTGCCCCAGATTACCCCTTCCTCCCCAGTCCTCTTCCTCAGTCCAGGATGAAGTTCCCTTGTAGATTTACTCAGAGGTCTTGTGGAAATAGCTTTTCATTTTATTGTTTCACCAAGAAATTCTGCCATCATGATCTCTTTGGTCAGGCTTTGAAGGGCTGCCATCATGATATCTAGTAAGAATTCTATGGAATTGGGAGTTTCTATTTAATGAAAAGGAAAAAAAATTACAAATAGAAAATTAGAACAAGGGTGGTTTCAGGGGCTCTTTGAAATGGACACCATTAGCTTTGTTAGCTTCAGGTGCTGTGGCCTGTTGCCACGAGGACCCATTCTCTTGCTCTGAAGTTGGAGGTACCAGTGGGTTCAGTGGGAATGATAACTGAGTGTATCTCATGGGCTGGGCATTGACCTATTTGTACTGTGTGTTCCTAATTTGACACAGTGAGCTTACCTAACCTCAATAACCTCTTTAAAAAATTAGACTTCTTATTTTGAGATGTAATGTAGATTCCCATGTGGTAGTAAGAGATTATATGGAGAGGGCATATGGACCCTTTGCCCAGGTTTCTTAACGGTTCCATCTTGCAGTGTTGGGGTACAATTCATTACTGGCTCACTAACAATTTGAGGTTTGTGTTATTGCCCTCATTTCTATTCATGATTAAACTGGGGCTTAGAGAAGCACACAGGCCTACCCAGGTCACCCATTTTGTTAGT